>NC_086454.1:118312788-118978413 GCF_028390025.1 Pseudophryne corroboree | reverse complement strand
TTGCTTCTATTCTGAGATTGGGAAAGGAGGAAGGGAGGGGGAAGAGCTAAGGTGTTGTAGATAATGACCAGGGGTTTTATAGTAATGAGTTACTGCTGTCAGTTCACGTCCGTTCTATAGAAATCCTAAAGTGGTTCCTTTATTCATATCTACTTAACAATGAAAGCCTGGTCTGGTCAGGCTGTAATACATACAAAATACATTTCAATTGGGTTTCTGTACAGAAGGAATAATCCCATTATGCACATCAATTATCTATAATGTAGGATCAACCTGCTTCATATAGCAAATCCCCAGACATGATGTTAATCACCTTACATTTAGCTTCAAAATGGCTAGGCTGGCTGAAACCTGGACATGACCACTCTAATATAGCAGCTAAGATCCATATTACAGGGGTAACCAAAACCTCTGATCAAAATACAACTCAGTGGTTGAGTGATTTGTGACTTAGAGGAGCGCTGCGCCCAGTGGTGGGACAAGGTGCTGTAGCACCTAGTTGGCAAAATGCACCATTCCCAATTGTACCCAACAAAACAGAAAAACAAGAAAATAGAAAGGTAAATAAATATAGAAGATAATTATCGACTAAAATAAGAAAGCTAAATTAGAAAAAGATAATGAAAGATTGAGCTCTACCCTGCCATCAATCAATACATGCTCTGTACTTTTCTTATGGTAGACTCTTCTATTTTTCCATATACCTTTGTGGGCCCAATAGCAACATTTTGAAGGGGCCTCTGTTGCAGTGCTTCTAGAGAGACCCCTCTCCACAGCAGTTTTTTTTTAACCACAGTATTGTCCTAGTACACATCATGTCACATTGTATGGCTGCCACACATTATGCAACACAGTATCCCCAATTCACATTATGATATATACAGTGCCCCAGTTCATATAATGTAACATTATATTGCCCTTCTGTTCATTTTTTACCACATTACAATGAGCAGGTCCAGGGGCATAACTAGATATATTGTAGACCACAAGGCAGAGTTTTGTTAGGCCTCCTATGTACCACCCAGTGGTAAAAAATGTATATACTGTAACACATGTGACAGGGAAGGTGGCCCCCTCTCAGCTCTGGGTCCCATAGCGCTGCACTCCCTGCACCTATGGTAGCTACACCCTTGTATATAACACATGTAACTGTGACAGGGAAGGTGGCCGCTCTCAGCTCTGGGTCTCATAGCGGCTGCACTCCCTGCACCTATGGTATACTCTTGTGTATAACACATGTAACAGTGGGGGTAATTCAGACCTGATCGCTAGGCTGCGTTTTCTCACAGCCTGCGATCACGTCCGAACTGCGTATGCGTATGCACCGCAATGCGCAGGCACGTCAAAGGAATGCACCAGGCATCGGTGCATAGCGATGAGATGGTGCGAAAAAAGCGATCGCACAGGCGATCAGAAGGAGATTGACAGGAAGAGGGCATTTGTGTGTGGCAACTGACCGTTTATAGGGAGTGTCTGGAAAAATGCAGGCGTGTCCAAGCGTTTGAAGGGATGGTGCCTGACGTAAATTCCGGTCCTGAACAGCCTGATGTGATCGCAGCGGCTAAGTAAGTCCTGGGCTGCTCAGAGACTGCCCAAAATACACATGCATTCGCACACTTGCACAGCTAAAATACACCCCACCTGTAGACGGCGACTATCTGATCACAGGACTGCAAAAATCGCTGCCCAGCGATCAGGTCTAAATTACTCCCTTTGACAGGAAAGGTGGTCCCTCTCAGCTCTGGGCCACACAGCAGCTGCACTCCCTGCACCTATGGTAGCTATACCCTTGTATATAACACATGTAACTGTGACAGAGACAGTGGGCCCTTTCAGCTCTGGGCCCCATAGCAGCTGCACTCCCTGCACCTATGGTAGCTACACCCTTGTATATAACACATGTAACTGTGACAGAGACAGTGGGCCCTTTCAGCTCTTGGCCCCATAGCAGCTGCACTCCCTGTACCTATGTTAGCTACACCCTTGTATATAACACATGTAACTGTGACAGAGACAGTGGGCCCTTTCAGCTCTGGGCCCCATAGCAGCTGCACTCCCTGCACCTATGTTAGCTACACCCTTGTATATAACACATGTATCTGGGACAGGAAAGGTGGCCCCTCTCAGCTCTGGGCCACACAGCAGCTGCACTCCCTGCACCTATGGTAGCTATACCCTTGTATATAACACATGTAACTGTGACAGAGACAGTGGGCCCTTTCAGCTCTGGGCCCCATAGCAGCTGCACTCCCTGCACCTATGGTAGCTACACCCTTGTATATAACACATGTAACTGTGACAGAGACAGTGGGCCCTTTCAGCTCTTGGCCCCATAGCAGCTGCACTCCCTGTACCTATGTTAGCTACACCCTTGTATATAACACATGTAACTGTGACAGAGACAGTGGGCCCTTTCAGCTCTGGGCCCCATAGCAGCTGCACTCCCTGCACCTATGGTAGCTACACCCTTGTATATAACACATGTAACTGTGACAGAGACAGTGGGCCCTTTCAGCTCTAGGCCCCATAGCAGCTGCACTCCCTGTACCTATGTTAGCTACACCCTTGTATATAACACATGTATCTGGGACAGGAAAGGTGGGCCCCTCTCATCTCAGGGCCCCATAGCAGCTGCACTCGCTGCACCTATGTAACTATGCCCTTGTATATAACACATGTAACTGTGACAGGGAAGGTGGCCACCTCTCAGCTCTGGGCCCCACTGTTAAAACGGAATCTGGGTCAGTTTGGAATTCCTTGTAGCACAGTATTTCAGTCAATCTTACCTACAAAACCGGAATACAGACTCCAAAGGGCCAACATATATGACGTTAACATTGTAAATTTATATTGACACTTTTATGCTAATTTTATTGTTTATGTTCTATCTCAAATGTGATCGGCACATATACTCGTTCTCATCGTGATGTAAAACGGCCACGTGCAAAAATAATCCCCTGTGATTTTTATTCCATGCCAAGTCTGCATTATCAGCACCATTGCTTACTGTACTCCACAGTGTATTTATTTGCTTTGGCCCCATGGTGCAGACCAGAGAGCGCTGATTTCCTGCACAGCCCAGAACATGCAGAACATAATGTACTTACTGTGCTCCACAGTGTATTTATTTGCTTTGGCCCCATGGTGCAGACCAGAGAGCGCTGATCTCCTGCACAACCCCGAACATGCAGAACATAATGTACTTACTGTACTCCACAGTGTATTTATTTGCTTTGGCCCCATGGTGCAGATCCTAGAGCACTGATTTCCTGCACAGCCCCGAACATGCAGAACATAATGTACTTACTGTACTCCACAGTGTATTTATTTGCTTTGGCCCCATGGTGCAGACCAGAGAGCACTGATTTCCTGCACAGCCCCGAACATGCAGAACATAATGTACTTACTGTACTCCACAGTGTATTTATTTGCTTTGGCCCCATGGTGCAGACCAGAGAGCGCTGATCTCCTGCACAGCCCCGAACATGCAGAACATAATGTACTTACTGTACTCCACAGTGTATTTATTTGCTTTGGCCCCATGGTGCAGACCTGAGAGCGCTGATTTCCTGCACAGCCCCGAACATGCAGAACATAAAGTACTTACTGTACTCCACAGTGTATTTATTTGCTTTGGCCCCATGGTGCAGACCCGAGAGCGCTGATCTCCTGCACAGCCCCGAACATGCAGATGTACTTACTGTACTTACAACATAATGTACTTACTGTACTCCACAGTGTATTTATTTGCTTTGGCCCCATGGTGCAGACCAGAGAGCACTGATTTCCTGCACAGCCCCAAACATGCAGAACATAATGTACTTACTGTACTCCACAGTGTATTTATTTGCTTTGGCCCCATGGTGCAGACCAGAGAGCACTGATTTCCTGCACAGCCCCGAACATGCAGAACATAATGTACTTACTGTACTCCACAGTGTATTTATTTGCTTTGGCCCCATGGTGCAGACCAGAGAGCGCTGATCTCCTGCACAGCCCCGAACATGCAGAACATAATGTACTTACTGTACTCCACAGTGTATTTATTTGCTTTGGCCCCATGGTGCAGACCTGAGAGCGCTGATTTCCTGCACAGCCCCGAACATGCAGAACATAATGTACTTACTGTACTCCACAGTGTATTTATTTGCTTTGGCCCCATGGTGCAGACCTGAGAGCGCTGATTTCCTGCACAGCCCCGAACATGCAGAACATAAAGTACTTACTGTACTCCACAGTGTATTTATTTGCTTTGGCCCCATGGTGCAGACCCGAGAGCGCTGATCTCCTGCACAGCCCCGAACATGCAGAACATAATGTACTTACTGTACTCCACAGTGTATTTATTTGCTTTGGCCCCATGGTGCAGACCAGAGAGCACTGATTTCCTGCACAGCCCCAAACATGCAGAACATAATGTACTTACTGTACTCCACAGTGTATTTATTTGCTTTGGCCCCATGGTGCAGACCTGAGAGCGCTGATTTCCTGCACAGCCCCCGAACATGCAGAACATAATGTACTTACTGTACTCCACAGTGTATTTATTTGCTTTGGCCCCATGGTGCAGACCAGAGAGCGCTGATCTCCTGCACAGCCCCAAACATGCAGAACATAATGTACTTACTGTACTCCACAGTGTATTTATTTGCTTTGGCCCCATGGTGCAGACCTGAGAGCGCTGATTTCCTGCACAACCCAGAACATGCAGAACATAATGTACTTACTGTACTCCACGGTGTATTTATTTGCTTTGGCCCCATGGTGCAGATCCTAGAGCACTGATTTCCTGCACAGCCCCGAACATGCAGAACATAATGTACTTACTGTACTCCACAGTGTATTTATTTGCTTTGGCCCCATGGTGCAGACCAGAGAGCGCTGATCTCCTGCACAGCCCCGAACATGCAGAACATAATGTACTTACTGTACTCCACAGTGTATTTATTTGCTTTGGCCCCATGGTGCAGACCAGAGAGCGCTGATCTCCTGCACAGCCCCGAACATGCAGAACATAATGTACTTACTGTACTCCACAGTGTATTTATTTGCTTTGGCCCCATGGTGCAGACCAGAGAGCACTGATTTCCTGCACAACCCCGAACATGCAGAACATAATGTACTTACTGTACTCCACAGTGTATTTATTTGCTTTGGCCCCATGGTGCAGACCAGAGAGCACTGATTTCCTGCACAGCCCAGAACATGCAGAACATAATGTACTTACTGTACTCTACAGTGTATTTATTTGCTTTGGCCCCATGGTGCAGACCAGAGAGCACTGATTTCCTGCACAGCCCAGAACATGCAGAACATAATGTACTTACTCTACTCTACAGTGTATTTATTTGCTTTGGCCCCATGGTGCAGTCCTGAGAGCGCTGATCTCCTGCACAGCCCCGAACATGCAGAACATAATGTACTTACTGTACTCCACAGTGTATTTATTTGCTTTGGCCCCATGGTGCAGACCAGAGAGCGCTGATCTCCTGCACAGCCCCGAACATGCAGAACATAATGTACTTACTGTACTCCACAGTGTATTTATTTGCTTTGGCCCCATGGTGCAGACCAGAGAGCACTGATTTCCTGCACAGCCCAGAACATGCAGAACATAATGTACTTACTGTACTCTACAGTGTATTTATTTGCTTTGGCCCCATGGTGCAGACCAGAGAGCACTGATTTCCTGCACAGCCCAGAACATGCAGAACATAATGTACTTACTCTACTCTACAGTGTATTTATTTGCTTTGGCCCCATGGTGCAGTCCTGAGAGCGCTGATCTCCTGCACAGCCCCGAACATGCAGAACATAATGTACTTACTGTACTCCACAGTGTATTTATTTGCTTTGGCCCCATGGTGCAGACCAGAGAGCGCTGATCTCCTGCACAGCCCCGAACATGCAGAACATAATGTACTTACTGTACTCCACAGTGTATTTATTTGCTTTGGCCCCATGGTGCAGACCAGAGAGCACTGATTTCCTGCACAGCCCCAAACATGCAGAACATAATGTACTTACTGTACTCCACAGTGTATTTATTTGCTTTGGCCCCATGGTGCAGACCAGAGAGCACTGATTTCCTGCACAGCCCAGAACATGCAGAACATAATGTACTTACTGTACTCTACAGTGTATTTATTTGCTTTGGCCCCATGGTGCAGACCAGAGAGCACTGATTTCCTGCACAGCCCAGAACATGCAGAACATAATGTACTTACTCTACTCTACAGTGTATTTATTTGCTTTGGCCCCATGGTGCAGTCCTGAGAGCGCTGATCTCCTGCACAGCCCCGAACATGCAGAACATAATGTACTTACTGTACTCCACAGTGTATTTATTTGCTTTGGCCCCATGGTGCAGACCAGAGAGCGCTGATCTCCTGCACAGCCCCGAACATGCAGAACATAATGTACTTACTGTACTCCACAGTGTATTTATTTGCTTTGGCCCCATGGTGCAGACCAGAGAGCACTGATTTCCTGCACAGCCCCAAACATGCAGAACATAATGTACTTACTGTACTCCACAGTGTATTTATTTGCTTTGGCCCCATGGTGCAGACCAGAGAGCACTGATCTCCTGCACAGCCCAGAACATGCAGAACATAATGTACTTACTGTACTCCACAGTGTATTTATTTGCTTTGGCCCCATGGTGCAGACCTGAGAGCGCTGATTTCCTGCACAGCCCAGAACATGCAGAACATAATGTACTTACTGTACTCCACAGTGTATTTATTTGCTTTGGCCCCATGGTGCAGACCAGAGAGCACTGATTTCCTGCACAGCCCCGAACATGCAGAACATAATGTACTTACTGTACTCCACAGTGTATTTATTTGCTTTGGCCCCATGGTGCAGATCAGAGAGCGCTGATTTCCTGCACAGCCCCGAACATGCAGAACATAATGTACTTACTGTACTCCACAGTGTATTTATTTGCTTTGGCCCCATGGTGCAGACCAGAGAGCACTGATTTCCTGCACAACCCCGAACATGCAGAACATAATGTACTTACTGTACTCCACAGTGTATTTATTTGCTTTGGCCCCATGGTGCAGACCAGAGAGCACTGATTTCCTGCACAGCCCAGAACATGCAGAACATAATGTACTTACTGTACTCTACAGTGTATTTATTTGCTTTGGCCCCATGGTGCAGACCAGAGAGCACTGATTTCCTGCACAGCCCAGAACATGCAGAACATAATGTACTTACACTACTCTACAGTGTATTTATTTGCTTTGGCCCCATGGTGCAGTCCTGAGAGCGCTGATCTCCTGCACAGCCCCGAACATGCAGAACATAATGTACTTACTGTACTCCACAGTGTATTTATTTGCCTTGGCCCCATGGTGCAGACCAGAGAGCGCTGATCTCCTGCACAGCCCCGAACATGCAGAACATAATGTACTTACTGTACTCCACAGTGTATTTATTTGCTTTGGCCCCATGGTGCAGACCAGAGAGCACTGATTTCCTGCACAGCCCCAAACATGCAGAACATAATGTACTTACTGTACTCCACAGTGTATTTATTTGCTTTGGCCCCATGGTGCAGACCAGAGAGCACTGATTTCCTGCACAGCCCAGAACATGCAGAACATAATGTACTTACTGTACTCTACAGTGTATTTATTTGCTTTGGCCCCATGGTGCAGACCAGAGAGCACTGATTTCCTGCACAGCCCAGAACATGCAGAACATAATGTACTTACTCTACTCTACAGTGTATTTATTTGCTTTGGCCCCATGGTGCAGTCCTGAGAGCGCTGATCTCCTGCACAGCCCCGAACATGCAGAACATAATGTACTTACTGTACTCCACAGTGTATTTATTTGCTTTGGCCCCATGGTGCAGACCAGAGAGCGCTGATCTCCTGCACAGCCCCGAACATGCAGAACATAATGTACTTACTGTACTCCACAGTGTATTTATTTGCTTTGGCCCCATGGTGCAGACCAGAGAGCACTGATTTCCTGCACAGCCCCAAACATGCAGAACATAATGTACTTACTGTACTCCACAGTGTATTTATTTGCTTTGGCCCCATGGTGCAGACCAGAGAGCACTGATCTCCTGCACAGCCCAGAACATGCAGAACATAATGTACTTACTGTACTCCACAGTGTATTTATTTGCTTTGGCCCCATGGTGCAGACCTGAGAGCGCTGATTTCCTGCACAGCCCAGAACATGCAGAACATAATGTACTTACTGTACTCCACAGTGTATTTATTTGCTTTGGCCCCATGGTGCAGACCAGAGAGCACTGATTTCCTGCACAGCCCCGAACATGCAGAACATAATGTACTTACTGTACTCCACAGTGTATTTATTTGCTTTGGCCCCATGGTGCAGATCAGAGAGCGCTGATTTCCTGCACAGCCCCGAACATGCAGAACATAATGTACTTACTGTACTCCACAGTGTATTTATTTGCTTTGGCCCCATGGTGCAGACCAGAGAGCACTGATTTCCTGCACAACCCCGAACATGCAGAACATAATGTACTTACTGTACTCCACAGTGTATTTATTTGCTTTGGCCCCATGGTGCAGACCAGAGAGCACTGATTTCCTGCACAGCCCAGAACATGCAGAACATAATGTACTTACTGTACTCTACAGTGTATTTATTTGCTTTGGCCCCATGGTGCAGACCAGAGAGCACTGATTTCCTGCACAGCCCAGAACATGCAGAACATAATGTACTTACTCTACTCTACAGTGTATTTATTTGCTTTGGCCCCATGGTGCAGTCCTGAGAGCGCTGATCTCCTGCACAGCCCCGAACATGCAGAACATAATGTACTTACTGTACTCCACAGTGTATTTATTTGCCTTGGCCCCATGGTGCAGACCAGAGAGCGCTGATCTCCTGCACAGCCCCGAACATGCAGAACATAATGTACTTACTGTACTCCACAGTGTATTTATTTGCTTTGGCCCCATGGTGCAGACCAGAGAGCACTGATTTCCTGCACAGCCCAGAACATGCAGAACATAATGTACTTACTGTACTCTACAGTGTATTTATTTGCTTTGGCCCCATGGTGCAGACCAGAGAGCACTGATTTCCTGCACAGCCCAGAACATGCAGAACATAATGTACTTACTCTACTCTACAGTGTATTTATTTGCTTTGGCCCCATGGTGCAGTCCTGAGAGCGCTGATCTCCTGCACAGCCCCGAACATGCAGAACATAATGTACTTACTGTACTCCACAGTGTATTTATTTGCTTTGGCCCCATGGTGCAGACCAGAGAGCGCTGATCTCCTGCACAGCCCCGAACATGCAGAACATAATGTACTTACTGTACTCCACAGTGTATTTATTTGCTTTGGCCCCATGGTGCAGACCAGAGAGCATTGATTTCCTGCACAGCCCAGAACATGCAGAACATAATGTACTTACTGTACTCTACAGTGTATTTATTTGCTTTGGCCCCATGGTGCAGACCAGAGAGCACTGATTTCCTGCACAGCCCAGAACATGCAGAACATAATGTACTTACTCTACTCTACAGTGTATTTATTTGCTTTGGCCCCATGGTGCAGTCCTGAGAGCGCTGATCTCCTGCACAGCCCCGAACATGCAGAACATAATGTACTTACTGTACTCCACAGTGTATTTATTTGCTTTGGCCCCATGGTGCAGACCAGAGAGCGCTGATCTCCTGCACAGCCCCGAACATGCAGAACATAATGTACTTACTGTACTCCACAGTGTATTTATTTGCTTTGGCCCCATGGTGCAGACCAGAGAGCACTGATTTCCTGCACAGCCCCAAACATGCAGAACATAATGTACTTACTGTACTCCACAGTGTATTTATTTGCTTTGGCCCCATGGTGCAGACCAGAGAGCACTGATCTCCTGCACAGCCCCGAACATGCAGAACATAATGTACTTACTGTACTCCACAGTGTATTTATTTGCTTTGGCCCCATGGTGCAGACCAGAGAGCACTGATTTCCTGCACAGCCCCGAACATGCAGAACATAATGTACTTACTGTACTCCACAGTGTATTTATTTGCTTTGGCCCCATGGTGCAGATCAGAGAGCGCTGATTTCCTGCACAGCCCCGAACATGCAGAACATAATGTACTTACTGTACTCCGCAGTGTATTTATTTGCTTTGGCCCCATGGTGCAGACCAGAGAGCGCTGATTTCCTGCACAGCCCCGAACATGCAGAACATAATGTACTTACTGTACTCCACAGTGTATTTATTTGCTTTGGCCCCATGGTGCAGACCAGAGAGCACTGATTTCCTGCACAGCCCAGAACATGCAGAACATAATGTACTACTACTTACTGTACTCCACAGTGTATTTATTTGCTTTGGCCCCATGGTGCAGACCAGAGAGCACTGATCTCCTGCACAACCCAGAACATGCAGAACATAATGTACTTGCTGTACTCCACAGTGTATTTATTTGCTTTGGCCCCATGGTGCAGACCAGAGAGCACTGATTTCCTGCACAGCCCCAAACATGCAGAACATAATGTACTTACTGTACTCCACAGTGTATTTATTTGGTTTGGCCCCATGGTGCAGACCTGAGAGCGCTGATTTCCTGCACAGCCCAGAACATGCAGAACATAATGTACTTACTGTACTCTACAGTGTATTTATTTTCTTTGGCCCCATGGTGCAGACCAGAGAGCGCTGATCTCCTGCACAGCCCCAAACATGCAGAACATAATGTACTTACTGTACTCCACAGTGTATTTATTTGCTTTGGCCCCATGGTGCAGACCTGAGAGCGCTGATTTCCTGCACAGCCCAGAACATGCAGAACATAATGTACTTACTGTACTCCAAAGTGTATTTATTTGCTTTGGCCCCATGGTGCAGACCCGAGAGCGCTGATCTCCTGCACAGCCCCGAACATGCAGAACATAATGTACTTACTGTACTCCACAGTGTATTTATTTGCTTTGGCCCCATGGTGCAGACCAGAGAGCGCTGATTTCCTGCACAGCCCCGAACATGCAGAACATAATGTACTTACTGTACTCCACAGTGTATTTATTTGCTTTGGCCCCATGGTGCAGACCAGAGAGCACTGATTTCCTGCACAGCCCAGAACATGCAGAACATAATGTACTTACTGTACTCCACAGTGTATTTATTTGCTTTGGCCCCATGGTGCAGACCAGAGAGCACTGATTTCCTGCACAGCCCCGAACATGCAGAACATAATGTACTTACTGTACTCCACAGTGTATTTATTTGCTTTGGCCCCATGGTGCAGATCAGAGAGCGCTGATTTCCTGCACAGCCCCGAACATGCAGAACATAATGTACTTACTGTACTCCACAGTGTATTTATTTGCTTTGGCCCCATGGTGCAGACCAGAGCGCGCTGATTTCCTGCACAGCCCCGAACATGCAGAACATAATGTACTTACTGTACTCCACAGTGTATTTATTTGCTTTGGCCCCATGGTGCAGACCAGAGAGCACTGATTTCCTGCACAGCCCCGAACATGCAGAACATAATGTACTACTACTTACTGTACTCCACAGTTTATTTATTTGCTTTGGCCCCATGGTGCAGACCAGAGAGCACTGATCTCCAGCACAACCCAGAACATGCAGAACATAATGTACTTGCTGTACTCCACAGTGTATTTATTTGCTTTGGCCCCATGGTGCAGACCAGAGAGCACTGATTTCCTGCACAGCCCCAAACATGCAGAACATAATGTACTTACTGTACTCCACAGTGTATTTATTTGCTTTGGCCCCATGGTGCAGACCAGAGAGCACTGATTTCCTGCACAGCCCAGAACATGCAGAACATAATGTACTTACTCTACTCTACAGTGTATTTATTTGCTTTGGCCCCATGGTGCAGACCAGAGAGCACTGATTTCCTGCACAACCCCGAACATGCAGAACATAATGTACTTACTGTACTCCACAGTGTATTTATTTGCTTTGGCCCCATGGTGCAGACCAGAGAGCACTGATCTCCTGCACAACCCAGAACATGCAGAACATAATGTACTTGCTGTACTCCACAGTGTATTTATTTGCTTTGGCCCCATGGTGCAGACCTGAGAGCGCTGATTTCCTGCACAGCCCAGAACATGCAGAACATAATGTACTTACTGTACTCTACAGTGTATTTATTTGCTTTGGCCCCATGGTGCAGACCAGAGAGCGCTGATCTCCTGCACAGCCCCAAACATGCAGAACATAATGTACTTACTGTACTCCACAGTGTATTTATTTGCTTTGGCCCCATGGTGCAGACCTGAGAGCGCTGATTTCCTGCACAGCCCAGAACATGCAGAACATAATGTACTTACTGTACTCCAAAGTGTATTTATTTGCTTTGGCCCCATGGTGCAGACCAGAGAGCACTGATTTCCTGCACAGCCCAGAACATGCAGAACATAATGTACTTACTGTACTCCACAGTGTATTTATTTGCTTTGGCCCCATGGTGCAGACCAGAGAGCACTGATTTCCTGCACAGCCCCGAACAAGCAGAACATAATGTACTTACTGTACTCCACAGTGTATTTATTTGCTTTGGCCCCATGGTGCAGATCAGAGAGCGCTGATTTCCTGCACAGCCCCGAACATGCAGAACATAATGTACTTACTGTACTCCACAGTGTATTTATTTGCTTTGGCCCCATGGTGCAGACCAGAGAGCGCTGATTTCCTGCACAGCCCCGAACATGCAGAACATAATGTACTTACTGTACTCCACAGTGTATTTATTTGCTTTGGCCCCATGGTGCAGACCAGAGCGCGCTGATTTCCTGCACAGCCCCGAACATGCAGAACATAATGTACTTACTGTACTCCACAGTGTATTTATTTGCTTTGGCCCCATGGTGCAGACCAGAGAGCACTGATTTCCTGCACAGCCCCGAACATGCAGAACATAATGTACTACTACTTACTGTACTCCACAGTGTATTTATTTGCTTTGGCCCCATGGTGCAGACCAGAGAGCACTGATCTCCTGCACAACCCAGAACATGCAGAACATAATGTACTTGCTGTACTCCACAGTGTATTTATTTGCTTTGGCCCCATGGTGCAGACCAGAGAGCACTGATTTCCTGCACAGCCCCAAACATGCAGAACATAATGTACTTACTGTACTCCACAGTGTATTTATTTGCTTTGGCCCCATGGTGCAGACCAGAGAGCACTGATTTCCTGCACAGCCCAGAACATGCAGAACATAATGTACTTACTCTACTCTACAGTGTATTTATTTGCTTTGGCCCCATGGTGCAGACCAGAGAGCACTGATTTCCTGCACAACCCCGAACATGCAGAACATAATGTACTTACTGTACTCCACAGTGTATTTATTTGCTTTGGCCCCATGGTGCAGACCAGAGAGCACTGATCTCCTGCACAACCCAGAACATGCAGAACATAATGTACTTGCTGTACTCCACAGTGTATTTATTTGCTTTGGCCCCATGGTGCAGACCAGAGAGCACTGATTTCCTGCACAGCCCCAAACATGCAGAACATAATGTACTTACTGTACTCCACAGTGTATTTATTTGCTTTGGCCCCATGGTGCAGACCTGAGAGCGCTGATTTCCTGCACAGCCCAGAACATGCAGAACATAATGTACTTACTGTACTCTACAGTGTATTTATTTGCTTTGGCCCCATGGTGCAGACCAGAGAGCGCTGATCTCCTGCACAGCCCCAAACATGCAGAACATAATGTACTTACTGTACTCCACAGTGTATTTATTTGCTTTGGCCCCATGGTGCAGACCTGAGAGCGCTGATTTCCTGCACAGCCCAGAACATGCAGAACATAATGTACTTACTGTACTCCAAAGTGTATTTATTTGCTTTGGCCCCATGGTGCAGACCAGAGAGCACTGATTTCCTGCACAGCCCAGAACATGCAGAACATAATGTACTTACTGTACTCCACAGTGTATTTATTTGCTTTGGCCCCATGGTGCAGACCAGAGAGCACTGATTTCCTGCACAGCCCCGAACAAGCAGAACATAATGTACTTACTGTACTCCACAGTGTATTTATTTGCTTTGGCCCCATGGTGCAGATCAGAGAGCGCTGATTTCCTGCACAGCCCCGAACATGCAGAACATAATGTACTTACTGTACTCCACAGTGTATTTATTTGCTTTGGCCCCATGGTGCAGACCAGAGAGCGTTGATTTCCTGCACAGCCCCGAACATGCAGAACATAATGTACTTACTGTACTCCACAGTGTATTTATTTGCTTTGGCCCCATGGTGCAGACCAGAGAGCACTGATTTCCTGCACAGCCCCGAACATGCAGAACATAATGTACTACTACTTACTGTACTCCACAGTGTATTTATTTGCTTTGGCCCCATGGTGCAGACCAGAGAGCACTGATCTCCTGCACAACCCAGAACATGCAGAACATAATGTACTTACTGTACTCCAAAGTGTATTTATTTGCTTTGGCCCCATGGTGCAGACCCGAGAGCGCTGATCTCCTGCACAGCCCCGAACATGCAGAACATAATGTACTTACTGTACTCCACAGTGTATTTATTTGCTTTGGCCCCATGGTGCAGACCAGAGAGCACTGATTTCCTGCACAGCCCAGAACATGCAGAACATAATGTACTTACTGTACTCTACAGTGTATTTATTTGCTTTGGCCCCATGGTGCAGACCAGAGAGCACTGATTTCCTGCACAGCCCAGAACATGCAGAACATAATGTACTTACTCTACTCTACAGTGTATTTATTTGCTTTGGCCCCATGGTGCAGTCCTGAGAGCGCTGATCTCCTGCACAGCCCCGAACATGCAGAACATAATGTACTTACTGTACTCCACAGTGTATTTATTTGCTTTGGCCCCATGGTGCAGACCAGAGAGCACTGATTTCCTGCACAGCCCAGAACATGCAGAACATAATGTACTTACTGTACTCTACAGTGTATTTATTTGCTTTGGCCCCATGGTGCAGACCAGAGAGCACTGATCTCCTGCACAACCCCGAACATGCAGAACATAATGTACTTGCTGTACTCCACAGTGTATTTATTTGCTTTGGCCCCATGGTGCAGACCAGAGAGCACTGATTTCCTGCACAACCCCGAACATGCAGAACGTAATGTACTTACTGTACTCCACAGTGTATTTATTTGCTTTGGCCCCATGGTGCAGACCAGAGAGCGCTGATTTCCTGCACAGCCCCGAACATGCAGAACATAATGTACTTACTGTACTCCACAGTGTATTTATTTGCTTTGGCCCCATGGTGCAGACCAGAGAGCACTGATTTCCTGCACAACCCCGAACATGCAGAACATAATGTACTTACTGTACTCCACAGTGTATTTATTTGCTTTGGCCCCATGGTGCAGACCAGAGAGCGCTGATTTCCTGCACAGCCCCGAACATGCAGAACATAATGTACTTACTGTACTCCACAGTGTATTTATTTGCTTTGGCCCCATGGTGCAGACCAGAGAGCACTGATTTCCTGCACAACCCAGAACATGCAGAACATAATGTACTTACTGTACTCCACAGTGTATTTATTTGCTTTGGCCCCATGGTGCAGACCAGAGAGCACTGATTTCCTGCACAGCCCCGAACATGCAGAACATAATGTACTTGCTGTACTCCACAGTGTATTTATTTGCTTTGGCCCCATGGTGCAGTCCTGAGAGCGCTGATTTCCTGCACAACCCAGAACATGCAGAACATAATGTACTTACTGTACTCCACAGTGTATTTATTTGCTTTGGCCCCATGGTGCAGACCAGAGAGCACTGATTTCCTGCACAACCCAGAACATGCAGAACATAATGTACTTACTGTACTCCACAGTGTATTTATTTGCTTTGGCCCCATGGTGCAGACCAGAGAGCACTGATTTCCTGCACAACCCAGAACATGCAGACCATAATGTACTGTCATATCGCTACTTGTGTGAATTAGGACCAATATTTTCCCAAGGGTAGCTTTCAGCCACACAGATCCCTAGCAACAGGTTTATGCAGCGTATTTTCTGAGTTCACCTTCTATCAATGTATGGTAAACATAATGTAGAAAGCAAAACAGACAGCAGGCAATAAATTAATTTCCCCCGCAGTGCTTTACGGTTAGAATCTGTCTGTGAATTGAAATCACTTTTATCGCCCATCTAGTGGTGTTATCTCATCCGTACACCCAGCAGGACTGTATTATCCCTTTGTGAGGCAGGTTCTGCGGTGTCACCCACACAGCCGCAGTACAATGTGTGTATACCGCCAGACTCAGAGCTATTATTCCCCATCTCTCTGAAGATGCAGGTTTTAGGGTGTGTTGTGAGGGGATTTTCACCCCTCGCTGCACTTTGTAAGCTTATATACTGACCTCTGTGCTGGAATGGAAACTGATCCAGGAATGTACCTGCAGGTTCCTAACCTGCTGCTCTTGCGATGTCAGGAGGCAGCGCAGTTACCTGCGGTGACAGAACCTGACTGATACAAATCTACACACATCTGAAACACCCAATTAGCCCCTTAGTAATGCATGTTGCAAGTGTCTTCTACGGGAGTCGCATAACTATTAATAAACAGCATCCCATAGCATTGCAGAGCCTCTCCTTATTACATAATTACACTCAATACTAGTTTTTTTCTGGAATAGACTGCCATTTAAATAAAACTGTATAACACTACCAGTAAATGTATCATACAGGTTTTAGCTTTTAATAACCTGCACCAGAGCTGTATCTGTCATTCTGTAGATACAACCAGCACTGTTCAGAGACTTTCAGACAGATAGAAGTAGCCTAAGGAAAGTCATTTTGGACTTTAAAGTGTATCCAACTCGTACACACTGTGGAGACTTGAATTTTTATTGGTCTGATAGCATGTTACTGTTGATATTTTTGTTAAATGTTTTAGTAGTCAAAAATAGCAGGGATACAGAAAGAGAAGTTGGGAAAATCAAGAAAGCAGAATAAATGTATCCACAGTAGGAGAAAGCAATATACTGTACACTGGGGGTCATTCCGAGTTGTTCGCTTGTTGCCGATTTTCGCAACGGAGTGATTAAGGCAAAAATGCGCATGCGCATGGTACGCAGTGCGCATGCGCTAAGTATTTTAGCACAAAACTTAGTAGATTTACTCACGTCCGAACGTAGAAATTCCATCGTTGAAGTGATCGGAGTGTGAGTGCAGGAAGTTGGTGTTTCTGGGCTGAAACTGACCGTTTTCTGGGAGTGTGCGGAAAAATGCAGGCGTGCCAGAATAAAACGCAGGAGTGTCTGGAGAAACGGGGGAGTGGCTGGCCGAACGCAGGGCGTGTTTGTGACGTCAAACCAGGAACGAAACGGGCTGAGCTGATCGCAGTGTAGGAGTAAGTCTCGAGATACTCAGAAACTGCTAAGAATTTTCTATTCGCAATTCTGCTAATCTTTCATTCGCAATTCTGCTAAGCTAAGATAACACTCCCAGAGGGCGGCGGCCTAGCGTGTGCAATGCTGCTAAAATCTGCTAGCGAGCGAACAACTCGGAACGACCCCCACAGGGCCTAAATCAAGGTTGATTGCAAAAGTAAAATCTTCCTCTAATAGGCCAAACCATGGTTGTCATTCCGAGTTGATCGCTAGCTGCATTCGTTCGCTGCGCAGCGATGAGGCAAAAAAAGGCACTTCTGCGCATGCGTATGCGGCGCAATGTGCACGCGCAACGTACTATTACAGCAAACGATGTCGTTTCACACAGGGTCTAGCGAAGCTTTTCAGTCGCACTGGTTGCCGCAGAGTGATTGACATGAAGTAGGCGTTTCTGGGTGTCAACTGACCGTTTTCAGGGAGTGATCGGAAAAACGGAGGCGTGCCAGGAAAAACGCAGGCGTGGCTGGGCGAACGCAGGGCGTGTTTGTGACGTCAAAACAGGAACTTAACAGTCTGAAGTGATCGCAAGCGCTGAGTAGGTTTTGAGCTACTCTGAAACTGCACAAAAAAACTATGTAGCCACTCTGCGATCCATTCGTTCGCACTTCTGCTAAGCTAAAATACACTCCCAGTGGGAGGCCGCATAGCATTTGCACGGCTGCTAAAAACTGCTAGCGAGCGATCAACTCGGAATGACCACCCATGTGTACTGCAGGTGGGGCAGATGTAACGTGCACAGAGATTTAAATTTGGGTGGATTATATTGTTTCTGTGCAGGGTAAATACTGGCTGCTTAATTTCTACACTGCAATTTAGATTTCAGTTTGAACACACCACACCCAAATCTAACTCTCTGCACACGTTACATCTGCCCCACCTGCACTGCACATGGTTTTGCCCATTAGAGGAAGATTTTGCTTTTGCAATCATCAAGGCCCACAGAACAATGTACCCTTTTGTTGATAAGGCACCATAGAAACAAAACAACATAAATAAAATAGTCAAATCAAATCATGGGGAGCAGCTTGGATTACACTGGGGGTAGGAAAATACGGGGTAAAAAGGAGATTTAATTGCAAACAGGGGTTAGAATGAAATGGGGGTTCTCTAGCAATATCCTGGCTTCATAATTTACCATTCAGTATCACTAAAACAATTCTAGAATTAGGTAAAACATTAATGTAGCACGGGCAGCACGTATGGTGTAGTGGTTAGCATTAGTGCCTCATAGCACTGAGGTCATGGGTTCGATTCCCACCATGGCCCTAATTGTGTGGAGTTTGTATATTCTGTCCATACTTGTGGGAGTTTCCTCTGGGTACTCCAGTTTCCTCCCATAATCCCAAACTATACTGGTAGACAAACTGGTTCCCAACAAAATTAACCCTAGCGAGAATGGGTGTACATGTACATGTAGTAGGGAATATAGATTGTAAGCTCCACTGGGTCAGGTACTGATGTGGATGGCCAGGTATTCTCTGTAAAGCGCTGCGGAATATGTGTGCGCTATATAAATAACTGGTAATAATTATGTAGCTTTCCCAGGGGGACAAAGAGCCCCACTAGTCCTCCTTCCATACGTAGGAGGGCTAGTGGGGTGTCCAATGTTATAGCAGGATACATTTCTAAGTCACAGTGGAGATAAATATCAAAATTTTCTGGCATGTGGTAAAAGATTGTTCCAAAAATGGCCCAATTTCCCCATGGGGAGAAGGGGACAAAGTATACAAGATAATCAAGTAATCCAAAAATGCTTTATAGGGGGACAGTACAATAAAACGAGATTTATGGTAAGAACTTACCTTTGTTAAATCTCTTTCTGCGAGGTACACTGGGCTCCACAAGGATTGGACAATGGGGTGTAGAGTAGGATCTTGATCCGCGGCACCAACAGGCTCAAAGCTTTGACTGTTCCGAGAATGCATAGCGCCGCCTCCTCTATAACCCTGCCTCCCTGCACAGGAGCTCAGTTTTTAGTTAACCAGCCCAATGCAGTAGCAGGAAAAGAGAAGACAACGGTTAGTAACCACATACACCACACTCTCACGACAAGAGAAGTGTCAGCGGCTAATGCCATACCAACCCAAAGAAGCTAAGTGTGTCAGGGTGGGCGCCTTGTGGAGCCCAGTGTACCTCGCAGAAAGAGATTTAATAAAGGTAAGTTCTTACCATAAATCTCGTTTTCTGTCTGCGGGGCACACTGGGCTCCACAAGGATTGGACAATGGGGATGTCCTAAAGCAGTTCCTTACGGGAGGGGACGCACTGTAGCGGGCACAAGAACCCGGCGTCCAAAGGAAGCATCCTGGGAAGCAGCAGTATCGAAGGCATAGAACCTTATGAACGTGTTCCCGGAGGATCACGTAGCCGCCTTGCACAATTGTTCAAGGATCGCACCACGTTGGGCCGCCCAAGAAGGTCCAACAGACCGAGTTGAATGGGCCGTAATGTGAGCAGGAGCTGACAGACCAGCCTTCACATAAGCATGTGCAATCACCATTCTAATCAATCTGGCCAAGGTCTGCTTGTGAGCAGGCCAGCCACGTTTGTGAAATCCAAACAAAACAAAGAGAGAATCAGATTTTCGAATAGAAGCAGTTCTCTTCACGTAGATACGGAGAGCCCGTACCACATACAAAGACCGCTCTTTGGGAGACAAATCAGGAGAGACAAAGGCCGGAACCACAATCTCCTGATTAAGGTGGAACTAAGAAACCACCTTAGGTAAATATCCGGAACGAGTCCTAAGAACCGCCCGGTCATGGTGAAAAATCAGATATGGGGAACTACAAGACAAGGCACCCAGATCCGACACTCTTCTAGCAGAGGCCATAGCCAGCAAGAACACCACCTTAAGGGAAAGCCACTTAAGGTCAGCTGAACCCAGGGGTTCAAACGGAGGCTCCTGCAACGCCTCCAAAACCACCGACAAGTCCCAAGGAGCCACAGGCGGGACATAGGGAGGTTGGATACGCAACACACCCTGAGTGAAAGTATGAACATCAGGTAAAGTCGCAATTTTTCTCTGAAACCACACCGACAAGGCCGAAATATGAACCTTGAGGGAGGCCAGACGCAGGCCTAATTCTAGGCCCTGCTGCAGAAAAGCCAAAAGTTTGGCTGTACTAAACTTGGAAGCGTCATAATTATTAGATGCGCACCAAAGTAGGAATGCCAGACCCTATAGTAAATCCGAGCAGAAGCCGGTTTCCGGGCCTGCAACATAGTTTTAATGACCTCTTCAGAAAAAACCTTAGCCCTCAAGACGGAAGCTTCAAGAGCCACGCCGTCAAAGACAGCCGGGCTAGGTCCTGGTAGACACAGGGGCCCTGATCGAGGAGGTCTGGGCGTTGTGGAAGCAGAAGTGGACGCTCTGACGATAGGCCTTGCAGGTCTGAGAACCAGGGCCGTCTGGGCCACGCCGGAGCTATGAGAAGCAGAATTCCTTTTTCTTGCTTGAACTTCCGAATTACCCTGGGCAGGAGTGACACCGGAGGGAACACGTACGGCAGCCGAAACTCCACGGCACCGCCAGCGCATCCACGAATGCTGCTTGAGGATCCCTTGTCCTTGCTCCGAAGACCGGAACCTTGTGATTGTGTCGAGACACCATCAGATCTACATCTGGAAGACCCCACTTTTCCACTAGGAGTTGAAACACTTCTGGATGGAGGCTCCACTCGCCGGCATGCACGTCCTGACGACTGAGAAAGTCCGCTTCCCAATTCAGGACTCCCGGAATTAATATTGCCGATATGACCGGTAGATGGCGTTATGCCCAACGTAGAATCCGTGAGACTTCCTTCATTGCCAAACGGCTTCGAGTGCCGCCTTGATGATTTATGTAAGCCACTGTGGTGGCGTTGTCCGACTGTATTTGAACAGGACGGTTCTGAATTAAATGCTGGGCCAGGGTCATAACATTGAAGACCGCCCGCAATTCCAGAATGTTGATCGAGAGGAGAGATTCCTCCTTGGTCCACTGACCCTGAAGGGAGTGTTGCTCCAGCACCGCGCCCCAACCTCTTAGACTGGCATCTGTCATCAACAGGACCCAGTTGGATATCCAGAAGGGACGGCCCCTGCACAACTGTTGGTCCCGGAGCCACCAAAGTAGCGACAGACGGACCTCCGGAGTCAATGAGATCATGTGAGACCTGATCCGGTGAGGCAGGCCGTCCCACTTGGCTAGAATCAGCCTCTGGAGGGGGAGAGAATGGAATTGAGCATACTCCACCATGTGGAATGCTGAGACCATGAGGCCCAGCACCTGCATCGCTGAATGTATCGACACTTGCGGACGAGAAAGGAAGCAACGAATCCTGTCCTGAAGCTTCAGGACTTTCTCCTGAGACCAGAACAACCGCTGGTTGTGAGTGTCCAATAGCGCTCCCAGGTGCACCATGCTCTGAGCAGGGACCAGGGAGAATTTCTTCCAGTTGATGAGCCATCCGTGGGCTTGTAGAAACCGGACCGTCATATCCAGATGATACAGGAGAAGTTCTGGGGAATTTGCCAGGATTAACAAGTCGTCTAGGTACGGCAGTATCCTGACCCCTTGACGGCGGAGTACCACCGTCATCACCGCCATTACTTTGGTGAAAACTCGCGGAGCCGTTGTTAAACCAAAAGGTAACGCCCGAAACTGGTAATGAAGGTTGCCAATAGCGAACCTCAGGTATTGCTGATGTGAAGCTTCTATAGGAATATGCAGGTAAGCATCCTGTATATCCAGGGAGACCATGTAGTCCCCAGGTTCCAAGGCCAGAACTATAGAGTGAAGGATTTCCATACGGAACTTGGAAACCTTCACAAACCTGTTCAATGCCTTGAGGTTGAGAATGGGCCGGGAGGACCCTTTCGGTTTTGGGACTAGAAACAGCGGAGAATAGTACCCCCGGCCCCTCTGAGCAAGAGGCACCTGTACTACGACTCCTGTATCCAGGAGGGGCTGTACCACCGAATGCAGAGTGTTTGCCTTTGTCTGGTCCGACGGGGCGTCTGTCTGGCAAAATCTATGAGGGGGGTCGGTTTTTGAAGGCTATGGCGTAACCTCGAGTGACGACTTCCCATACCCAGGCATCTGAAGTGGTCTTCAACCGTTCCAGAGGGAGGCCCGCCCCGTCATGCGGCAGGCTTATCTGTCTTGGAAGCTGGCTGACGGGCCGCCCAGGCTCTTTTGAGCTTCGGCTTACCAGGTTTGGAAGTGCGGGCCTGCTTGTGGTACGCCTGACCTTTTGCTTTACCTGAAGAGCGAAAGTGGCGAAAGGACGTACCTTTAACCTTCGACACAGAAGGAGCGGTAATTGGTAGACAGGCAATTTTGGCAGTAGCCAAGTCAGCCACTATCTTATTTAAGTCCTCCCCAAACAGAATATCTCCCTTGAAAGGGAGTACCTCCAGGGTTTTTCTAGAGTCCAGATCCACAGACCAGGATCTCAGCCACAATATCCGGCGAGCCAGGACTGACGTAGTAGAGGCCTTGGCTGCTAGGATACCGGCATCCGAAGCCGCTTCTTTAATATAGTGAGAAGCTGTGACAATATATGACATGCATTGTCTAGCATGGTCAGAGGAGATTTCAGTATCTAACTCCAAGGCC
This sequence comes from Pseudophryne corroboree, assembly GCF_028390025.1. Lineage (NCBI taxonomy): Eukaryota > Metazoa > Chordata > Amphibia > Anura > Myobatrachidae > Pseudophryne > Pseudophryne corroboree. The sequence continues at coordinate 118,955,389 of NC_086454.1, read as the reverse complement.
CACGCTTCAAAAGCCTCTGTAGCCCATGTAGCTGCAATAGTGGGCCTTTGTGCAGGACCTGTGAGGGTGTAAATCGCTTTCAGACAACCCTCCACACGCTTATCCGTAGGCTCTTTTAGAGACGTGACGGTAGTGACAGGCAGAGCTGAGGAAACCACCATCCTGGCCACATGTGAGTCCACTGGAGGAGGAGTTTCCCAATTCTTAGACAGCTCTAGCGCGAGGGGATAGCGAGCCAGCATCTTCTTGTGAGGCACAAACTTCGTACCCGGGTTTTCCCAGGGTTCCTGACGTATATCCACTAGGCGGTCAGAGTGAGGTAAAACTTGTTTAACCACCTTCTGACGCTTGAACCTATCTGGTTTCTTAGGAGGGACGGATGGCTCGGGATCATCCGTAATCTGTAGAATTAACTTAATAGCCTCCAAAAGATCAGGAACATCCACATGTGAACTACCCTCCCCATCAGCCGTATCTGAGTCAGAACCTGTGGGGTCAGTATACGTGCCGTCTTCATCAGACGAGGTGTCAGTGACAGCAGTGGATTGTGAGGAGACAAGCGCTCGCTTAGAGGACCCCTTGGACTTAGGCGAGCGATGGTCAGACTTTTTAGTAGTCAGGGACTGGTTGAACTTCTTTAACTGAGCAGGTAAATCGTCCGCCCACGGCGGGTTAGCTGCAGGGACCACATACGGTTGTACCGGCATTGGGGGTCCTATAGGAGGTGTTAGTTTATGAACTAGCGTATGCAGAAGCGTGGAAAAAGCGGCCCACGGAGGGTCAGTATGTGCCTCTGTTGCCACAGTCCCACTGGGGGGGCGAGGAGCCCCCAGAACCAGAGCCCACAGCTGCTATATTCTCCTCATATGGGTCTGTGGCTTCAGCAACACCGGCAGTGTGTTCAGCCCCAGAACCGTTACCCTCAGAAGCAGACATGATATAACTTGCAGTATGAGGTAACACAGTACAATTATTACCAGCACTATATCTCTAAACCCAAAACCCTGTGCAGTGTAGTCAGCACTAGCAGAGATAAAGGAGAGATATGGTGACTAAATCACAGAAAAAAATATACGTAATACAGTATATCTTTGTGAAAATCCTATATTAAATAACACCTGACACACCAAGCCCCCTCAGGTTATAGAATATAGGGATAGCAAGTTGAGTGAAAGACACGAAATGGACACCACTCAGCTATCAAATGCACACACAGATTGTCACAGTTTGTACAATGCAGAGGTTATTACTGACAATAATACTGCACTGGACTAGCTTACACAGCTATATAACAAATGATATAACAGTAAACAGTAAGAACTGGATGTATATCACAGGGTAATTGTACTAGAAAACCCTGACTAAATGCACTCTTTCTTACGAACACTGACTATAAAAGGCAGGTAGAATACTTAAGTGTCATGTAAAGTCACAGCACTGACAACCAGGCGGCTTTACATAGGAGGATTTGCCCAAGCAGTCCCAGGAACAGTGAGCTGAGGGATAATGGCGCCGCAGACACTGACAGGGAGTGAGGAAAAGACAGATATGCAGCTCCAGGGCGGGAACACTTGCTAGAAATGGCGCCCTGGGGCTGGGGGAGGGGCTTCAGGTCTAAGCCTTATCCCCTCTGCTGGCAAAACCACCGGGTACTGTGGGCGATATAAGAATTGGTTTAGAGAGAAAATCTGACCTGCGTCCATGCCCTGGTGATCTAGTGGGATCGCCTGTATCCACAGTGTCCACCGCCAGCGCACGCAGCCCGCCTCCCACTGACCGCGCCGGATTGCGATAAAGACCGGGTTTCGCAAGTGGGACCCACTTACCACCTCCCGAAGCGCGGCCACGCGATCCTGGAGAGCCCCAGCCGTGTGTGTCTAACGTGAATAAAACCGGAGCCTCCGCTGTAGGTACCCGGCAACCAGGGCTCGGGAGTGTACAGTGCCGCTGGGGAGAACTGGAGCTGCAGCAGTGAATGTCACAAGACATTTACCACCGCTGCTGCCCTTGAAGTCTTCACTTTTTACCTCATAAAAAGCTTTTCTTAGGGCTGCCTGGTGCAGCCCCTCTGTTCAGTGCCTGCTTACTGCAGCACCAACTTACAAAACTGAGCTCCTGTGCAGGAAGGCGGGGTTATAGAGGAGGCGGCGCTGTGCATTCTGGGAAAAGTCAAAGCTTTGAGCCTGTTGGTGCCTCGGATCAAGATCCTACTCTACACCCCATTGTCCAATCCTTGTTTAGCCCAGTGTACCCCGCAGCAGAAACAATGATGCATATACACAGGCACACTTCAGGCAATGTAGCGAGGTACTAGAGGGGAATAAAAAGCATTTCCTGACACATGGTAGAAGACAAGACCTTATTTGCATAGAGCAAAGCTTTAGCTATAGCTGTAGTGGGTGTGATACAGGAGACCGTTGGTCGGGATCCTGGCGGTCACATGACTGACATTGGCAACCCGAACTTCAGAATGCCGACAGGGGACGGGGTAATTATTTTTTGATTGCTATATGAATAAGACGCACAAGCAGTTTGTGCTTGTAGACAAATGTCAGGCTACTGGGAATGTGATCTGTAGCCTGAGCCTCTGGTGAGTCACAGGGGAGCAGATGGGAGTGGCAGGGGAGTGGTTGCAGATGGGCCCGCTGGTCCCCAGCAGCACAGCACATCCTGGAAACGCAGCTCGTCTGATCAAGCTACACCCTTCCAGTCATGTAAACCAGTGTGGCGTTCACTAGCCCATGTGATGCTCAGAGCCTTCTGCCGAGGGGTCTGCAATGGGACCCAAGTGGGCTGTCAGCTCTTGTGCCCCATAGAGGAATGCTGATGTAACTTGTAGCCCCAGGATTACATTTCCCTGTTGTCTGCGACAATGTTGTATGCCCGTTGGAGGTTACAATGCATGCCAGACAATGCTGCCCACAGATTTTGTTCGACCACAACAATGTTTTATTTATTTTATTTATTACCAGTTACTTATATAGCACACACATATTCCGCAGCGCTTTACAGAGAATATTTGGCCATTCACATCAGTCCCTGCCCCAGTGGATCTTACAATCTATATTCCCTATCACATGTACACACAGACACATTCACGCTAGGATTAATTTTGTGCGGAGCCAATTAACCTACCAGTATATTTTTGGATTGTGGGAGGAAACCGGAGTACCCGGAGGAAACCCACGAAAGTACGGGGAGAATATACAAACTCCACACAATTATGGCCATGGTGGGAATCAAACCCATGACCTTAGTGCTGTGAGGCAGTAATGCTAACCACTACACCATCCGTACTGCCAGCTACGATGTTGTGTGGTGGATCTCTTCCCAGGTGTTGTGCAGTCGCAGCACGCCCTTGAAATTGTTGCACATGAAAATCCAAATTTCTTGATCATTTTGGAGATGGAGTGACCAAACTCTCCCGCACCTGCTCCCAGGCCTCGTTCAGAGTCGCTTAAATCATGATACGCTGCCATTATAGGACAACGGATTGCAGAGATATCGGTATATTATACAGTATTGTACTCCAACTGCAGAAGATACCATTTAATGTGGGGTGCGGTGGCATGTACAAGGAAAGGAAGCTGGCACATGAGTGTATAGATAACATATAAAATCATATAATGTGTGTGTAATTACTCAGTCCATAATATCTTATTGGTATTGTGTACTAGGGCTCCATGTGTACAAAGGAACCACATAAGATCTGAATCAATGTTCAGTAACATTAAAATGCCAGTTACTGAACTGATAACATGTGGCATAAGGCTTACTCTGTATCCTCCTGAAGACCCTCTCTCCACATCCCAGCCTGAGGTACTTGTCTGTGGGAGGCGGTGTCAGAGCTGCCTTAGAAATGACCTCTATGAATAATTGACGGCACTTCAGCCTGGATCACCATCATCAGGCAGTGAAAGTGTTTTGTGCACGGGCCTTCCATCAATATTCTGCTCCCAGTGCAGCTGTTTCATACAGGTCAGGCTTGCAAGAAGGTGTCCTCTGCAAATTGCCCTATATCTCCATATTATCTATAAGGGGCAAAAAATAAATGGGCACTCAATTAACTATAATTTGTAAGAGTTAGTTATAACTTGGCCTCTGAGCCTAACTACTGTACCTCTATATATGTATTCATAAATGCCACTGATGTTTTTATATTTGCAGACAGTGGTGTGTTATAGATCTATAGTGTCTAGATACAGTTGATAGGTCAACACCATATGGTTGACAGGTACAAAAGCACAACGGTTAAGGTCCACAGGTTCAAATGGTCAACATAACAATGGCCGAAACAAAATGGTCACCATGTTTTTGGTGTTTTTTTGCCCACATCTTATATATTTCATGTTCTGGGACCACCATCAGTAGAAATGTAGACGGTTTCCACGCTTCAGGCAAGGTGGCTCGCTGCGCTCACCACAGGTTACTGTTCCCAATCACAGTCCACATGGATAGTTAATCTATCAAATGTTGGGAAAATGTGAAACCCCCCCAAAACATGTGTCATTGTACCTATTGACCTAATGCATGTCGCCATATGGTGTCAACCTATTGATTCTCTAACTAGACAATGTAGATCTATCATCCAGATACCGCAGACAGCAGAGACAGACACGTTGGAGTATATTTACTATGCAGTGCTGTTCAGAGCCGCAGTGTCTGAACCCATTGAACATGTCACGGCTTTGAAAAGTGCTGCATTGTAAATGTCCCCCTTTGCATTTTCAGTCTGTTGGTAAAACCCACCACTTATAGCAAGCTGGCATTAGGTGCCCTAGAGTGTGCACATACCCAATGCTGCTTTATTCAACACACCCAATCTGCGTATTTTTCACCAAGACAATGAAGTGGTTTGGTAAATGTAGCAAAAAGAGAAAACTACATGAAAGGATATAATGTTACCATAGAAACATGGCTGTGCTGTCCCCTGCAGAGTGCTGCCCTAGGCATGTGGCTGTTACCATAGAAACATGGCTGTGCTGTCCCCTGCAGAGTGCTGCCCTAGGCATGTGGCTATTACCATAGAAACATGGCTGTGCTGTCCCCTGCAAAGTGCTGCCCTTGGCATGTGGCTAGTTAATATACAGTATATGAATATCACGACTCTTGCCAGTGTTAAAGGGTTTGGACAGACATATTGGGTTGACTAATTATTGTACATTAAGTTACTGTTAATTGTTATTTATATACTGTAGCATACACATATTGCGAAGCGCTTTATAGAGGATGTTCTTCATGGGGTGAATTAATGGGTAACCATAATCATGTTGGTGTTGATTGCAGCTTTTGATGCTTATCTACAGTGAAACCAGTAAGGTCCAGGTTCAAAAATTCTATGGACTTCATTTAACAATGAAACATATTACTGTTGGCATAGTCTGTGTCAGTGACGTGCGGTGAGGTCAATGGCTGGGGAGGCACTGGCTAGTATCAGCCGGATTTACTGAATATACAGTACCACACCTTCCTTGTGATATTTTGGAATATGGCGCACTGTGCGGCTCCATCATCCCAAAGTTGTCACTGGGAAGATGGCGCTGCGGAGCAGGAGAGACCCACTTTTCCGTATCAAGGTAAGTATACTCATACTGAGGTAGGGAACCGGCAAAATTATGCCTCTTGTCCATGCTTGTCATTTTCTACCCAGGCTGTGCTCTGATGGGTCTCCAGGGACATGCAGCACAAACAGTCCCCAATGCAGCGCCACCCAGGGGCGTATTTAGACTTTTATTTTATTTTAATTTTTTTTGGGGGGGAGGAGGGGCAGAAATCCTTCACAGCAGAAAATAATACAATGTTTAATGTCTTAGAGACATAAACTATATTTTAGTAATCAATTCAGAATGAAAAAAATGCATACCCCAGCAAAGAATCAAACCCATAACCACAGCATTCTAAAGCAACACACCTAACCATTAGGCCACCAAACTACTTATAGCTAGCAGGTTTTGTTTCCAATATTAAAAGTCATAGAAAACAACATTCTGTTAAATAAATAGAAACATTTCACCCTAGTTGGGAATCAAAACTAGTGATGTGCACCGAACATTTTTCGGGTTTTGTGTTTTGGTTTTGGATTCGGTTCCGCGGCCGTGTTTTGGATTCGGACGCGTTTTGGCAAAACCTCCCTGAAAATTTTTTGTCGGATTCGGGTGTGTTTTGGATTCGGGTGTTTTTTTACAAAAAACCCTCAAAAACAGCTTAAATCATAGAATTTGAGGGTAATTTTGATCCCATAGTATTATTAACCTCAATAACCATAATTTACACTCATTTTCAGTCTATTCTGAACACCTCACACCTCACAATATGATTTTTAGTCCTAAAATTTGCACCGAGGTCGCTGGATGGCTAAGCTAAGCGACACAAGTGGCCGACACAAACACCTGGCCCATCTAGGAGTGGCACTGCAGTGTCAGGCAGGATGGCACTTCAAAAAAATTGTCCCCAAACACATGATGCAAAGAAAAAAAAGAGGCGCACCAAGGTCGCTGTGTGACTAAGCTAAGCGACCCAAGTGGCCGACACAAACACCTGGCCCATCTAGGAGTGGCACTGCAGTGTCAGGCAGGATGGCACTTCAAAAAAATAGTCCCGAAACAGCACATGATGCAAAGAAAAAAAGAGGCGCACCAAGGTCGCTGTGTGACTAAGCTAAGCGACCCAAGTGGCCGACACAAACACCTGGCCCATCTAGGAGTGGCACTGCAGTGTCAGGCAGGATGGCACTTCAAAAAAATTGTCCCCAAACAGCACATGATGCAAAGAAAAATGAAAGCAAAAAGAGGTGCAAGATGGAATTGTCCTTGGGCCCTCCCACCCACCCTTATGTTGTATAAACAGGACATGCACACTTTAACGAGCCCATCATTTCAGCGACAGGGTCTGCCACACGACTGTGACTGAAATGACTGGTTGGTTTGGACCCCCACCAAAAAAAGAAGCAATCAATCTCTACTTGCACAAACTGGCTCTACAGAGGCAAGATGTCCACCTCATCATCATCCTCCGATTCCTCACCCCTTTCACTGTGTACATCCCCCTCCTCACAGATTATTAATTCGTCCCCACTGGAATCCACCATCTCAGGTCCCTGTGTACTTTCTGGAGGCAATTGCTGCTGGTGAATGTCTCCACGGAGGAATTGATTATAATTCATTTTGATGAACATCATCTTCTCCACATTTTCTGGAAGTAACCTCGTACGCCGATTGCTGACAAGGTGAGCGGCTGCACTAAACACTCTTTCGGAGTACACACTGGAGGGAGGGCAACTTAGGTAGAATAAAGCCAGTTTCTGCAAGGGCCTCCAAATTGCCTCTTTTTCCTGCCAGTATATGTACGGACTGTCTGACGTGCCTACTTGGATGCGGTCACTCATATAATCCTCCACCATTCTTTCAATGGTGAGAGAATCATATGCAGTGACAGTAGATGACATGTCAGTAATCGTTGGCAGGTCCTTCAGTCCGGACCAGATGTCAGCACTCGTTCCAGACTGCCCTGCATCACCGCCAGCGGGTGTGCTCGGAATTCTTAGCCTTTTCCTCGCACCCCCAGTTGCGGGAGAATGTGAAGGAGGAGATGTTGACGGGTCACGTTCCGCTTGACTTGACAATTTTCTCACCAGCAGGTCTTTGAACCTCTGCAGACTTGTGTCTGCCGGAAAGAGAGATACAACCTAGGTTTTAAAACTAGGATCGAGCACGCTGGCCAAAATGTAGTGCTCTGATTTCAACAGATTGACCACCTGTGAATCCTGGTTAAGCGAATTAAGGGCTCCATCCACAAGTCCCACATGCCTAGCGGAATCGCTCTGTTTTAGCTCCTCCTTTAATGTCTCCAGCTTCTTCTGCAAAAGCCTGATGAGGGGAATGACCTGACTCAGGCTGGCAGTGTCTGAACTGACTTCACGTGTGGCAAGTTCAAAGGGTTGCAGAACCTTGCACAACGTTGAAATCATTCTCCACTGCGCTTGAGTCAGGTGCATTCCCCCTCCTTTGCCTATATCGTGGGCAGATGTATAGGCTTGAATGGCCTTTTGCTGCTCCTCCATCCTCTGAAGCATATAGAGGGTTGAATTCCACCTCGTTACCACCTCTTGCTTCAGATGATGGCAGGGCAGGTTCAGGAATGTTTGGTGGTGTTCCAGTCTTCCGGAACGCAGTGGCTGAATGCCGAAAGTGGCCCGCAATTCTTCGGGCCACCGACAGCATCTCTTGCACGCCCCTGTCGTTTTTTAAATAATTCTGCACCACCAAATTCAATGTATGTGCAAAACATGGGACGTGCTGGAATTTGCCCAGATGTAATGCACGCACAATATTGGTGGCGTTGTCCGATGTCACAAATCCCCAGGAGAGTCCAATTGGGGTAAGCCATTCTGCGATGATGTTCCCCAGTTTCCGTAAGAGGTTGTCAGCTGTGTGCCTCTTATGGAAAGCGGTGATACAAAGCGTAGCCTGCCTAGGAACGAGTTGGCGTTTGCGAGATGCTGCTACTGGTGCTGCCGCTGCTGTTCTTGCTGCGGGAGGCAATACATCTACCCAGTGGGCTGTCACAGTCATATAGTCCTGAGTCTGCCCTGCTCCACTTGTCCACATGTCCGTGGTTAAGTGGACATTGGGTACAACTGCATTTTTTAGGACACTGGTGACTCTTTTTCTGAGGTCTGTGTACATTTTCGGTATCGCCTGCCTAGAGAAATGGAACCTAGATGGTATTTGGTACCGGGGACACAGTACCTCAATCAAGTCTCTAGTTGCCTCTGAATTAACGGTGGATACCGGAACCACGTTTCTCACCGCCCAGGCTGCCAAGGCCTGAGTTATCCGCTTTGCAGCAGGATGACTGCTGTGATATTTCATCTTCCTCGCAAAGGACTGTTGGACAGTCAATTGCTTACTGGAAGTAGTACAAGTGGTCTTCCGACTTCCCCTCTGGGATGACGATCGACTCCCAGCAGCAACAACAGCAGCGCCAGCAGCAGTAGGCGTTACACTCAAGGATGCATCAGAGGAATCCCAGGCAGGAGAGGACTCGTCATACTTGCCAGTGACATGGCCTGCAGGACTATTGGCTTTCCTGTGTAAGGTGGAAATTGACACCGAGGGAGTTGGTGGTGTGGTTTGCAGGAGCTTGGTTACAAGAGGAAGGGATTTAGTGGTCAGTGGACTGCTTCCGCTGTCATCCAAAGTTTTTGAACTTGTCACTGACTTCTGATGAATGCGGTCCAGGTGACGTATAAGGGAGGATGTTCCTAGGTGGTTAACGTCCTTACCCCTACTTATTACAGCTTGACAAAGGCAACACACGGCTTGACACCTGTTGTCCGCATTTGTGTTGAAATAATTCCACACCGAAGAGCTGATTTTTTTTGTATTTTGACCAGGCATGTTAATGGCCATATTCGTCCCACGGACAACAGGTGTCTCCCCGGGTGCCTGACTTAAACAAACCACCTCACCATCAGAATCCTCCTTGTCAATTTCCTCCCCAGCGCCAGCAACACCCATATCCTCATCATGGTGTACTTCAACAGTGACATCTTTAATTTGACTATCAGGAACTGGACTGCGGGTGCTCCTACCAGCACTTGCAGGGGGCGTGCAAATGGTGGAAGGCGCAAGCTCTTCCCGTCCAGTGTTGGGATGGTCAGGCATCGCAACCGACACAATTGGACTCTCCTTGGGGATTTGTGATTTAGAAGAACACACAGTTCTTTGCTGTGCTTTTGCCAGCTTAAGTCTTTTACATTTTTCTAGCGAGAGGATGAGTGCTTCCATCCTCATGTGAATCTGAACCACTAGCCATGAACATAGGCCAGGGCCTCAGCCGTTCCTTGCCACTCCGTGTCGTAAATGGCAAATTGGCAAGTTTACGCTTCTCATCAGACGCTTTCAATTTTGATTTTTGGGTCATTTTACTGAACTTTTGTTTTTTGGATTTTACATGCTCTCTACTATGACATTGGGCATCGGCCTTGGCAGACGACGTTGATGGCATTTCATCGTCTCGGCCATTACTAGTAGCAGCAGCTTCAGCACGACGTGGAAGTGGATCTTGATCTTTCCCTATTTTAACCTCCACATTTTTGTTCTCCATTTTTTAATGTGTGGAATTATATGCCAGTATCAATAGCAATGGCCTACTATATATATACTGCGCACAACTGAAATGCACCACAGGTATGGATGGATAGCATACTTGACGACACAGAGGTAGGTACAGCAGTGGCCTACTGTACCGTACTGCTATATATTATATACTGGTGGTCAGCAAACTGTGCAAAACTGAAATGCACCACAGGTATGGATGGATAGTATACTTGACGACACAGAGGTAGGTACAGCAGTGGCCTACTGTACCGTACTGCTATATATTATAAACTGGTGGTCAGCAAACTGTGCAAAACTGAAATGCACCACAGGTATGGATGGATAGTATACTTGACGATACAGAGGTAGGTACAGCAGTGGCCTACTGTACCGTAATGCTATATATTATATACTGGTGGTCAGCAAACTGTGCAAAACTGAAATGCACCACAGGTATGGATGGATAGTATACTTGACGACACAGAGGTAGGTACAGCAGTGGCCTACTGTACCGTTATGCTATATATTATATAGTGGTGGTCAGCAAACTGTGCAAAAATGAAATGCACCACAGGTATGGATGGATAGTATACTTGACGACACAGAGGTAGGTACAGCAGTGGCCTACTGTACCGTACTGCTATATATTATATACTGGTGGTCAGCAAACTGTGCAAAACTGAAATGCACCACAGGTATGGATGGATAGTATACTTGACGACACAGAGGTAGGTACAGCAGTGGCCTACTGTACCGTACTGCTATATATTATAAACTGGTGGTCAGCAAACTGTGCAAAACTGAAATGCACCACAGGTATGGATGGATAGTATACTTGACGATACAGAGGTAGGTACAGCAGTGGCCTACTGTACCGTAATGCTATATATTATATACTGGTGGTCAGCAAACTGTGCAAAACTGAAATGCACCACAGGTATGGATGGATAGTATACTTGACGACACAGAGGTAGGTACAGCAGTGGCCTACTGTACCGTAATGCTATATATTATATAGTGGTGGTCAGCAAACTGTGCAAAAATGAAATGCACCACAGGTATGGATGGATAGTATACTTGACGACACAGAGGTAGGTACAGCAGTGGCCTACTGTACCGTACTGCTATATATTATATACTGGTGGTCAGCAAACTGTACAAAACTGAAATGCACCACAGGTATGGATGGATAGTATACTTGACGACACAGAGGTAGGTACAGCAGTGGCCTACTGTACCGTACTGCTATATATTATATACTGGTGGTCAGCAAACTGTACAAAACTGAAATGCACCACAGGTATGGATGGATAGTATACTTGACGACACAGAGGTAGGTACAGCAGTGGCCTACTGTACCGTAATGCTATATATTATATACTGGTGGTCAGCAAACTGTGCAAAACTGAAATGCACCACAGGTATGGATGGATAGTATACTTGACGACACAGAGGTAGGTACAGCAGTGGCCTTCTGTACCGTACTCCTATATATTATATACTGGTGGTCAGCAAAATTATGCACTGTACTCCTACTATATACTGTCTACAATGCAGCACAGATATGGAGTGTTTTTCAGGCAGACAACGTATACTGGTGGTCACTGGTCAGCAAAACTCTGCACTGTACTCCTCCTATATAATATTATACTGGTGGTCCCCAGTCCCCACAATAAAGCAGCACACTGAGCACAGATATGGAGTGTTTTTCAGGCAGACAACGTATACTGGTGGTCACTGTCAGCAAAACTCTGCACTGTACTCCTGCTATATAATACAGCTGCTCCCCAGTCCCCACAATTAAGCAGTGTGAGCACAGATATATGCAGCACACTGAGCACAGATAAGGAGCGTTTTTTTCAGGCAGAGAACGGATAAAACTGGTGGTCACTGATCAGCAAAACTCTGCACTGTACTCCTCCTATATTATACAGCTGCTCCCCAGTCCTCCCCACAATTAAGCAATAAAGCACAATCAAGTTCAACAATAAACGGAGAGGACGCCAGCCACGTCCTCTCCCTAACATTTCCAATGCACGAGTGAAAATGGCGGCGACGCGCAGCTGCTTATATAGAATCCGAATCTCGCGAGAATCCGACAGCGGGATGATGACGTTCGGGCGCGCTCGGGTTAACCGAGCCATACGGGAGAATCCGAGTATGCCTCGGACCCGTGTAAAGTGGGTGCAGTTCGGGGGGGTTCGGTTTCCGAGGAACCGAACCCGCTCATCACTAATCAAAGCCATGTCCTCCAGCATTCAACCTAACTGATGCCTATAGCAGATAGTTATGGTTAAAATAGTAGAATCATAAAAATCAACATGTGTTAAATAAATATAATTGCAGCCCTTACTGGGGATTGAACAAAGGACCTCTCAGTTAGCAGACAATGGGGGTCATTCCGAGTTGATCGCTAGCTGAAAATGTTCGCTGCGCAGCAATGAAGCAAAAAATCGGCACTTCTGCGCATGCGTATGCGGCGCAATGCGCACGCGCGATGTACTTTCACAATGGCCGAAGTAGTTTTACACAAGGTCTAGCGACGCTTTTCAGTCGCACTGCTGGCCGCAGAGTGATTGACATGAAGTGGGCGTTTCTGGGTGTCAATTGACCGTTTTCAGGGAGTGTTAAAAAAAAACGCAGGCGTGTCAGGAAAAACGCAGGCGTGGCTGGGCGAACGCAGTGCGTGTTTGTGATGTCAAATCCGAAACTGAACAGTCTGAAGTGATCGCAAGCGCTGAGTAGGTCTGAAGCTACTCTGAAACTGCACAAAATTTTATTACAGCCGCTTTGCGATCCTTTCGTTCACACTTCTGCTAAGCTAAAATACACTCCCAGTGGGAGGCGGCATAGCGTTTGCACGGCTGCTAAAAACTGCTAGCGAGCGATCAACTCGGAATGACCCCCTATGTGCCTAACCACCAGACTACTAGCTCAGTCACACAAATATACTAACTAACCCATGTATTATATCTAAATTGCATTTACTTGCCAGAGTTTCCGTGTGCAGGGTCCGCCCCCAACAGACTGAGTGCCGGACAGGAAAGGAGCTGTGATGAGAGGGGTAGGGGGTGTCGCCAGCCCCTGCTCTGGCAGGTTGGGTGCCTCTGTCTCGGGCTGGGCTGATGTTATGTGGCCAGCCAGGCTCGGACTGACCCACAGGGGTACAGGGGAAACTTCCTCTAGGGATCAGGTTCTAGACTGTGCACTTGAATTATATATTATACATATGTTACATTATACTGCACAGGATTATGATGTATTCTCTACAGTACATTGCTGTCATTAATCTGGCACATTATCATGCATGCACTAGCATTAATTACTATATAAATTATCAAGGAGTCCAGACCAGGTACTCTATAATGGTTAGCCAAACCTCTGTGGTGGCTGGCCACACCTCTAATCATGGGCCCCTACCACTACATACCCCCGGTGGGCCCTTCATGCTCCAGTCCGACACTGTGGCCATCTGATCGGAGCTTATCACACTGGCCGGAGGATAAGCTGCACTGCTGCAGCTTCAACACAAAACTGTATGTACTGTGGCTGTGTTAAGGTTACAAGAGAGGGGAGCCTCGGGGAACATGCTAGTCACCCACATTCAAAGCCAGATCCTCAGAGACCTCCTCTCCGTGTATGGGAGAGGTGATTGGAGGAAAGGGGCATTGTCAGAATGATAGACAGAAGGGAAAGCCAGAAAGGGGCAGGGGCATGTTTTGTATATAGGCTGAGGGGACAGCCCTGTCATTGAGGCAGAGTTAGAGCTGCCTCTTCTCATTTTTTTGAATGGGCTTTTTCTGCCGGTGGCTTGGTCTCGCCCCCCGCCTCAGCCATTTTATTATTGTCAGCCGGAGGCACTGCTCTCGCTGCCTCCCATCCACAGTTGCCTGCATTTACACAGCTAAAATGATAGGAATAATACAAAGAAGATTTATATGACACAGAATATGTGTTATATAAATATCTTCTTTGTATTATTTTAATCAGTATGACAGGGGAGGCACTGCCTCCCCTGACTGCACGTCCCTGGTCTGTGTGGTATCACTGTGATACTAACAAATATGCCGCCGGTATGTAACATAACTTGCCTCTCTGGCAAGATTTTGCGGTGTCCCCCTCTTTGGCAGCAACCTCAGCTGTGTCGCCGGCATGGGCTGCTGAGAAATGCGCGATGGACGTCTGTGCACTTCCACCTGGCTGCTACTCAGCAAAGCCTGGCAGGCACTAGGACCCCACTGCTAACGCCATCTGTAGATCGCATGAGTGGTACTGTCACAGTGGCAACCTGAACTGATTCCTGTTTGCTAAATACACAACAGATGACATAACTGCTTTAGCGACTGTTAAAGGGGTAATGTAACGTTATTAATTGGAGCCCTATATGTACAGCACTATGGGCCTAATTCAGACTTGATCGTAGATGAGCGAGAAAACGCACATCTACATTCATTTTGTTTGACATGCAGGGGGGGGGGGGGGGGGGGGCGCCCAGCACAGGACAAGTCCGCCCTGCATTCCGGAATCAGTCCCACGCCCAGCAGACATGCGAGAGCATTGCACGGCGGCGATGCTTTCGCATGTTTCAAGTAGCCCTCTGCCTGAGAAGGTAGACGGCTACCCGCCATGTTAAGGGTCGCAGCGGCTGCGTGTGACATCAGCAGCTGCCGTGGCCCGCCCCTCCAATGGTCTGGACAAGCCTTCATTGTCCGGACCGCACCGCTATGGCCTGGATAAGCCTTCATTGTCCGGACCGCACCCCTATGGTCTGGACAAGTTTCCATTGTCCGGACCGTGCCCCTAAAACAGAGCATCAATGCCGCCAAAACACGGTGTCGATGCCCCGTTCCCGCCCCCTCCAGGTCTTAAACTGCATTCTGAAGAAAACGCAGTTTAGGACCTTGCATATGCGCATGCTGGCATGCGCAGATGTGCAAAAATCGATATGAAGCGATCTCTGCACATTAGCGCAAGGGTCTGAATAGGCCCCTATGATGGGAAGTTTATTCAAGTGGGATATCACGTGCCTCACACCCCCTCTAGGAGAGTACCTGTCTGCTGATACGTTTCCGACATCACTGCAGATAGGTTATCCAGACAGCCCCGGTGTGCTCTATTTCCATATCTCTCAGGGCCGGTAGGCTGGTCCAACAGCACAGTTGACTCTTACTCTCTGGATAAAAACACTTACTGGACCTCAGGATCCATGCAATCCCACTCCCTTCCCTGCTGCTTGGACCAAGAGGAAGTCCATTCCACCTTGCTCTTACCTAACACTGTCCCGTCTCCTCCATTTACTAGGCCCCTGGGGGTAATAATTAGTGATGAGCACCGGAAATTTTTCGGGTTTTGTGTTCTGGTTTTGGGTTCGGTTCCGCGGCCGTGTTTTGGGTTCGAACGCGTTTTGGCAAAACCTCACCGAATTTTTTTTGTCGGATTCGGGTGTGTTTTGGATTCGGGTGTTTTTTTTCAAAAAACCCTAAAAAACAGCTTAAATCATAGAATTTGGGGGTCATTTTGATCCCAAAGTATTATTAACCTCAATAACCATAATTTCCACTCATTTTCAGTCTATTCTGAACACCTCACACCTCACAATATTATTTTTAGTCCTAAAATTTGCACCGAGGTCGCTGGATGGCTAAGCTAAGCGACCCAAGTGGCCGACACAAACACCTGGCCCATCTAGGAGTGGCACTGCAGTGTCACGCAGGATGGCCCTTCCAAAAAACACTCCCCAAACAGCACATGACGCAAAGAAAAAAAGAGGCGCAATGAGGTAGCTGTGTGAGTAAGCTAAGCGACCCTAGTGGCCGACACAAACACCTGGCCCATCTAGGAGTGGCACTGCAGTGTCACGCAGGATGGCCCTTCCAAAAAACACTCCCCAAACAGCACATGACGCAAAGAAAAAAAGAGGCGCAATGAGGTAGCTGTGTGAGTAAGCTAAGCGACCCTAGTGGCCGACACAAACACCTGGCCCATCTAGGAGTGGCACTGCAGTGTCACGCAGGATGGCCCTTCCAAAAAACACTCCCCAAACAGCACATGACGCAAAGAAAAAAAGAGGCGCAATGAGGTAGCTGTGTGAGTAAGCTAAGCGACCCTAGTGGCCGACACAAACACCTGGCCCATCTAGGAGTGGCACTGCAGTGTCACGCAGGATGGCCCTTCCAAAAAACACCCCCCAAACAGCACATGACGCAAAGAAAAATGAAAGAAAAAAGAGGTGCAAGATGGAATTGTCCTTGGGCCCTCCCATCCACCCTTATGTTGTATAAACAGGACATGCACACTTTAACCAACCCATCATTTCAGTGACAGGGTCTGCCACACGACTGTGACTGAAATGACGGGTTGGTTTGGACCCCCACCAAAAAAGAAGCAATTAATCTCTCCTTGCACAAACTGGCTCTACAGAGGCAAGATGTCCACCTCATCATCATCCTCCGATATATCACCGTGTACATCCCCCTCCTCACAGATTATCAATTCGTCCCCACTGGAATCCACCATCTCAGCTCCCTGTGTACTTTGTGGAGGCAATTGCTGCTGGTCAATGTCTCCACGGAGGAATTGATTATAATTCATTTTAATGAACATCATCTTCTCCACATTTTCTGGATGTAACCTCGTACGCCGATTGCTGACAAGGTGAGCGGCGGCACTAAACACTCTTTCGGAGTACACACTTGTGGGAGGGCAACTTAGGTAGAATAAAGCCAGTTTGTGCAAGGGCCTCCAAATTGCCTCTTTTTCCTGCCAGTATAAGTACGGACTGTCTGACGTGCCTACTTGGATGCGGTCACTCATATAATCCTCCACCATTCTTTCAATGGGGAGAGAATCATATGCAGTGACAGTAGACGACATGTCCGTAATCGTTGTCAGGTCCTTCAGTCCGGACCAGATGTCAGCATCAGCAGTCGCTCCAGACTGCCCTGCATCACCGCCAGCGGGTGGGCTCGGAATTCTGAGCCTTTTCCTCGCACCCCCAGTTGCGGGAGAATGTGAAGGAGGAGATGTTGACAGGTCACGTTCCGATTGACTTGACAATTTTCTCACCAGCAGTTCTTTGAACCCCAGCAGACTTGTGTCTGCCGGAAAGAGAGATCCAAGGTAGGTTTTAAATCTAGGATCGAGCACGGTGGCCAAAATGTAGTGCTCTGATTTCAACAGATTGACCACCCGTGAATCCTTGTTAAGCGAATTAAGGGCTCCATCCACAAGTCCCACATGCCTAGCGGAATCGCTCTGTGTTAGCTCCTCCTTCAATGTCTCCAGCTTCTTCTGCAAAAGCCTGATGAGGGGAATGACCTGACTCAGGCTGGCAGTGTCTGAACTGACTTCACGTGTGGCAAGTTCAAAAGGTTGCAGAACCTTGCACAACGTTGAAATCATTCTCCACTGCGCTTGAGACAGGTGCATTCCACCTCCTATATCGTGCTCAGTTGTATAGGCTTGAATGGCCTTTTGCTGCTCCTCCAACCTCTGAAGCATATAGAGGGTTGAATTCCACCTCGTTACCACTTCTTGCTTCAGATGATGACAGGGCAGGTTCAGGCGTTTTTGGTGGTGCTCCAGTCTTCTGTACGTGGTGCCTGTACGCCGAAAGTGTCCCGCAATTCTTCTGGCCACCGACAGCATCTCTTGCACGCCCCTCTCGTTTTTTAAATAATTCTGCACCACCAAATTCAAGGTATGTGCAAAACATGGGACGTGCTGGAATTTGCCCAGATTTAATGCACACACAATATTGCTGGCGTTGTCCGATGCCACAAATCCACAGGAGAGTCCAATTGGGGTAAGCCATTCTGCGATGATCTTCCTCAGTTGCCGTAAGAGGTTTTTAGCTGTGTGCGTATTCTGGAAAGCGGTGATACAAAGCGTAGCCTGCCTAGGAAAGAGTTGGCGTTTGCGAGATGCTGCTACTGGTGCCGCCGCTGCTGTTCTTGCGGCGGGAGTCCATACATCTACCCAGTGGGCTGTCACAGTCATATAGTCCTGAGCCTGCCCTGCTCCACTTGTCCACATGTCCGTGGTTAAGTGGACATTGGGTACAACTGCATTTTTTAGGACACTGGTGAGTCTTTTTCTGAAGGTCTGTGTACATTTTCGGTATCGCCTGCCTAGAGAAATGGAACTTAGATGGTATTTGGTACCGGGGACACAGTACCTCCAACAAGTCTCTAGTTGCCTCTGCAGTAATGATGGATACCGGAACCACGTTTCTCACCACTTAGGATGCCAAGGCCTCAGTTATCCGCTTTGCAGCAGGATGACTGCTGTGATATTTCATCTTCCTCGCAAAGGACTGTTGGACAGTCAATTGCTTGGTGGAAGTAGTAAAAGTGGTCTTACGAGTACGACTTCCCCTCTGGGATGACCATCGACTCCCAGCAGCAACAACAGCAGCGCCAGCAGCAGTAGGCGTTACACGCAAGGATGCATCGGAGGAATCCCAGGCAGGAGAGGACTCGTCATAATTGCCAGTGACATGGCCTGCAGGACTATTGGCATTCCTGGGGAAGGAGGAAATTGACACTGAGAGAGTTGGTGGGGTGGTTTGCGTGAGCTTGGTTACAAGAGGAAGGGATTTACTGGTCAGTGGACTGCTTCCGCTGTCGCCCAAAGTTTTTGAACTTGTCACTGACTTATGATGAATGCGCTGCAGGTGACGTATAAGGGAGGATGTTCCGAGGTGGTTAACGTCCTTACCCCTACTTATTACAGCTTGACAAAGGCAACACACGGCTTGACAAATGTTGTCCGCATTTCTGTTGAAATACTTCCACACCGAAGAGCTGATTTTTTTGGTATTTTCACCAGGCATGTCAATGGACATCTTCAATCTGACTATCAGGAACTGGAATGCGGGTGCTCCTTCCAGCACTTGCAGGGGGCGTGCAAATGGTGGAAGGCGCATGCTCTTCACGTCCAGTGTTGGGAAGGTCAGGCATCGCAAACGACACAATTGGACTCTCCTTGTGGATTTGTGATTTCGAAGAACGCACAGTTCTTTGCTGTGCTTTTGCCAGCTTGAGTCTTTTCATTTTTCTAGCGAGAGGCTGAGTGCTTCCATCCTCATGTGAAGCTGAACCACTAGCCATGAACATAGGCCAGGGCCTCAGCCGTTCCTTGCCACTCCGTGTGGTAAATGGCATATTGGCAAGTTTACGCTTCTCCTCCAACAATTTTATTTTAGATTTTTGAGTCCTTTTTTTTACTGATATTTGGTGTTTTGGATTTTACATGCTCTGTACTATGACATTGGGCATCGGCCTTGGCAGACGACGTTGCTGGCATTTCATCGTCTCGGCCATGACTAGTGGCAGCAGCTTCAGCACGAGGTGGAAGTCGATCTTGATCTTTCCCTATTTTTGGAACCTCAACATTTTTGTTCTCCATATTTTAATAGGCACAACTAAAAGGCACCTCAGGTAAACAATGGAGATGGATGGATACTAGTATACTTATGGATTGACGAGCGACTGCCGACACAGAGGTAGCTACAGCCGTGGACTACCGTACTGCGTCTGCTGCTAATATAGACTGGATGATAATGATATAAAAAATATATATATATATCACTACTGCAGCCGGACAGGTATATATTATATAATGACGGACCTGCTGGATACTGTCAGCTCAGCACTGCAGACTCCTAAAGTAAGCTACTAGTAGTATCAAGAAGATAGAAAAAAAAAAACACCACAGGTAGGTGGTATACAATTATGGATGGACGAGCGACTGCCGACACAGAGGTAGCTACAGCCGTGGACTACCGTACTGCGTCTGCTGCTAATATAGACTGGATGATAATGATATAAAAAATATATATATATATCACTACTGCAGCCGGACAGGTATATATTATATAATGACGGACCTGCTGGACACTGTCAGCTCAGCACTGCAGACTCCTAAAGTAAGCTACTAGTATCAAGAAGATAGAAAGAAAAAAAAACACCACAGGTAGGTGGTATACAATTATGGATGGACGAGCGACTGCCGACACAGAGGTAGCTACAGCCGTGCACTACCGTACTGCGTCTGCTGCTAATATAGACTGGATGATAATGAGATATAAAATATATATATATCACTACTGCAGCCGGACAGGTATATATTATATAATGACGGACCTGCTGGACACTGTCAGCTCAGCACTGCAGACTCCTAAAGTAAGCTACTAGTAGTATCAAGAAGATAGAAAAAAAAAAAACACCACAGGTAGGTGGTATACAATTATGGATGGACTAGCGACTGCCGACACAGAGGTAGCTACAGCCGTGCACTACCGTACTGCGTCTGCTGCTAATATAGACTGGATGATAATGAGATATAAAATATATATATATCACTACTGCAGCCGGACAGGTATATATTATATAATGACGGACCTGCTGGACACTGTCAGCTCAGCACTGCAGACTCCTAAAGTAAGCTACTAGTATCAAGAAGATAGAAAAAAAAAAAAACACCACGGGTAGGTGGTATACAATTATGGATGGACGAGCGACTGCCGACACAGAGGTAGCTACAGCCGTGGACTACCGTACTGCGTCTGCTGCTAATATAGACTGGATGATAATGATATAAAAAATATATATATATATCACTACTGCAGCCGGACAGGTATATATTATATAATGACGGACCTGCTGGACACTGTCAGCTCAGCACTGCAGACTCCTAAAGTAAGCTACTAGTATCAAGAAGATAGAAAAAAAAAAAAACACCACGGGTAGGTGGTATACAATTATGGATGGACGAGCGACTGCCGACACAGAGGTAGCTACAGCCGTGGACTACCGTACTGCGTCTGCTGCAGTGCTAATATAGACTGGATGATAATGATATAAAAAATATATATATATCACTACTGCAGCCGGACAGGTATATATTATATAATGACGGACCTGCTGGACACTGTCAGCAGAATGCATTTATAGAATAAAAACACCACACGACGAGTGTTTAACTTTTTCAGGCAGACAATCACAATATACTGGTGGTCAGTGGTCACTGGTCAGTCACACTGGCACTGGCAGTGGCACTCTGGCAGCAAAAGTGTGCACTGTTAAAATATGTACTCCTGCTATAACTGCTCCCCAGTCTCCCCCACAATTAAGCTGTGTGAGCAGTGAGCACTCAGCACAGTCAGATATACAGTATTACATAGATGATGCAGCACACTGAGGGCACACTGAGGCTGAGCACAGATATGGTATGTGACTGTGTCACACTGTGTATCGTTTTTTTTCAGGCAGAGAACGGATTAATTAAACTGGTGGTCACTGGTCACACTATCAGCAAGTAGTACTCCGTCCTAATATGCTCCCCAAAATTAGTAAATCAAGTGTCTCTACTCTCTACTACTCTCTAGTCTACTCTAAACGGAGAGGACGCCAGCCACGTCCTCTCCCTATCAATCTCAATGCACGTGTGAAAATGGCGGCGACGCGCGGCTCCTTATATAGAATCCGAGTCTCGCGATAGAATACGAGCCTCGCGAGAATCCGACAGCGGGATGATGACGTTCGGGCGCGCTCGGGTTAGCCGAGCAAGGCGGGAAGATCCGAGTCTGCCTCGGACCCGTGTAAAAAGCGTGAAGTTCGGGGGGGTTCGGTTTCCGAGAAACCGAACCCGCTCATCACTAGTAATAATGCGTTTGGTGGGTGGATTTCTGCTTTAATGTAGACTGTGCAGTGTTCATCAAAGACAGAGAAGGCCTTTATAATCATTTAGCATTTTGTGCTATTTATACGTATGCTGAATATGTATTGGAATGCTAATATGTCGGTATGGATAAGCTACGGTTTTCCCACGCTGCGCATGAAGTGTTCTCCTTACGTCTCTGTATAATCATAAGGGTCAGTGCCTCAGGGTTTTGGATGTGTGTTTAGTGCTTAGGCAGATATGAGTGCATGTTGTTTATGACAGCAATCCCTTGCCTCCAGATCACCGGCCTGTCCAGCTGCTTGTACGCTATTTATGCCATGCTCAGCAGCTGTTTGTTTTTGATGGGCCCTCTGGCATACCGTGACAGCTCAGGGCACATTTACCTGTGCATACAACTGATAGGGCTAAATAGTAGAGCTGAAAGGCATGTCCACCGTGTATGTGTGTGTGTGCGGGAAAGGAGGGTCACACAGTGCTCCAAATACAGACAATGGGGGTAATTCCAAGTTGATCGCAGCAGGAAATTTTTTAGCAGTTGGGCAAAACCATGTGCACTGCAGGGGGGCAGATATAACATGTGCAGAGAGAGTTAGATTTGGGTGGGTTACCGTATATACTCGAGTATAAGCCGACTTTTTCAGCACTTTTTTTGTGCTGAAAAAGCCACCTCGGCTTATACTCGAGTCAGCTTTAGTGCCAGATATGCCCCACAGTGCCAGGTGTGCCAGATATGCCCCACAGTGCTAGATACTTACCCTCCGTCGCTCCCGCGCTGTCTTCTGAAGGAGGGACACAGAGAGCGCAGCGCGCGGCTCTCCTGTGTCCCTCCTGCATCTCCAGCGGCAGCGGCGTCTGAGTGGTAAAGGAAGTGCACGAACCGGCACTTCCTTTAACACACGCCGCTGCCGCCGGAGATGCAGGAGGGACACAGGAGAGCTGCGCTCTCCGTGTCCCTCCTTCAGAAGACAGCGCGGGAGCGACGGAGGGTAAGTATCTAGCACTGTGGGGCATATCTGGCACACCTGGCACTGTGGGGCATATCTGGCACACCTGGCACTGTGGGGCATATCTGGCAGACCTGGCACTGTGGGGCATATCTGGCACACCTGGCACTGTGGGGCATATCTGGCACTGTGGGGCATATCTGGCACTGTGGGGCACATCTGGCAAACCTAGCACTGTGGGGCATATCTGGCACACCTGGCACTGTGGGGCATATCTGGCACACCTGGCACTGTGGGGCATATCTGGCAGACCTGGCACTGTGGGGCATATCTGGCAGACCTGGCACTGTGGGGCATATCTGGCACACCTGGCACTGTGGGGCATATCTGGCACACCTGGCACTGTGGGGCACATCTGGCACTGTGGGGCACATCTGGCACTGTGGGGCATATCTGGCACTGTGGGGCATGTCTGGCACTGTGGGACATATCTGGCACTGTGGGGCATATCTGGCACTGTGTGGCATATCTGACACATCTGGCACTGTGGGGCATATCTGGCACTGTGGGGCATATCTGGCACATCTGGCACTGTGGGGCATATCTGGCACATCTGGCACTGTGGGGCATATCTGGCACATCTGGCACTGTGGGGCATATCTGGCACTGTGGGGCATATCTGGCACATCTGGCACTGTGGGGCATATCTGGCACATCTGGCACTGTGGGGCATATCTGGCACATCTGGCACTGTGGGGCATATCTGGCACTATGAGGTCTGTGTACGGGTAGAGCTGCATTTCCCACCCTAGGCTTATACTCGCGTCAATAAGTTTTCCCAGGTTTTTGTGGTAAAATTAGGTGCCTCGGCTTATATTCGGGTCGACTTATACTCGAGTATATATGGTATTTTGTTTCTGTGGAGGGTAAATACTGGCTGCTTTACTTTTACACTGCAATTTAGATTGCAGATTTAACTCACCACACCCAAATCTAACTCTCTCTGCACATGTTATATCTGCCTCCCCTGCAGTGCACATGGTTTTGCCCAACTGCTAACAAAGTTCCTGCTGCGATCAACTCAGAATTACCCCCAATCAGCACACATGGAAATAAGGGCTGGCATAAAGTAAGACCAGTTAATAGTAACCCTTCATGCATCATTGAGGACCGTTTGCTTTACCCAGGAGTAAAGTAAGATCAATTATTGAAATTCCTTGATATACTGTATAAGTGTGAGGACTGTTATCACATATGTACAACACTACATATGTACTACAAATAAAGTTGTGTAAGACCTGTTTGCTGTTTCCTTGCAGGAAATGGTTTTGTATTTACAGTATAACCCTGTGGTTCCCGAACTTTTTTGAGTCAAGGCACCCTAGTCTATGAGAATTCTTTTCACGGCACCCCTAGGCCAAAGTTTCTTACTGAGAATTTCAGAAAAAAAATCATAGTAAATTGTGTTTATATATCATCAATAGGATAAGTTATGTGGTGAGGGACAGGATTTGCTTGAGTTTGAATGCTAAAGCTGTGTCAGGGCATGCTGGGATGTGTAGTTTCTCAACAGCTGGAGGGCCACAGTTTGGACATGCGTGATCTACATATTAATGATTGGAAGCCACAAGCACTGGTTTTATCTACTAGATTGACTGTAAATAATTTGAATTGGTCTTGGACCACCACCAGCCAAGGGCACGTCTGCAAATACCCTGAGACACCCCAGGATGCCTAGGCACACTGGGGGAGATTCAAATGTTTGAAAAGTCGGTTGGGTGTCTGTTTTTTCCTGTCTATTAGATAGGAAAAAACAGACTCCCAACTGACTTTTCAAACATTTGAATCTCCCCCACTGTTTGAGAACCGCTGCCATAAGCAATAAAACCATAGTTACCGACATTCTGGCTGCTCTCTGCGGGAGAGAGCAGCCAGGTCGGCTCACAGGGCGGGCAGGGGAGGCTGTGACGAAGAGGAGGGGGTGGGCCGGGTGCGGAGCAAGGGCGGGGTCACGGTGACACCTCCTTTAAGCCACGCCCCACACTGTAATGCCGCGATCACCGGCATTACACTGCAGGGGGTGTGGCTATGATGACGCGATTCAGCAAGAATCGCGTAATCGACTGCCCGGACCGCCCACTTTACGCACTAAGTGGGCGGACGGGCAGGGGGGACCCCCGAGAATCGTGAGACTTGCCTGCTCTTCCGGGGGTCCGGGAGGGTCACCCGATTTTCGGGAGCCTCCCGGCCATTCCGGGAGAGTAGGCAAGTATGAATAAAACATTAACCTGAGATCTGCAGTGTGATCTGATTTCTCCCCCCCCCCCCCCCCCCCCCCAGCTCATATGCTTTATCACCATGGGTGCATGGTATCCTGTAATACAGGCGGACCTCTAGGCGGGATGAGAAAGGAGCTATTAAGTACAGGGGTCTGTATGGAGGCACCCCTGGAAAGTAGTTAAAAAAAAAAGTCAAAGAATATATGTGAGAGCAGCTATTATCTCCTTTCCCATCCCGCCTACAGCTCCGCCTGTATTATAAGAGTAGATACAGAAACAGAAGTTATAGACAAAATTAGCAGATAGATGTATCTCCGAATTAGTGTGCCATGCTGACCCAGGCTGTCAGCCCCATATAGATAAGGTCTTCAAATCCTATATGTGCTATAGAGCCGTGTACTATTCATTTATCCATGAAAAGAGATATATGTTCAATGTTGATGTTAATTATCTACGTATAGTACAAAGTGTATTTGGTTAAAGCCCAAGTTCATAGGGGGGAGAGCTGCTGATAATAGCAGATTGCTCATTGTCAGATCTGATGGGAGATTTGTGCTGAGTGGTTAAATGGCTGCTGTCTGTATTTTCCACACAATGCGCATTGATTCCCCATCAGCATCAAATCTGCTTCCCTTCATGTTGCCATGTACAGCCTTTGTCTGTTCTGTAGTGTTTATTACGGGTGACATTCTTTTCATCACATCTCTTTAACCTGATGTTAACAGTGTTATCTGTGACCGGGCAGACTCAGCATGCTCCTCTGCTGCATGCGACATCCCCTGGGTCTGTCCCAGTGCCGCTTATATAACCAGTGTGTTATCTGTGACCGGGCAGACTCAGCATGCTCCTCTGCTGCATGTGTCATCCCCGAGGTCTGTCCCAGTGCCTCTTATATAACCAGTGTGTTATCTGTGACCGGGCAGACTCAGCATGCTCCTCTGCTGCGTGTGTCATCCCCGGGGTCTGTCCCAGTGCCGCTTATATAACCAGTGTGTTATCTGTGACCGGGCAGACTCAGCATGCTCCTCTGCTGCATGTGTCATCCCCGAGATCTGTCCCAGTGCCTCTTATATAACCAGTGTGTTATCTGTGACCGGGCAGACTCAGCATGCTCCTCTGCTGCGTGTGTCATCCCCGGGGTCTGTCCCAGTGCCGCTTATATAACCAGTGTGTTATCTGTGACCGGTTAGACTCAGCATGCTCCTCTGCTGCGTGCGACATCCCCGGGGTCTGTCCCAGTGCCGCTTATATAACCAGTGTGTTATCTGTGACCGGTTAGACTCAGCATGCTCCTCTGCTGCGTGTGTCATCCCCGGGGTCTGTCCCAGTGCCTCTTATATAACCAGTGTGTTATCTGTGACCGGGCAGACTCAGCATGCTCCTCTGCTGCGTGTGTCATCCCCGGGGTCTGTCCCAGTGCCGCTTATATAACCAGTGTGTTATCTGTGACCGGGCAGACTCAGCATGCTCCTCTGCTGCATGTGTCATCCCCGAGGTCTGTCCCAGTGCCTCTTATATAACCAGTGTGTTATCTGTGACCGGGCAGACTCAGCATGCTCCTCTGCTGCGTGTGTCATCCCCGGGGTCTGTCCCAGTGCCGCTTATATAACCAGTGTGTTATCTGTGACCGGTTAGACTCAGCATGCTCCTCTGCTGCGTGCGACATCCCCGGGGTCTGTCCCAGTGCCGCTTATATAACCAGTGTGTTATCTGTGACCGGTTAGACTCAGCATGCTCCTCTGCTGCGTGTGTCATCCCCGGGGTCTGTCCCAGTGCCTCTTATATAACCAGTGTGTTATCTGTGACCGGGCAGACTCAGCATGCTCCTCTGCTGCGTGTGTCATCCCCGGGGTCTGTCCCAGTGCCTCGCTTATATAACCAGTGTGTTATCTGTGACCGGGCAGACTCAGCATGCTCCTGTGCTGCGTGTGTCATCCCCGGGGTCTGTCCCAGTGCCGCTTATATAACCAGTGTGTCATCTGTGACCGGGCAGACTCAGCATGCTCCTGTGCTGCGTGTGTCATCCCCGGGGTCTGTCCCAGTGCCTCGCTTATATAACCAGTGTGTTATCTGTGACCGGGCAGACTCAGCATGCTCCTCTGCTGCGTGTGTCATCCCCGGGGTCTGTCCCAGTGCCTCGCTTATATAACCAGTGTGTTATCTGTGACCGGGCAGACTCAGCATGCTCCTGTGCTGCGTGTGTCATCCCCTGGGTTTGTCCCGGTGCCTCTTATATAACCAGTGTGCATACCTCCCAACTTCATTGTTCTGTGGAGCGGGACACTTGCGCGGCGAAGCCGTGCGCTCTCCCGGAAAAGGGGCGTGGCATATGAAAGGGGGCGTGGCTTCGCGGGAGGACCCGCGATCGCGAGCCACGCCCCCGTTTTCGTCACTGAGGGGGCATGC
The DNA here is from genome assembly GCF_028390025.1 of Pseudophryne corroboree. Taxonomy (NCBI): domain Eukaryota; kingdom Metazoa; phylum Chordata; class Amphibia; order Anura; family Myobatrachidae; genus Pseudophryne; species Pseudophryne corroboree. Next base: position 118,927,975 of record NC_086454.1, on the reverse strand, counting down.
CCAGCGCTCTGTGAGCCGCTGGCATGCTCCCTCTCCCTCTGACTCCACTGAATAGACGCTGTGCGCGTGCGCACAGCGTCTATTCACCGCAGAGCAGCGATTGACAGAGCCTCCCAACTGACCCCCCACCGCGGGACACTGCGGCCCGCGGGTGGGACAGCGGGACAGTCCCCAAAACACGGGACTGTCCCGCGAAAATCGGGACAGTTGGGAGGTATGAGTGTGTTATCTGTGACCGGGCAGACTCAGCATGCTCCTGTGCTGCGTGTGTCATCCCCTGCGTCTGTCCCAGTGCCGCTTATATAACCAGTGTGTTATCTGTGACCGGGCAGACTCTCAGCATGCTCCTCTGCTGCGTGCGACATCCCCGGGGTCTGTCCCAGTGCCGCTTATATAACCAGTGTGTTATCTGTGACCGGTTAGACTCAGCATGCTCCTCTGCTGCGTGCGACATCCCCGGGGTCTGTCCCAGTGCCGCTTATATAACCAGTGTGTTATCTGTGACCGGTTAGACTCAGCATGCTCCTCTGCTGCGTGTGTCATCCCCGGGGTCTGTCCCAGTGCCTCGCTTATATAACCAGTGTGTTATCTGTGACCGGGCAGACTCAGCATGCTCCTGTGCTGCGTGTGTCATCCCCTGGGTTTGTCCCGGTGCCTCTTATATAACCAGTGTGCATACCTCCCAACTTCATTGTTCTGTGGAGCGGGACACTTGCGCGGCGAAGCCGTGCGCTCTCCCGGAAAAGGGGCGTGGCATATGAAAGGGGGCGTGGCTTCGCGGGAGGACCCGCGATCGCGAGCCACGCCCCCGTTTTCGTCACTGAGGGGGCATGCCCAGCGCTCTGTGAGCCGCTGGCATGCTCCCTCTCCCTCTGACTCCACTGAATAGACGCTGTGCGCGTGCGCACAGCGTCTATTCACCGCAGAGCAGCGATTGACAGAGCCTCCCAACTGACCCCCCCCACCGCGGGACACTGCGGCCCGCGGGTGGGACAGCGGGACAGTCCCCAAAACACGGGACTGTCCCGCGAAAATCGGGACAGTTGGGAGGTATGAGTGTGTTATCTGTGACCGGGCAGACTCAGCATGCTCCTGTGCTGCGTGTGTCATCCCCTGCGTCTGTCCCAGTGCCGCTTATATAACCAGTGTGTTATCTGTGACCGGGCAGACTCTCAGCATGCTCCTCTGCTGCGTGCGACATCCCCGGGGTCTGTCCCAGTGCCGCTTATATAACCAGTGTGTTATCTGTGACCGGTTAGACTCAGCATGCTCCTCTGCTGCGTGCGACATCCCCGGGGTCTGTCCCAGTGCCGCTTATATAACCAGTGTGTTATCTGTGACCGGTTAGACTCAGCATGCTCCTCTGCTGCGTGTGTCATCCCCGGGGTCTGTCCCAGTGCCTCTTATATAACCAGTGTGTTATCTGTGACCGGGCAGACTCAGCATGCTCCTCTGCTGCGTGTGTCATCCCCGGGGTCTGTCCCAGTGCCTCGCTTATATAACCAGTGTGTTATCTGTGACCGGGCAGACTCAGCATGCTCCTGTGCTGCGTGTGTCATCCCCGGGGTCTGTCCCAGTGCCGCTTATATAACCAGTGTGTCATCTGTGACCGGGCAGACTCAGCATGCTCCTGTGCTGCGTGTGTCATCCCCGGGGTCTGTCCCAGTGCTGCTTATATAACCAGTGTGTCATCTGTGACCGGGCAGACTCAGCATGCTCCTGTGCTGCGTGTGTCATCCCCGGGGTCTGTCCCAGTGCCGCTTATATAACCAGTGTGTCATCTGTGACCGGGCAGACTCAGCATGCTCCTGTGCTGCGTGTGTCATCCCCTGGGTCTGTCCCAGTGCCTCTTATATAACCAGTGTGTCATCTGTGACCGGGCAGACTCAGCATGCTCCTGTGCTGCGTGTGTCATCCCCGGGGTCTGTCCCAGTGCCTCGCTTATATAACCAGTGTGTTATCTGTGACCGGGCAGACTCAGCATGCTCCTGTGCTGCGTGTGTCATCCCCGGGGTCTGTCCCAGTGCCGCTTATATAACCAGTGTGTCATCTGTGACCGGGCAGACTCAGCATGCTCCTGTGCTGCGTGTGTCATCCCCTGGGTCTGTCCCAGTGCCGCTTATATAACCAGTGTGTCATCTGTGACCGGGCAGACTCAGCATGCTCCTGTGCTGCGTGTGTCATCCCCGGGGTCTGTCCCAGTGCCTTGCATATATAACCAGTGTGTCATCTGTGACCGGGCAGACTCAGCATGCTCCTGTGCTGCGTGTGTCATCCCCTGGGTCTGTCCCAGTGCCTCTTATATAACCAGTGTGCATACCTCCCAACTTCATTGTTCTGTGGAGCGGGACACTTGCGCGGCGAAGCCGCGCGCTCTCCCGAAAAAGGGGCGTGGCATATTAAAGGGGACGTGGCTTCGCGGGAGGACCCGCGATCGCGAGCCACGCCCCCGTTTTCGTCACTGAGGGGGCATGCCCAGCGCTCTGTGAGCCGCTGGCATGCTCCCTCTCCCTCTGACTCCACTGAATAGACGCTGTGCGCGTGCGCACAGCGTCTATTCACCGCAGAGCAGCGATTGACAGAGCCTCCCAACTGACCCCCCCACCGCGGGACACTGCGGCCCGCGGGTGGGACAGCGGGACAGTCCCCAAAACACGGGACTGTCCCGCGAAAATCGGGACAGTTGGGAGGTATGAGTGTGTTATCTGTGACCGGGCAGACTCAGCATGCTCCTGTGCTGCGTGTGTCATCCCCTGGGTCTGTCCCAGTGCCGCTTATATAACCAGTGTGTTATCTGTGACCGGTTAGACTCAGCATGCTCCTCTGCTGCGTGTGTCATCCCCGGGGTCTGTCCCAGTGCCTCTTATATAACCAGTGTGTTATCTGTGACCGGGCAGACTCAGCATGCTCCTCTGCTGCGTGTGTCATCCCCGGGTCTGTCCCAGTGCCTCGCTTATATAACCAGTGTGTTATCTGTGACCGGGCAGACTCAGCATGCTCCTGTGCTGCATGCGACATCCCCTGGGTCTGTCCCAGTGCCTCTTATATAACCAGTGTGTCATCTGTGACCGGGCAGACTCAGCATGCTCCTGTGCTGCGTGTGTCATCCCCGGGGTCTGTCCCAGTGCCGCTTATATAACCAGTGTGTCATCTGTGACCGGGCAGACTCAGCATGCTCCTGTGCTGCGTGTGTCATCCCCGGGGTCTGTCCCAGTGCCGCTTATATAACCAGTGTGTCATCTGTGACCGGGCAGACTCAGCATGCTCCTCTGCTGCGTGCGACATCCCCTGGGTCTGTTCCAGTGCCGCTCATATAACCAGTGTGTCATCTGTGACCGGGCAGACTCAGCATGCTCCTGTGCTGCGTGTGTCATCCCCGGGGTCTGTCCCAGTGCCGCTTATATAACCAGTGTGTTATCTGTGACCGGGTAGACTCAGCATGCTCCTGTGCTGCGTGTGTCATCCCCGGGGTCTGTCCCAGTGCCGCTTATATAACCAGTGTGTCATCTGTGACCGGGCAGACTCAGCATGCTCCTGTGCTGCGTGTGTCATCCCCGGGGTCTGTCCCAGTGCCTCGCTTATATAACCAGTGTGTTATCTGTGACCGGGCAGACTCAGCATGCTCCTGTGCTGCGTGTGTCATCCCCGGGGTCTGTCCCAGTGCCGCTTATATAACCAGTGTGTCATCTGTGACCGGGCAGACTCAGCATGCTCCTGTGCTGCGTGTGTCATCCCCTGGGTCTGTCCCAGTGCCGCTTATATAACCAGTGTGTCATCTGTGACCGGGCAGACTCAGCATGCTCGTGTGCTGCGTGTGTCATCCCCGGGGTCTGTCCCAGTGCCTTTCATATATAACCAGTGTGTCATCTGTGACCGGGCAGACTCAGCATGCTCCTCTGCTGCATGCGACATCCCCGGGGTCTGTCCCAGTGCCTCTTATATAACCAGTGTGTTATCTGTGACCGGGCAGACTCAGCATGCTCCTGTGCTGCGTGTGTCATCCCCTGGGTCTGTCCCAGTGCCTCTTATATAACCAGTGTGCATACCTCCTAACTTCATTGTTCTGTGGAGCGGGACACTTGCGCGGCGAAGCCGCGCGCTCTCCCGAAAAAGGGGCGTGGCATATGAAAGGGGGCGTGGCTGCGCGGGAGGACCCGCGATCGCGAGCCACGCCCCCGTTTTCGTCACTGAGGGGGCATGCCCAGCGCTCTGTGAGCCGCTGGCATGCTCCCTCTCCCTCTGACTCCACTGAATAGACGCTGTGCGCGTGCGCACAGCGTCTATTCACCGCAGAGCAGCGATTGACAGAGCCTCCCAACTGACCCCCCCACTGCGGGACACTCCGGCCCGCGGGTGGGACAGCGGGACAGTCCCCAAAACACGGGACTGTCCCGCGAAAATCGGGACAGTTGGGAGGTATGAGTGTGTTATCTGTGACCGGGCAGACTCAGCATGCTCCTGTGCTGCGTGTGTCATCCCCTGGGTCTGTCCCAGTGCCGCTTATATAACCAGTGTGTTATCTGTGACCGGGCAGACTCAGCATGCTCCTCTGCTACGTGTGTCATCCCCGGGGTCTGTCCCAGTGCCTCTTATATAACCAGTGTGTTATCTGTGACCGGGCAGACTCAGCATGCTCCTCTGCTACGTGCGACATCCCCGGGGTCTGTCCCAGTGCCTCTTATATAACCAGTGTGTTATCTGTGACCGGGTGGACTCAGCATGCTCCTCTGCTGCGTGTGTCATCCCCTGGGTCTGTTCCAGTGCCTCGCTTATATAACCAGTGTGTTATCTGTGACCGGGTAGACTCAGCATGCTCCTGTGCTGGGTGTGTCATCCCCGGGGTCTGTCCCAGTGCCGCTTATATAACCAGTGTGTCATCTGTGACCGGGCAGACTCAGCATGCTCCTGTGCTACGTGTGTCATCCCCTGGGTCTGTCCCAGTGCCGCTTATATAACCAGTGTGTTATCTGTGACCGGGCAGACTCAGCATGCTCCTCTGCTACGTGCGACATCCCCGGGGTCTGTCCCAGTGCCTCTTATATAACCAGTGTGTTATCTGTGACCGGGCGGACTCAGCATGCTCCTCTGCTGCGTGTGTCATCCCCTGGGTCTGTTCCAGTGCCTCGCTTATATAACCAGTGTGTCATCTGTGACCGGGCAGACTCAGCATGCTCCTCTGCTGCGTGTGTCATCCCCGGGGTCTGTCCCAGTGCCTTTCATATATAACCAGTGTGTCATCTGTGACCGGGCAGACTCAGCATGCTCCTCTGCTGCATGCGACATCCCCGGGGTCTGTCCCAGTGCCTCTTATATAACCAGTGTGTTATCTGTGACCGGGCAGACTCAGCATGCTCCTGTGCTGCGTGTGTCATCCCCTGGGTCTGTCCCAGTGCCTCTTATATAACCAGTGTGCATACCTCCCAACTTTATTGTTCTGTGGAGCGGGACACTTGCGCGGCGAAGCCGCGCGCTCTCCCGAAAAAGGGGCGTGGCATATGAAAGGGGGCGTGGCTGCGCGGGAGGACCCGCGATCGCGAGCCTCGCCCCCGTTTTCGTCACTGAGGGGGCATGCCCAGCGCTCTGTGAGCCGCTGGCATGCTCCCTCTCCCTCTGACTCCACTGAATAGACGCTGTGCGCGTGCGCACAGCGTCTATTCACCGCAGAGCAGCGATTGACAGAGCCTCCCAACTGACCCCCCCACCGCGGGACACTGCGGCCCGCGGGTGGGACAGCGGGACAGTCCCCAAAACACGGGACTGTCCCGCGAAAATCGGGACAGTTGGGAGGTATGAGTGTGTTATCTGTGACCGGGCAGACTCAGCATGCTCCTGTGCTGCGTGTGTCATCCCCTGGGTCTGTCCCAGTGCCGCTTATATAACCAGTGTGTCATCTGTGACCGGGCAGACTCAGCATGCTCCTCTGCTACGTGCGACATCCCCGGGGTCTGTCCCAGTGCCTCTTATATAACCAGTGTGTTATCTGTGACCGGGCGGACTCAGCATGCTCCTCTGCTGCGTGTGTCATCCCCTGGGTCTGTTCCAGTGCCTCGCTTATATAACCAGTGTGTCATCTGTGACCGGGCAGACTCAGCATGCTCCTGTGCTACGTCCGACATCCCCGGGGTCTGTCCCAGTGCCTCTTATATAACCAGTGTGTTATCTGTGACCGGGCGGACTCAGCATGCTCCTCTGCTGCGTGTGTCATCCCCTGGGTCTGTTCCAGTGCCTCGCTTATATAACCAGTGTGTCATCTGTGACCGGGCAGACTCAGCATGCTCCTGTGCTACGTCCGACATCCCCGGGGTCTGTCCCAGTGCCTCTTATATAACCAGTGTGTTATCTGTGACCGGGCGGACTCAGCATGCTCCTCTGCTGCGTGTGTCATCCCCTGGGTCTGTTCCAGTGCCTCGCTTATATAACCAGTGTGTCATCTGTGACCGGGTAGACTCAGCATGCTCCTGTGCTGGGTGTGTCATCACCGGGGTCTGTTCCAGTGCCTCGCTTATATAACCAGTGTGTCATCTGTGACCGGGCAGACTCAGCATGCTCCTGTGCTGCATGTGTCATCCCCGGGGTGTGTCCCAGTGCCGCTTATATAACCAGTGTGTTATCTGTGACCGGGCAGACTCAGCATGCTCTTGTGCTGCGGAGCATATCTTGTATGTTTTCACACTGTACATTCAGGGCCTAATTCAAAGTTGATTGCAAAACAACATTTTCCTCTAATGGGCTAAACTATATGCAGTGCAGGTGGGGCAGATGTAACATGTGCAGAGAGAATTAGATTTGGGTGGGTTGTGTTCAAACTGAAATCTAAATTGCAGTGTAAAAATAAAGCAGCCAGTATATACCCTGCACAGAAACAATATAACCCGCCCAAATCTAACTCTCTCTGCACACGTTATATCTGCCCCACCTGCACTGCACATGGTTTTGCCCTTTAGAGAAAATGTTGTTTTGCAATCAACCTTGCATTAGGCCCATACTCTGGGAACAAGTGTATGCAAGTAACATTGCAAGTACATGTCCCCTTGCCACTGAGGGGTGAATTGAGATAGGGTGTTCTCATATAGGCTAAGTTCAATTAGGATATACTGTATGTGATGAATCCCCTAACCTCCCCTCCACCCCGCAGCCTAACCCTAAACTCCCCCTCCCGCAGCCTAACCCTCCCTCTAGTGCCTAGTCTTAACACCGACTCTAATACTTACCCCTGGAATGTGTCGGGAATCTGCTGTCGTTTTTTTTTACCACATCCCCTTTAGGCACCTTAGGTACTTTACCATGTAATCTAACGGAGGCATGATCACATAGGTACTAAAAGAGGCATGATCACATAGGTATGTTGGTGTTCCCAGGCCACTAGCACCACAGAGACGCCAATGATGGTTGGCACTACATCTGCTAGCAATCGGCCATATTTCACAGGAAAGTTAGCTGGAAGTATGAATTCACCCAAAAAGACAGAGCATGTGAAGATACCGCCTGGTTTTAGCCATTTCCAGATACCCTGGGTAACCACGCTGCCCTGCTTAACATTGTATCCAGGCTGACGTCCTGCAGCCACGCACTGGAGGATGTTTCGGATTATGTGAGGGTGCCAGTGACAGCCCCTCTACTAAGCAGGCCCCAGACCAGTGAGATTTTGTAATCTAAAAAGCCTCCATGGGGTTGATGAAAGGGGGAGCTCTCTGAGAGGGTAATTCAGACATGATCGTAGCAGCAAATTTGTTAGCAGTTGGGCAAAACCATGTGCACTGCAGGGTGGGCAGATATAACGGGTGGTATTCATGTGACCGCCGGTCAGCTGACCGACAGTCACATGACCTCCTCCACCAGCCCGACGGGTCACTGTCCCGATGGTCGGCATGCCGACCAACAGGGACTATTTCCACTCGTGGGTGTCCGGTCGCCACCGAGCCCGCAGCGTGGCGAGCGCAGCGAGCCCGCAAGGGGCTTGCTGCACTCGCCCCTCCCCGCCGGGATCCCGGCGTCGGTAAGCTGACCGGCGGTCAGGAGACCGCCGGTCAGCCGTACTACACCCGATATAACATGTGCAGAGAGAGTTAGATTTGGGTGGGTTATTTTGTTTCTGTGCAGGGTAAATACTGGCTGCTTTATTTCTACACTGCAATTTAGATTTCTATTTGAACACACCCCACCCAAATCTAACGTTCTCTGCACATGTTATATCTATCTGCCCACCCTGCAGTGCACATGGTTTTGCCCAACTGCTAACAAATTTGCTGCTACGATCAGGTCTGAATTACCCCCCGTGTCTTCTGTCCTGGGACATTACTGACCAGGGGTTATGGCGCCTGTCAGTCTATAAGCTCCTTTTTCATAGGGTTATTTAGTTGGCTGTTCATGCGGCGAACCTGCCTGGTAGATGTTCCTTAAAGCGCTGTAATTAGCAATGTTCATTCTGATATGTAACCGAGCTTAGCATTAACTCTATATCCCCACAGATGCATGATAGATATGTACAGCAGGTCCGGTTGTGCTGCATATTACATAGACCATTCCACGCATATACAGCCCAGTGTCCAGTCACTACTCACTCTGCTCTGTGAACTTGAGTGTGGTTCCCAACATACAGTAGAGGCTATATAGGAATTTCTATGTAATATGTGATGCCTTTAATAGTGATCAACTATAGACATTTTTCTCTTTTATTCTATATACAGTACATTAAAAGCAATATTCAGTTTTAGACATGCATCCAATCATTCTGAGTATTTTCCCCAGATAAACATTCATATTAGTTCCTAATCTGGTGATGTTTAGTAGGAACACATGGGAGCAATGTCATCTCCACAACATGATGACTGGCATGTCTTAATGGTGCCTACCATACAGGTCCTGCAGTTGCTGTAAGGAGGCTTACATACAGTAATGGTGGAAGGACAGCAAAGGTGAACACACCAGCTTCCATTACAGGACAGAATGTTTTATCTGGATATCTGTTTCCAGGAACCGATGATTTCCAGAGATACAGAGTAATATTATAACTAGCATCACTGATTTATAAAGTGCCATAGTACAGGACAGAGGAGAAAATAGGATTTTGGTACTTACTAGATAAATCCTTTTCTTTGAATCCACAGGGGGCACTGGAGTACTCTTGGGATATGGACAGGGCGTCAGCAAGGACAGGCACATTTACACATTTAAATTAGTAACCATCAATACCCACCCCTCCATACTCCCAAGGTACCGCAGTGTTTTTGACTGAGCCGAACAGGAGCGATAGAGAGGATGAACAATGGAGAATTACATATAATATAACATAACATAACAGACAACTAGAAAGTTGACACATGACATAACGGACAACTAGAAAGTTGACACAACAATAGATAACAATCACCTTAACGTTTCAATAAGGCGGTGAGAATTTGTTACCATAAGATCTACTGAACTTACCACAAGCCAGGTGAAACTGCCCTGGGTGGGCATCCAGTGCCCCCTGTGGATTCAAAGAAAAGGATTTATCTGGTAAGTACCAAAATCCTATTTTCTTTTTCATCCACTAGGGGTCACTGGAGTACTCTTAGGACATACCAAAGATTCCCCCTTGGGCGGGAGAGCAGGTTGGCACCTGTAACACTAGACGGCCAAAGCTAGATGCTGATGCAGCAAATGTATCAAACTTGTAAAAGCGCACAAATGTGTGCACTGATCACCATGTAGCTGCACTGCAAAGTTGCGTCGTAGCGGCTCCATGACCTGCTGCCCATGATGTTCCCACAGAACGCGTGGAATGTGCTGAAATAGATGCAGGCGGTGTCAGACTAGCATGAAGGTACGCTTGACGAATGGTCAGCTTAATCCATCTAGCCAAGGTCTGTTTGGCAGCTGGCCATCCTATCTTGACTGCATCATAGAGAACAAACAATGTGTCCGTTTTACGTACTGTTGATGTTCGGGCTACATAAACGCGGAGTGCGCGTACCACATCCAAAGTAGCTGGAGTTCCTGAACCTTCTGAAAAAACAGGAACTACGATTGATTGATGTGAAAGGCAGATACTACCTTTGGTAGAAAAGCAGGATTCGTTCGAAGTTCCGCTCTGTCATCATGAAATACCAGATACGGTGGCTTGCATGACAAGGCACCCAATTCTGAAACACACCTAGCTGAAGCTAAGACTAGGAGAAACACGGTTTTCCAAATTAGAAACTTAACATCCACGTGTTGTAAGGGTTCAAAAAGTGAAGACTGCAAAAAATCTAAAACTAGATTCAAGTCTCATGGTGCTGTAGGTGGTATAAATGGAGGTTGTACTCTGAGGACACCTTGCAGAAAAGTGTGAACTGTTGGCAAAAAGGCCAAACGCCTTTGAAAGAAAATAGACAAGGCAGAGACCTGCACCTTTAGTGTAGATAAACGTAGTCCTCCATCTAACCCAGTCTGTAAAAATAGCAAAAGACGGGATAACTTGAAAGAAGACGTCGGAAACTTCCGAGCTTCACACCAACTTATATAAGCTCGCCAAATCCTGTGATAATGAGCTGCTGTAACTGGCTTCCTAGCACGTAACATAGTTGGTATGACCGACTCTGGAATGCCCTCTCGTCTTAAGAGAGCGGTCTCAGCAGCCACCCTGTTAAACGCAGCCGCGCTAAATCAGGGTAAAGGAATGGACCCTGTTGTAGTAGGTCTGGACGTAACGGAAGCGGCCATGGACCATCTGCGAGTAGACCTCAGAGATCCGAGAACCACGCTCTCTGAGGCCAATGAGGTCCCACTAGTATGACGGTCGTGGATTCTCTTTTGATCTGCTTGAGCAACCGAGGAAGCAGCGGAAATGGTGGAAAAAGATACACGAGACTGTACGGCCACGCTATTGTGAGAGCATCCACTGCCTTTGGATCTCTTGTTCTGGACACATAATGGGGTGTCTGATGATTGTGGTGAGATGCCATTAGATCCACCTGTGGGTAACCCCAACGCTGGACCAACATCTGGAACACCTCTGGATGTAAAGCCCATTCTCCTGGATGAAAATCCTGACAGCTGAGATAATCTGCTTCCCTGTTGTCCACTCCGGTAATAAAAAATGCCGACAATATCATTTGGTGATGCTCGGCCCAATTCAGGATTGAAGCAACTTCTCGCATGGCCATGCGACTTCGAGTCCCTCCTTGTTTGTTGATGTATGCGACTGCCGTCGCTTTGTCTGACTGACCCTGAACAGTCTGAGACTGGAGTATTTGAACTGCCTGATGCAGAGCGTTGTAGATTGCCCTGAGTTCCAGGACATTTATAGGCAGTAATCTTTTTCGGTCGGACCAGAGACCTTGAAATTGACGATGTCAAGCTCTGAGACTTGCGTCCGTCGTCAGAATTATCCAATCCCAGACTCCGAACCATTTTCCAGCAGTGAGATGCTGTACTTGGAGCCACTAGAGTAGTGATACTCTGGCCCTTGGAGACAACCGCACCATTTGATGAATTTGTAGATGAGATCCTGACCACTGTGCAAGATGATCCAGTTGAAATGGACGTGAGTGAAATCTTCAGAACTGGAGTGCTTCGAAAGACACAACCATCTTTCCTAACAGTCGAATGCACAAGTGCACTGAGACTGTCTGTGGCTTGAGCACTAACTGTACCAGATGAATACTTTGTGCTTTCTGTTCTGGAAGGTAAATGCGTTGATCCACCGTATCCAGAATCATTCGTAGGAATTTAATTATTTGACACGGAACTAGGCTTGAATTCTTGAAGTTGACAATCCAACCGTGCTGAACTAGTACATTGTACATTAGTAAGGCATGTTGAAGGAGTATTTGTTGAGACTGAGCCTTGATGAGAAGGTCGTCTAAGTACGGAACTATTATCACTCCCAGGGATCTGAGATGAACTATCATCACAGACATCACCTTTGTGAATACCCGAGTCGCTGATGAGAGACCAAACGGTAGTGCCTGAAATTGATAATGGCTTTGTTGTACTGCAAACCTTAAGTACGCCTGATGTGGAGGCCAAATTGGAATGTGTAAGTACGCATCCTTGAGATCTAGAGAAATCACAAATTCCTTTGGTTCTAAACTTGCAATCACTAACCGCAGGGATTCCATTTTGAATCTGTAGTAAGTGACGTACTGATTGAGCCCCTTTAGGTTCAGTATCAGTCTGACTGAGCCGTCTGGCTTTGGTACTACAAAAAGATTGGAATAATAACCTTGACCCTGTTGGTGAACTGGAACCTGAATCAAAACTGCTGAATCTACAAGAGATTGAATTGCGGTCTGCAGAACCGCCTTTTTGTCTTCTGACACAGAAAGGACTGTCTTGAAAAACCGCATTAGTGGTGGACAATCGAACTCTATTTTGTAACCTTTGAACACTAAATTGCGGATCCACCCACTTGTGGATGCTGAAACCACGCCAAGTGAACCGTCTGAAGGCGTGCTCCCACAACTAAAGATCCGAGATGGGCTGGAAGCCCGTCATGCCACCGGCTTGTCAGTAGACTTTGTGTCCTGACGACGGGTGTTGGTTTGTTGGAAACCACATCCTCTACCATGTCTACCTGGGATGGTTGTTCCTCTAGCACGGCCTGGAAAGGACTGAGGTCTAAAAGATTTGAACGCCAGTCCAGCGTATTTGCGTTTAGGAACCGGTGCGGGCAATGGCAGGAAAACAGATTTTCCCCCAGTAGCCTGAGAAATCCATTTGTCCAATTCAGGACCAAATAACATCTCGCCAGCGTAAGGCAACACTTCTATTCCTCATTTTGACTCTGCCTGCCAAGAACGTAGCCAAAGCGCCCATCTGGCCGCAACTAGTGAAGCCGAAAGGCGAGAACAAACCTGGCTGATATCCATAGAAGCCTACCTAAATACTTAGCAGAGTCATGGACATGATCAGCAAGAAGTATAAGCTGGTCTAAGGGGAGATCCTGTTGTAGGCCAAACTTGAGCTGTGTCGCCCATGCAACGACAGCCTTGTTAACCCAAACTCCCACTAAAGCAGGTCTAAGCAACACCCCTACTGCTGTATACATTGACTTTAGCATAGCTTCTAGCTTATGCTCTGACGGGTCTTTAAAAGCCATTGCAGCTGGGACTGGAATGGTTAACTAATTTGGAAAGTTTTGACACCGAGGAATCCACTGTTGGGGGATTTTCCCATTTCGTTGTTATAGACTCTGGGAACGGATCGTTAGACAGAAACCGTCTAGGCACAGCAACATGTTTATCTGGATGCTTCCATGCTTCTGTTAACAGTTTATTAAGAGAATCTGAATAAGGAAAACACACATGCGTTCTCTGTTTTTTTAGCAAATAACACTTCATCATTTGACTCAGCTTCAGCAAACTTCAGAACCTGGCGTACCGTCCTGATGAGATTATCAATGGCCGGGCTATCAGTCTCCTCACTATCTGACTCCTGGCCCAATTCACCTTCCTCTTGTTCCTCCTGAGACATTGAATCGTCAGAATGCAACACAGCTGAAACCGGTAAATTATGAGCCAAACTCTGACTACTTTTAGTAATTGAGCTAGACCTGGACTCTTGTAAACTATGCAAAGTCCTTGACATATTCTGAGCCCACTCTGGCAACTCAGACAGCATTAACCTAGACTTAGCAACCTCACGATCTTTACGCGCAGCGGACAACTCTGATTTTAACTCAGACATCACACCTGCCATCATAGCGCAAGGAGGATCAGGGTTCGTATTTGGACCCGTATTTGCAAGACACACTGTGCAAGTGGAAGTTCCATCAGGTAACACACTGTCACAGACATTGCAGACAAGCTGCTTTTTTGCGTTTGCATTAGCTTTACTCATGATGTACACCGACAGACAGTAAGACACCAACAGACAGTACAACAGTGAAACACAAGTCCTCACGACTCAGTAAAAAAAAAAAAAATTAACAGAAGTGTGTATGAAGTATGAACCCAAATGCACTGCACTTGGTACACACTGAGTTCTTTTAAACTGTGCTTCACTAATGTCCCACTATCACCCTCTGGTGGCCGTGTGTTGTAGGATCAATCCAAATTCCTGTAGGAAGAAACAGGAAGTCATTAGAAAATGGCATCCACACCCTATGTTTCAGCCTTACCTATACAGTTGTAATAAATGTAAACCAGCACTCCATTGTCCTGTTCTCGCATGGCCATTGACCCCGCTGGCTACCTCCCTTATTGTGGGCACTTGGGCCCTCATTCCGAGTTGTTCGCTCGGTATTTTTCATCGCATCGCAGTGAAAATCCGCTTAGTACGCATGCGCAATGTTCGCACTGCGACTGCGCCAAGTAACTTTACTATGAAGAAAGTATTTTTACTCACGGCTTTTTCTTCGCTCCGGCGATCGTAATGTGATTGACAGGAAATGGGTGTTACTGGGCGGATACACGGCGTTTCAGGGGCGTGTGGCTGAAAACGCTACCGTTTCCGGAAAAAACGCAGGAGTGGCCGGGGAAACGGTGGGAGTGCCTGGGCGAACGCTGGGTGTGTTTGTGACGACAACCAGGAACGACAAGCACTGAAATGATCGCACAGGCAGAGTAAGTCTGGAGCTACTCTGAAACTGCTAACTCGTTTGTAATCGCAATATTGCGCGTACGTCGGTCGCAATTTTAAGAAGCTAAGATTCACTCCCAGTAGGCGGCGGCTTAGCGTGTGTAACTCTGCTACATTCGCCTTGCGAGCGAACAACTCGGAATGAGGGCCTTGGTGTTTATGTAGGCTTAATAGCCTGTAATGTATCCCACTGTCCCCCCCACCGCTTGTTACTGTGGCTGTGGAGTTGTGCGGGTGGCCAGCGGTAGCAGCACTATGTCCCCCTGAGCCAGGAACACGGGAGATAGGAGGGGAGCGGTTCGCGGCCGAAATCACTTCACACTATCACTATGTGCGGCTCACGGCAGCAGCTGTCAGCGGTCTCTCACATGTCTGTATGCGAGCTGTGTCCATAGAGGATACTGGGTGCCCGCCCAGCGCTTCTTGTTTCCTGCCCTGTTACTTAATTAAGTAATGTTGTTGGTTCAGCTGTTGCTGTTCCTGTTCAGTTTGGTTAGCATTGCTTTCCTCTTGTTTGTGTGTGCTGGTTCGAATCTCACCACTGTTCTGTTACATCCTTCCTCAGGATATGTCTGTCTCCTTGGGCACTGAGACAGGTTGGAGGGGCATAGAGGGAGGAGCCAGTGCACACTATTGATTTCTTAAAGTGCCCAAGGCTCCTAGTGGACTCATCCATAACCCATGGTACTAATGTGGACCCCAGTATCCTCTAGGACGTAAGATAAACACTGAGGTACCTTGGGAGCATGGAGGGGGTGGAGGGTTACTAATTTAAATATTTAAATGTGCCTGCCCCTGCTGATGTCCCATACATATCCCAAGAGTACTCCAGTGACCCTTAGTGGATGAAAAAGAAATCAGCACATACATACAGTAATATAGGGACATACAAAATAGATAATAGGGAGTTAGCAGGGAGTTCTCTGTCCTGAGAGTTTACATTTTACTTTGAAAGCTGAAACAAGAAGTGTGAATGGGGCCGAGACTGGAACATCTGTGATACCCCATTGGTTTAACCACCTGTAGTGACATACTGTATGTATGGGGCATCACTGTGTATATATAAACATTTATTAACAAAAACTGTTGGGACACTAAAGTTCATGCAGATACACAGCTATCCCTCACAGAGGAGAGATTGAGGGGTGGAGTAACACAGAACAGAGCAGTGTGTGTGATATGTCTCTGAGGAGAGGGGCGGAGTGATCTAGCCTGAGGGTGATTGGTCCTGTCAGAGAGTCTCCTCAGGGAGCAGGCATGCAGAGGGGAGCTGTGCTCACTGAGCGCTACCTCAGGAGAAGACTGCGGCTACTTACACCAGTCCTGTGAGGGAGCTGATGCCAGGACTCGGCTACAGAAAGTTTGACAGGGAACTGTGCCAGTGAGAAGCCCCTGAAGCTGACCCTCACTGTTAACTGACAGCCAAGACTGTAGTGACAGATGTGGATTCCCCTGTCAGGGGGCAGGCTGGGAGGTGGTATTCTCCCCTTGAAGGACTGAGACAGCCCTGGACTTCTGATTGAACCATCTGGAGAGGTATAATAGCTAATTGCAACCAGACACTACAGTGCATCAGGGTACTCATAGTTCTACAGTACCTCACATTTGGCAAGGCTAGTGGCAGATTAACAGAGAGACCACTGAAGTTTCAAAAGGGACGACTGCTAGTTAGAAACCAGCATTATTGGTAGACTTTACGGTAGCAGCACTAGGAGTAAATTATTGTACCTGAGGCTTATTCTGTACTCCAACATTAATATAGTATCTACACTATCAACCCTTCAGGCAGTGTAAGGCACAATTAGACTGCCAATAAGTGACTGTATATTGGTTTGTGCATGCAGAGCCGGCCCTAACCAATATGATGCCCTAGGCAAGATTTTGGCTGGTGCCCCCTAGCACAACCGGTGGTTCTGCCTCTGGCCTTGCACCTCTTTCCCAGCACCATCACCCCTCACCTATAGCAGTCCTTATTTTGGTGTTTGTACCCCCTATAGTTTAAATAGGAACAGTTTGCACATTTGGCGCACAGCCCAAAAAGGGGTGTGTTTTTGCTGGCAAGGGGCATGGTCACACAATAGTAACCGCAATTCCAATTACGCCACACAGTACTGCAACTTTATTCACATTTGATCATGTGATAGTGATTCAAATTACATCCGACAGCAGTATCACCTTACTTTATAAACGTTACTCCTCACAGTAGAGCCCCTTATTCACATTACATCACACTGAATTGCTCCTTATTCACATTACACCACACTCTATTGCTTTTTATTCACATTAGATGACACAGTAGTGCCCTTTCTATATGCAACGCCACATAGTAGAGCACCTTATACCCATAATGCCACACATTAGTAATGCATTTATACACCTAATTCCACACAGTAATGCCCCTTACACATGAGACACTTTATTAAAGTCCTTATAAACATAATGTGCCTTACACATTATGACAACCTTTATTAATGCCCTTTTACACATAATGTCCCTTACACATACTGTTGATAATGTCGATTATCTTTACAGGAATAAAAGCTATACCTTAAACACACCATCAATACACTTTAAACCTTTAGCCGCTGCGGCCGCTATACTTAGTTCACACTCTACGCACCTTTTACGCTATTTGCGGACAGAGTCCCGTGCAGTGTACGGACTTTGCATACACACGCCGCGCTGACGGTACAAAGTACTCTCAGCGCGTACACACCCAGAGATACACTTTAAACCTTCTACAGCAATGCTATGCAATAATAGTACACTTTAAACCTTAGCAGGGCAATGAGGACACAACACCAATTGTGATTAACCGCTGGGTTCCGACACCACAGTGGATTATTTCTGAAAGGGGGTTTACAATACAAATTATACACTACAATACAAACAATATATATAACAGAATAATGGCTACAGTCAATGTACATACGTGAGAATATTCGCGTGCGCTTCCTGGTCCAGTCCTCCGTAATCAAATAGATAACGTTGTGAGTCTTGTGACTGGCCGCTTTGCAGCAGGCTTTATTTATACAAGTCTTCCAAAAGCAATACAATGGATACTGTAATCCCTTTGTCCATTGGACACAGGGATGCACCTTTACAGTACAGGAGAGGTCATAGGTTGATTTGAAAAGGTAGGCGATATCTTTCTCAACTGCTCTTGTGGGTGGTCTCCTCTGGATTCCCGCCGCATACATAATATACAGTAAATACAGTTTATATCTATATTCTGCTTCTGCACATAACTATCCGCAGGAACATGCGATCTTCCGCAGACCAACACCGGAATGTTTCCCTTAAAATACCCTGCAGCTAGATACCAAATACCACCTTATAACCTTAGTCTTATCCTGTAAAGGTGAATCCCTTTGTTCTGCAACCATTTAAACAGCTATAACTTTCTAATGTGGTGCAAGGAGACTATGTGTACATTGTGCACTATTTGGATTAAATATGTAATGTGTTCTGGTGGCCCTCCATGCGTACACAAACTCTGCCGTACATACCCATACCACGCGCCGATGCGCAGGACCGTGGGAGCGACCATACGCAAAGTGCGTACATGTGCACGCACTGCAGAACAAATGCACGCGCAGTGGGCATGTGTGTGCAGTTTATACGTGCTGTGTGTTCTTCAATATTTTTCGACTTTGACAGTCACCAATAACTGCCACTATCTAATCACTAAACAGAAAAATATCAATACAATATCTACAGACGATTGGATGGTCGGAGGAGAGCTGTAGGTGGGAAATGTATGACCTAGTGGGATAGTAAAAAAACATGTATGTATGAATCCATGTCTGAGGGACATGTATCATCGTGCCGTATATGTTTTAGATAAGCTTCGAGGTATTGCGAAGTATACATTAAATCCTTCTTATCCCGTATTAAGAGTCTGTAAGTGGGCCGAAAAACACTACCGAGCTCTTTTCGGCTTCTTGTTCCAACAAATGGGGTGCACATTTAGTTGATGATACATGGAGGGGGAACATATGTGAGTGCTAGTATATGTGGATATCTCCTGTCGACTATGTGTGTCATTAACTGAAGGTTGTAGAGATGAAGATAAGACACATATCTAAAATACATTCACATAACATTTTCATAAACATTCTTGGGTAGGGCTGATGTCTTTTCCGGATGGGTGTATCTGGGCAGAGGGGGAGACATGGAAAAACGGGTGAAAGAAACAGGCCATGGAATTCATTTGCAATCCTTATCATAACACTGTCTCTATGGATGGGTCGTAAATTAAATCTGCTGCTGTAACAATGCCCTCGCTCCTTAAACTCATCAAATTTGTGCCGTGCTTGCGCCGCGTCAGAATTCGAACACACCTAAATATCAAACCAATAATTATGACGACTCCCAGGATACAAAGGAGAAACTTTCCTACACTCATAATAACATTTTGAACCCACTCTCCTAATCCTGAGAACCAATTTTGTGGGTTCAACCATGAGACCCAGCCGGTCAGCTCATTACCCACAGTGGTCAGGGTAAGGTTGTGTCTCCTCCGGAACTCCCACTTCAACTGCAATATATCATCCATCTTTTGTTCGATAATCTCTGTGGGGTCGTCAGTGCTGTTTGTAATATACGTACAGCACTTCACACCATACTGAGTTGCCAAAGTGACACAGTACCCACCCGTCACGGCTGTGATATAATTAAGGACCATCCTGTGCTGGATCAGTTCCGTCTTGTAAGCTTGTAACTCCCTTCCCGTATACCTGAAGGTGTCGTCATACATCTCAGTGATATTATCTATCAAGTTCGCTAGCGCATGGATATACCTATAATTTATAATTCCTCTGGCAGTACGGGCAGGGGTTAAAGTGAGCCGGAACGGGCCGGAACTGCGTTCCGTCAGTTCCACCAGGAGACGGAACGCAGTTCCGCCTCCCCCGGCTCACCTAACCCGATGTCCCGGGCGGCGCTGCAGGGAGATGCCGGGCGCCCGCTGAGATCGCGTTACCAGCGGGCACCCGTCTCCCTCTCCGCAGCGGCAGCCGGAGGCAGGAGCTCAGTACTGAGCTCCGGCTTCCGGCTCTGTCAGTGCGCGCTATGGGAGAGACGCCATGACGTCTCTCTCATAGTGCAGAGGAGCGGGCGGCGAGAGAGGACTGCGGCGGGAGCGGGGCTAGGTAAGTATAGTTCTTCCCCCCCCCTCCCTCCCTCCTTCCTATATGTGTACCACAGGCGTTTCTACTGGGGGCCTTTACTACTGGGGCAAACTACAGAGGGGCAAACTACTGGGGGGCTCTAGTACTGGGGGCAAACTACTGGGGCAAACTACAGAGGGGCAAACTACTGGGGGCAAACTACTGGGGGCCTTTACTACTGGGGCAGACTACAGAGGGGCAAACTACTGGGGGGCTCTAGTACTGGGGGCAAACTACTGGGGGGCTTTACTGCTGGGGCAAACTACTGGGGGCAAACTACTGGGGGCATTACTACAAGGGGGCAAGCTACAAAGGGGCAAACTACTGGCAGCATTACTACTGGGGGCTAAACTACAAGGAGCATAATTACAGGAACTAAACTACTGGGGGTATAACTACAAGGGGGCAAACTACTGGGGACATTACTAACTTTGGCAAACTACATGGGGGCTAAACTACAGGGGCTAAACAACTGGGGGTACAACTGCAGGGGGCATTACCACTGGGGGCTAAACTACATGGGGCAAACTACATGAGGGCAAAACTACTGGGGGCATTACCACTCAGAGGCTAAACTAGAGGGGGGGGGGGAGTAAATTGCTGGGGTCATAACTGCAGGGGCATTACCAGTATGGGCATGACTACTGGGGCTAAACGACTAGGGGCAATACTACACAGGGGCATTACCATTAAGGGCATTACTGATGGGGTGCACAGCTAATGAGGGCATTGTAAAGGGGGCACTTCATAAGGGGCACTACTGTTGGGGGCATTGCATAAGGGGCACTACTACTGTGGGCATTGTATAAGGGATGCTACTGCTGGGGGCATTACTGTATGGGCCGACAAAGAAGCTGCGTTCCCAGTCCACCCTCCGTCGCTCCGCCCCTACCATCGCCGCCGCACTGGAAGCCCAGGTTCCAGACTCCCAGCTGCAGCGGATCTGGGACCAGGCCGGCTTTATTATCCCTGCCGCTGCATCGAGCTTCTGTGACCGCGGCACTACTAGTTCAAATCTGTCGCTGATTGGCTGCCGGTCCGCAGCAGTTTTGAAATATTAGCGCCGTGGTCACAGGAGCTCGATGCGGCGGCAGGGATAATAAAGCCAGCCTGGTTCCAGATCCACTGCAGCCGCCCTCAGCCTCTTCTGCCGCCCCGCCCTCGGACCTCTGCGCACCCACAGCCTCCTCCTCCGCACTATCTCCGAAGCCCACAGCCTCCTCCACGTCACGCCTACCACAGCCTACTCATCCACAGCACCGCAGACCACCGCCGCTGCTAAACAGGTAATCTAACCTGCTGCCTTTCTCTCTCCCTAGTCCCTGCTGTATTCCCCTGCTGTCACTTTCCATGTCCCTGCTGTCACTTTCCATGTCCCTGCTGTCACTCTCCCTGTCACTCTGTCACTCTATAATGTGAATTTCGGCTCATTCTCTGTGCTATAATGTGAATTTCGGCTCATACTGTGTGGTGTAATGTGAATTTCGGCTCATACTGTGTGGTGTAATGTGAATTTCGGCTCATACCGTGTGGTGTAATGTGAATTTGGCTCATACTGTGTGGTGTAATGTGAATTTGGCTCATACTGTGTGGTATAAATGTGAATTTCGGCTCATACTGTGAGCTATAATGTGAAAGGGGTTTTACTATTGTGGTGCATAATGTGTATAAGGGGTATATGGTGTGGTAAACTACACGGAAGGGCACGCCCCCTTTTGCGTGGTCACGCCCCCTTGTCAGGAGTGCGCGCGCCTTCGGCGTGCACATAATTGCACCCTTCACTTTTCCATACCCCCACTTCAAAATTTCCACTTGGGTACCACTACTGTGGGCATTATTACTTTTGTGTGACCACGCCCCTTTCTTTTTGAGACCACACACCCTTTTTGCGGCGCGCGCCTACGGCGCGCGCAATACCTTTATTTCATGGGCGCCGTGGGGAGGGGGGTGAGTTCCACCACCTCTCTAGGACTACTTTAAGCACTGAGTACGGGTGATGTCTAATGCGAGAAGGAATTGAATCCCGGTGGATTCGTGGATCAAATCAGAGGCTACGTGCTCTGTCCTCTCTATGAGGTGTCTCTTGACGATGTGTTCATAGTGAGTATGAGTATAAGGAGCCTGAGCACTGCGGTGAACATCTTTCATCTTATCATGGGTTATGGTCATGACCTCTGGCAACACTCTTCCAACATAACACAATCCCTCTGAGTTCGGGGCAAGCCACTTATACGCCTTCCTCCCACATATGAAATAGGCATCATCGGGGAGAACATAGGGGACAGAATATGACATTACCATATTACAAACTTTCCAAGTGAAAAACCCCATCCCTAGTTCTCCCATCTGCTCAGTAAAAGTATCAGGCTGGATGATATGAGCACAGTACCCTGGTGATACTTCTCCAACCCACATGGTCTTGCTTCCTCGAGTATACCTATACCGAAAATACCTTCCACTGTTGGCTATTTGGCGTACAAGTTCAGAGTCTATGGGTATCCTATCAGCTCTGTGCGAAAAGGCCATTGTCTGGTTATTCCACGTCACTTCCCAATTTCCCGGTTTTCGGTAATTGGAAATATTGAAACATAATAAGGATCTATCTACATGATACTGGTGGAGCTTCAAACTAGGGGGCCTAGAAATATTGAATTTCTTGTCCACCGGTCTCCCACCCCGTAATTCGAGTACCTCATCTATTGCTAAAGGGTACGGTACTAATCCTGACTTGCTCTGACCTTGGGGTACTTGTGAGCACACCCAGCATTCTGTCTGGTTTAAGACCTTACCCACTAGTGAGTGGTAATCACTCAATGGATGACGGTCCATGTTGATATTAAGGCTGGACTGACATCTCTGGATGCACCCATCCTCGACTATGTTCTCACAATTCTTACAAATGCAATTTTCCTCAGCCAATAACCCTTCACAGTGCCTCCGAGCACTGTGATACTCGCCTTTGCTCGAGTGATGTGTTGCTCTTGAGATTCTGCAAATCCATCCCCGCCATCAGAACCCATTCCAGATCCTTTCTCGACCTCTCTGGGACCCTCACCGAAACAGACTGTCCTGGTCAACAACAGGATTAACAGGAAAACCCGGAACGCAGTCTCTTGGGGTAAGTCCATCTTGTTAAGGGAAGAGAAAGGAAACAAGAAGGGGGGGAGAAAAAGAAGAAGAGAAGGAGGGTAGTGGGGAATGGAAAAAACCGTACCCTTTAGCAAAAAACTGGTGCGACAACCGCCTCTGGTCTTGTTGTTCTCCGTGCTCAGGTGCCGTATCACGGAACAGACACTCCAGTGATACGATGTTCTCTACACTCTGCTCTTTGTCACGGGTTCTTTCCGGGTCAGCGACCTTTCTGTAGGGAACATAAATCTTGCATTTCAATGTGTTTAACTGTTGTGTGAAGTGAACCATCTTTGGAAAGTGAAAAGAGAGGGGAAATAATAAAAAGAAAATTTGTCAGATTTGCGTTCACCATCAGGCTGTCACACCATCATGTATATCGGTATCTATGCACAGTCTCCCTTCACCAGTATTCCCATTCTCCACCCTTTGTGCATGGCCAGGCACACTGATACTGGTGTCCCTATGCTGGTGAGATATACTGGGTTTGGGCAGAACTCTGAAAAGACCGAGTAGGCATGTGACGTTTGAACTGTAATCCTGTCAGTGAACGTAAGAAATGAAGAGGAAACTTTGAAGACAAATCACAGGGTTTAGTAACAGGTAAGTTTGTAAAAGCAAAGATGATTTTACAAAGTTTGACATCTGCATTGGGCACTACGGGGAATGATTCCCTAATCGGTCTGTTCCCCTTAAAAAAATTTCTATGTGTGTTATATCTCTACTGGGACTATCCCAGCCATCAATCCAGTGTCTTGTCCATTCTAAGTTCATAGGGAACCCGGTATCTTTGAGATAATTTCCTCTACCTGTGATGGACATGCATCTAAAACAGTGAAAATGTAACATTAGTCTTCGTGGGTATCTAACATATTTTGTGCTTCCTGGGTGGGAGCGCTCAATATATTTACCATCTCTAACAAAACTCCTGTTAAGTTATTTAGACGTCACTTCTGCTAGAGAGAGAAGCAGAAGTTTAGAGGCCTCCTCCTAACCCCAGTAAGTTCTGTCAAAAGGGTAAAGTTGCATTTATTCTGTTCTTCCCATTAACCGAATCTGTGTTTTTCTATACTGTATCGTGATTCCTTACTATATGTCCCTTGATCCCGTCTATGTGTTTAATAACGTGGCTTGTTTTCTCTGTCTAGGGGTCTATATTGGCTATGTGTTCAACTACTCCTACAATCCCTGGCAAAATGCCCTTCCTTCCTACAAGTGTAGCATATCCTAGGTCCTTTCTTACTATCCGTGTTTTGGGGTTTAGGTTGATGAGACTTTGGTGTAAGGGCCTGTATTCTTTCAATCCTCAGCCTCTCCTCCTGCAGTTCTCTACGCCTAGCAATATTCTTATGGTGTTCAATCGCACATTCTCTAAGACAAGCTACTGTGACCTTTTTCCAACTAGGCAAAGATGTTTGTACTCTGTCCCTCACTGTCTTATTGAGTCCGTCCATTAGCACAGAGACAGCTACCTTCCTGTAATTCGTATCGTTCCCTGTACCCCCATGTATCTATCCATTATTTGCAGGGCCCGATGGAAATATTCAGATGTCATTTCATTTTCCCTCTGTTTTATGGAGAAAATTCTTCTCCACTCAGTGGGGAAACACAACTCTAGTTGCCTATTAATTAGTTCTATATTTTCCTGATTGTTTCTGTCAGTCATAGGACTATCCGACTCTAGCCTACAATCAGTGGTAAAAAAATGTGGGTGTCAATATTAGGGGGTAGGCACGCTTTCAAAACTATCCGCCAGTGTTTTTTTTGTCGGTTCATACGCATTACCCAGATCTCTGATAAATTTCTGACATCTGGCTAAATGCTTCCGAGGGTCGGGGAATTCTGAAATGATTGATCGCAGCTCATTTCTGGGCCACGGGCAATACATTGCATTATTCCTGGTGAGGACTACTTCCTGACTATCGGTTCCCCCATTGGGAGTTACTATTTCCAAGACAGGGTGTAATCCTACCGTTCCGTTCCTAATCTGTTTACTGTGTGGTGTTGTTGTTTCTGTGCAATGAACTGTCTAATACTTACCGGTAGCTGTGACCTCAGCAGTTCTTTCATTGGGGAATACTGTTACTGCTCTACCTGGTTGGACAGGTCCCACCTGAGTTTCCTGCAAAATAACTGCTTGGAGGAGAGCTGGAATTTGGCTGGATCCTTCATCTTCTTGTGACCTATAACCTTGAAAAGACTTCAAAACAGGATACATCTTGCAAAAATTAGGGTTAATACATTGTTTTTGAATACTACTATCATTTACGGATATACCATTGACTGTAGCCATCTCTTCCCCTTCGACCTGTGTCGACACTGGTGTGTTTGTGTTCTCATTCCCGCTAGGTCTTGAACCTGTTTTGCGAATTTGTTCTCTTTACATATCCCCCTCCTGTTGCCATAATTTTAAACAATCATTATGTCTAATCCTTTGTTTTCTGGATTTAAGAAGACATATTCTACTGCTTACATTCTGCAGTACCTCTGGTTCAAAGCTGCCCACCCTAGGGAATGGTTCCCTATCATTGTTAGTCATACATATCCACTCATTGCATAAACCTTCTGTGTGTGAACCATATTTTTCACACATGATTAACCTTGCGGAGCCTTTTGGCCACGATTCTGCCTGAACCCTGTCTAAACATCTCTTACTTGAGCAACTGGCTCCCATTTTTGTGGGTCTCTTCTAATACCTTTTAAAAAAATTCCCACAAACACCAAAATACTCAATATAAGTGGACGGTGGAGGTATACCTGAGTGCCTTCCACTCGCTCGCGCCCACGCTGGCCAGTACTACCATACACTGTTGATAGCGAAGGCAATGTACCCAGCTTAGTGCTCCTATCAGACCTTACACCGTAATTTCTTTCGGTGGAAGTTCTGTTTGGAATATTTTCCTGAGAGAGGCAGTGAAAATTTCCTTTTCGGTTTCTTTCACTGGAATTGTTTGTAGGGTGAAAAACAGAGAAATTAGATAACTATTTTTCACCCTTTCCAGTGAAGCCCACCAGGGAGATTTCCCGAAGTTATCAAAGAAAAACCCCTTTGTCTATACAATCACGTCTGCGTATGCTCTTCCACAGATTATACAATAATATCACGTTGCTCTGTGCAGAACAAACGGACGTGTGATGCAATAGCACAGCCTATAGATACTGGTTATCTATATGCCCTACGATTGTTGTAGACCACTTAGTACCACTTAGTAGACCACCTCAGAGTTGTATGGGATACCACTCAGTCCACTAAGACCACTTTTGTCCACTCTTAATAACGCAGGGTTGCGAACCCTACGCCACTGGATCTCTACTAACCCAGTGTGCACACTTAGACCACTTTAGTCCACCTTGTTCACTTAGTTCTTGGGTTCAGTATCCACTCACTCCTGCACTCGCTCACTCAAATGTACTTTATTTTTCTGTACAGAAAATTATCATTCAGACAAGCAGCTTTACTCCCAGAGGCAATACAGTAAATAAGGGTTTTATACTAAACTTTGGAAGCTGGGCAATCTTGTGTTATTGTAGCGTGACTACTGTCTCACCTTTAAACTAAACGAACTATTGTGTAATTTGTACTTAGCGACCGTATTCTTACGCAATTTGCGTAAACACGCGACCGTGCTTACGCCGCGTGTGCAGTTCCGTACCTTGTCCGAGACACGTGTACAAAACCGTACGTCCGCAATAGCACAAATCATACAATTTCTATAAATGTGAGCAATATTAACTATAATTGCTCACTTAACACGCCACACAGTTTCTTTTCTGTATAAACCTTTATAACTAGGCCAGACTGAGTTTGTGTTTTACACTTACTTCCTTTGTTTATATTACGAATCTAGTAATCTGAATGTTATGGCAACAATGAGGGAGAGTATGCACAGGGTATGGGTGTACGCTTTTGTTGTGTATGCATTTGGCGCCAAAAATAAATTCACAGATTTTAAATAACTTTTTACCTGCTTACCTTACGAGTTCTTACCAGCATCTCTACAAACCATACAGAGCAGACACCATCTAATCAGCAATTAAGTAGGGCTTTCAGTATATCCACCGACCAAGAAAAGGATACGTAGCATCCCCCGTC
The DNA here is from genome assembly GCF_028390025.1 of Pseudophryne corroboree. Taxonomy (NCBI): domain Eukaryota; kingdom Metazoa; phylum Chordata; class Amphibia; order Anura; family Myobatrachidae; genus Pseudophryne; species Pseudophryne corroboree. The sequence goes on along the minus strand of NC_086454.1, from coordinate 118,901,035 downwards.
CACCCTTATGCTGATAGATTATGTCTGCTTGTGACCTGTTAAGCAGTAAAAATGTGGAAAATCGGACGATGCCCCCAATTGATAATGTCGATTATCTTTACAGGAATAAAAGCTATACCTTAAACAAACCATCAATACACTTTAAACCTTTAGCCGCTGCGGCCGCTATACTTAGTTCACACTCTACGCACCTTTTACGCTATTTGCGGACAGAGTCCCGTACAGTGTACGGACTTTGCGTACACACGCCGCGCTGACGGTACAAAGTACTCTCAGCGCGTACACACCCAGAGATACACTTTAAACCTTCTACAGCAATGCTATGCAATAATAGTACACTTTAAACCTTAGCAGGGCAATGAGGACACAACACCAATTGTGATTAACCGCTGGGTTCCGACACCACAGTGGATTATTTCTGAAAGTGGGTTTACAATACAACTTATACACTACAATACAAACAATATATATAACAGAATAATGGCTACAGTCAATGTACATACGTGAGAATATTCGCGTGCGCTTCCTGGTCCAGTCCTCTGTAATCAAATAGATAACATTGTGAGTCTTGTGACTGGCCGCTCTGCAGCAGGCTTTATTTATACAAGTCTTCCAAAAGCAATACAATGGATACTGTAATCCCTTTGTCCATTGGACACAGGGATGCACCTTTACAGTACAGGAGAGGTCATAGGTTGATTTGAAAAGGAAGGCGATGTCTTTCTCAACTGCTCTTGTGGGTGGTCTCCTCTGGATTCCCGCCGCATACATAATATACAGTAAATACAGTTTATATCTATATTCTGCTTCTGCACATAACTATCCGCAGGAACATGCGATCTTCCGCAGACCAACACCGGAATGTTTCCCTTAAAATACCCTGCAGCTGGATACCAAATACCACCTTATAACCTTAGTCTGTCCCCTCTTATCCTGTAAAGGTGAATCCCTTTGTACTGCAACCATTTAAACAGCTATAACTTTCTAATGTGGTGCAAGGAGACTATGTGTACATTGTGCACTATTTGGATTAAATATGTAATGTGTTCTGATGGCCCTCCATGCGTACACAAACTCTGCCGTAAATACCCATACCACGCGCCGATGCGCAGGACCGCGGGAGCGACCATACGCAAAGTGCGTACATGTGCACGCACTGCAGAACAAGTGCACGCGCAGTGGGCATGTGTGTGCAGTTTATACGTGCTGTGTGTTCTTCAATACTTTTCGACTTTGACACTGTATGCCACACATTATTAATGCCCTTATACACATAATGACACACATAGTGCCCCCTACACATTTGCTGTACATTATTAGTGCCCCTATACACATAATGACACACATACAGTAGTACCCTGTTGCACATATGCCACACATTATTAATGCCCTTATACACACAATGACACACATAGTGCCCCTTACACATATGTTGCACATTATTAATGCATTTTTACATGACACAGATAATGCTCCTAACACATATTCCGAACACTACTGCACAACCAACCCACTCACTGTGACCTCTGCCTCTGCTTGGATACAGATGTGTCCTCATAAATCTTGCCTCAATGCTAACGTCGGGCACACCTTTTTTTTATGAAAATGCATCTTATTTGCATTGCTATGGCTAGGATGCACAAGCAGCTTCTGCTGATTAAAATGATATGCAGCATGCCTATATACTGTGTGAGACTGTGGCTGTATCTGCATATGAAATGCTACACACAGAATATAGGCATGCTGCATATCATGTTAATCAGCAGAAGCTGCTGATGTCCCTAGGCATATCAAATGCCCTAGGCAATTGCCTAGTTTGCCTATGCCTATGGGCGGCTCTGTGTGCATAGACTACCTCATAAAAAGTAGTTAGCAAAAGGCTATCCATAGCATGTACAATTTCTTGAGGGATTGCTAGAGACCAAGCTTCCAGTGGAAAGTTATTCAGCTTGATACTTAAAAGAAGAGCAGGAATATTCTCCTCGGTGAACGGAGTAGTTAAGACTATATTACAGTTCATTATCCCTGCGTAACAAGGTACTAATAATAAACTGCAGCAGGGAGCTGTGTTAGTTACATTAGAAAGCCTAATTACCTAATATTGCAGCAAAAAGAATTCACCACCTAATGCCACATTAACGACAGGGAAATCAACTACTAACAAACCCGGGTTTGCACCGTTCAAGTGCCTGGATGTTGCAGTGTCCACGCTATTACTGTCAGGATTCAGTGTCAGTGCAAAGTGTACATTTTAGAGACCGTGGCTTCACCTTGCTTTAGAGGAAATAAATAGCTATCTCCTTAAGTGCACCAGTGTATCGTACAAAATTAAACAATATTACTGTGACTATTTGGGATACATTTAGAAGTATGCTTAGGTATTAACCAACTTTCTTTACAGACATTTCTAAAGGTCTATTGGTTCCCTTGGTGCAACGTATATTTATACTTAATGACTGCAGTGTTACATTGTCAGGTTTGGTGTTTTTTTTAAATTTCCTAGCTATACAGCTTGTAATGTACAATTGAAGCGTGTGATTGTATGTGAACAGCTGGTGTAGTAGAACTGTATTACTTGATCTAGGTGAAAGTTTGACAGTTCCAGTGAAAGGAGACTTTAGCCATCGTAGAGTACCAGTACAATAAAATTTTACTTTTGCTATATGTGTAAATTACTTGTGAATGTACTCAGTTGTAAATGATATATTGTCATAAAGACGTTAGCCATTTGTCTGCTATGCAAGTCTTTTTGAAGAAACTATCTTCTTTATTAACTTGAGATAATTATGTATGTCTGGACAACTCTCCTTACTTCTCTGGTGAAGCAGGAGAAACAGGTAACCCAAGAACACATCTAGCGGGGTATTACACATCTGTGGGACGGATGCCTTTATTTAGGTAATATGGGTGAAAACAGGCAACCCTCTTCTAATTATAACCCAATTAGACATAGTAGGGAATTGCATAAGTAGGTATTACAAAGTGCTGCAGCAGATGTGGAGCAGTAGGAAGATCAGTATATACAGTAGATCATGGCCGATGCAAGTCTCTTACAAACAAATCAAATGTCCTGCAAGACTCATGCTTAAATCAATGCACAGCATTATCTTAGGACATAAACTGGCATCCAGGAAGAATGGAGTGTTCCAAATCACTGGTGCTTAAACAGTAACACAAGTCATGTGAGGAAGGATTCGCTGTGTCGGTCCCTGCAGGCCCCATCATAATGATTTCTCCTTTCAGATCGACAGGTATGCTCAGCAAGATCTGAAGAAGGGGCTTCACTTATATGGAACCGAAGGCAACATTGGTCTCACCAACGCATGGAGCATTATTCAGACTGACGTAAGCAGAAAACAACCACTCTGGAACATAATGAGATCCTGTATTGTGTTCTACAGGAAGGTTCATGTTACATTATACAGTTGCAAGAAAAAGTATGTGAACCCTTTGGAATTTCCTGGATTTGTGCATAAATTGGTCATAAAATATGTTCTGATCTTCATCTAAGTCACAACAATAGACAAACACAGTCTGCTGAAACAAATACCACACAAACAATTATATGTTCTCGTGTTTTTATTGAACACACCATGTAAACATTCACAGCGCAGGGTGGATGAAGATCAGAACACATTTTATGACCAATTTATGCACAAATCCAGGGTTAACATACTTTTTCTTGCAACTGTATTGTGAATAGCAGGTTTCTTACACAGATATAGGCAGACAGAGCAAGGCAATGGCATATTTCTGTTACTAAGGCGTCTACATGCATTACAGAGAAATAAGGAGGGGTACAAAGTGCACAAAATAACAGCATACAGTAACAATGGCACAAAATACATACATATTGGAAAAAGGAAAACATGAGTCAAGCCATCTCAGGACAGGCACACCAAGCTTCCTTCCCAATGGCTGTATTAGATGGATGATACCATGCGCTACCTGCTCTGCAGGGGTCCATCGTTACAGAGAACACAACCTGCTTATTTGTACTTATGTGAAAGAAGAAATAGATTATTACACATTTCCCGGGATTCTGGAAATCCACATGCTGGAATTAATTTGTCGTTGCAATAAGTTTTGATTGATAGCAGAACAGATTTTATGTGTTGTCTAAATTTAATTTACTGCCAGCAAAGTGCAGAATCATAAACAGAGCTGTTGACACGGTTATATTTTCTACTGCATATACCACATACACATTTAATTGTCTCCATTTAAAAGGGACAGTAAACACATTTACAATTTCAGATCTGAAGCACGATGGTAAAATGCAATGCCCAGTGTCACCCTGCAGCATTAAGCAATGCAGCCCCTCCTCACTACAGACAGCGGAGACCCCTCCAACATTCATAGGGAGAGCTCCTGGTGTCATCTCTGCACACAGTCAGGAGGGCAATGTTGGTGACAATAGCTGCAAATGACTTTACCAGGACGTTCCCAAACGCAGTCCTCAAGGCACCCCAGTGGTGCAAGTAGAAAAAATGTCTTACAGGCCAAAAAAATGGGGCATGGCCAATGAAAATAGGGGCGTGATACACATATAAGGGGAGGGGCAGATACACATATGACCCCAATAGTGCCAGATACACGTTGCCCCACAGTGCCAGATATACATTACCCCACAGTGCCAGATACACATTGCCTCACTGTGTCAGATACACAAATGCCCCCAGAGTGCCAGATATACATTGCCTCACAGTGCCAGATACACATTGCCCCACAGTGCCAGATACACAAATGCCCCCAGAGTGCCAGATATACATTGCCTCACAGTGCCAGATACACAAATACCCCACCGTGTCAGATATACATTGCCCCCAAAGTGACAGATATGCCCCAGTGCCAGATACAGAAATGCCCCCAGTGCCAGATACACATGTCCCCCCCAGTGCCAGATATGCCCTCAGTGTCAGATATGCCCTCAGTGCCAGGTACACATGTCCCCGCAGTGCCAGATATGTCCCCAGTGCCAGATACACATGTTCCCCCAGTGCCAGATACACATGTCCCCAGTGCCAGATACACATGTCCCCCCCAGTGCCAGATATGCCCCTAGTGCCAGATACACATGCCCCCCCAGTGCCAGATACACATGTCCCCCCCAGAGCCAGATATGCCCCCTGTGCCAGCTATATTCCCAGTGCCAGGTATACATGCCCCCCTTCCCCTGCTGCTCACCGCTGCTGCTGTCCTGTGTGTGTGTGAGGGGAGGAAAGCGCAGCCTGCGTCTCTCCTGCCCCTCAGTTTCTGGCGGGTGCGTGTGTCTTAGTTCAATTCAGTGCCGATCTGTGAGCCAACCAAAACTCGCGGTCCTGCTTGCGCAAGCTCTGATTGGCTCACGGGCGGGCCTAAATTGAACAAAGACACTGAGAGGCAGGAGAGGCGCAGGCTGCGCTCTCTTCCCCTCACATCAGCGTCGGTCAGCAGCGGAGGGAGGGAGGGACGGAGCGGCGAGGAGCGGCAGCGCACGGCTAAATTCTTAAGAGTACACCGTACCCACCCGTACCCAAACACTTGCACTGCTGAGGCACCCTAATGGTTCAGGTTTTACGCATATCCATGCTTGGCCACAGGTGACTTAATTAGTACCTCAGTCAATTTGATTTAACTATCTGTGTTGAGCCATAGATATCTTTAAAACCTGGACTGCTGGGGTGCCTTGAGGACTGTGTTTGGGAACCTCTTCTCTATACATTACATTGTACATATTGTAAGGATAGGTTGAATATTAGTTATATTTAAAACCATGTTTCCCACTACAGTATATCTACATTATGCATTGAGTCTGTGTAGACCTGAGATGGCTACACAAATTAGCAGGCACTAATAACTATCCATTTAAGAATCACACCGGAATAAGTAACTGAAAATCTGAATTTTGTTGCTTTAAGTGTGCCCATGCATTGCATGTAACATTGCTATCTCTGTGCAGTTCCGGTGCTGCGGCGTGGCAAACTACACAGACTGGTTTGAAGTGTACAACACAAGTCGTGTACCAGACTCCTGCTGCTTGGAATTCAGTGAGAACTGTGGCCTGCACTCGCCAGGAACGTGGTGGAAAGCGGTATGTGGGGTCTCCATGGTGACGCGGTACAAACCGCACTCACATGCATCCCTAAGGTATCGCTGGCACTTGAAGTCCGCAGTTGTAGACAAAGACATCAGTGAATAAGGGTCTGGGAGGCTGTCAGTCAGTCAAAGCTGAAAGCCATATAGACCTATTAGATAAGATGGGATCCAAGTGAACTAGTAAAAAATTGCCTCAAGTTGGGTCCCAAAAATCAATGATCATCTGCTGTGACTGGTGCCAACGCTGTAGAATCTGTAACTAGCCTGATTATTGCTGTTTGGCATTCTATGGTATCAATGCATTACAGTTTGCCAACACCTAAATGTAATTCTATGAAGTATCTGCAAATGCCATTCTCCTGGCATTAGATGTACGTGAATAAGATCTGTACTTGTAACTACTGTATATCTAGATTTTGCCTGTGAAAATGCTATGAACAGAGCCAAGTATAAGACAGGGAAAGTGTGCTTTATCTATATGTGTGTATACATGTGTCTGTTTTGTTTCAGCCTTGCTACGAGACAGTGAAAATTTGGCTCCATGAGAATCTGTTGGCTGTTGGGATTTTCGGGCTTTGCACAGCTCTAGTACAGGTTCGTGTCACAGACATTAACACGTTGCCACACAATCTAACCATAGACACCAGGGGCGGGATGTACTGGAGTCCGAGTTCGGCGGCCGCGTAGGATGCTGACTTAACTGAAGCGTTTTATTAAAGGGGCAATCATGCACATGGCATGGTTTAGACTTGACCACGATTGCCCTTTTATAAAAACATCCGTGTTCGGCCGGCATCCCGCCTGGCTGCAGAACTCGGACTTCATTACATCCTGGCCCATGGGTGCAAAACATGTTTGGCCTGAAGGACTCGTAATATGGAATAGACTTGTAGAATGTAGGCACAGGATGGATAACTGATTGTGCCAAAGCGCTCATCTGCCCCAAAGGGAGAGAACTGTGTGCACCACCAGAGAGGAGGTGGCCATTCCACATGGTGACAATGCAATCACAGTTGGGAACGAACATAGTAGTAATTCGAGGGCATGCAAGCTGACAATCTATAGGAGTTTGATACATATTTTATTTATATATCAAACTGCCATATACACTAACCCGCAATTACACAAACCCCATGAAAACGCAATGCAAAAAAGCACAAATTAAAATATAAAACAGATGATGCATTTGTGACGGGTGAGATAGATCAAATCGCAGCTATCTTCCTCGTCATCCGGATAAAAGGAAATAACCTTTATTATAAGGATAAATACTACAGAACATCTTAGGGGTTTTTTTACAATATGAAGTCAGCAGTTTATCATTTATTGCACTATAGTGCCTCACCCACCTGTTTATTGGATTGCATGTAAGAGATTGCCTGGCAGAGAAAAACAGACTGTACGGTACATCATCTCGTTGCTCTTAATTACAGTACTGATATTGTGTTTGCTTTTATAGATCCTCGGACTCACATTTGCCATGACTATGTACTGCCAGATGGCAAAAACTGACACTTACTACGCCTGAGACACCCACCCCCTTCATCTCCCTGCTCTCTTGTTACGGAGATGTTCCCGGGAGGAATCCACGCGGTTTTCACAGCAGATCTTCCTTAGTTCTGTTCTTCTTCCTCTGATACCTTCTCAGACAGCGAGAGCCCTCTGACCCATCCCAACTTTTCCCAGGTACGCACCAGAGACAGTGGGTGATAACAGGCCCTGGTAATGGAGACGGGACACAGTCTGCGAAACTGAAGACTTTGGGAGGGTCATCTGTGCTTTTCTTGGGTTGGGGGGGGGGGGTGACTGAAGGGCAAGTTTCTAAAAATGAACTGAAGTGGATTTTTTTTTGTACCCTATGATGACTGGAAACACCTCCTTACCTGCCACTTCCAGTTACCACTGTGTTGCCAGAGAACTGATCCAGCCTTATTGGTCTGGGAGAGTTATCACATTTACTGCTTATTCGTGAGAGGCCCAGAGACTGGAGAATCAGTAGTACTCCGGATCATTCTACAATCAGACACTTTAGGTGTTAGGGATCATTAGCAAGGACGACACAAGTACAGTGACATATTGAGATGAACTTTGCATACAGACTGTGGTTGTTCAGGAGGCAAATTACTTGACTTGCACCAATCTGAAGGGAAACCTTTTTTTTTTTTTTTTTCTTACTTTATAGTCCCCACACGCCAGCTATTCAAGAATATAGAATTTCTTTTTATTAAACATACTTGTGAATGCACAAGGCTTTTGGCTACTTAAAAACTGACAAACAGAAATAACTTAGGCCAGTTGCCACTTTGCTGGTAATGTAATTAATACCTAAGAGGTCATGTTAGCTTGCAGCTGCCAGTATGGCGCCGGTGCCAGAACATTCTGTGAGTTGTAGTGCAGTGGCAGAGGGTGGCTACTGGAAGTTTAGGGTCTGCTTTTGCAAGTAAACCACAGAGAATATTTTCCCTTAGATCCAGATTATTGTGTATGGCTGCTCTTACTAGAACATTGCCTACAAGCCATAGGGGCAATACAGTGCTGTATTGTTTCCTTGCGTGAATGTACAGTACCTGTGCATTACAATCAATGCTTCTTCTTAATATTTTTAGTCATTATACTTCATAGGTTTAAACCTAAAAGAAATACCATGCGTCTATCCGTAGCCACACCATTTGGCATGCTGATGTCTTCGACACTTATTCTACTCAGTAAATGCCTGAAATGGTATTTTCTCTTGGACCAGATAGAATTAGCATTCACCCCAGCTACTACTACTGGCAATATACCAACATAACTTACTGATGTGTCAGTACCACCGTCTACTAAGCTGCTGCACATCCTGCAATGCATTACCAGTAACCGGTACTAACCGTCCCGCAATCCTGCACCAGCTACAATGCGAGCATCATCACTGTAACCATCCCGGCAGTCCTGCACCAGTTGCAGCACTAACCATCCCACAATCCTGCAACAGCTACAATGTGAGCATCACTGTAACCATCCCGCAGTCCTGCAGCAGTAACCGTCCCGCAATCCTGCAACAGCTACAATGTGAGTATCACTGTAACCATCCCGCGAACCTGCGCCAGTTGCAGCAGTAACCTTCCCGCAATCCTGTAGCAGTTACAGTGAGAGCATCAGCGTAACTATCCCGCATTCCTGCACCAGTTGCAGCAGTAACCGTCCCGCAATCCTGCAACAGCTACAATGTGAGCATCACTGTAACCATCCCGCGAACCTGCGCCAGTTGCAGCAGTAACCTTCCCGCAATCCTGTAGCTGTTACAGTGAGAGCATCAGCGTAACTATCCCGCATTCCTGCACCAGTTGCAGCAGTAACCATCCTGCAGTCCTGCACCAGTCACTGTCCTGCAGTCCTGCACTAGTTTCAGCAGTAACCATCCCGCAGTCCTGCACCAGTCACAGCAGTAACCATCCCGCAATCCTGCACAGGTTACAGTGAGATCATCAGCGTAACCATCCCGCAATCCTGCACCAGCTACAATGTAAGCATCACTGTAACCATCCCGCAGTCCTGCACCAGTTGCAGCAGTAACCATCCTGCAGTCCTGCACCAGTCACCGTCCTGCAGTCCTGCACTAGTTTCAGCAGTAACCATCCCGCAGTCCTGCACCAGTCACAGCAGTAACCATCCCGCAGTCCTGCACCAGTCACAGCAGTAACCATCCCGCAATCCTGCACAGGTTACAGTGAGAGCATCAGCGTAACCATCCCACATTCCGGCACCAGTCACAGCAGTAACCATCCCGCAATCCTGCACAGGTTACAGTGAGAGCATCAGCGTAACCATCCCACATTCCTGCACCAGTCACAGCAGTAACCATCCCGCAATCCTGCACATGTTACAGTGAGAGCATCAGCGTAACCATCCCACATTCCTGCACCAGTCACAGCAGTAACCATCCCGCAATCCTGCACAGGTTACAGTGAGAGCATCAGCGTAACCATCCCACATTCCTGCACCAGTCACAGCAGTAACCATCCCGCAATCCTGCACAGGTTACAGTGAGATCATCACTGTAACCATCCCGCAATCCTGCACCAGCTACAATGTGAGCATCACTGTAACCATCCCGCAGTCCTGCACCAGTTGCAGCAGTTACCATCCCGCAATCCTGTAGCAGTTACAGTGAGAGCATCAGCGTAACTATCCCGCAGTCCTGCACCAGTAACCGTCCTGCACTAGTTGCAGCAGTAACTATCCCGCAGTCCTGCACCAGCTACAATGTGAGCATCACTGTAACCATCCCGCAGTCCTGCACCAGTCACAGCAGTAACCATCCCGCAATCCTGCACAGGTTACAGTGAGATCATCAGCGCTAATCATCCCGCAATCCTGCACCAGTTACAGTGAGAGCATCAGCGCTAACCATTCGGTCTGGGAGTTACAGAGACACAGCATATGCATTCTGCTCATCACTGGTGTGTATACAGACAGCATAAGACCGCAGTGTACCTGGAGATCAATAGATTTAATTTTTTTTTATAGAAAATAAGGTTTTCCAGCACAAATAAACAACTGTATAGAGAATGTTAGGTAAACACACATTAGGAAAAGCCTATGCATTTCTAACTCTACTCATAAGTGACTGCCAAGGAGCGGCTTTATTACAAATCACCATCCCAGTCGGGGCCTCCACTTACCTCTCCCAGTCGGATACCTGGAAATCACATGGGACAGAACTGCTTCATCAGGTAGACAGACAATATTTCTCCCATTAATAATCCCACTGATAATAAAGCACTGTTTCGTTTGTATACCGATGCAAGCCTGTCTCCTATTATGTGGGCAGGACACTAGCTCTGGGGTAAGGTTACAGTTGTCTTCATTTTCTTTGCCCACATTACATTGTGCGCGTTCAATGATAAATGCTTCCTGGTAATAAGACCCCTGCAGAGTTTCTCACTTTGTGTCCCTATTTTCAGTGGATATACTTATACACATAATTTATGCAAGAAGTATAGTGAAAATTTTGTTCTAATAAAAATGTTTATCAGAAGTGCTGTGTTGTGTGTATTGATTGGTTACTGTACATTATTACATCATTCATAGCGGTACATTATGCACTTTTTTTCTGTAGCGTAGAACTATTACTGCTGCTTACTAGGTCGTTATCCTTGTGAATCTGTAAAGATACCTGTCTAGCACTGAAGTGTGAATCGCTGCTGGTTTCTAAACAGGCATGCAGTGGGAATCGCTACTGGCTGCGACACAGGCATGCAGTGGGAATCGCTACTGGCTGCGACTCAGGCATGTAGTGGGAATCGCTACTGGCTGCGACTCAGGCATGTAGTGGGAATCACTACTGGCTGTGACACAGGCATGCAGTGGGAATCGCTACTGGCTGCTGCGACACAGGCATGCAGTGGGAATTGCTACTGGCTGCAACACAGGCATGCAGTGGGAATCGCTACTGGCTGCGACACAGGCATGCAGTGGGAATCACTACTGGCTGCGACACAGGCATGCAGTGGGAATCCCTACTGGCTGCGACACAGGCATGCAGTGGGAATCGCTACTGGCTGCGACACAGGCATATAGTGGGAATCGCTACTGGCTGCGACACAGGCATGCAGTGGGAATCGCTACTGGCTGCAACACAGGCATATAGTGGGAATCGCTACTGGCTGCGACACAGGCATATAGTGGGAATCGCTACTGGCTGCGACACAGGCATATAGTGGGAATCGCTACTGACTGCGACATAGGCATGCAGTGGGAATCACTACTGGCTGCGACACAGGCATGCAGTGGGAATCGCTACTGGCTGCAACACAGGCAAATAGTGGGAATCGCTACTGGCTGCGACACAGGCATATAGTGGGAATCGCTACTGACTGCAACATAGGCATGCAGTGGGAATCGCTACTGGCTGCGACACATATGGAAATGTACTTCTGGACAGACACGGGTTATGAATCAGCCATGCAGAATGAATCTGTGCAGCTGCTGATATTGGGCCTGATTCAGGTCAATATGTAGCTATTCTCACGCAGTTTTACGATTATCGGAAAACTGCACATGCACAGGACGCATACTGCACCTGTGTCCTCATATGCAGTGAGAGAGGCTTCAGACATCAGACCATTGACAGTCTGCAGCCAATAGAGCTTCTGCAGCCAGTCTGCGTAAGCACAGGGTGATTCAGCTAGCTGATGGTGTTGCAGAGTGATGCAGGAGGCATCTATTTGTACCGGACATCTCCTGTTGCATTAGCATATGCTAGCATCACTGCTGCTTCAGTGCTAAATCCGTCCGAACCTGAATCAGGCCAAATGTGCATGATTCGACTTGTGTGCTCCGGTGTTTGCAGCCATGCAGTGTGAATCTGAGCAGGTGCCTGCACAGCTGTGTACTGTGAATTGTGCTGGTTTCTATGTTACGATGTAGGGTGATGGCTGCTGTATGCATCCGTGCAGTGTGAATCTGAGCTGGTCATTGTCTAGCTACGCAATATGATTCTGTGCTAGCCTATGTACAGCCATGTACTGTAGTATTTGCTGGCTTCTACATATGATGTGCCGTATTAATCTGAGCTGTGTAGCTATATATCCTCCCCATCTAATCGCTCTCTCTGGATCTACCTCCTTTTCTCTACCTCTATCAGTCGGAGTACCTCAAGGCTCAGTCCTAGGGCCTCTGCTTTTCTCAATCGATACTACATCTCTTGGCAAACTAATCAGCTGAATGCGGATGATACTGAAACCTACCTATACGCCTCATATGTCCCCCTCTGTATTGGCCCACATTACTGTCTTTCTGACATTTCATCTTAGATGTCACCTCACCACCTCAAACTCAATCTTTTTGAAAAACAGTTAATCATTTTCCCACTGGCCAATATTAATTACTGTTCAGATTTATCTATTTCTGTTAACACAAGAACGTTGACATTACTCTATAGACTTCTAAAGGTGGGTACACACTAGTGGAATTGCTCTATGTATGGGCGATGTCGCCCAGTGTTTCCCCTCATGGGCCAGAGCGGTCGGCGGCAGGGCATACACACTGAGCGATATGACGAACATATCGCTTAGTGACGTCACGTCACGGGGCCGCGCATCGCTCTGTCGCTGGCATACACACTTGCTGAGAAAGTGAACGATGTCGCTTAGGAAGGGTAAAAATGTGCGATGCCGTTCATTTTCCCGGCATGTTTGTATGCACCTTTAGGTGTCACCCTTGCCTCTGAACTGTCCTTTGTTCCCCACAGTCAGTCTGTTTCCAAAGCCTGTTCCATACAGCTAATAAACGGGATGGTATCAGGATCCAGGTGCTTGGAATGCCGGCAGTCAGAATACCGACAGCTGCATTCCGATGCGCAGAATCCTGACGCCAGCAGCTTGTGCCTAACTCTAACCCTCCTTCCTCGTGCCCAGAGCTCAGGAGGGTATGAACAGAAATCTGCGGTAAGCAGGGATTTCTGCCCTTACCGCTGGCTGAAAGTGGTTAGCCCTGGGCACTTAACCTGGGAGCTACAAGCCTGTGAGTGCGCTAATCTGTCCCTAAAGGATGATGAGGATTATTATTATTATAATAAATAAAAACTAAATCCCTCTGTCTGTGCTACAGTTGGCGCTAAAAGCCCCTTTCTAATGGGATACATACGTTTTACTGGCGGCCGGGATCCCGGCTGTCATGATCCCGACAGGATCCTGGCCACCAGTATGCCGGCAGCGGGGCGAGCGATAGAAAGCCCCTTGCGGGCTCGCTGCGCTTGCCACAGGTTATATTCTCCCTCTATGGGTGTCGTGGACACCCATAGAGGGAGAAAAGCCTGTAGCGCCGGTATTCTGGCAGCAGCATTTCACCGCCTGTCGGGATTCCGGCGTCGGCATTGCCTCCCGTTCTAATGGCTGTACTGTCAGATTGTTCTAGTGTAACTTCATAAGGCACAGAATACAGACAGTACAGTAACCGCATTGCATTGCTGAATCACTTAACCCCGTGCACTCAACACTCGCCAGATTTGTCTGCAGCAGGAAAGCAGGCAGTGGTAGTGACCTGGGTAGCTATGAACAGACTTCATACAACTCTTACTGTAGCTTGCACGTAGCTATTAGTCGGCAGAACGAAATAACGTGCCTCATATTGGAAGTTAGTCTTTGGTGAAATGCAAAGAAAACACTTTGGACAGAAAGAGATTTATGTCTCACATTAAAACTGAGCAGAAATATTCAAATCACGCATTCAGAAAGGATTAAAAGAGATGTAAATGCAGGATATGCCAAGATAGCGGACTGCAGCTGCACGCTCCATCGCCCTGTTCTGACTCCAGAGAGGAGGATTCAGGGAAATGCGGCTGAATTAGCACATTATAAAAAGCTCAGGTTTATCTGCCGGTAATACAGAATAAATCTGTTTTGACACTGCTAGACTCTCCATTACCCTTACCTCCCCACACTGCCGCCTAATATCTGCCCAGTTTTGTTGTGTAGCTCTTGCACAATCCTGCGGCACTGTGATTGTAACACGCGGCATTGTCCTAAAGTACACTACTATTAAAAGGTCATACAGTAACTTCATGTTATTTAGAATGAAGTAAATTCTTAACTAAGTTAATTTCCTATTTCAGTTATGATTATTATACATATTAATGCAGTCACAGTAACAGGTGGGATGCGTTCAGAATGCCGGGGGTCATGTGACCGATGCCGGAATCCCGACACCACTCAGGAAACCGGCGCCGGAACACCGACAGCTGACATTCCAGAGGCAAGTATCGGGGTACGGGTTAGGGTCCGGAGGGGGAAAGGGTTAGGCACTAGGGGGATGGTTAGCCATTACCTACAACCCCCGAGAGTCAGTCCTAGCGGCCACCCCCAGAAAGTTAGCCATAGCTGCCATCCCCCGAGGGGGATGGCTAGGGAAGGGGAGGGTGAAAATACTTACCCCGTCTGGTGTTGGGATGCCGCTGTTGGTCAGTGTCCTGCGGCATCCCAACCAGCGGTCTTACATACCAAACACTAACAGTTCTCTGCTGTTCTAATTATTTAGCTTCAAAAGCAAATTGAAGCCGTACCAACATGTCTACTCACACGTAATAATATCTGCTTCCTGGCAAGCGTTATTCAGCAATGCAGCAATTCAGTTAGTGGCTATGCATCATTATGGTAGCCCCACATACTGTAGCAGATTTTCCTACGCACCTCCATGGAATGTGAAGAATAATCTGTGATGTTGGTGGCCGCAGGGTATCGGCAAAGCAGTTGGATCATCAGAACCTCCTGACCATTTTGCAGAACTGAATTGTCTGACTCTGGAGTGGATATAAACATTTTCAAAGTTACCACAAAGGGACATATCCAAAAAGGACACACCTATCGTGGCCAATTTCCAAATATTGCGGTTATACACACTACCGATTCCCGTGGCATCCAACTGAAAAATAAAAATGTGCGCAGTATTTTTTTCTGATAAAAGCCTTGTTAATATTTAACATATGGGAAAATCAGCGTGTCCCTTAGACATTCAAATAAAACTTGGATACCTTTATAGATCTCTATTACTGTCCAAAAACATATTAATTAGTGCTCTTACATGGCTGATTTTTCCATTTTTTTAACAAAAAAGTTAAAATGGCATAAAGCTAATTTATCAATCAAATAATGCTCTAGTTATTGTTAGGTTGTATAAAATGCACGTTACAGTAGATTTTTTAGCCATTTTAAGCCACTTTAAAAAGATTGTTAAGACATCTGTAACTCCCACCTGCTAAGAACACCTCTCCTATCCACACAGAACCCCCATATACCTGGTCCACATATTTTAACCCATTATTATGCAATTTGCAGAATTTCACCCCAATAATGGCATATAAGTATTATCCAAATAAAGATCATTTAAAAACTTCTAATTGTCTAATTAACCATTAAGCAGGGTGGGGTGTCCCAGGGGTTCTGAACCAAGACCCAACATTTTTACCTTAAAATACCAACTTTCCACTACTTTGCACCTTCTCTAAAGCTGAAGCAAATTCTTTTGAGATTACCACAGCGAATATTCTTGTGGCCAATTGGATACAGAAAACCCCCACGTCTGGCTGCAATTTCACATGTGGCGTGAGGAAAGGAAATATACACACCAATTGGATATGCCTCATTGTGTAATGTGACAGAGGAAGCATTAAGTACAAATGAATAGAAACATTTTGGTAAATCCAGAATAGGGAAGATAGTGACACAGCATTGGTAATGTGCAGCACAGTCTCAGTCTCATCCGTGTTCATAGTTCACCTTAGTTCACTAGTAATTGCTGTGTCTTCAGTAGATACTTTGAAGCTTAACTGGGGTTGCGATCAGCGGTACAGCTGGCGTACCCAGAATAGAACTTTTTAAAATCAAGGTCTCTGGAGAATTGTTCTCTAAATGAAATAAATAAACCAACAAACCACAGAAAAGAGAGATAATAAATTACACCCACAATGCTGTAAGCTGGTGAATATAGGCTCTGGCTGGCAGTCTGATCTTCAAGGCTACAAAGAGAACATGCATTACCGTGAGACATCACCTAATGTATATGTGTATGAATCATTGTACATGTACTGTATGTACTCATAGTCACACAGGACAGATAGACGCGCCCATGCTGGTCTAGAAGACTACAGAGAAACAACACAGACTAATAAACTTTCTGATGGGAGCTGGTGAACAATAGAACCTGCTGCTGCCTTATTCTGTGTGCAAAATAGGGCACAAGCTGTCGCAGACAAAGCATGGTGGTATTTAGGCTTCAGAACATAAAGGAGGCTCAGCCATCTGGACAGCATATTTGTTGAGCACATACCAAATCCAGAAATGATACCTGCTGCTTAACCCGTAGAATGCGGCTCCCCAGCCTGCACAAAGGAACTGCTAGGGGAAAGCCCAGACACATGGTAGCACTGAAGCCTCTTCATATTCCCGACTGGGTGGCAGAAAAGGGGTTAAACATTTCATATAAAGGATATTAATTCCTCTGGGTTGAAGGAGACATGTTTATTCAGTGGGCTGACAGGCGTATTAAACGTTTGCGAGGTGTGTGTGAGATGCATTTCATCTGACAAACTCCTCACACTGCTCTGTGATCAATGCTTTCAGGCCTCATTATTCCCACTAACCTTCAGTTTGTACACAGAGCCGAATCTGCTCTTCAAATCTCTCTGTATACACGCAGAATGCTAAGAGCCTGGCCGGGCCTGTGTATGTGTGTAGATACAGGAGGTGGGGGCACATCTGTCCAGGAACTCTGTGGACTTTATCTGTGACACAAAACTGATGGAAGCAGAGGACAAACACTACATACACACACAGCAAGGAAGCAAAGAAAACTAAGAAGAGAAGTCAAATCTTCCTGGGTTTTACACTGGATACCCAGCATTTCAGCTAGCTTAAGACCTATGCTACAAACACAGAGTAGTAAGTGGCCAGGCAATGCGCAATTGTCATTCCACAACACATCTGCTGCCTCCCTGTAATCTATGCTCCCTCTCCAGGTTCTCAGTGGTTCCTTTCACACAAAACCCACCACACTTAATACTTATGAGCCACGTCAGCTCTCATTGAACAACGTCAAATTAAACTTCCCTTCCATGTTACAATGTCTACACAATGCAAGAGTATTAAGTAAGTAGCATAACCACAGCTGACTGATTAATTATAACATTAATACTTTTATATAGATTTTATTAACTATCAAGTAAAGCAGAGGTTATGGTAGACTTACCTAGATAACCTTCTTTCTGTAAGTCCACAGGATCTACCTTGGGATATAAGGTAGCGAATGGGCACCAAACAGTTAAGCTTTTCAGACTTCCAGGATGCAATGGGCCAGCCTCCTATATCCCCGCCTCAGGCAATTTAGTTGGTTCCAAATCTCAAGGCAGGAGCAGTTTTATTGAGAGGGAGACCTATTCAGATGAGAAAAACATACACACACACTTCCATACCAAAGGACAGGAAGAGGTTAGTAAGTGTACTGATTCTCATATCAGGTACATCAGGGTGGGATCCTTGTGGGCTTCAGAAAAAGAAGGTTATCTAGGTAAGTCTACCGTAACCTCTGTTTTCTCTATCAGGGTCCACGGTGATCCACAGTATCTACCTTGGGACGTCCCAAAGCCGCAACTAAGGGAAGGGATGCTCCTGATTGGAAAGGAGAATCCTTTGCCAAATGCAGCGTCCTGAGAGGCAAATGTGTCAAATGCATAATGTCTATTGAATGTGTTAATGGATGACTATGTGGCTGCCTTACAGATTTGTTCAGCTGAAGCTGCCCATGAAGAACCTACCTTATGATTAGAGTGGGCAAAGACATTATCCAGAATAGGGAGATCAGCCTGTGCGTATGCTTCTGAGATAGTCATTTGAAGCCATCTCGCCAGTGTTTGATTATTAGCAGGCCATCCTCTCTTGTGAAATCCGTAGAGAACAAAGAAAGTGTCTGTCCTTCTGACGGCACTGGTACGATCCACGTAGATCCTTAGTGCACGAACTACGTCCAATGATGCATCTCCAGCAGAAAGGTCCGGTCCCTGAAAAGCCAGAACTATTTCTTCATTAAGATGGAACTAAAAGACCTCCTTAGGAAGATATCCAGATTTAGTTCAAAGAACTGCTCTATCTGGATAAAATACCAGAAAGGGAGGACGACATGAAAGTGCCCCTAAATCTGATGCTCTTCTAACTGAAGCAACTGCCAGAAGAATAAGCACTTTAGCTGTCAACCATTTGAGATCCACACACTTAAGTTGTTCAAATGGGGCAACTTGAAGTGCCCTGAGAACTAATTCTAAGTCCCAGGGAGCTGTAGGGGAAACAAAAGGAGGTAGAATGTGAAGCATTCCTTGGAAAAAAAAGTGCGAACATCCTGTAGGTCTGAAATTTTCTTTTGAAACCATAACACTTGTACCTTCAAGGAAGCCACGCTGAGACACCTGCCCATTCCTGCTTGAAGAAAAGCTAAAAATCTAGAAACTCGGAAAGACTACGTATCAAAACCTTTGGCCGTGCACCATTGGAAATATGCATGACAAATCCAGTAATAGATACAAGCAGAAGATGGCTTTCTTGCTTTAAGCATCATCTGAATTACCTCTGGTGAAAACCCTTTTTCTTTTAAAATGGATGTTTCAAGAGCCACACCGTCAAAGACAGTTGATCCAGATGTCTGTAGAGACAGCGACAATGGATCAGCAGATCTAGATGTTGAGGTAGTAGGAATGAAGCGTCCACCGACAGCTTCTATAGATCTGTGTACCAGTTTCTTCTGGGCCACACCGGAGCTATTAGTATCATGGCGCCCCTTTCCTGTTTGAATTTTCGAATCACTCTGGGTACCAGAGAGATTGATGGAAACACGTAAGCCAGATGAAAATTCCATCTCACTGATAGAGCATCCACAAAGAATGCTTCTGAATCCTTTATTCTTGACCCGTATGCTGGAACTTTGTTGTTCTGATGGGAGGCCATGAGATCCACTTCCGGCAGCCCCCACTTGTCTACCAGAATCTGGAAGACTTCTGGGTGTAAAGCCCATTCATTTGCATGAATGTCGTTCCCGCTGTGAAAGTCTGCTTCTCAATTTAGGACTCCTGGTATGAAAACTGCTGACACGGCTGGATGATGAAGTTCCTACCATTGTAATGTGTGGCGTACCTCCTTCATTGCCATTCGACTTTGCATGCCTCCTTGGTGATTGAGGTACGCTACTGCCGTGGCATTGTCCGAGTGAATCTGAATCAATTTGCCTGGGTGAGTGCCATGTATTTGGACCAAAGTTCCAGAATATTGATTGGCAAACGACTTTCTTCCTTGGTCAGGGGTCTCTGGAACGAGTACTGTCTTCTGGTTTAGAAGCTTTCTGCTATAAACATTTCCTTTTGCTTTACTTTGAGTCTGAAAGGACCAGAAAGCAGGAAAACTGGGTTGAGCCTTAAAGAAGAGGGAAACTCCACCTTTTTGGAGTCTGCTACAGACACAAGAATATTATCTATTTTTGTGCCAAACAGAATATTTCCGACAAACTGCAAAGTTTCCAGGACCTTCTTGGATTCAGAATCAGCCTTGCATGCACGTAGCCAGATACAGTATCTCTGCTAGGAAGTTACGGCCTGAGAAGCTACTGTACCCATATCTAGGGCAGCTTCTTCCAAAAAAACAGCTGCCTGCTTAATACATGCAATACGGGATAACTGTTCTCTTGTAGCTGTTGAAAGATCATCTTCCAAAGCTTCTGCTCAGCCTGTCACTGCTTTAGCCACCCAGGCTGTGGCCATAGCTGGGCTAGTCACTGCTCCTGCTAAAGAAAAAACAGTCTTAAGAAACCCATCAATCTTTCTGTCAGTTACACCATTTAAAGATGTTGAAGGCAGAGGTAATGTAGATTTACACACAAGTCGAACTACATGTGCAACCTACCTTTTTAAACAGTAGGGAAAGGATAGAAATAACCCCATTTTTTGCAAAAGGTCCTTAAATTGATCTGAGTTAGGAAATTCTGTTTTAACTGTTTTAGGACATTTGAACACAGTTGCCTTAGATTTTAGCATAGGCTCTGCTGCCTCCTCGTTTGACAGAATTGATTTGACTGCCTGGATTAGATCAGGTATATCCACTGAAGAAGAGTACTCCTCCTCTCTAGATGCAGACTCAGAATAGAAGGATTCAGATTCATCACCTGAAGTATCATCTGATTCAGAACATAGTGTCGACATTGAAGATGTAGCACCCTGTCTATCTGACTTTCATTCCTCTGGCCTATCTTGTATTTGCTGAAAAGCAGCCGAGGACTGAGCTAAATCTAACACTGGATGTGGTATGACCAAAGTGGTATGCTGCATGTAAAGGTTAACTGGGAACCCCATACCTGGCACCGAAGCAGGTGCCATATGGTATGCTAATTCAGACGTCTGTGCAAAAGCTGCCCAAGGAGGTTCCTGTGACTGAACAGGTACCTGACTTGGAGTTTTTATGGAAATTATAGCAATTTGAACACAAGTCATCTTGTACCAGATTCTGGGCGGTTAACCCAGCTTTGCAGGACAAACATGATGTTAATGTAGGTGCCTCGTCACCTTTGCCTTTCATGGACATCGCAACAATTATTACCACAATAATCAGTGTAATTCAATGCCTAAATGTGACTGTCCTCACTTTAATACTTTAAAGTGAAGTACCACCATATCCTACCCTGCTTTGCACCGGCATTGAGGTTCTGAATAACAGAAACATCTAAATGAAACAAAGTTTAAAGTCAGCAGTCACACTAGCAATCAGTCACATAAAAGAATGTGTTAATATATATATATATTTATATATATACACACACACACAACAAGCAGGACCGGCTCTCCCATTAGTCCATGCAATAGCGCTGGGTGCCTCCACGATAATGAGATACAGGCAACAACAGGTGCGGCACTCCAAGCGACGAGGACAAAATTACTCTTAAGTTCAAATTATCGACAACGTTTCAATACTGTTTACTTGTGCATTTTCACCTGTTGTTGCCTATATATACACATATATATACCATATGTAATATGAACACAGTTTTCAACTACACAATACATACAAGTAGGTAGGAAAAAACATTACTGCATTACCTTATACCGGAGACTAGCGTATTCAGACGCACAGCGTACAATACAGCTGTAAATGTTCACAATGCTCATTTGCATCAGGCACCTAGTCATCTACTCAATACCGCCAAGGGTAGGTAGAAACTCAGTGCTGTATCACCTGCCTCAGGAGAGCGGGATACAGGGAGACTTAATCCCGGCTTCCGTATGCAACCATGCCACAAACAAACGGCTGAGTAAATCAGACTCACCAGTGTACCCAGCCATACATGCGACTCTGACTGGTATAATATGTTATGCGTCTCAGACAAAAGCGGAAATCAGTTCATTGCGGGAGACTCAGCAGAAACTGGTCATGAACTGGGAGGAGGGATGACCAGGGGAGTGTCTTATTCCCCACTGCTGACATCAACTTCAGGGATTGCGGTCTCAACTATTCCCCAGAACCTATGATCCCTAAAGCCTAGTGCTTGGGGCACCAGAGGTGGCAGCCACATCAGTGACTGTACGGTAGTCTCCACCCGGAACAGTACAGCTGCGTTATATGCGTCTTAAACCACTAACCGAAAAAAGATGCCTTACCTCCTTCCCGTTCTCTGGCCACAGCATGGGTCGTCAGTATGGACTTGCTAGGATATCCGGTCTGGCGTCCAATGAAACAGCAGTGTACTCAGTGGTAACAGTTGTCGCAACCCGGCGGAGAGTTATTGAAGTGTTTTTTCTATTATGCGTTTTAAGACACATAGAAAGCTCAACCATTCTAGTGGTCTGGCTCCTGCCACACCAAACAAAAACTGAATTGCCTGAGCCGGGAGGCAGGGATATAGGGGGCTGGCCCCTTGGATCCTGGGAGTCTGAAAAGCTTAACTGTTTGGTGTCCGTTCCGCTGTCGTTACCTTATATCCCAAGATAGATCCTGTGGATCACTGTGGACCCTAATAGAGAAATGAATGAATTGCTATTACAGTATTTGTGACATCCAGCTCTGTCTTTAGCCACCCGTGTTCTATTTTAGAATAAACGTTTAGAAAGAGCTTAAGACAGCAGCAGGTTGATACCAACAAGATTTATCACGGTTGTGTTTTTTTCTGTAATATACATTATATACAATGCATAAAACTACACAGGTGAATATTAAAAAAGAATATTGGCAACTGACTGCAGCTGCTTGGGTTCAGAGACGTCTTGGCCCTGGCCAAGAAATGCACTAGGTCCCTAACCACCCATTCATGGCAACCAATTACCAAAAATTATAACTTGCCCCTCCTGCAATTCTACACTGTTTCTCTACATGCATCCATACAGGGAATAGCTGTCAGCACTCTGATTGGTGGATAGCTCCAGTCATCCACCAATCAGCATCCTGATAACCATTCACTGGCTGCAGGCAGGTAGAGAATGCTGCCTGGCCGCTCTGATTGTGTGACCACCGCCCCTATTATTATGGGGCCCTGGACCGCTGCCCAGTGTGCCTATACCTTAAGATGGCTCTGCTCGGGTTATTTAAACAATACATACGTGACTATATTGCTTACTGAATGCACCCTAGATCACTGGAGCCAAAGCACGAGGAACACTTACACGTAATACGCACCAAGCTAATACTGCATGTTATCAGTTTGTACCAAGGATTCATTTGAACAACCCACAGAAGAGAATCACAACCTGAAATCAGTGTCTTGGACATTTACAGATCTAACAGTTACAGTCAGTTACCCACGTCACAATCTAATAACACATTTATTTTTTACTAACATCATTATACCGTATGCTTTATTTATTGTTATACCATTGTATCAAGCTCCTGTCCTCACATACCCTCACCACGTGTGGTGGGTGCAGCCACACATCCCGCAATAACCGCCATGGTCATGCCACAATAGTAGCCCAGCAAACCAGTAACAGCATCCTGACCGCTGCCAGACAGTCTCACCGCCCCCCAAGTATCACTCAGCAGCTCTGGCAATATTGTAATTAGAATTTGTATAGAGAGAACTGATTTTCCTTTATTGTGGGAACAAAATTGGTAAATTGGAACCATGTACTGGCTCTCCTTTACATGATCTGTCACACCCTTGTCTGCAGCCTGCTTCCTACTTAATGTACAGCTTTGTGTAAAACTTTACAAAGGATAAATTAATATAACGGTGTGCTATGCCAGAAATAATCTGTGATACATGAGTGACCATTGCAGCACGATATGGGTTAAGCACCTTCGGCGTTAGTGCTGTAGAAAACGATTGCTCAGCAGCAAACAGCCATGCAGCAAGGACACTGGCAGGAGAATTACGATCCAAGTGGACTATCAATCCTCACGGGGCCCGCCTGTACAAATTACACTACGTGCAGCGAATGTTTGAGTGTGCAATGAGTAAAGCCTTCTTGCATGTTGTGTTACCATTAAGCGACACTTATTACATTTTCAGAGTGTGATTTACCTCCAGCAGAAGGAAAAGGTCAACTACAGTATATGCACTAAATGGCCAAAAAGTGGACAACCCTTCAAATTAATGTGTTTGTCCATTTCTGTTACCATGTATAAAATCAGGGATTGAGCTCACTGACAGGCATGTGCAGAACATAGCCTAATACTGACAACTTCAGGGTCCAGCGTGCAGCCTGGACACCAATTACCCATAGTTGCCTACCCTCCCTCATTCTGCAGGAGACTCGGTGAAATAGTAGCAATCTCCCTGATAGCATCTTACCCCCATTATGTAGCTGTTACATTCTTGGGGGGGGGCAGGGGGGGGGGGGGATAAACCAGAGATATATACAGTACATTCAAATGGGATCATCAGTGCCATTTCCCTGCATTGGTTATAAGTAGTGATGGGCAGGTTCGGTTCCTCGGAATCCGAACCCCCCCCGCCCCCCCCCCCCCCCCCCAGAACTTCCCCCATTTTACACGGTTCCGAGGCAGACTCGTATCCTCCCGCCTTGCTCGGTTAACCCAAGCGCGCCCGGACGTCATCATCCCGCTGTCGGATTCTCGCGAGATTCGTATTCTATATAAGGAGCCGCGCGTCGCCGCCATTTTCACTCGTGCATTGGAGATGATAGGGAGAGGACGAGCAGCGTTCTCTCAGTTGTGTTCAGTGTGCTGCAAATATCTGTGCTCAGTGTGCTGCAAATATCTGTGCTCAGTGTGCTTGCAAATATCTGTGCACAGTGTGCTGAAAATATCTACGTTCTCTGCCTGAAAAACGCTCCATATCTGTGCTGCATTGTAGTATATAGTAGGAGGACAGTGCAGAATTTTGCTGACCAGTGACCACCCGTATTAAATCAGTACGGTACAGTAGGCCACTGCTGTACCTACCTCTGTGTCGTCAAGTATACTATCCATCCATACCTGTGGTGTATTTTAGTTGTGCGCAGTATATATAGTAGGAGGACAGTGCAGAATTTTGCTGACCACCAGTATATAATATATAGCAGTACGGTACAGTAGGCCACTGCTCTACCTACCTCTGTGTCGTCAAGTATACTATCCATCCATACCTGTGGTGCATTTTAGTTGTGCGCAGTATATATAGTAGGAGGACAGTGCAGAATTTTGCTGACCACCAGTATATAATATATAGCAGTACGGTACAGTAGTCCACTGCTCTACCTACCTCTGTGTCGTCAAGTATACTATCCATCCATACCTGTTTGCATTTTAGTTGTGCGCAGTATATATAGTAGGAGGACAGTGCAGAATTTTGCTGACCACCAGTATATAATATATAGCAGTACGGTACAGTAGGCCACTGCTCTACCTCTGTGTCGTCAAGTATACTACAAAAGTTCAGTAAAATGACCCAAAAAATCAAAATTAAAAGCGTCTGATGAGAAGCGTAAACTTGCCAATATGCCATATACAACACAGAGTGGCAAGGAACGGCTGAGGCCCTGTCCTATGTTCATGGCTAGTGGTTCAGATTCACATGAGGATGGAAGCACTCATCCTCTCGCTAGAAAACTGCAGTGCCACTCCTAGATGGGCCAGGTGTTTGTGTCGGCCACTTGTGTCGCTTAGCTTAGTCACACAGCTACCTCATTGCACCTCTTTTTTTCTTTGCATCATGTGCTGTTTGGGGACTATTTTTTAAATCTGCCATCCTGCCTGACACTGCAGTGCCACTCCTAGATGGGCCAGGTGTTTGTGTCGGCCACTTGTGTCGCTTAGCTTAGTCACACAGCTACCTCATTGCACCTCATTTTTTCTTTGCATCATGTGCTGTTTGGGGACTATTTTTTAAATCTGCCATCCTGTCTGACACTGCAGTGCCACTCCTAGATGGGCCAGGTGTTTGTGTCGGCCACTTGTGTCGCTTAGCTTAGTCACACAGCTACCTCATTGCACCTCTTTTTTTCTTTGCATCATGCGCTGTTTGAGGACTATTTTTTAAATCTGCCATCCTGCCTGACACTGCAGTGCCACTCCTAGATGGGCCAGGTGTTTGTGTCGGCCACTTGGGTCGCTTAGCTTAGCCATCCAGCGACCTAGGTGCAAATTTTAAGACTAAAAATAATATTGTGAGGTGTGAGGTGTTCAGAATAGACTGGAAATGAGTGGAGATTATGGTTATTGAGGTTAATAATACTATGGGATCAAAATGACCCCCAAATTCTATGATTTAAGCTGTTTTTGAGGGTTTTTTGTAAAAAAACACCCAAATCCAAAACACACCCGAATCCGACAAAAAATTTTTAGGGAGGTTTTGCCAAAAACGCATCCGAATCCAAAACACGGCCGCGGAACCGAATCCAAAACCAAAACACAAAACCCGAAAAATTTCCGGTGCACATCACTAGTTATAAGGCACAATGATCCCTATGGCTATATGCATGTTAAATAAGGTTTCTCGTGGCCACTTGCAGTATATGTGTATGCAGTATACTAACTCTGGGGCTAATTTACGTTTGGATGTAAGTTATTTTCA
This sequence comes from Pseudophryne corroboree, assembly GCF_028390025.1. Lineage (NCBI taxonomy): Eukaryota > Metazoa > Chordata > Amphibia > Anura > Myobatrachidae > Pseudophryne > Pseudophryne corroboree. Next base: position 118,874,449 of record NC_086454.1, on the reverse strand, counting down.
TGACACGTCTCTCAGATGAGGCAGAACACGTCCACGCTGATACTGTAGGTGCTACTTTCACAATCTCCCTGAAATGCCTTTGCAAAAGTAGGCAAGTATGCAATTACCTTCGCCTTCAAAGCCATGGCATACATCAGGAGACCAGGTACTTACGTGCAGGTGAGTTGTTAAAAGGTCTCTGGGACTAATTCCACTGTGGAGGCATATGTAACACTGCTTTGTTACACGCCTTTTGAAGTTAGGTCATGTACAAGTGACACCCACACGTAGCAACTGCCTTCTTTCTGCACAGTCACTTGAAGTTGCAATAAAACAGTGGTGAAGGCTGAAACTGATCTCAGCAGCAGGCAGCGGAGGCATAACTAAGGCAGGGTGAGCGGGGCATGCGCCCTGGGCGCTGTGGAGACCCGGCAGAGGGGGGGGGGGGGGGCCCGCCACCGTCCAGGTAGTGTATGCGCAGTATTACCTGGCGCCGCTGGCAGTGTGTTTTTTATTTAACCAGAGTGTACATACTACTAGTACTGTATCGGCGACGGTGGTATGCCATCCCTGCTTCCTGAATTGCACAGGGGACTGGGACTGGGAGGGGAACGCAGACTCCACCGGGCGAATGCCAGCTTCTTCCAAGGAGGGGGTAGTTAAAGCCACCCAGCCGGTAGCAGCGGGATTGGGTGGCGTTTCCTCCAACGCAGCGTCATTGGATGTGTGGGGTGTAGGCTTCCTATGGGCTATATATATATATATATATATAGATATATATAATTTCTTGGCAATGAATGAGTTAATTAATACTTTCTTCCCAAAACACCAGAATGAATGTAAGAAAGATGGATGGGGGGGGGGACACACGACTTTTAGGAGACAGATGGTCACATCCTCACCTCAGTAATGTCAGTAGGAATTTCCCACTGTTATGTGGGCCACTGTCTGATCCTGCGGAACTCCGTCAGCGGTCAGCCACAGAACACTTCAAGTTGTGTGTGTGGGTTCGTGGGCCACGGGCAGGACGACAGGACAGTGCAGGACGGGCGGGCGTGAGGGAGCACATTTGGGGTAATTACCCCTGTTCCCTGACCACTTAGACCAATCTGACCAGTTAGATTCTAACTGAACAATATGAACGTTTTTGTTCATTAATGAACGAGAACTCGTTCATATCTTGCAGTGTGTAGGCACCAACGATGAATGATGCGTGGCCCCGCGATCGTTCATCGTTTGTGCCGGGTCGCTTATACCTGCAAGCCAATATGGACAATCTCGTCCTTATTAGCATGCACGGCTATGGGGCCGGGCGACAGGGAGTGAAGAAACTTCACTCCCCCCGTCGTTCCCCCCCATGCTGCCGGTCGCTCGTCGGCTGTATCGGTAGTTGGGCATCTTGGCGGCACATCGCGGTGTTTGTAGGGCCCATTACTGCTTATGTTGAAAAATTCTCTGGTATCCACATAGCCATAATACATCTACTAACTGTGCTGCCCTTTGCCTCGTCTTTTCTGCAGACTGATTAGCTAAAGGGCCTGAGTCATACCTGATTGATGCTGTGTATTTTTGCACAGCGGGCGATCAAGTACTAACTGCGCATTCTGTGCACCGCAATGCACACGCGCGTCAGACAACAACAAAAGGGCATCGCTGGTCAGCATCAGGATGGTGCGAAAAAATCCAATCGCACAGGTGTTCGCAAGGTGATTGGCAGGAGAAGTCCATTTGTGGGTGGTAACTGAGCGTTTATTGGGAGTGTCCTGAAAAACACAGGCGTGCCCAAGCATTTTCTGGGAGCGTGTGTGACGTCAGCTCCAGCCCCGATCAGCCTGATTCTATCGCACTGTAGGAGTAAGTCCTGGGCTGCGCAGAGACTGCACACAGTGGAGTTTTGCAGCTCGGCGTACACATGGGATCGCACAATTGCACAGTGAATTTACACTCCCCCTGGACAGGACAGCAAAGTGAGCAGCCCAGCGATCAGATCTGAATCACCCCCAAAGAGTATAGATGGTATCTATCACTTTGTATCCATTGGTATAGTCCTCTGAAAAAGTCTGCTGACGGTGGCTTGGAATACTTTGAGTTTCCTGATATGTTCTGTTAATAATTGAATAAGATATTATCCACCTACTAACAGAGGCGTTCTATGCCATGTTATATCAGATTGATTTCGCATATGTATGGTCAAAATGAAATGAAACCATCTCTGCCACTAGCAGTAATCACCCTATATTGAGTATATTTCAGAACTGGTGATAGCACAGGTATTGTGATTCAGGTCACTAATGGCCTGTTGCACCAATTTTGGACTCTCAATAAAATATAATGTTAGATCAAATATTACCAACCAGTCATCTGTGGGCCACAATAGGTTTATGATTCTCCTAATAGTAATATATAACATATGGAGACCAACTTTGCATGCCCATATAAGTTACAGTAGCGGGTAACTTAATATTGAAATCCCATTTAGTTGTTGTAGTGCTGGTTATAAAAAGAATTTCAGTTGGGTAAAGGTATAGATTTTAGAGCAGTATAATGTAAAACAACTATAATAATTGATACATTTATTATATCTGTCTTATTAAACATCCAGTGTCAAGTAAACATTTCTTATTTATTTCTTAGAACTTGTATGAGAACACTGATTATAGAGAGTAAGATATAAATGTAATCTCAGGAACAGCGTGATATGATAGAAATGTAGCACTAGATTACTCGGGTATCAATTTCCATTAGTGTAACATTATATCTAAGCACAGGACTGTGTGCCAGTGTTAGCTGTGACATCATACAACACAGGTTCCATAAACAGAGGTTCTCATTTGTTATTACATGACGTCTGCTTATACCAGCTTGTTGAGGAATATTATTGGACCATATGATGTCTGTTATCTGTAAATGTTGCATCTACACACCATAAAATTAGTGATGAGCGGGTTCGGTTCCTCGGAAACCGAACCCCCCCGAACTTCACCCATTTTACACGGGTCCGAGGCATACTCGGATTCTACCGTATGGCTCGGTTAACCCGAGCGCGCCCGAACGTCATCATCCCGCTGTCAGATTCTCGCGAGATTCGGATTCTATATAAGCAGCCGTGCGTCGCCGCCATTTTCACTCGTGCATTGGAAATGTTAGGGAGAGGACGTGGCTGGCGTCCTCTCCGTTTATTGTTGAACTTGATTGTGCTTTATTGCTTAATTGTGGGGAGGACTGGGGAGCAGCTGTATAATATAGGAGGAGTACAGTGCAGAGTTTTGCTGATCAGTGACCAACAGTTTTATCCGTTCTCTGCCTGAAAAAAACGCTCCTTATCTGTGCTCAGTGTGCTGCATATATCTGTGCTCACACTGCTTAATTGTGGGGACTGGGGAGCAGCTGTATTATATAGGAGGAGTACAGTGCAGAGTTTTGCTGACAGTGACCACCAGTATACGTTGTCTGCCTGAAAAACACTCCATATCTGTGCTCAGTGTGCTGCATATATCTGTGCTCACACTGATTTATTGTGGGCACTGGGGACCACTACTATATTATATAGGAGGAGTACAGTGCAGAGTTTTGCTGACCAGTGACCACCAGTATACGTTGCCTGCCTGAAAAACACTCCATATCTGTGCTGCATTGTAGTATATAGTAGGAGTACAGTGCATAATTTTGCTGACCACCAGTATATAATATATAGGAGTACGGTACAGAAGGCCACTGCTGTACCTACCTCTGTGTCGTCAAGTATACTATCCATCCATACCTGTGGTGCATTTCAGTTTTGTACAGTTTGCTGACCACCAGTATATAATATATATAGCAGTACGGTACAGTAGGCCACTGCTGTACCTACCTCTGTGTCGTCAAGTATACTATCCATCCATACCTGTGGTGCATTTCAGTTTTGCACAGTTTGCTGACCACCAGTATATAATATATATAGCAGTACGGTACAGTAGGCCACTGCTGTACCTACCTCTGTGTCGTCAAGTATACTATCCATCCATACCTGTGGTGCATTTCAGTTTTGCAGTTTGCTGACCACCAGTATATAATATATATAGCAGTACGGTACAGTAGGCCACTGCTGTACCTACCTCTGTGTCGTCAAGTATACTATCCATCCATACCTGTGGTGCATTTCAGTTTTGCACAGTTTGCTGACCACCAGTATATAATATATATAGCAGTACGGTACAGTAGGCCACTGCTGTACCTACCTCTGTGTCGTCAAGTATACTATCCATCCATACCTGTGGTGCATTTCAGTTTTGCAGTTTGCTGACCACCAGTATATAATATATATAGCAGTACGGTACAGTAGGCCACTGCTGTACCTACCTCTGTGTCGTCAAGTATACTATCCATCCATACCTGTGGTGCATTTCAGTTTTGCACAGTTTGCTGACCACCAGTGTATAATATATATAGCAGTACGGTACAGTAGGCCACTGCTGTACCTACCTCTGTGTCGTCAAGTATACTATCCATCCATACCTGTGGTGCATTTCAGTTTTGTACAGTTTGCTGACCACCAGTATATAATATATATAGCAGTACGGTACAGTAGGCCACTGCTGTACCTACCTCTGTGTCGTCAAGTATACTATCCATCCATACCTGTGGTGCATTTCAGTTTTGCACAGTTTGCTGACCACCAGTATATAATATATATAGCAGTACGGTACAGTAGGCCACTGCTGTACCTACCTCTGTGTCGTCAAGTATACTATCCATCCATACCTGTGGTGCATTTCAGTTTTGCAGTTTGCTGACCACCAGTATATAATATATATAGCAGTACGGTACAGTAGGCCACTGCTGTACCTACCTCTGTGTCGTCAAGTATACTATCCATCCATACCTGTGGTGCATTTCAGTTTTGCACAGTTTGCTGACCACCAGTGTATAATATATATAGCAGTACGGTACAGTAGGCCACTGCTGTACCTACCTCTGTGTCGTCAAGTATACTATCCATCCATACCTGTGGTGCATTTCAGTTTTGCACAGTTTGCTGACCACCAGTGTATAATATATATAGCAGTACGGTACAGTAGGCCACTGCTGTACCTACCTCTGTGTCGGCAAGTATACTATCCATCCATACCTGTGGTGCATTTCAGTTTTGCACAGTTTGCCGACCACCAGTATATAATATATAGCATTACGGTACAGTAGGCCACTGCTTCACCTACCTCTGTGTCGTCAAGTATACTATCCATCCATACCTGTGGTGCATTTTAGTTGTGCGCAGTATATATAGTAGTAGGCCATTGCTATTGATACTGGCATATAATTCCACACATTAAAAAATGGAGAACAAAAATGTGGAGGTTAAAATAGGGAAAGATCAAGATCCACTTCCACCTCGTGCTGAAGCTGCTGCCACTAGTCATGGCCGAGACGATGAAATTCCATCAACGTCGTCTGCCAAGGCCGATGCCCAATGTCATAGTAGAGAGCACGTAAAATCCAAAAAACAAAAGTTCAGTAAAATGACCCAAAAATCAAAATTGAAAGCGTCTGATGAGAAGCGTAAACTTGCCAATATGCCATTTACGACATGGAGTGGCAAGGAACGGCTGAGGCCCTGGCCTATGTTCATGGCTAGTGGTTCAGATTCACATGAGGATGGAAGCACTCATCCTCTCGCTAGAAAAATAAAAAGACTTAAGCTGGCAAAAGCACAGCAAAGAACTGTGCGTTCTTCTAAATCACAAATCCCCAAAGAGAGAGTCCAATTGTGTCGGTTGCGATGCCTGACCTTCCCAACACTGGACGGGAAGAGCTTGCGCCTTCCACCATTTGCACGCCCCCTGCAAGTGCTGGAAGGAGCACCCGCAGTCCAGTTCCTGATAGTCAAATCACTGTTGAAGTACACCAGGATGAGGATATGGGTGTTGCTGGCGCTGGGGAGGAAATTGACAAGGAGGATTCTGATGGTGAGGTGGTTTGTTTAAGTCAGGCACCCGGGGAGACACCTGTTGTCCATGGGACGAATATGGCCATTGACATGCCTGGTCAAAATACAAAAAAAATCAGCACTTTGGTGTGGAATTATTTCAACACAAATGCGGACAACAGGTGTCAAGCCGTGTGTTGCCTTTGTCAAGCTGTAATAAGTAGGTGTAAGGACGTTAACCACCTAGGAACATCCTCCCTTATACGTCACCTGGACCGCATTCATCAGAAGTCAGTGACAAGTTCAAAAACTTTGGATGACAGCGGAAGCAGTCCACTGACCACTAAATCCCTTCCTCTTGTAACCAAGCTCCTGCAAACCACACCACCAACTCCCTCAGTGTCAATTTCCACCTTACACAGGAAAGCCAATAGTCCTGCAGGCCATGTCACTGGCAAGTATGACGAGTCCTCTCCTGCCTGGGATTCCTCCGATGCATCCTTGAGTGTAACGCCTACTGCTGCTGGCGCTGCTGTTGTTGCTGCTGGGAGTCGATCGTCATCCCAGAGGGGAAGTCGGAAGACCACTTGTACTACTTCCAGTAAGCAATTGACTGTCCAACAGTCCTTTGCGAGGAAGATGAAATATCAAAGCAGTCATCCTGCTGCAAAGCGGATAACTCAGGCCTTGGAGCCTGGGCGGTGAGAAACGTGGTTCCGGTATCCACCGTTAATTCAGAGGCAACTAGAGACTTGATTGAGGTACTGTGTCCCCGGTACCAAATACCATTTAGGTTCCATTTCTCTAGGCAGGCGATACCGAAAATGTACACAGACCTCAGAAAAAGAGTCACCAGTGTCCTAAAAAATGCAGTTGTACCCAATGTCCACTTAACCACGGACATGTGGACAAGTGGAGCAGGGCAGACTCAGGACTACATGACTGTGACAGCCCACTGGGTAGATGTATTGCCTCCCGCTGCAAGAACAGCAGCGGCGGCACCAGTAGCAGCATCTCGCAAACGCCAACTCGTTCCTAGGCAGGCTACGCTTTGTATCACCACTTTCCAGAAGAGGCACACAGCTGACAACCTCTTACGGAAACTGAGGAACATCATCGCAGAATGGCTTACCCCAATTGGACTCTCCTGGGGATTTGTGACATCGGACAACGCCACCAATATTGTGTGTGCATTACATCTGGGCAAATTCCAGCACGTCCCATGTTTTGCACATACATTGAATTTGGTGGTGCAGAATTATTTAAAAAACAACAGGGGCGTGCAAGAGATGCTGTCGGTGGCCCGAAGAATTGCGGGCCACTTTCTGCATTCAGCCACCGCGTACCGAAGACTGGAGCACCACCAAACATTCCTGACCCTGCCCTGCCATCATCTGAAGCAAGAGGTGGTAACGAGGTGGAATTCAACCCTCTATATGCTTCAGAGGATGGAGGAGCAGCAAAAGGCCATTCAAGCCTATACATCTGCCCACAATATAGGCAAAGGAGGGGGAATGCACCTGACTCAAGCGCAGTGGAGAATGATTTCAACGTTGTGCAAGGTTCTGCAACCCTTTGAACTTGCCACACGTGAAGTCAGTTCAGAAACTGCCAGCCTGAGTCAGGTCATTCCCCTCATCAGGCTTTTGCAGAAGAAGCTGGAGACATTGAAGGAGGAGCTAAAACAGAGCGATTCCGCTAGGCATGTGGGACTTGTGGATGGAGCCCTTAATTCGCTTAACCAGGATTCACGGGTGGTCAATCTGTTGAAATCAGAGCACTACATTTTGGCCACCGTGCTCGATCCTAGATTTAAAACCAACGTTGTATCTCTCTTTCCGGCAGACAAAAGTCTGCAGAAGTTCAAAGACCTGCTGGTGAGAAAATTGTCAAGTCAAGCGGAACGTGACCCGTCAACATCTCCTCCTTCACATTCTCCCGCAACTGGGGGTGCGAGGAAAAGGCTAAGAATTCCGAGCCCACCTGCTGGCGGTGATGCAGGGCAGTCTGGAGCGAGTGCTGACATCTGGTCCGGACTGAAGGACCTGCCAACGATTACTGACATGTCGTCTACTGTCACTGCATATGATTCTCTCACCATTGAAAGAATGGTGGAGGATTATATGAGTGACCGCATCCAAGTAGGCACGTCAGACAGTCCGTACGTATACTGGCAGGAAAAAGAGGCAATTTGGAGGCCCTTGCACAAACTGGCTTTATTCTACCTAAGTTGCCCTCCCTCCAGTGTGTACTCCGAAAGAGTGTTTAGTGCAGCCGCTCACCTTGTCAGCAATCGACGTACGAGGTTACTTCCAGAAAATGTGGAGAAGATGATGTTCATCAAAATGAATTATAATCAATTCCTCCGTGGAGACATTCACCAGCAGCATTTGCCTCCAGAAAGTACACAGGGACCTGAGATGGTGGATTCCAGTGGGGACGAATTAATAATCTGTGAGGAGGGGGATGTACACAGTGAAAGGGGTGAGGAATCGGAGGATGATGATGAGGTGGACATCTTGCCTCTGTAGAGCCAGTTTGTGCAAGGAGAGATTGATTGCTTCTTTTTTTGGTGGGGGCCCAAACCAACCAGTCATTTCAGTCACAGTCGTGTGGCAGACCCTGTCGCTGAAATGATGGGTTCGTTAAAGTGTGCATGTCCTGTTTATACAACATAAGGGTGGGTGGGAGGGCCCAAGGACAATTCCATCTTGCACCTCTTTTTTCTTTCATTTTTCTTTGCATCATGTGCTGTTTGGGGACAATTTTTTTGAAGTGCCATCCTGCCTGACACTGCAGTGCCACTCCTAGATGGGCCAGGTGTTTGTGTCGGCCAATTGTGTCGCTTAGCTTAGTCACACAGCGACCTTAGTGCGCCTCTTTCATTTTTCTTTGCATCATGTGCTGTTTGGGGACAATTTTTTTGAAGTGCCATCCTGCCTGACACTGCAGTGCCACTCCTAGATGGGCCAGGTGTTTGTGTTGGCCACTTGTGTCGCTTAGCTTAGTCACACAGCGACCTTGGTGCGCCTCTTTTTTTCTTTGCATCATGTGCTGTTTGGGGACAATTTTTTTGAAGTGCCATCCTGCCTGACACTGCAGTGCCACTCCTAGATGGGCCAGGTGTTTGTGTCGGCCACTTGGGTCGCTTAGCTTAGCCATCCAGCGACCTCAGTGCAAATTTTAGGACTAAAAATAATATTGTGAGGTGTGAGGTGTTCAGAATAGACTGAAAATGAGTGGAAATTATGGTTATTGAGGTTAATAATACTATGGGATCAAAATGACCCCCAAATTCTATGATTTAAGCTGTTTTTGAGGGTTTTTTGTAAAAACAAAACAAATCCAAAACACACCCGAATCCGACAAAATTTTTTCAGGGAGGTTTTGCCAAAACGCGTCCGAATCCAAAACACGGGCGCGGAACCGAATCCAAAACCAAAACACAAAACCCGAAAAATGTCCGGTGCACATCACTACATAAAATAGGTAACCCTGCATGTTTAGCCACAGAGGCGAGTCTGTACCCTCCTGCTATTCAGATATTTACTGCCACTTATATGCGGTACACTTTCAGATATGTACTGCCACTTATATGCGGTACACTTTCAGATATGTACTGCCACTTATATGCGGTACACTTTCAGATATGTACTGCCACTTATATGTGGTACACTTTCAGATATGTACTGCCACTTATATGCGGTACACTTTCAGATATGTATGACAGGATTTCTTCTCGCACCCCCGGAAACAGCGTTGCACAGGGTACTTAAGTTGGAGAATGTTGATTTTCCCGACAAAACACCCTGTTTAGTCCGGGAGAACGGACATTCTCTGACTTTCCACTGCGCTGTATTGATTAGCCCCGGGAGCTAATTCCCACCGCTAATCAACAGTCATCGAATTGAACCGTGCCCAATGTGTACATATACATCACAATATTAGATTGCACTAATGTCCTTGTAGAATTAGTTCCGCTGAGCAATAACAGATATCCATGTGATCAAAGGCACAGGCAAACATTGTGTGTGTGTGTGTGTGTGTGTGTGTGTGTGTGTGTGTGTGTGTGTATATTAAAATATAACTTGTTTTAGCAAGGATTGCTGTAGCAGTAACATAAGCACAGTCTTTATGAGGGGTTTCTGGGGGTGCTTAGTCTCTTAAGATTGGCTTTTTCTGCTTACTATGCAGAGAAACCTCCCCCCCCCCCCCACCCTGATAGATGCCCGTACCACTGCTGTCAGCAGCACGAGTATGACTATGTACAGGGTGCTAGGGGGGCGTGATATAGCTGGGGAAGTCAGTGGGTCTATATTTGTAAGTGGACATCTGGAGTAGGATGGCAGCTTACTCCAAAGACGGCTCATTCAGCTGCTATTACATTTATATATTATTGCCATTATTGTGTCACAGTGGTACATATTTATACAGGTAACTTACCTGAGGTATTTTGCCAGAGCTGATCTGCATCTTGTACATGGTACCAGCTGTGTGGCAGTATTAATGTGTATACAAAACTAAGACTTTTGCTGTCTGCACTAACAATAATATACTACACATCTTTGTGTATGTAGTAAATAAAATATTGGGTATTTGGTCATATTTTGATCAAAATATTTCAGCTTGCAGCCCATCATCAAGGGAGCCCAATTTCCTGCAAGTTTCTGTTTTACACTAGTGTATATGCCCAGCACACCATTACATTGCAGTTTCATGTTCTCCCCTCCCAGATACAGAGGGGAGCATCTATACAGGGCTGGCTAGTGAGCCGCACCCAACTAGGCCTTTTATAGCCGTGACTGAAAGCTGCCATGATAGCACTAGGCCTGTGTTTGGTTATACCAATTGTGTGCATGGTACCAGCTGCATGGCAGTATTAATGCCATATATGTACAGATGTGTCCTCTTGTGGCGTTGCTGACTATAGCAACACGCTGTAGCTGGATCGTGATGCAAACGCATTGCCGTATGCTGCAAGTGTTTGCTTCGCAGCCAGGTCCCTTTGAAGTAAATGGGAGTCGGGGGCATGCGCGTGCCGGCTCCTATTCAAGTCTGTAGCATAGTGGAAACGTGATCACATGCGCCCCGCTATGCTGCGCTGTCCCAAGGATAGCAAGACACATCTGTATACAAAAAAAAGTTTTGCTGTCGGTGCTAACAATAATATACTGCAAATCTGTGATGTAGCAAATAAAACAGAGGGTAATTTGTCATATTTTGATCAAAACATTTAAGCTTGCAGCCCATCGTCAAGGGACCCCAATTATCTGGAAGGCCCTACCCTAGCTTATATGTCCAGCCTACCACTATATTGCAGTAGGCAGATCTCCTGGGACGTAGCCGGGGTGGGTCAGGTGGTAAACCGTGCATTTCCAGAGACGTAGCCGAGGTCAGGGTAGGCGGCAGACAGTGTATAGTGAGGGATGCACTGGAGGTTGGAACAGGCAGCTGATGCAGCAGGCACAAGATGTTTTAAGAATTGCAGATGTTTCTATTTCACGCTAGTGCATGTCTAGGGTATAAGATCTGATTGCATTGGCACATTATGGTACGTTTCTCTCCATACAGGGCATACAAATTGAATGTTGTCAAATAGCCCCTGGTCCATGGCAGGAATTGGTTGTCTGAAAATGTCACTGTGGGGCACAGGAATATTCTGTTTATCTAGATCCATGGCGTTCTTGAGCACTGTGAGTGGGGATGCTGTTTTTCCACTCTCTACCTCTTCCCAGTTAATAGAAGAGAAGAAGGGGTGTTCTCGCACGTTGCCATTTACCCCAAGCCGGAGGAACTGGTCCTTGCGCAGGAGGTTGGATAAAAAGTCCTTTGTTACTCCATCAGTAAGGCCTTCGTATGAGGGTTCCTCTGCAATGATCATTGCTGCTATATCTGACACGGATTCTCCAGGGAAAGGCTCCGATCCTGTAGCGAGCATATATAATATAACCCCAAATGCGAACCAGTCCACAGCTGCACTGTATGGCTGGCAGGTAATTATTTCTGGAGCAGTATAGCCAGGTGTCCCACAACAGCCTGCATTATCAGTTACTCCATACACATTCATTAGGGCTAGACCAAAGTCTGTGATCTTCAAATGGCCGTCTGCAGTCAGCAGAACATTTTCCATTTTGATGTCTCTGTGAATTATTCCTTTAGAATGCATGAACTGTAATCCACAAACCAATTCCGCCGCTATAAATGTTATTGTGGGAAGGTCCATCTCTGATGTCTCAAAAAAAAATTTGAACAGATCACCTCCACTAGCCAGTTCCATTACACAGTATAGATAACGATGTGTTTGGAAGGCTGCATATCCATGAGTAAGGAAATTGCTCTGATGTGTCAGCTGAAGGACCCGAAACTCGACCAAGCTGCCCTCGTTCTCTATTAGGGCTGTCTTCTTTAAGATCTTAATTGCCACTCTTTCCCTGCGAAGAGCGTCTGTTGCCAGCAGCACTTTTCCGTAGCCTCCCTCTCCAAGTATTGAGTGGAAAATTAATTTGTCCACTGTTAAGGGGGCAGTGTCGGTGTTTTGTTGGCTGGTGTGCGTAGCGCCTGGTCGGCCTCTTCTAAATGCTGTTATGAATTGATTTTTTTTATTTTTTAGAAATGCTACAATTCTGTCCCAGTTTCTTCGTGATCCCTTCCTAGTGATCTTTTTCGCTGAAAGGGTGTTCGGGCCTGCCCAATGGCTGCACCCTTCCCCTGGATCTTCAGTAATGTCAGCGTTTCTCCTGTCTTTCACGCGCCAAAATCTGGGACATCGGTTACATGCTTTTATGAATTGATCCTGTTTCTTTTCCAGAAATGCTGCCAAAGTGTTCCATCCTCTCTGTAATCATGCAACAAATCTACTCACCTTTCTAGCTGCTGAGTTGGTCCGGCCTGCCTGCTTTCCTCTTCGGTTCTGTTTTCCTCGGCACTTCTTTCTTTTCTGTCTCTTGTCTCTGGATTTCCATGCTTTTTCTCGTGTTTTCTTTCTCCTATTCGTTTCCATGTTTTGTCATCCGACAGGAACAGGGCCCTTAGAGAATATAACGCAAGATGTGTCTTCAGTCTAAAGCGTCTGAAAACTGGTACTCAGGGGCTTCAGCGGCTGTAGAAGTAGCTGCGTGATGTCAGCAGTGACTGTGATGTCACAATTGTGCAGCTGAGCCTAGTCCTAAACATCTTCTACATTTTATGGCAGTTGATGTATAAGAAGGTTTCTTCCAGTCCAAACTTTAAATTGTGTAAGATATGTAGAAAGTGTCTTAATTCTACCTATGTAAAATGTACCTGCCCATATTAAGACATCAAATGTTATATTTTATAAGAAATGTGACATTTGTGAGGAGGGATTAGACTGTATTGCGGTCATATCAGACCAGAGAAGCATGCAACACAGTCTAATTATTGGAGAATCTACGTGTTTATTCCACATATACCCCTAATCCCCAACAATTTCCCTTTTCAATTTAAGCACCTCAAAAATAATTGATAATAATAGCTATTTTTTTTACTAAGTGACTTTGGGGCAGATTTATTAAGCTCAGTGAAGTAATAAAGTGCAAAGGTGAAAAAGGACCATCCAATCAGATCCTTACTGCCATGTCACAGGCTGGGTTTGAAAAATGACAGTTAGGAGCTGACTGGCTGGTCCATTATCACCTTCCACTTTATCACTTTACCAAGCTTAATAAATCTGCCCCTTAATCTCAACTGGTGGCAGGAGTATTACCATGCAATCACTTCTATTTCCCCATTGCAACTAGGGAAGCCAATCCCGTGCCATTTTTTCAATCCCGGGTATCGGGATTAAAAAAATGACCAATCCCGGGATTCCCGGGATTGGCTTTTACCTAGTTCGCCGCCTCCTCGCCCCACCCCACCCCAACCCCATCTGCCCCGCACATATAACTCACCATATACCAGGGGCGGGCGGGAGGGGAACATCCTGTTAACGCTGCTGGTGGCTCTCACCAGCAGCTGACAGCGCAGCGTGACCTCTCACGCTGCGCTGGGGACCCAAGAGGAGGAAGCCGGGCAGCGTCTGAGCGTCCTGTGGACGCTCAACGCTGATCCCTCAATCCCCGGGATTGGAGCTTCCAATCCCGGGATTGAATCCCGCCCATTTTTGGCCCTAAATCCCGGGATCCCGCCGATCCCGATCCCGGGATTGGCCACCATAATTGCAACCATTATTAAGAACAATCACATTTAAGGTGGTTTCCAATTATTTGTAGGCATGTGTAACTGTATGAAAGAGCCAAGAGATGGTGAAGAGCATTAGCATCAGTACAGAGCTTGTTGCAAAGGGAGAGATAATGGCCCTCATTCCGAGTTGTTCGCTCGTTCTTTTTCATCGCATCGCAGTGAAAATCCGCTTAGTACGCATGCGCAAAGTTCGCACTGCGACTGCGCCAAGTAACTTTACTATGAAGAAAGTATTTTTACTCACGGCTTTTTCTTCGCTCCGGCGATCGTAATGTGATTGACAGGAAATGGGTGTTACTGGGCGGAAACACGGCGTTTCAGGGGCGTGTGGCTGAAAACGCTACCGTTTCCGGAAAAAACGCAGGAGTGGCCGGAGAAACGGTGGGAGTGCCTGGGCGAACGCTGGGTGTGTTTGTGACGTCAACCAGGAACGACAAGCACTGAACTGATCGCACAGGCAGAGTAAGTCTGGAGCTACTCTGAAACTGCTAAGTAGTTAGTAATCGCAATATTGCGAATACATCGGTCGCAATTTTAAGAAGCTAAGATTCACTCCCAGTAGGCGGCGGCTTAGCGTGTGTAACTCTGCTAAATTCGCCTTGCGACCGATCAACTCGGAATGAGGGCCAATGTGTGTCATGTGTCAGCAAAAAGTTGACTAGAAATAAAGGTGTGTGTGGGGGGGGGGGGGGAGCCATTATTGTTCTTGCCCTGGGCTACAAAAACCCTAGTTATGCCTCTGGCAGGCAGAACATAGAAAAATAGACAACTGACAAAACATGAAAAGATCGGCGAATACTGGTAAAGATCAATGTTGGTAATATCTGGTATCACCATCAGATGGAAAAATCAATCAGTATAACATACAATGTATATCTGGCATAAATACTCACAAAATAGCATTGATGTCTAGCATGCAACTTTGAGTAGTAACATGGGGGGTAATTCAGAGTTGATCGTAGATGTGCTAAATTTAGCACATCTACGATCATTTACTCTGAGATGTGAGTAGCTCCCTACCTGCGCATCTCCTGCGCGCTGGCAGGGAGCTACACGCCATGTTCCGGGTCACAGCGGCTGTGTATGACGTCACGCAGCCGCCATGGACCGCCCCCCCCCCCCCCCCCACGTTCCGTACACATCTCCGTTGTCTGGCCACACCCCACCAACGGCGTTCTAACGCCGTTGGCATGCCCCCTCCCACCCCGCCTCTGCCTGTCAATCAGGCAGAGGCGATCGCAGCCAGTGAAATGCTGATAGCATCTACTGGGCTCCCGGGGTGCACACGCGCAGGGCAGCCGCTGCGCGTGCGCACTCCACAAATGATTCAGACTGCGATTGCTGCCGCTGCAGCGATGCAGTCTGAATTACCCCCACTGATATGCAATATGGAACATAGATTACAAGAGACTGAAGACACAAAAGGCAAAAATCATAGAAACAGCAACAATAATTACAATAAATCGTAGCGGTAATTCACACTAATAGCTCTCCAGACTCCAAAAGCCACAAAGTAATCCCTTTAATTCTAATAGTCCCTGCACGGGACAACAGACCACTATCACACACAATAATGCAGCATAAAGATATACATTATATATATATATATATACAGATGTAGCCCTTCTCACCTGCGATTAGTTTTTCGATGAGAAAATTTGCATCCGCGGCCACACACAGTATTGACTATTCACACCCGGCCGCGGCAAGTCGCTCCATCCGTTCTCACGCAGAGTGGAATAAATGACAGTGGCTACGTCTGTAACAGAAGTTCCCAAACTTGGGCCTCAATTCACCCTACCGATCCAGCTTTCAAGGACAACCATGCTTGAGCACAGGTGACTTAAGTATTACTGTACCTCAATCAATTTGAATGAACCATCTTTGCACAGCCACTGATATATCCTTAAAACCTGGACTTTGATGGTGCCTTGAGGACTGAGTTTGGGAACCGCTGTCATATAATATCACTGCGAGCTCGGTTTGTCGCTGGGTACCATAGGCACGTACAAAATATAAAGTTTAGTTGTAGACATTTTGTAGACAATGTATTTTAAATAAAAGTTGACAACTGTTCTTAAGCTGGGTATGATACGATGTCGCTCACGATTTCCCTGGAACTCCCAAACAATAATGTGCGTACACATTGAACGATTTTACAAACAGCCAAATGATATATGTGAGTCGTTCCACACTACCAAATGTTGGGTTTCAGGCAGCCTAATTGAACATTTCGTTAATCATTTGTCGCGTACACACTTCACGATATCCTCCTAGTCGTTAGTGACATTTTTTAAATTGAGCTGCATGTACAGAGGACGTCGCTGGCGACCTGCGGGAGCGCGCATCATTAGCGATATGAATTAGCGATATCGCTAGATTCATTTAAAATGTAGCCTGTTCTAGTGTGTACCTGGCTTTAGGGCCTGATTCAGGTTTGGAAGCAAAAAAAAAGCACACAACCGGGCAAAACCATGATGCACTGCAGGTGGCGCAGATGTAACATGTGCAGAGAGAGTTAGATTTGGGTGGGGTGTGTTCAAACTGCAATCTAAATTGCAGTGTAAAATAAATCTGCCCAATATTTGTGGGCTACATGCATAAGCAGCCAGTATTTACCCTGCACAGGTACAATATAACCCAACCAAATCTAACTCTCTCTGCACGTTACATCTGCCCCACCTGCAGTGCAACACGGTTTTGCCCATTAGTGTGCTTTTTTGCCTTATTTACAAACATGAATAAGGTCATTTCTGTCACCGTTGCTAACAGGTGCATAAAATCTAGGAACAGAGGCGTATCTAGGGTAGGGCGAGTGGGGCACGTGCCCTGGGCGCCTTGGCTGGCCCAGGAGAGGGGGCGCCGCCGGTGGCCAGGGCATCATGCCCCACTCGCCCCCGTCACGCCGAAAGCCGAAATGTGAGGGGAGGAGAGCGCACCGTCTCTCCCTCCCCTCCCCGCCGCTGAAAGCCATAGCAGCGCTGCTGGTCCGGCCTCCGGCGGCGTTAGCCAATCAGAGCTTGCGGACCGGGTCCTGATTGGCTGCCGGTCCACGAGCTCTGATTGGCTAGCGAACCGGCGCCACACAGCCGCCGGAGACCTGTCCTGGAACGGTGAGGGGAAGGAGAGGCGCTCTCCTCCCCTCACATAGAACACGCCTGTGACTCGGTAAGTGACCAGGGGGGGGGGGGGGGGAGAGCACAGTGGGGCATGTAACTGGCACAGTGGGCCATGTAACTGGCACAGTGGGGCATGTATCAGGCACAGTGTGGGGCATGTATCTGGCACAGTGGGGCAATGTAACTGGTACTGTGGGGTATGTATCCGGCACTGTGCGGCATTGTATCCGGCACTGTGGGGCATTGTATCTGGCACTGTGGGGCATGTATCTGGCACTGTGGGGCATGTATCCGGCACTGTGGGGCATTGTATCTGGCACTGTGGGACAATGTAAATGGCACTGTGAGGCATGTATCTGGCACTGTGGGGCATGTATCTGGCACTGTGGGGCAATGTATCTGGCACTGTGGGGCATGTATCTGGCACTGTGGGGCAATGTATCTGGCACTGTGGGGCAATGTATCTGGCACTGTGGGGCAATGTATCTGGCACTGTGGGGCATGTATCTGGCACTGTGGGGCAATGTATCTGGCACTGTGGGGCAATGTATCTGGCACTGTGGGGCATGTATCTGGCACTGTGGGGCAATGTAACTGGCACTGTGGGGCATGTATCTGGCACTGTGGGGCAATGTGACTGGCACTGTGGGGCATGTATCTGGCACTGTGGGGCATTGTAACTGGCACTGTGGGGCATGTATCTGGCACTGTGGGGCATGTAACTGGCACTGTGGGGCAATGTATCTGGCACTGTGGGGCAATGTATCTGGCACTGTGGGGCAATGTATCTGGCACTGTGGGGCAATGTAACTGGCACTGTGGGGCATGTATCCGGCACTGTGGGGCATGTATCTGGCACTGTGGGGCAATGTAACTGGCACTGTGGGGCATGTATCTGGCACTGTGGGGCATGTATCTGGCACTGTGGGGCAATGTAACTGGCACTGTGGGGCATGTATCTGGCACTGTGGGGCATTGTAACTGGCACTGTGGGGCATGTATCTGGCACTGTGGGGCATGTAACTGGCACTGTGGGGCATGTAACTGGCACTGTGGGACAATGTATCTGGCACTGTGGGGCAATGTATCTGGCACTGTGGGGCAATGTAACTGGCACTGTGGGGCATGTATCCGGCACTGTGGGGCATTGTATCTGGCACTGTGAGACAATGTAACTAACACTGTGGGGCAATGTATCTGGCACTGTGGGGCATCGTATCTGGCACTGTAGGGAATTGTATCTGGCACTGTGGGGCATGTATCTGGCACTGTGGGGCATTGTATCTGGCACTGGGGGGCAATGCAATTGGCACTGTGGGGCATGTATCCGGCACTGTGGGGCAATGTAACTGGAACTGTGGGGCATGTATCCGGCACTGTGGGGCATGTATCTGGCACTGTGGGGCATTGTATCTGGCACTGTGGGACAATGTAACTGGCACTGTGGGGCATGCATCCGGCACTGTGGGGCATTGTATCTGGCACTGTGGGACAATGTAACTGGCACTGTGGGACAATGTAACTGGCACTGTGGGGGCATGTATCTGGCACTGTGGGGCATGTATCTGGCACTGTGGGGCAATGTATCTGGCACTGTGGAGCATGTATCTGGCACTGGGGGGCATGTATCTGGCACTGGGGGGCAATGTAACTAGCACTGTGGGCCATTTTCGGTGGCCACACCCCTTCTGGAGTGTGGCCACACCCATTTTTCGACGCACGCACATGCTTCTTTTGCTATGTTTTTTTTTCTTGGGGGGGGGGGGGGGGGGGCAATTTGTCCTGGGCTCCAAAAACCCTAGTTACGCCTCTGTCTAGGAAACAGCCATGAATCTCTATAGCCAAACATTAGCTGTAGAATAGGTCGTACTGAAGAGCCCAGTTACTTTTAATGTGGCGGAGGCCATGTTTCCAACCAGTCAGTTTGTCAGATTTCTGCCCTGCTAGATCTGCCTCGGTCACATGTAAGTGCTGCTATTGTGAAGTGGCAATCTCTAGCATCCATAACAGCTGTGGAGTGGTAGGCCACACAAGCTTGTAAAACTGGTTAGTCCTCACTTGCACTCACTCACTGCTGAGTTACAGTCTGAAGCAATGTCATCACAAGTACTTTTATATGGGAGCTGCAAGCCAGTCTCGTCTCACCATGCCCAGTACATTCAGTGACGTGCAGTGAGTTCTATGACTGGGG
The DNA here is from genome assembly GCF_028390025.1 of Pseudophryne corroboree. Taxonomy (NCBI): domain Eukaryota; kingdom Metazoa; phylum Chordata; class Amphibia; order Anura; family Myobatrachidae; genus Pseudophryne; species Pseudophryne corroboree. The sequence continues at coordinate 118,855,059 of NC_086454.1, read as the reverse complement.
AGGCACTGACTAATTAAACACCCCACATTTAAAAAAAAAAAAAGAAGAAAGAAGTGAATGCAGTCCCACCATATAACAATAACCAGCACCAGGCACAACCAGCCAGGGTGTTAATGCCATAGCAGGAGGGACACTCAGTGTGGGGCCCCCTGCCATCATATTAACCAGCCCTCAAACTGGTCAGCCGAGGGCTGGAATTCCTCGGAAAGTGGGGACCCCAAAAAATAAAATGGGGTCCCCCCTCCCGAGCAACAACCAGCACTGGGCTGATAGCCCAGTGCTATGCCCCACATCTCTGGTGGTGGTGGGTGCGGGGTTCATTGCTAATATTGTTCTTCACAGGTGGAATACAGGTCCCAGCAAGCCTGCTCGCCTTTGGAGAACCACAAGTGCCAGCATGCCCGGACATAAAGTGCCCACTGGCACCTGTAGTCCGCCTGTAAATAAAATATTAAAATAAAAACACAACACAATAATTACACTGCGTCTTCACCTGGTGGGGGCGGCCCTTCAGCTCTTTTACATGGCCGCCGCCTTCCCAGGACTTCTGACGTCTTCTTCCTGTATCTTCACCTGGGGGCTGCGGCCTTTAAGCTCTTTTTCATGGCCACCGTCCCAAGGGCTTCCAGAGAATTCTTTCTTCGGGAGCTCTTCCATGCTTCCTCGCCGCCGACAGACTGCCCACCACTGCTTCACACTGGATCCTCCCAAACTCAGGCCTGTCGCCATCCACACTATCACCACCGGGTCCCACCACCGTTTCCCGCCCGCTAACTCCGCCTTTTCCCGCCGGCATATGCCCACTACCCAGTGGATCCAGCAGCACTGGATCCGCTGGGCCAATCACATCTGCTAGGCTGACAGAGGCGTGCTTTCATGTGGGCTGAAAGCACGCTCCTGTCATTGAGGTGCCGCTTTTCATTAATTTTTTAATGGGCTTTTACAGCCCGTGGTTTGGCCCCACCCCCTGCCTCAACACCTTCACTACTGTCAGCAGGAGCCACTGCTCTCATTGCCTCCTGCGACCGTATTTCACAGGGGAAATGATTAGAATAACAAAGAAGATATGTATGACACAGAATCTGTGTTATAAATATGTCTTTGTATTATTATAATCATTATGACAGGGGAGGCACTGCCTCCCCTCACTGCACGTCCTTGAGTGCATTACAGATGTGTCCACATACACCTATCCTCAAATCATGCCAAACCGCCCTGTTTAGCGCCACAGACTACTTAGCTGCGCTAAAAAAAGATGCATCCTCTGCATTGTAGGGCTTTGTATACAGATTCAGACTCAGATGTACTAGTGTTGCATATAAAGTTGATCAGCGCAGGGGCATGAATTGTTTTTTTTGCATCGCTTTTCGACTAAGATGCGCATTTGAGTGAAAAATATGCATATATGGCACTTGGCGCAAGTTGAGTCGCACGGGTCCCGGCTCGCTGAGAAGGGCTGTTTGGCATGACTGCAGCAAGAGTGTATGAGGACATTCTACAAAACTGTGTGCTTCCAACATTGTAGCAATGGTTTAGGTAAGTTCCTTCCCTGTTTCATCATAAAAATGGAGGTCCATCAAAAATGGTTTGTGCAGTTATTTATGTTGATGTTGTATGCAGTGGAGCGATTATCTGCTGCTGCGCATTAGTTCAACTGCAGATGTGCCATGTGGTTATGGGACAGTCACAGTGAAAATTGTTATTGGCGTCTTACTTCCTGTGTGTCCAATAGTTGCATCTTCGTACACCAGCGGGGAATCTCCGATTCCTCCAGTACAAACTCCAGCAACTGCGACATCTGCATATTTGGGCACAGCGGCTGCTCACTGAATGGCAGCTGTGACGGCCTGCACATACATCTGAGAGTCAGGTCCACAGTGACCATGGCGGTCCAGAGAGTGACCGTTATGCATGTTTGGATTTGGCAGTGTGCTGTGATTCATACCTATCAGATCCCATTCCCCAGACCTCCCTTTAACCCTCACTATGTTATGATACCGGATTCCCACCCATCTGTACAGGTAATGAAAAGTTTACATGTAATCTATGTTGTGTACACAAACAACACTGAGCACTCGGTGCCACTAGTGCTGTAGTGTATACTGGTGCTATATAAATACTTGGTAATAATAATAATTTGAAAAATGCATCTAATAAATGCAGATTTGTATCTATTCACAATATGGATGAATGATCCTGGGAATAGCTATATACCCACCTATATTATCTATTATCATATAACCATAGGTCTGAGGAACACACTGAGTGTTCATTGACACAGTTAATTTCCCTAGACTGGTTTAATGACAACGAATGAAACAGCTTCTAGGTGGTCATTCTGAGTTGTTCGCTCGTTGCCGGTTTTCGCTATGCTGCGATTTGTTGCTAAATGCGCATGCGCATGGTACGCAGCGCGCATGCACTAAGTTATGTAACTAAAAACTTAGCAGTTTTGCTGGTGTTCGTGCGGCGCTTTTCAGTCGCACTGCTGATCGGTAAATGATTGACAGGAAATGGGCGTTTCTGGGTGGTAATTGAGCGTTTTCCGGGAGTGTGCTAAAAAACGCAGGCGTGTCAGGGAAAAACGTGGGAGTGTCTGGAGAAACGGGGGAATGGCTGGATGAACGCAGGGCGTGTTTGTGACGTCATACCAGGAACTAAACTGACTGAGCTGATCGCAATCTAGGAGTAGGTCTGGAGCTACTCAGAAACTGCAAGAAAATATTTAGTAGCAAATCTGCTAATCTTTCGTTCGCTATTCTGCTAAGCTAAGAAACACTCCCAGAGGGCGGCGGCCTAGCGTGTGCAATGCTGCTAAAAGCAACTAGCGAGCGAACAACTCGGAATGAGGGCCCTAAAGCGCACTGGCTGAGGGAATGTATCTGTGTCAGGACCCGATAAATGAAGAATATTATGTATTTCTCCATCAGGAATATACTTTGGATAACTCTAGTAGTGCGTTGTCTCCATTCCCTTCCCATTGTCTGCATGTTACAGTATGCCTGCTAGGGAACAGAAAATAGATATTTCAGAATAATGTATATACTGTAGGAAGAATTTCTATTCCCACAGTAGTCCGACAATCTACCTTCTGCAGCACTGAGGATCTGGAAGTTGTGTGATACACTAATGCTGTATGAATGGGATTACAATATACACAAAACAATAGACTATGTATTTTCTTGGATTTTTTTTATGGTTCAGATTTAAAAAATAAAAACATATTTCCAATACGGATCAGCATGGTGTCTAGGTCAGACAGAATACAGATAACCCACAGTTGCAGCATTCATGTATTGGAATCAAATCAATTTACGAGCATTGATATCATTTTTTGCACTTGCGTACGTCTGTTCATTATTTTCTCTTCAACTATTAATGTCCCAATATCTTCTAATCATGATTGAAAGCAGGAAAGGCCAACATGGGAATAGTGCACAACTGTAAAAGAGCATAGCTTGTAAAGCACAGTGACTGGTGTAACGGAAACTTACTGGTCCAGAGCACTAACTTACCAGTCCATCACCACCCAACAAACATACCAAGGCAGAGCTGGGATTAATCACCCAAGCTTCTGTAAAAGCCTAAATTATTGGATGAACTCTATCCTAAGGGTATGATTGACGGTAGTCGGTTACAAACAGGAAAAATAGTCTACTAAAAAGCATATATAGATTTCTTTTAGAAAAAAAACAAAACGCTAAGTAAATGTATTTAGAATTTTGACTTGGAGGTACTGTACCTGCAAGCTTCACTCTTTTCAGTGGAAATTAACTAAAGACAATTAAAAAGAGGGTGAAAAAGAAAACAAAAGAGCCATGGAAATCTAGCCTTGAACAATCCATCTTATCATTTCAATTTTAAGTTACTCAAGTAACGACGACGAGTTCTCAGCTACCAGGGGCAATGGCTGATCTGTTCCGTATTACTAAACAGCTGATTGTTGTTCCTTTTATTGAACACTTCAGTTTACAGAAGTAGCACCGGCTTGTAACTCGACCTGGTGGAATCATAGAAGGTCATAGAAATAGTCCAAGCCTTGTCCTAGCTCCCAGATGGATATTCCAGTACCCAGCTCCTCTGCGAGGTCCAGACGCACTTGTATTGACTGATGGATGAAGATGTGATACCACATGTGAGACATGATTGAAACTTCCAGCACCAGACAAAGGCAGAAGCAATAATTGACAAGGACAGACCGGCAGAGAGATGTATTCCGCTATATGATTTGAAAATGAACTTTTTTTTTTTTTTTTTTTGAGGACAAGATTATAGAGCAAAAAATAAATGACTCTATCAGAAGAAACAAGTACAAAAGATGAAGTCTCCACGGCAGTATAAACTGCAATTACCGAGACGCCACTATACTGTGAGTCCGCAGCACCTTGCATGGCGGAAAAGACAAAATCACAGGAGTTATATGCGGAGGCAAGCACAGCACTGGAATTATATATAATCTAGTCATTACACAGTCTACATATTTCTATGTATTAAAGCCCTTACATTTCTTTACATGCTGCTGTACTAGTTCTATACAGATAATACCATGAACATGCCACTAAACAGAAACCCATGCAGAGATGGTGATGCTGGGGCTCTAGAAGCACCTGGGTTACTGGTGTTATTGTACAGATGAATATACACCACAAATAAAATTAAAATGAGAAAATTGCCAGTGCCAGTGTATAAGGTGTGGTTTTTATAAATTAAATATCAAATCTGATTCAGAAATAGAAGAGAAGGCACCAATTAAATGTTAAAAACATGAACAACATCTATGAATCGCACACTAAAAATAAGATTTTACTCACCGGTAAATCTATTTCTCGTAGTCCGTAGTGGATGCTGGGAACTCCGTAAGGACCATGGGGAATAGACGGGCTCCGCAGGAGACTGGGCACTCTAAAAGAAAGATTAGGTACTATCTGGTGTGCACTGGCTCCTCCCACTATGACCCTCCTCCAGACCTCAGTTAGGATACTGTGCCCGGAAGAGCTGACACAATAAGGAAGGATTTTGAATCCCGGGTAAGACTCATACCAGCCACACCAATCACACCGTATAACTCGTGATACTACACCCAGTTAACAGTATGAAATATAACTGAGCCTCTCAACAGATGGCTCAACAATAACCCTTAGTTAGGCAATAACTACATACAAGTATTGCAGACAATCCGCACTTGGGATGGGCGCCCAGCATCCACTACGGACTACGAGAAATAGATTTACCGATGAGTAAAATCTTATTTTCTCTGACGTCCTAGTGGATGCTGGGAACTCCGTAAGGACCATGGGGATTATACCAAAGCTCCCAAACGGGCGGGAGAGTGCGGATGACTCTGCAGCACCGAATGAGAGAACTCAAGGTCCTCCTCAGCCAGGGTATCAATTTTGTAGAATTTAGCAAACGTGTTTGCCCCTGACCAAGTTGCAGCTCGGCAAAATTGTAAAGCCGAAACCCCTCGGGCAGCCGCCCAAGATGAGCCCACTTTCCTCGTGGAATGGGCTTTTACTGATTTAGGATGCGGCAATCCAGACGCAGAATGCTCCAGCTGAATTGTGCTACAAATTCAGCGAGCAATAGTCTGCTTAGAAGCAGGAGCACCTATTTTGTTGGGTGCCTACAGGATAAAAAGCGAGTCAGTTTTCCTGACTCCAGCCGTCCTGGAAATATAAATTTTTAAGGCCCTGACTACGTCCAGTAACTTGGAATCTTCCAAGTCCCTAGTAGCCGCAGGCACTACAATAGGTTGGTTCAAGTGAAAAGCTGATACCACCTTAGGGAGAAACTGGGGACGAGTCCTCAATTCTGCCCTATCCATATGGAAAATCAGATAAGGGCTTTTACATGACAAAGCCGCCAATTCTGACACACGCCTGGCCGAAGTCAAGGCCAATAACATGACCACTTTCCACGTGAGATATTTCAAATCCACAGTTTTAAGTGGCACAAACCAATGTGATTTTAAGAAACTCAACACCACGTTGAGATCCCAAGGTGCCACAGGAGGCACAAAAGGGGGCTGAATATGTAGCACTCCCTTTACAAATGTCTGAACTCCAGGCAGTGAAGCCAGTTCTTTCTGGAAGAAAATCGACAGAGCCGAAATCTGGACCTTAATGGAACCCAATTTTAGGCCCATAGTCACCCCTGACTGTAGGAAGTGCAGAAAACGACCCAGCTGAAATTCCTCTGTTGGGGCCTTCCTGGCCTCACACCACGCAACATATTTTCGCCAAATACGGTGATAATGGTTTGCGGTTACTTCTTTCCTGGCTTTTATCAGCGTAGGAATGACTTCTTCCGGAATGCCCTTTTCCTTTAGGATCCGGAATTCAACCGCCATGCCGTCAAACGCAGCCACGGTAAGTCTTGGAACAGACAGGGCCCCTGCTGTAGCAGATCCTGTCTGAGTGGTAGAGGTCATGGGTCATCTGATATCATTTCTTGAAGTTCTGGGTACCAAGCTCTTCTTGGCCCATCCGGAACCACGAGTATCGTTCTTACTCCTCGTTTTCTTATTATTCTCAGTACCTTTGGTATGAGAGGCAGAGGAGGGAATACATAAACCGACTGGTACACCCACGGTGTCACTAGAGCGTCCACAGCTATTGCCTGAGGGTCCCTTGACCTGGCGCAATATCTAGTTTTTTGTTTAGGCGGGACGCCATCATGTCCACCTGTGGCCTTTCCCAACGGTTTACCAACAGTTGGAAGACTTCTGGATGAAGTCCCCACTCTCCCGGGTGTAGGTCGTGTCTGCTGAGGAAGTCTGCTTCCCAGTTGTCCACTCCCGGAATGAACACTGCTGACAGTGCTAAGACGTGATTTTCCGCCCATCGGAGAATCCTTGTGGCTTCTGCCATCGCCATCTTGCTTCTTGTGCCGCCCTGTCGGTTTACATGGGCGACTGCCGTGATGTTGTCTGATTGGATCAGTACCGGCTGGTTTTGAAGCAGAGGCCTTGCCAGACTTAGGGCATTGTAAATGGCCCTCAGTTCCAGAATATTTATGTGTAGGGACGACTCCTGACTTGACCAAAGTCCTTGGAAATTTCTTCCCTGTGTGACTGCCCCCCAGCCTCGAAGGCTGGCATCCGTGGTTACCAGGACCCAGTCCTGTATGCCGAATCTGCGGTCCTCTTGAAGATGAGCACTCTGCAGCCACCACAGTAGAGATACCCTGGTCCTTGGAGACAGGGTTATCAGCCGATGCATCTGAAGATGCGATCCCGACCACTTGTCCAAGAGGTCCCACTGAAAGGTTCTTGCATGGAACCTGCCGAATGGAATTTTGCTTCGTAAGAAGCTACCATTTTTCCCAGGACTAGTGTGCAGTGATGCACCGATACCTGTTTTGGTTTCAGGAGGTCTCTGACTAGAGATGACAGCTCCTTGGCTTTCTCCTGCGGGAGAAACACTTTTTTCTGTTCTGTGTCCAGAACCATCCCCAGGAACAGTAGGCGTGTGGTAGGAACCAGCTGTGACTTTGGAATGTATAGAATCCATCCGTGCTGTTGTAGCACTTCCCGAGATAGTGCTACTCCGACCAACAACTGCTCCTTGGACCTCGCCTTTATCAGGAGATCGTCCAAGTACGGGATAATTAAAACTCCCTTTTTTCGAAGGAGTATCATCATTTCTGCCATTACCTTGGTAAAGACCCTCGGTGCCGTGGACAGTCCAAACGGCAGTGTTTGGAATTGGTAATGGCAATCCTGTACCACAAATCTGAGGTACTCCTGGTGAGGATGGTAAATGGGGACATGTAGGTAAGCATCCTTGATGTCCAGGGATACCATGTAACCCCCCTCCTCCAGGCTTGCAATAACCGCCCTGAGCGATTCCATCTTGAACTTGAATTTTTTTATGTATGTGTTCAAGGATTTCAAATTTAAAATGGGTCTCACCGAACCGTCCGGTTTCGGTACCACAAACAGTGTGGAATAGTAACCCCGTCCTTGTTGAAGTAGGGGCACCTTGACTATCACCTGCTGGGAATACAGCTTGTGAATTGCCTCTAGCACAGCCTCCCTGCCTGAGGGAGTTGTCGGCAAGGCAGATTTGAGGAAACGGCGGGGGGGAGACGCCTCGAATTCCAGCTTGTACCCCTGAGATACTACTGAGATACTACTTGAAGGATCCAGGGATCCACCTGTGAGCGAGCCCACTGATCGCTGAAATTTTTGAGGCGGCCCCCCACCGTACCTGGCTACGCCTGTGGAGCCCCCGCATCATGCGGTGGACTCAGAGGAAGCGGGGGAAGAATTTTGATTCTGGGAACTGGCTGACTGGTGCAGCTTTTTCCCTCTTCCCTCGTCTCTGTGCAGAAAGGAAGCGCCTTTGACCCGCTTGCTTTTCTGAAGCCGAAAGGACTGTACCTGATAATACAGTGCTTTCTTAGGCTGTGAGGAAACCTGAGGTAAAAAAATTTCTTCCCAGTTGTTGCTGTGGATACGAGGTCCCAGAGACCATCCCCAAACAATTCCTCACCCTTATAAGGCTCTATGTGCCTTTTAAAGTCAGCATCACCTGTCCAGTGTCGGGTCTCTAATACCCTCCTGACAGAATGGACATTGCATTAATTCTGGATGCCAGCCGGCAAAATATCCCTCTGTGCATCCCTCATATATAAGACGACGTCTTATGTTTGCAAAATAGTATCCCTGTTTGACAGGGTTACAGACCACGCTGCAGCAGCACTATCTGCAGGTCTCAGTCTAGTACCTGAGTGTGTAAATACAGACTTCAGGATAGCCTCCTGCTTTTTATCAGCAGGTACCTTCAAAGTGGCCGTATCCTAAGACGACAGTGCCACCTTTTTTGACAAACGTGTGAGCGCCTTATCCACCCTAGGGGATATCTCCCAGCGTAACTTATCCTCTGGCGGGAAAGGGTACGCCATCAGTAACTTTTTAGAAATTACCAGTTTCTTATCGGGGGAACCCACGCTTTTTCACTCATTTGATGGGGGAACAAAACACTGCCTGCTTTTTCTCCCCAAACATAAAACCCTTTTTTAGTGGTACTTGGGTTAATGTCAGAAATGTGTAACACATTTTTTATTGCCGGGATCATGTAACGGATGTTCCTAGTGGATTGTGTATATGTCTCAACATCTGTGTCTGCCATCTGAGGGAGCGGGCGTTTTTGAGCCCCTGATGGCCTTTGAGACGCCTGGGCAGGCGCGGGCTGAGAAGCCGGCTGTCCCATAGCTGTTACGTCATCCAGCCTTTTATGTAAGGAGTTGACACTGTCGGTTTATACCTTCCACCTATCCATCCACTCTGGTGTCGGCCCCACAGGGGGCGACATCACATTTATCGGCATCTGCTCTGCCATCACATAAGCCTCCTCATCAAACGTGTCGACACAGCCGTACCGACACACTGCACACACACACAGGGAATGCTCTGACTGAGGACAGGACCCCACACAGCCCTTTGGGGAGACAGAGAGAGAGTATGCCAGCACACACCAGAGCGCTATATAATTTTGGGATTAACACTATATTGAGTGAATTTTTCCCAATAGCTGCTTGTATATACAATATTGCGCCTAAATTTTTTGTGCCCCCCCTCTCTTTTTAATCCTTTGAGCCTGAAAACTACAGGGGAGAGCCTGGAGAGCTGTCTTCCAGCTGCACTGTGAAGAGAAAATGGCGCCAGTGTGCTGAGGGAGAAGCCCTGCCCCTTTTTCAACTGACTTTCTCCCGCTTTTTCTGGAATACTGGCAGGGGTAATTTTACATCTATATAGCCTCTAGGACTATATATGATGTAGATTTGCCAGCCAAGGTGTCATATATTGCCCTCAGGGCGCCCCCCCCCCAGCGCCCTGCACCCGCAGTGACCGGAGTGTGAAGTGTGCATGAGGAGCAATGGCGCACAGCTGCAGTGCTGTGCGCTACCTTGGTGAAGACCGAAGTCTTCTGCCGCCGATTTTCCGGACCTTTTCTTGCTTCTGGCTCTGTAAGGGGGACGGCGGCGCGGCTCCGGGAACGAACACCAAGGCCAGTTCCATGCGGTCGATCCCTCTGGCGCTAATGGTGTCCAGTAGCCTAAGAAGCCCAAGCTAGCTGCAAGCAGGTAGGTTCGCTTCTTCTCCCCTTAGTCCCTCGATGCAGTGAGCCTGTTGCCAGCAGGTCTCACTGTAAAATAAAAAACCTAAAATAAACTTTCTTTCTAGGAGCTCAGGAGAGCCCCTAGTGTGCATCCAGCTCGGCCGGGCACAGAAATCTAACTGAGGTCTGGAGGAGGGTCATAGTGGGAGGAGCCAGTGTACACCAGATAGTACCTAATCTTTCTTTTAGAGTGCCCAGTCTCCTGCGGAGCCCGTCTATTCCCCATGGTCCTTACGGAGTTCCCAGCATCCACTAGGACGTCAGAGAAATAAGAATAAGGTAAAGAAATGAACATTCAGCTAGCGATAGTCCTAGGGGACAAGTGCGACTGAGGGCTTTACACTGGTATGTATCAAGCAGCATCCGGCCACTCAGTATAACGGTGTTCAGTAACACTGTATGCGAGAATACAATCTCAGAGAACAGCTCTCCTCATACAGATTCATTACTTTGTCTAATTCTACACATGTAAACAGATCACTAAAGGCCTCTGTGTCTCTCGGAGAGTGTGGGAAACCCTACACCCTTAAGATATGTCTTAATAGCCTCTCTCTTTGATGGCAAATCGCCCCCACTCCTGAAGCAGACATATTATATAATTTGTTGTAATAGGACTGAAAAGCAGTGGTAATCAAGTTTCTAATTCTCATCTGGCGTATTCTTGTTTTTATTGTGCAAGATAAGATCGGATTTAAGCAGGACTGGAGACTGCGCTGAGGAGCCAAATTAGTTAAATACAATTTCATAGAAACCAATGGGGATCTATATGTGACTATATAAGGATGCTACAGAGAAGATGCCATAATATCTTGAAAACCTTTTTGTTATGAGATGGAATGCATCGAACTGATCTCACTGACTCTAGGCACCTGGCACACGTTTGCTGTGTATTGAATTACTTTGCCAAATGTGGTCTGAGCCGTGGCACATCGTTGTTAAAGGTTTGTGATTATTTAGGCCTTTAACATTGCTTAGTGACCAGCAATAGGACTGGAGAGGAACCTTCTGTCCATCAAGAGAGGTTCCCATTTGGATGCTTGCAGGCTGCTCCAGGTACTCGGGATTGCTACTCCTTACCATAAAGCACATACTATCCTTTCATTGTCGTGATTCTGACTATGACCATATTGGTGACACTTCCCTGTCTGAGTCGCACTTGTCCCCTAGGATTATTGCTAGCTAAATGTGTATTTCTATATATTATTTTCATTAAGTATGAACAGAATTAATGTTTGTTGTTCATGCATAAAACATTTAATATAGTCATCTTATTTGAGATATCATTTAATTTACAAAGAATTCTTATAGTACTGTCACTTTTCTCATATTAAATTTAGTTTGTTTTAGGATTAGTTATACATTAGGAGGCAGCTACTTACAGATGTGCATGCATTATACAGTACATAGGGTAGTTTTCCTTGAAGGGAAAATACTCCCAGAGGCGTCGGAATGAGAGGGGAGGGGGAGGAGGAGGGGTGGCAAGGGGGTAGCATGCCCCCCCAAAAGAAATTTCAGAGGCGCAGGCGGTAGGGAGGGGGAGCGCTTACCACCAGATCAGTCCTACTTTAAAAAGTCTGCCACCGCAGCGTGCTGCCCCGTGTCCTGTCCTAGCCGGCTCTTCACACAGATGCATTACTGGGAGGAGGCAGGGATGTCCCAGCAGGCTCAGCCCAGCCCAATAATGCACCTGTGTGAAGAGCCGGGTAGGACAGAACATGGCGCAGCACGCTGCAGATTTTTAAAGTAGGACCGCAGTCTCCGCGATGATCCGGAGGTAAGCTCTCCCTGCCTGGGTGGGGAGGGGGGCTGGGCGTAATCGTTGGAGGGAGTGCCAAAATGTTGTTTTTTTTTGTTTTACACGCCAACCACAAAACATTCTGACACCCCTGTATACTACCATACACTAAAGTGTGTGCTCAATCCAATTAATCACAGGTGCGAGTTAAGTGTGGCTATATTCTGCACTTACAGTACCCACAGGGCTGCGTACACATAACCACAAGCCTGGACCGAGACAGGTCTGTGAGGGGGGCGAGTTTCGATGCTATTGCCAGTGATTGAGCCCTACAGTATGTGTGACCTTTTGTCATTTTTTACTAGATCAGTTCATGGTATTGGGCGCTGATGCGATTTGCAATGGGAGGAAGCAGCTGCCTTATGTCTTATACTATTTGGAGTTGTTATAAATATATGTTTGGACTTTACAGTCTGTGGTCAAGTCTTCCATTATCAAGTGTTTATAGATGGAATGAGATATGCAAAATTTATTAGTGTCTATTTAATGAATTACCCAAAATAAAATATTTATGTTTTTTTTTATGTTGAACTGTACTAATTCATATGGTTGGGGATAAGCGATTGTGATAAAACTTTGTGAAAAATGGAACCGGTCCCAACCCGAAACAGCCGCAGTATGTAATTCACGCTGCAGTTTGGGGGCACTGCGAGCGCTCTCACACCTGGAGACCTGGGTAGTACACATCCTACACACGCACAGATCGCTCACTATCGGTGTGGTATGCAACAGTGAATCTGGCCTATGTACATCTATATACTGTATCTCACCTTCAGCGTTGGGTAGAACACTGCGTGTTTTCCACCTTTATTCCTGCAGAAACAGAACATAAGTGAAGTGAGTGATGCTGATGCGGCTGCCGAGAACTAGACACACGTTCCAGCTGGGTTTGGTTAAACTTTAACAGACTGACCAGGCCCTGTACACTTCTATAATGAGACCTGACAATCAGATGGCGGATAAGGGCCATTTGTTACACTTTGTCTGTCAATTTTCCCTACATGAAATACAATGAGCCTGTAAGTACAGAAAATAACTAGAAATTATTGTTGGCTGTGTAGCTTGTTCCGAGGCTTTATTTCTGCTAGTAATGTTTCTCTACAGATCCTGTATCTTGCTGTAGAGAAAAGATGACTTCTTTCCATGTAATATTCTTGTATGAATGGACACCGAGATCATAAAACAGGGGGCAGTTTAGCCCCAGGCAGACATTGTCAGAGCTACTCACTTTTTATATTCCAGGTAATGTTCTGCAATGTGCTGGTCCCACAAGAGCTTCGGCTTGTGCTCCTTCAGTATATCGATGTACCTGCGGATCCAACAAGACACAGCTATAAGATAACACTTGCATTATATATATATATTTATTGAATTTTTTGCAAAAAGGTTCTGCTTTACAACAAGAAAATCCCATACATATAAGGATAAATTGAATAGTCATTTGATACAAAACATCCAGGCATTCAGTAAAATAAGTATACGTAAAGGTCATATTGTTTCGTAGACATAATGGACATATATAAATCAATCTTTCCAAAACTGACATATTTAGCAGAGAACCTTCTGCTATAACAAAAAAGGGGAGGGGGGAGGAACCAGTCTCGGATCTACCACCTCTCACAGGAACATATATATATGTAAGCGTGTGTGTACACATCATACCATGAAGAGCAGTAAAGTAAAATAGATATCGATTAGTCATAGGTCAGTATCAGGAGCATGAGACTGGAGTATGTAGAGTATGAGAGCCAGAGTCCAGAATCTGAGCTTGTATTTGAGGTGGCGTCGTACGTATGTAGGGGCCCCATTTTCGTATAAATGCAGCAAAAGAATTGTGAGTATCAAGACGGGTATCATATCTATCATAGTACATAATATTTTGCAGCGAGTCCACAACTTCACGTACTGTGGGGGGGTGTTTCAAGATCCATGACTGTAGGATCACTCTTTTTGCCACCGTAACCACCAAGGTAAGGAAGGGGATCAAAGGTCTCTGAGAGCGGGCAATATTCCACACATCAAAATTAGCAAATAATAGCGGGATACGGTGAATGGACACAGAAAGACCATAATGTGAGTTAATATAATAAATAATCTTAAACCAAATTTTTTTGATATAGCCACAAGACCATAGGTTATGTATCAAGGTAGCCGAAGAGCAACCACATTTGGGGCATCTACCCGACTCCTCCTGAATATAGTGTCTCCTCTGACTTTGAGACACGTATGCTCTGTATACCATTTTTACATGAACTTCTTGAAGTACAGAGGAGTGCACCATTCGAAGGGTCTTCTCGTAATATTTAAACACCATATTCTCATGTTGTATAAGGGGCACATCCTTGATCCATGCCTCCGTCACCTCCCGTCTCAATGGCCCAGAAATCTGTGTCAGGAGCAATGAGTATATCAATCTAGGTTTGTATTTGCCCTTCTTAAATTTAATAAATATAGGAACCAATGGGTCCGGAGTTAGGGGAGAGAGCGTCATCGGGGGGAGTGAGTGTATATAATGAGTTAACTGCAGGAACATGAAATAAAAGGAGTCTGGGAGACCATAGGCACGTTGAAGATCAGGAAATGACATCAGGCAGCCACCTGGATCAAAAACTTGTGCTATAGCTTTGATGCCTTTCAAAGCAAGGCGGCGGAAAATAGGGTTGTGTAGACCCGGGGCAAAACCTGGGTTGCCCCATAAAGGAATCCAGGGGGAACTGTGGGGGTTATGATGTAGTTTCGTGTTTACAGAGCACTAAGCATCATAAGTGTCCTTGAAGAATATGTTTTTGTATATGTGTTTAGGTATCTCAAGTTTAGGGGTGTGAAGGAGTGCTCCCGGGGAGAAGGGGGCCATAAGGGCACAGTCAATTAAAGTTTCTGAGAAAAGATCTTCACCCGTCAGCCAGTCCAAGGCATATCGAAACAACAGTGCCTTGGAGTAGAGGATAAAGTTAGGTAAGCCCAGGCCACCCTGACCTTTAGGCATTTGTAATTTAGTTAAAGAGATTCTAGGTTTTTTGGAATTCCACAAAAAGCGGCTACATGCCGACATGACACGCTTAACATCCTGAACAGTTCATTTAAATGGTAGCAGCTGCGTAGCATACGTCAATTTAGGAAGCAAGACAGTTTTTATCACCTCCAACCGCCCCAGCAGGGACAGCGGGAGGCTATGCCATTTATCTAAAGATTTTTCCAAGTTAGAAATAAGCGGGGAGTAATTATATCTTTATAAGTTTTCCATCTTGGCCGGGACATGTATGCCCAGATATTTTATCTTAGAATTGACAATTTTAATGGAACCCAGGTCCCCAGCCCAAGGCAGCTTGGGTGGAGGTCCCGTAAGCATAACAAGCTCAGATTTTGCAACATTAATTTCGTAACCTGAAAAGCTGCTAAAGTTATCTATAATCTCAAAGATTATTGGGATAGAATGTTCAGAATGGGATATATATAAAACCATGTCATCCGCAAACAAGGATACACGGCAGTCCAGGCCACCCAAAACAATACCCTGATATAATGGAGAGCATCTGAGCGCTATGGCTAATGGCTCTATTGCCAACACGAAAAGTAAAGGGGAAAGAGGGCATCCCTGCCTCGTACCGCGCTGTATCAGGAAGCTATCAGACATTAAGCTATTGCAGATCACCCGGGATGAGGGAGAAGTATAGAGTGTTTTGAGATAACCTACAAATGCGTCAGGAAATGAAAACCTACGCAGGGAGTCATACAAATGTTCCCAATGCACCATGTCAAAGGCTTTTTCTGCGTCTAGAGACAATATAGCTTTCGGCACATTTGACATGGCACACTGGGAATCCTGGACCACCGCCAGCAGACGTCTAACAGCAGTAACAGAGTTTCTATGCAGAACAAACCCAGTCTGGTCTCTATGGATAAGTGTGGGCAATAGTAACTTCAGACGTTCAGCCAGAATCTTAGTCAAAATCTTATAGTCTAAGTTCAATAGTGAAATTGGTCGGTAGGAGGCAGAGTCAGACATGTCCCTACCAGGCTTCGGGATGACTCGTAAAGATGCTACATTAAAATAATCAGGGAGTCCACCAGAAGTTAGTATGGCATTATAAACCTCCACGAGGACATGCGTGATCTCGTCACATACCAGTTTATAAAAATCAGCTGTGTATCCGTCAGGGCCCGGGGCCTTGCCCCTTTTCATTGAAGTGATTACAGTTTTAACCTCTTTAGCAGTAATCGGGGTAGTTAAAGACTCACTCTGAGAGGGTGACACCTGTGGAAGCGGGAGGTCGGACCAGAAATCATCATGTGAGGATTCTGCAGAGGGGAGGGGGGAGGAGTACAGTTTAGTATAGAAACCATGCAGGACCGAGGCTATCATTCTATCAGAGGTGGTAAGCGTGCCAGCCGGGTCGTTAAGGGGGTGAATGGTAGTCGGGGTGCGCTGACCTCTCAGGAGATTTGAAAGCAGTTTGCTCGATTTGTTACCAAACTTGTGAAATTGATGTTTACCTCTAAAGGTATAGGAGGATTCTTGTTTGCAAAATATGGACTCAAAAGACATCCGCGCCTCAGTATATAGGGACCTATTAGCCGGGGAAGGGTGCGTCTTAAATTCTTGAAAAGCCTGAGTGAGAGAGGATTGGCCCACTAAATAATCTTGCGCTAAGGATTTCTTCATGGACGATGAGCGGGATATAAGGACTCCCCGCAGTGTGGTCTTTGCTGCCATCCAGAAAAGAACCGGATCATTTTGCAGCGTAGCTCGGTTATCTGTAATGTAGTTACCCCATGCCGAGATAACAGCCTGCTGCAGCTGAAGCGAGGTGGGAAGCGAAGAGGGGGCATCGCCAATTAATAAAGTCACGCTGCTCTCGTCCATGAAAGATGGTAGCCCGGATCACTGCATGGTCGGACATCGAGATAGGTTCCATCTCGACCTCCACAATCCTGGGGAGCAAAGTACTAGACAGCAATAAGTAGTCTATTCTAGATAGGGTACCTCTAGCGGCAGACAGACAGGAAAACTCTCTTTCTAACGGGTGCTTTACCCTCCACATATCCAACAGCAGCAGCTGTTTGGAAAGAGCCGGAACCCCAAACTTAGGGATCTTAGCTCGTCCTGTCGATGGGAACTGTCTATCAAGCTGAGTGGCAGATATCAGGTTAAAATCTCCACAGAGAAGTATCGGTTGGTCAATAAACAGCGTGAGGAGGGATATGATATTATAGAAAAAAGATCTAGAATAAACCGTGGGAGCATACACATTGAGGCATACATAAATTTGACCACCATAGTGGAGTGTACAAAAAACATAACGACCCATATCGTCTGCTTTCACATCGGCAACCGTGATTGCTAGATGATCCGCAGCCAGTATGGCAACCCCTCGCGCCTTTGAGTTGTAGGAGGCAGAGGCAAGGACTTTCCACTTGAGTGAGTTAAGTTTGAGAATCTGAAGAGGTACCAGGTGAGTTTCCTGCAGAAAAACAATATCAATACGCAGTTTGCGCAAATACAGGAGGATGCGTTTCCGCTTCATCGGGGAGTTAATCCCTCCCACATTCCAACTACCAAGGGTCAAAGACATAGCATACCATCATATGTAGTGACGGCGGTCTTTTATTATACAGTACCTTATACAGTGCATACAATTAGAATAATCCCCATCTGACCTCTCTGTTGTATATTTCAGGAGTGTTAAAGTTTGCAAAACTTATATGGGCAGATGTACAGTAGTAAGCTTTGGAAAGTGATAAAGTGGAGAGAGATAAACTGCCATCCAATCAGCTCCTAGTTGTCATTTTTCAAACTGCCGGTAACATGGCAGTTAGGAGCCGATTGGTTGCTACTTTCTCACTCTCCCTATCTCTCTCCAAGGCATAGTACATCTGCTCCATAGCAATTTAAGCATGTAAGAGCAGTGATCATATTTATTCAATTAAAGTAAACTTCTTCCCCATTACATTAAAAAGTAAATCTCAAAATTCTTAATAACTGCAGTTAATGACTTTCCAATAACCATGATCACTTTGGGATGGGCGTGGGTGCGGCTCTGGCCAGAAGCTACATAAGGAAATCCTCACCCAGTGCATGAGATGCACCTTTCCCTGCAACGGACCAGAATTAGCAGCCACTACAGTATCCATAACAACTGAATGGCTGGAATCCTAAACCTTTGATAAATGCTCTAGAACACGGGGATTGGTTTATAAATCATATAAGCCTGTGAAAAATACATTTGAAGAAAAGCTGGTAATATAAACTGTATTTCTAATACGCTGCCACTCCTGGGTATAAACTACAGTATCTGGTCAACTTGCCGACATTCAAAATGTTGACACCACAAAGTTCTGAATGTTGACAGTCACAATGTCAACATGGTCATTAGGTTGACAACCAATATGTTGACATGCATTTAGGTCATCATGGTTAAAATGTTGACATAATAACCATGTCAACCTAAATGCATATCAACATATGGGTTGTCAACCTACTGACCATGTTGACATTCAGAACATGTCAACATGCTGGTGTCGATCTGAATGTTGACAAGTCCTAGCACAGCCAACTACACAGCCATACAAAATGGCCGCTGCTATTGGATTCGCTGATGTAATATGGAGTTATTGCAAAATAGTAACAGAAGCAAAATGAAGATTAGTTAGTGAAAGATACTTTAACAAGACTTGATTTTAAATATAATGTAGTATGTATGTCACCGTTCAGTTGTAGGTGAAATACTACAGTAATATCCCTTTAAGTGACCCATCACCATGCTTATAGACTTCTTACTCAGCTCCCCATGGAGCTGCCAAAAGGCCCCCACGTAGTGAATCACATCACAGCAACCCCACCCCCCGTGTGTTGTGCCACAAATTGCAGCATTGCGCAAGTGGAGTCACAATGTTATGAATTGTGTCCTCAAGCCATTGGACCGTCCACATCCTCTTGTAGGCTGATTTCTGGAGAGTCCAGAAGAGCTCCCGCAGTATTTGGGGGTCCCCAGAACATCCCAGGAGAATCCCAGGTAGAAGGTGCCATTCTCACCGGCCAGGGGACTCGATTAAATAGTTACATCATCATTTCTCCAAGTTCTCCTAAAATTTTCATTTAAAAAATAACAGGGACATGTGTGCCTCACATTGAAAAACATCTTCTGCTGTATGTTACCAATTAGTAATAGTCTGTGATTAGTTTTGGTCATGGCACTTTGCTATCACATTGTGAACTAATTGTGGGTTGTTTTCTTTCAGCATATATTATGAAAGAAGGGAATGGACTTTAGTAATAATAATTATAATTTAATGCTGTGGTAATTTTGGAATATTACAAATGTATCAGAGATATCACCCTCCATTCTTAAGTGCTAGAGGGCTCTGAATACATCAGAATCTCCCCAAACTCTCTGAACTTCAATTAAAACACCACATTTTTGAAAAACTATTATGTTGCCCATAGCAACCATTCAAATTCTATCTTTTCTTCACAAATTAAACTTAGAACACGAAAGACAATGGCTTATCCATTGCTATGGGCAACATCACTTTTTTCTGACCATATTTGTTTCTTTTCTTTATTTAAAAAAAAAATATTTTAAAATAAAAAAATAAATGAAATAAAAAATAAAAGTCCTCATCATACACTGCTGTGATATCACTCTTTGGGTTGTACATGTTATGCTAAATATCTGATTTCTATCTCTACAAGTAATAAGCCGCACATACAAAATATAATCAGGTATAGTTTTCATTGTGTATATTGCTTTTTATGGTTTCTGTTGTAGGTGTATTTTTCTTTCATATGTGGCCATCACTGCTGTTACTACCTTGTCTTCTGCTTGTGATGTAGATATAGGTGCAGCTCTGCATTTTATTGTTCTATGGGGGTCATTCCGAGTTGATCGTAGCTGTGCTAAATTTAGCACAGGTACGATCATTAACTCAGACATGCGGGGGGACGCATGTCTGTGCCGCCCCCCCCCCCCCTCCCCGCACAAATACAAAAGCATCGCACAGAGGTGATGCCTTTGTATCTGTGGAGTAACTCCTGGCCAGCGCAGCTGGCCGGGAGTTGTGTGTCGCTGCCGCTGGCCGCAGCCGCTGCGTGAGACGTCACACAGCCGCTGCGCCACGCCCCCCCAACGGTCCGGCCATGCCTGCGTTGGCCGGACCGCGCCTACTAAACGGCAGCTTAACGGTGCCATACAGCCCCCTCCCGCCCAGCGACCGCCTCTGTCTCAGAGGCGATCGCTGGGTAGCGACGACTGCCATGCGCCTGCATGCGCAGTTCCGACCCAATCGCTGCGCTTCGACAAACTGCAGCGAGCGATCGGGTCGGAATGACCCCCTATATGTTCCTGTACAAAATAAACACACACACACACACACTATACTATAATATAGCAGAGACAACAGCACCCACCTTAATACATAAATAATGGAGTTTTACTTCATGGATTGTTCGTTGCATTTAAGCTTACATCAGATAGTATAATTTCAGTTTCACTCTGATGTGATAGCAGTTGCCAGGTTCTTGGAAATCTGGGTGATAGAGTAGGACTTGCAGTGAAATGGGGTCCCTTGATGTTGGGCTACAAGCATAAATACATTGATCAATCAATTAAACCCCCATTATTTATGTATTAAGGTGAGTGAGCTTACTATGGTGAGTGCTGAGTTCTCTGTTCAGTATTCATTTAAGAAATGTGTTCACATGCCAGTGCACCCCATGTATAAATATAAATTTATCACAAGTGAAAATATGTATGTATGTATGTATGTATGTATGTTCCTCATAGACTCCTACATGGTTTGCTGGATGTAGGCCAAACTTGGTACACATACCCTTCATTATCCAACTGAAAATACTCGCAGGGTTTTAAAAAATCCGCATGCCGGTGTACTTGTGCATATATTCGCATCCAAGATACATACACATTGCATTGCCTAGTCACAGCCAGTCATTTTCGTGATGTGTATGCACATGCGTATGCATCGCGGCAATGATGAGCCTGGCTACATCTGTGTATAAAATTAATTGATCTGTTTAATTGTTTGTCTGTCCGGTTATGCATTCAGATACCCTTGCACCGATTGTGATGAAACCAACACAAGATGGTCCAGTTGGATCCTGGCCGGGTATTAGGGGGCTTAGTGTCAGTTTGCCAGTCAGACCTCAAGGTGGAATTGGCTGGGCAGAGCTTTGACCCAGGGATCTGGCCCTTCCACTGGATAGATTTGGAAGAAAACTTTACAGAGTGGTAACAGTGGATCCCAGTAGACATCCTTGGGGTTTGGGTCAGTTGGACCTCACGGCGGAATGCGCTGGGCAGAACTTTGATCAAGGGAGCCTGTTCTGGGCCTTCCACTGCATGGATTTGGAAGAAAACTGCACTGATTGGGTCTAACTGGACCCTGGTCAGGTTTTATAGAAGTTATGGTCCCAGTTAGACCCAGGGAGCCTGTTCTGAGTCTTCCACTGGATGGATTTGAAAGAAAATTTCTCAGAGTGGTAACACTGGATCCCAGAAGACATACTAGGGGGTTGCGGCCGGACCTCACGTTGGCGTATGCTGGCCAAACTTTGACCCAGAGAGTCTGTTCTGGCCCTTCCACTGGATGGATTTAGATGAAAACCTCAAAGAACTGTAATAACTGACATAAATAACTTTAAATCAATGAACTAAAATAACTGACAGAAATAGAGGTGGGAAGACAAAAAATATTGTATACCCAAAAGCCTTGGAATAACAACATTGATAACAGAAGGAAAACTTTAAACCCACCACGCAATGGAAAAGTAATTCTAAAACTGAACAAAAAGAAAGCTGGGAATCAGGGCTACTGGTGACACCCCAAAAACAAAAACAACACTGGACAGCCACCTCATGGGTGAGTTGGAAGAGCTACTAATTATTTTTAATATGTTGACAGTTACATCCAACTCATTGATAACTGTGAAATGTAAATCTGGGCAATGACGGATACTTCAGCTAATATCTCTCTCTCCTATATATATATATATATATATATATATACACACACACTTTTTTCCTGCAACTCAATGGCACCACCATGGGGTCCAACATGGCCTCTTCATATGCAACTTTGTATATGTATAATTATGAGCGGTTGCATATTATGAATAATAAAAAATATTCTCGATATATAGCCTTTTATGTAAGGTATATTGACAATCTTTTTTTGATTTGGACTGGTGGTGTGGACCTTCTTGGTCAGTTCCTGAATTACTTGAATAGTATTCCCGATTTCATTAGGTTTACTTGCAACTTGATTTTTTTGTATGTCAAGGTTGCATCCGCGATGGAAAATTCAGTACTGATTTGTTTAGAAAGTGCGCAGATAAAAACACGCTTCTTCTCTCGTCCACTATCCACCCACAGCCCTTAAAACAGGGAATCCCTTTTTCACAACTCATGAGAGTTATAAGAATCACCTCTGATAAAAAAAAAAAAAAATTACCTGAGACATTGGAGACCATGGGTCGTATATTTTTGTAACGTGGATATGAGCCCAATGAAGTGAAAGCAGGTATCTCTAAATGTTTGACACTGGAATGTGAAGTCTTGTTGCATAAGTGTGAACCAGAGTCCAGGATGAAGCGATTGCCAATTTCTAGCATGCATTCCATCACGTCAAGGACAACAAAGGCGGCCATTGGTAAATATTGGCACATTATTCAAACTGACCATACATTGGGGCCATTATGTGAAGAACCACCACTTTTTTGCTACAAGCGGAGTCACAATTTGAAGGATCGAGTGATGCTGTCAGACATTAGCCCTGCTATGGGCACTAATGCAGTCTGATTAAGTTTACAAAAAGGAGCTTATAAATGCTTGAAGTGTGTTAATTGCACACACGTGATAACTGGTGTCAAGTTTTGTCACCCACTGACTGGTACGGATTATCCGATCCACTATCGGTTGAATTGTGAATCCAAGTATGTGGTCTATATTATCCTATATCCATGCAATATGGTCTATGTGGGAAAGACCATTAGGATGCTTAAAGAAAGAATTGTAAATGCATTGCTCATCCATTAAGAAGTCACAAATGGGTATAGATGCCACCACATCCCCGGTAGCAAGAATTTTTTATAATCCAAGACACAATTTACAGGATATTCGGTTTATGCCAGTGGACCATAATCCTCCTCTAAAAAAGGTGTTGGGATAGGCTTAAACTCTTGCTACAGCGCGAATGCCAATGGATATATAAACTTAACATCTTGGCACCAAGGGGCTTGAATTAAGAGTTCTCTTTCTCTTCCTTTCTTTGAATTTGATATATACGTTCCTATGAGATACAGTATATACAGTATATGTAACTTATTTAATTTTTATGTGCTTTATGTATATATATTGGTATAATACCATAACTGACAATATGAATTAAGGATCATAAACATGACTAATTATATAGAGGCGCTATGCCATCTATGGATTTTGCTATGAGCCCCCTGGGGTAAGATCTTGTCTTTGTTAGAGTTAATAACTATGGGATTAGCGATATCTTAATAGAACATTTTTTTTGGTGGGTTGATGATTATATTATATTGATCATCTGTTGTTCTGTGTTTAGGACTTCTAGTTGGCAGTCACCCAGGCTTGTGGGGCAGTGGAGGAGGTATTTCCCTAATTGCGATTGCTGAACCTACTTTTACCTGCTAGCCTGGTTGGCAGCTACATGTTTTTCTGCCATCCAGGTATCTGCATGTGTGTGTGTCACTTCTGATGATGCGGTTTCTATGGCAGCGGGATGGTCTGGCTAGCTTGGTTGGCGAAAGTGTTTCTGCCTGCCAGGCGGATGCAGGGGTCGGTGTCATCTCCGGTGATGCGGCCTCTGCGTCAGTGGCTTGGGTCCTGCTAGGATTGGAGGTAGCGGTCACCGCCATGTCAGCTCTGGCGACGCGATGATGAGGGGTGGGCCTATGTGATGCTGCGGCAGGGGGCGCATCT
The DNA here is from genome assembly GCF_028390025.1 of Pseudophryne corroboree. Taxonomy (NCBI): domain Eukaryota; kingdom Metazoa; phylum Chordata; class Amphibia; order Anura; family Myobatrachidae; genus Pseudophryne; species Pseudophryne corroboree. Next base: position 118,831,174 of record NC_086454.1, on the reverse strand, counting down.
CTTGTGCCTGATGATGCAGTATGAAGTAATTAATATACACACATGCTACACTTATCTATGTGTTGTGGAAGTCCTTATATAGTGTGCTAATGAGGTATACAGGTTGTTAATAATTAAATGTGGGTTCTGATTGGATATTATCCTGATTGATGTAGGTATTTAGAACAACTATGTTGGCGTGTTAGTCCGGCAGTCCTGGAGGAAGGTGGCTGTTACCACCGAAACAAATTTGTCGGACTGATGGATAGGGGATTATTCTAACACCCCGGAATATATAAGGAATGGGTGATTATATTATACCCTGATTACTGACTGCATCCTTGCTATTTTTTGCACTTATGCCAATGCATTGTTTTTTTATAACCTAATAAAAGAAAATTGATATTGAATTGGTGTGCTGGCTACCCGTGTTTGGGCTGTATCTGTGGTGGTTCAGGTGGACATGGACTAAGCTATACTTACAAATTAACCAGCACCCTGTAATACAAATGAAAACATGTGCGGTACTCGCAAGCTTTGTATATATATATATATATATATATTTTGCATCTGGAAAGAGTTCACGGTGATTCACTTTTTCCACATTTTGTTATGTTACAGCCTTATTCCAAAATGGAATAAATTAATTTCTTCCCTCAAAATTCTACACTCAATAAACCATAACGACAACATGAAAACAAATTTTTGGGAGATTTTTGCAAATTTATTAAAAATCAAAACCTAAGAAATCACATGTACATAAGTATTCACAGCCTTTGCTCAATACTTTGTTGATGCACCTTTGGCAGCAGTTACAGCCTCAAGTATTTTTGAATATGATGCCACAAGCTTGGCACAGCTATCTTTGGGCAGTTTCGTCCATTCCTCTTTCCATCACCTCTCAAGCTCCATCAGGTTGGATGGGAAGCATCGGTGCACAGCTATTTTTAGATCTCTCCAGAGATGTTGAATCGGATTCAAGTCTGGGCTCTGGCAGGGTCACTCAAGGACATTCACAGAGTTGTCATGAAGCCACTCCTTTGATATCTTGGCTGTGTGCTTAGGGTCGTTGTCCTGCTGAAAGATGAACTGTCGCCCCATTCTGAGGTCAAGAGCTCTCTGGAGCAGGTTTTCATCCAGGATGTTTCTGTACATTGCTGCATTCATCTTTCCCTCTATCCTGACTAGTCTCCTGACGCTGAAAAACATCCCCACAGCATGAAGCTGCCACCAACATGCTTCACTGTAGGGATGGTATTGGCCTGGTGATGAGCGGCGCCTAGTTTCCTCCAAACATTACACCTGGCATTCACTCCAAAAAGTTAAATCTTTGTCTCATTAGACCAGAGAATTTTGTTTCTCATGGTCTGAGAGTCCTTCAGGTGCATTTTGGCAAACTCCAGGCAGGCTGCCATGTACTTCTTACTAAGGAGTGGCTTCTGTCTGGCCACTCTACCATACAGGCCGGATTGGTGGATTGCTGCAGAGATGGTTATCCTTCTGGAAGGTTCTCCTCTCTCCACAGAGGAATGTTGTAGCTCTGACAGAGTGACCATCGGTGTCACGATCCTAGGCACGGCGATTCCCCAGATACACCAATCTGCGAATCCCTGCAACGTGATACCGCTACTGGATACCTGAGCGCGTGTGTTAATTTCGACACAATCACTGCCACCAGCCAAAGTACAAACGTTTAGGGTATGACCCAAGGCAAACTTATGGCTTTTGCCTGCACCTAGAATTATTAATATTTAGGTAACGCCTCTTTGAGAGTTGGGTTGGATACACAACAAAAACCAGATCTAAAATTAGATTATTTAATTCAAGTGAAACACTTCAAAGCTTATGTTACAGAAAAAAAAGTTACAAGAATATAATGATAAAAAGTCAAAGTCACAGCAGAAAAGATAATTTCAAGAAAATAAAAATAGGGAGATAAACCCACCGATCCTAGCACATGGAGCATGGGATGATGGCACGAAGTGAAGCCTCTTCAGATATCGGAACATTACAGAGCCAGAATGTTCTCCTGACTCGCTTCTTTGATAATAGACACTTTGCAGCCTCTGTTTCTCCTATTTAAATCTCAGGCTGCCCCTTCAGCCCCCCTCCCCTGGAGAGTTAATTTTAACCTTTTCAAGATCAGAGTTAATTGTGTAATTCAACTGTAACATGGAGTCTCTTGGTCATATACGCAGGGGCTGGCTAATTACTCTTCCCCTTCCTTTGAAGCTGGGCAATCAGCTTTATCAATCATACTAAGACACTGTTATAACTTATACTGTGGGGTCTCTTAGAAATACTAGCAGGCCAAATTGCCTTATCTTTTAATTGCTTGTTGAAGCTCTGAGCTAGTGTTTAGAACTGCAGAAATAAGGCCTGGATAAATATAATTTACAAACCAGTCAGGAAGGGCATAGCACCTTTCTGGTTCTTCTCATCTTTTATGCCTGTGTACACATCCTGCTCTTTTACAACTTACAAATGCGTTCTCCCAACCAGCTCTGGGTCCCTGCATCAAAGGGTATCTGACACCTCTGTACTGTAAACAGCTCTATACAAGCAGATCAATTAAGTATCTACCATTTAACATGCAAAGACACTTGACTGGTATGGTAATGGTATATTGATATATCAATTGGAATAATACAAATTTCAATCATGCCCATTCCGATATAACCAAGATGCGTTGGCATCACATCCATTGATACGTCACTCGGATATCCTGGTGTCATCTATATTGAAATCACACTACTTATTAACAGGCCTATTCCTACTTGAAATAGCCTGGATCATGAAACCTCCCCCTTTAAGATCAGCATGGGAGCAGTTGCATGTCAGGCCGAAGTATCCTATGACCTTTTCACACAGGGTTTATACATAACCACACACAGAGCATTTGCAGACATTGATCAATACAATATTATTTGCAGTTATGCATGTTCTGGCGACAGAATGGCGTCCAATCATGACAATTGGGTCCTTGGTTACCTCCCTGACTAGGCCAATTTTCCCCGATCGCTCAGTTTAGACGCCCGGAAAGCTCTAGGAAGAGTCCTGGTGGTTCCGAACTTCTTCCATTTACGGATGATGGAGGCCACTGTGCTCATTGGGCTCTTCAAAGCAGCAGATATTTTTCTGTACCCTTCCCCAGATTTGTGCCTCAGGACAATCCTGTCTCGGAGGTCTACAGACAATTCCCTTGATTTCATGCTTGGTTTGTGCTCAGACATGCACTGTCAAGTGTGAGACCTTATATAGACAGGTGTGTGCATTTCCAAATCATATCCAATCAACTGAATTTACCACAGGTGGACTCCAATTAAGCTGTAGGAACATCTCAAGGATAATCAGTGGAAACAGGATGTACCTGAGCTCAATTTTGAGCTTCATTGTAAAGGCTGTGAATACTTATGTACATGTGATTTCTTAGTTTTTTATTTTTTATAAATTTGCAAAAATCACAAAAAACTTTTCTCTGACGTCCTAGTGGATGCTGGGGACTCCGTAAGGACCATGGGGAATAGACGGGCTCCGCAGGAGACTGGGCACACTATAAGAAAGATTTGGTACTACCTGGTGTGCACTGGCTCCTCCCTCTATGCCCCTCCTCCAGACCTCAGTTAGATTTCTGTGCCCGGCCCGAGCTGGTTGCACACTAGGGGCTCTCCTGAGCTTCTAGAAAGAAAGTTTAAATTAGTTTTTTTATTTTACAGTGAGACCTGCTGGCAACAGGCTCACTGTATCGAGGGACTAAGGGGAGAAGAAGCGAACCTACCTGCTTGCAGCTAGCTTGGGCTTCTTAGGCTACTGGACACCATTAGCTCCAGAGGGATCGACCGCAGGACCCGTCCTTGGTGTTCGTTCCCGGAGCCGCGCCGCCGTCCCCCTTACAGAGCCAGAAGCATGAAGATGGTCCGGAAAATCGGCGGCAGAAGACTTCAGTCTTCACCAAGGTAGCGCACAGCACTGCAGCTGTGCGCCATTGCTCCTCATACACACTTCACACTCCGGTCACTGAGGGTGCAGGGCGCTGGGGGGGGGGCGCCCTGAGCAGCAATAAAAACACCTTGGCTGGCAAAATAACCACAATATATAGCCCCAGAGGCTATATATGTGGTAATTACCCCTGCCAGAATACAGAAAAAAGCGGGAGAAAAGTCAGCCGAAAAAGGGGCGGAGCCATCTCCCTCAGCACACTGGCGCCATTTTCTCTTCACAGTGTAGCTGGAAGACAGCTCCCCAGGCTCTCCCCTGTAGTTTTCAGGCTCAAAGGGTTAAAAAGAGAGGGGGGGCACTAAATTTAGGCGCAATATTGTTTATACAAGCAGCTATTGGGGAAAATTCACTCAGTGATAGTGTTTATCCCTACATTATATAGCGCTCTGGTGTGTGCTGGCATACTCTCTCTCTGTCTCCCCAAAGGGCTGTGTGGGGTCCTGTCCTCAGTCAGAGCATTCCCTGTGTGTGCGCGGTGTGTCGGTACGGCTGTGTCGACATGTTTGATGAGGAGGCTTATGTGGAGGCGGAGCAGATGCCGATAAATGGGATGTCGCCCCCTGTGGGCCGACACCAGAGTGGATGGATAGGTGGAAGGTATTAACCGACAGTGTCAACTCCTTACATAAAAGGCTGGATGACGTAACAGCTATGGGACAGCCGGCTTCTCAGCCCGCGCCTGCCCAGGCGTCTCAAAGGCCATCAGGGTCTCAAAAACGCCCGCTCCCTCAGATGGCAGACACAGATGTCGACACGGAGTCTGACTCCAGTGTCGACGAGGTTTAGACATATACACAATCCACTAGGAACATCCGTTACATGATCCCGGCAATAAAAAATGTGTTACACATTTCTGACATTAACCCAAGTACCACTAAAAAAGGGTTTTATGTGTGGGGAGAAAAAGCAGGCAGTGTTTTGTTTCCCCATCAAATGAGTGAATGAAGTGTGAAAAAGCGTGGGTTCCCTCGATAAGAAACTGGTAATTTCTAAAAAAGTTACTGATGGCGTACCCTTTCCCGCCAGAGGATAAGTTACGCTGGGAGATATCCCCTAGGGTGGATAAGGCGCTCACACGTTTGTCAAAAAAGGTGGCACTTCCGTCTTAGGATACGGCCACTTTGAAGGTACCTGCTGATAAATAGCAGGAGGCTATCCTGAAGTCTGTATTTACACACTCAGGTACTAGACTGAGACCTGCAGATAGTGCTGCTGCAGCATGGTCTGTAACCCTGTCAAACAGGGATACTATTTTGCGAACATAAGACGTCGTCTTATATATGAGGGATGCACAGAGGGATATTTTGCCGGCTGGCATCCAGAATTAATGCAATGTCCATACTGTCAGGAGGGTATGAGAGACACGACACTGGACAGGTGATGCTGACTTTAAAAGGCACATAGAACCTTATAAGGGTGAGGAATTGTTTGGGGATGGTCTCTGGGACCGCGTATCCACAGCAACAGCTGGGAAGAAATTTTTTTACCTCAGGTTTCCTCACAGCCTAAGAAAAGCACTGTATTATCAGGTACAGTCCTGTTGGCTTCAGAAAAGCAAGCGGGTCAAAGGCGCTTCCTTTCTACACAGAGACGAGGGAAGAGGGAAAAAGCTGCACCAGTCAGCCAGTTCCCAGAATCAAAATTCTTCCCCCGCTTCCTCTGAGTCCACCGCATGACGCGGGGGCTCCACAGGCGTAGCCAGGTACGGTGGGGGGCTGCCTCAAAAATTTCAGCGATCAGTGGGCTCGCTCACAGGTGGATCCCTGGATCCTTCAAGTAGTATCTCAGGGGTACAAACTGGAATTCGAGGCGTCTCCCCCCCACCGTTTCCTCAAATCTGCCTTGCCGACAACTCCCTCAGGCAGGGAGGCTGTGCTGGAGGCAATTCACAAGCTGTATTCCCAGCAGGTGATAGTCAAAGTACCCCTACTTCAACAAGGACGGGGTTACTATTCCACACTGTTTGTGGTACCGAAACCGGACGGTTCGGTGAGACCCATTTTAAATTTGAAATCCTTGAACACATACATAAAAAGTTCAAGATGGAATCGCTCAGGGCGGTTATTGCAAGCCTGAACGAGGGGGATTACATGGTATCCCTGGATATCAAGGATGCTTACCTGCATGTCCCAATTTACCTTCCTCACCAGGAGTACCTCAGATTTGTGGTACAGGATTGCCATTACCAATTCCAGACACTACCGTTTGGACTGTCCACGGCACCGAGGGTGTTTACCAAGGTAATGGCAGAAATGATGATACTCCTTCGAAAAAAGGGAGTTTTAATTATCCCGTACTTGGACGATCTCCTAATAAAGGCGAGGTCCAGGGAGCAGTTACTGGTCGGAGTAGCACTATCTCGGGAAGTGCTACAACAGCATGGCTGGATTCTAAACATTTCAAAGTCACAACTGGTTCCTTCCACACGCTTACTGTTCCTGGGGATGATTCTGGACACAGAACAGAAAAAGTGTTTCTCCCGCAGGAGAAAGCCAAGGAGCTGTCATCTCTAGTCAGAGACCTCCTAAAACCAAAACGGGTATCTGTGCATCACTGCACACGAGTCCTGGGAAAAATGGTGGCTTCGTACGAAGCAATTCCATTCGGCAGGTTCCATGCAAGGACCTTCCAGTGGGACCTCTTGGACAAGTGGTCGGGATCGCATCTTCAGATGCATCAACTGATAACCCTGTCTCCAAGGACCAGGGTGTCTCTACTGTGGTGGCTGCAGAGTGCTCATCTTCTAGAGGGCCGCAAATTCGGCATACAGGACTGGGTCCTGGTGACCACGGATGCCAGCCTTCGGGGCTGGGGCGCAGTCACACAGGGAAGAAATTTCCAGGGACTTTGGTCACGTCAGGAGTCGTCCCTACACATAAACATTCTGGAACTGCGGGCCATTTACAATGCCCTAAGTCAGGCAAGGCCCCTGCTTCAAAACCAGCCGGTTCTGATCCAATCAGACAACATCACGGCAGTCGCCCATGTAAACCGACAGGGCGGCACAAGAAGCAGGGTGGCGATGGCAGAAGCCACAAGGATTCTCCGATGGGCGGAAAATCACGTACTAGCACTGTCAGCAGTGTTCATTCCGGGAGTGGACAACTGGGAAGCAGACTTCCTCACCAGACACGACCTACACCCGGGAGAGTGGGGACTTCATCCAGAAGTCTTCCTACTGTTGGTAAACCGTTGGGAAAGGCCACAGGTGGACACCAGGAAGGCCCCTACAGAGGAATTTCAGCTGGGTCGTTTTCTGCACTTCCTACAGTCAGGAGTGACTATGGGCCTAAAATTGGGTTCCATTAAGGTCCAGATTTCGGCTCTGTCGATTTTCTTCCAGAAAGAACTGGCTTCACTGCCTGAAGTTCAGACTTTTGTAAAGGGAGTGCTTCATATTCAGCCCCCTTTTGTGCCTCCTGTGGCACCTTGGGATCTCAATGTGGTGTTGAGTTTCCTAAAATCACATTGGTTTGAACCACTTAAAACCGTGGATCTGAAATATCTCACGTGGAAAGTGGTCATGTTATTGGCCTTGGCTTCGGCCAGGCGTGTGTCAGAATTGGCGGCTTTGTCATGTAAAAGCCCTTATCTGATTTTCCATATGGATAGGGCAGAATTGAGGACTCGTCCCCAGTTTCTCCCTAAGGTGGTATCAGCTTTTCACTTGAACCAACCTATTGTGGTGCCTGCGGCTACTAGGGACTTGGAGGATTCCAAGTTACTGGACGTAGTCAGGGCCTTGAAAATTTATGTTTCTAGGACGGCTGGAGTCAGGAAAACTGACTCGCTTTTTATCCTGTATGCACCCAACAAAATAGGTGCTCCTGCTTCTAAGCAGACTATTGCTCGCTGGATTTGTAGCACAATTCAGCTGGCGCATTCTGCGGCTGGATTGCCGCATCCTAAATCAGTGAAAGCCCATTCCACGAGGAAGGTGGGATCATCTTGGGCGGCTGCCCGAGGGGTCTCGGCTTTACAACTTTGCCGAGCTGCAACTTGGTCAGGGGCAAACACGTTTGCTAAATTCTACAAATTTGATACCCTGGCTGAGGAGGACCTTGAGTTCTCTCATTCGGTGCTGCAGAGTCATCCGCACTCTCCCGCCCATTTGGGAGCTTTGGTATAATCCCCATGGTCCTTACGGAGTCCCCAGCATCCACTAGGACGTCAGAGAAAATAAGAATTTACTCACCGGTAATTCTATTTCTCTGACGTCCTTGTGGATGCTGGGACTCCGTCAGGACCATGGGGAATAGCGGCTCCGCAGGAGACTGGGCACAAAAGTAAAAGCTTTAGGACTACCTGGTGTGCACTGGCTCCTCCCCCTATGACCCTCCTCCAAGCCTCAGTTAGATTTTTGTGCCCGAACGAGAAGGGTGCACAGTAGGTGGCTCTCCTGAGCTGCTTAGTGAAAAAGTTTAAGTTAGGTTTTTTATTTTCAGTGAGTCCTGCTGGCAACAGGCTCACTGCATCGAGGGACTAAGGGGAGAAGAAGCGAACTCACCTGCGTGCAGAGTGGATTGGGCTTCTTAGGCTACTGGACATTAGCTCCAGAGGGACCGATCACAGGCCCAGCCATGGATAGGTCCCATAGCCGCGCCGCCGGCCCCCTTACAGAGCCAGAAGACAGAAGAGGTCCGGAAAATCGGCGGCAGAAGACGTCCTGTCTTCAATAAGGTAGCGCACAGCACCGCAGCTGTGCGCCATTGCTCTCAGCACACTTCACACTCCGGTCACTGAGGGTGCAGGGCGCTGGGGGGGGCGCCCTGAGACGCAATAAAAACACCTTGGATGGCAAAAAAATACATCACATATAGCTCCTGGGCTATATGGATGCATTTAACCCCTGCCAGTTTTCCTTAAAAAAGCGGGAGAAAGGCCGCCGAGAAGGGGGCGGAGCCTAGCTCCTCAGCACACAAGCACAATTTTCCCTCACAGCTCCGCTGGAAGGACGTCTCCCTGACTCTCCCCTGCAGTCCTGCACTACAGAAACAGGGTAAAACAAGAGAGGAGGGGCACTAAATTGGCATAAGAATCTATACAGCAGCTATATTAGGGAGAAACACTTATACAAGGTTGTCCCTATACATTATATATAGCGCTCTGGTGTGTGGTGGCAAACTCTCCCTCTGTCTCCCCAAAGGGCTAGTGGGGTCCTGTCCTCTATCAGAGCATTCCCTGTGTGTGTGCTGTGTGTCGGTACGTTTGTGTCGACATGTATGAGGAGGAAAATGGTGTGGAGGCGGAGCAATTGCCTGTAATAGTGATGTCACCCCCTAGGGATTCGACACCTGACTGAATGGTCTTATGGAAGGAATTACGTGATAGCGTCAGCACTTTACAAAAGACTGTTGACGACATGAGACAGCCGGCAAATCAGTTAGTACCTGTCCAGGCGTCTCAAACACCGTCAGGGGCTCTAAAGCGCCCGTTACCTCAGATGGTCGACACAGACCCAGACATGGACACTGACTCCAGTGTCGACGGTGAGGAAACAAACGTGATTTCCAGTAGGGCCACACGTTACATGATCACGGCAATGAAGGAGGTTTTGAACATTTCTGATACTACAAGTACCACAAAAAAGGGTATTATGTGGGGTGTGAAAAAACTACCCGTAGTTTTTCCTGAATCAGATGAATTAAATGAGGTGTGTGATGAAGCGTGGGTTTCCCCCGATAAAAAACTGATAATTTCTAAAAAAATTATTGGCATTATACCCTTTCCCGCCAGAGGTTAGGGCGCGTTGGGAAACACCCCCTAGGGTAGATAAAGCGCTCACACGCTTATCAAAACAAGTGGCGTTACCGTCTCCTGATACGGCCGCCCTCAAGGAACCAGCTGATAGGAAGCTGGAAAATATCCTAAAAAGTATATACACACATACTGGTGTTATACTGCGACCAGCAATCGCCTCAGCCTGGATGTGCAGTGCTGGAGTGGCTTGGTCGGATTCCCTGACTGAAAATATTGATACCCTGGACAGGGACAGTATATTATTGACTATACAGCATTTAAAGGATGCATTTCTATATATGCGAGATGCACAGAGGGATATTTGCACTCTGGCATCAAGAGTAAGTGCGCTGTCCATTTCTGCCAGAAGAGGGTTATGGACGCGACAGTGGTCAGGTGATGCGGATTACAAACGGCATATGGAAGTATTGCCGTATAAAGGGGAGGAGTTATTTGGGGTTGGTCTATCGGACCTGGTGGCCACGGCAACGGCTGGGAAATCCACCTTTCTACCCCAGGTCACCTCTCAGCAGAAAAAGACACCGTCTTTTCAGGCTCAGTCCTTTCGTCCCCATAAGGGCAAGCGGGCAAAAGGCCACTCATTTCTGCCCCGGGGCAGAGGAAGGGGAAAAAGACTGCATCAGGCAGCCTCTTCCCAGGAACAGAAGCCCTCCCCCGCTTCTGCCAAGTCCTCAGCATGACGCTGGGGCCTTACAAGCGGACTCAGGCACGGTGGGGGGCCGTCTCAAGAATTTCAGCGCGCAGTGGGCTCACTCGCAAGTGGACCCCTGGATCCTGCAGGTAGTATCTCAGGGGTACAAATTGGAATTCGAGACGTCTCCCCCTCGCCGGTTCCTGAAGTCTGCTTTACCAACGTCTCCCTCCGACAGGGAGGCGGTATTGGAAGCCATTCACAAGCTGTATTCCCAGCAGGTGATAATCAAGGTACCCCTCCTGAAACAGGGGAAGGGGTATTATTCCACGCTGTTTGTGGTGCCGAAGCCGGACGGCTCGGTGAGACCTATTTTAAATCTGAAATCCTTGAACACTTACATACAAAGGTTCAAATTCAAGATGGAGTCACTCAGAGCAGTGATAGCGAACCTGGAAGAAGGGGACTATATGGTGTCTCTGGACATCAAGGATGCTTACACCTCCATGTCCCAATTTGCCCTTCTCACCAAGGGTACCTCAGGTTTGTGGTACAGAACTGTCATTATCAGTTTCAGACGCTGCCGTTTGGATTGTCCACGGCACCCCGGGTCTTTACCAAGGTAATGGCCGAAATGATGATTCTTCTTCGAAGAAAAGGCGTCTTAATTATCCCTTACTTGGACGATCTCCTGATAAGGGCAAGGTCCAGGGAACAGTTAGAGGTCGGAGTAGCACTATCTCAAGTAGTGCTACGACAGCACGGGTGGATTCTAAATATTCCAAAATCGCAGCTGATTCCGACGACACGTCTGCTGTTCCTAGGGATGATTCTGGACACAGTCCAGAAAAAGGTGTTTCTCCCGGAGGAGAAAGCCAGGGAGTTATCCGAGCTAGTCAGGAACCTCCTAAAACCAGGCCAAGTGTCAGTGCATCAATGCACAAGGGTCCTGGGAAAAATGGTGGCTTCTTACGAAGCGATTCCATTCGGCAGATTCCACGCAAGAACCTTTCAGTGGGATCTGCTGGACCCTGTCTGTTCCAAGACTTACCGCGGCTGCGTTTGACGGCATGGCGGTTGAACGCCGGATCCTGTAGGAAAAAGGCATTCCAGATGAAGTCATTCCTACCCTGATCAAAGCCAGGAAGGATGTAACTGCACAACATTATCACCGTATTTGGAGGAAATATGTTGCGTGGTGCGAGGCCAGGAAGGCCCCGACAGAGGAATTTCAACTAGGTCGTTTCCAGCATTTCCTGCAAACAGGACTATCCATGGGCCTAAAATTAGGATCCATTAAGGTTCAAATTTCGGCCTTGTCGATTTTCTTCCAGAAAGAATTGGCTTCAGTTCCTGAAGTCCAGACTTTTGTAAAGGGGGTACTGCATATACAGCCGCCCTTTGTGCCTCCAGTGGCACCCTGGGATCTCAATGTGGTTTTGGGATTCCTAAAATCTCATTGGTTCGAACCACTTGCCACAGTGGATTTAAAATATCTCACATGGAAAGTGGTAATGCTGTTGGCCCTGGCTTCAGCCAGGCGCGTATCAGAATTAGCGGCTTTATCCTATAAAAGCCCTTACCTGATATTTCATTCGGATAGGGCAGAATTGAGGACTCGCCCTCAATTTCTCCCTAAGGTGGTTTCAGCGTTTCACCTAAACCAACCTATTGTGGTGCCTGCGGCTACTGGGGACTTGGAGGATTCCAAGTTACTGGATGTAGTCAGGGCCCTGAAAATATATGTTTCCAGGACGGCTGGAGTCAGAAAATCTGACTCGCTGTTTATATTGTATGCACCCAACAAGCTGGGTGCTCCTGCTTCTAAGCAGACTATTGCTCGTTGGATTTGTAGTACAATTCAGCTTGCACATTCTGTGGCAGGCCTGCCACAGCCAAAATCTGTCAATGCCCATTCCACAAGGAAGGTGGGCTCATCTTGGGCGGCTGCCCGAGGGGTCTCGGCTTTACAACTTTGCCGAGCAGCTACGTGGTCAGGGGAAAACACGTTTGTAAAATTCTACAAATTTGATACCCTGGCTAAGGAGGACCTGGAGTTCTCTCATTCGGTGCTGCAGAGTCATCCGCACTCTCCCGCCCGTTTGGGAGCTTTGGTATAATCCCCATGGTCCTGACGGAGTCCCAGCATCCACAAGGACGTCAGAGAAAATAAGAATTTACTTACCGATAATTCTATTTCTCGTAGTCCGTAGTGGATGCTGGGCGCCCATCCCAAGTGCGGATTGTCTGCAATACTTGTACATAGTTATTGTTGCCAAAAATTCGGGTTTTTGTTGTAGTGAGCCATCTGTTCTGGAGGCTCCTCATGTTATCATACTGTTAACTGGGTTTAGATCACAAGTTATATGGTGTGATTGGTGTGGCTGGTATGAGTCTTACCCGGGATTCAAAAATCCTTCCTTATTGTGTACGCTCGTCCGGGCACAGTATCTTAACTGAGGCTTGGAGGAGGGTCATAGGGGGAGGAGCCAGTGCACACCAGGTAGTCCTAAAGCTTTTACTTTTGTGCCCAGTCTCCTGCGGAGCCGCTATTCCCCATGGTCCTGACGGAGTCCCAGCATCCACTACGGACTACGAGAAATAGAATTATCGGTAAGTAAATTCTTATTTTCTCGTAGTCCGTAGTGGATGCTGGGCGCCCATCCCAAGTGCGGATTGTCTGCAATACTTGTATATAGTTATTGCCTAACTAAAGGGTTATTGTTGAGCCATCTGTTGAGAGGCTCAGTTATATTTCATACTGTTAACTGGGTTTAATATCACGAGTTATACGGTGTGATTGGTGTGGCTGGTATGAGTCTTACCCGGGATTCAAAATCCTTCCTTATTGTGTCAGCTCTTCCGGGCACAGTATCCTAACTGAGGTCTGGAGGAGGGGCATAGAGGGAGGAGCCAGTGCACACCAGGTAGTACCAAATCTTTCTTATAGTGTGCCCAGTCTCCTGTGGAGCCCGTCTATTCCCCATGGTCCTTACGGAGTCCCCAGCATCCACTACGGACTACGAGAAATAGAATTACCGGTGAGTAAATTCTTATTTTTCACATTATCATTATGGGGTATTGGGGGTCATTCCGAGTTGATCGTAGCTGTGCTAAATTTAGCACAGCTACGATCGTAAACTCAGACATGCGGGGGGGATGCCAAGTACAGGGCTAGTCAGCCCCGCATGTCAGTACCGCCAACCCCACACAAATACAAAAGCATCGCACAGAGGCGATGCCTTTGTATCTGTGGAGTAACTCCTGGCCAGCACAGCTCCTCCGGCTGGCCGGGAGTTGTGTGTCGCTGCCGCTGGCTGCAGCGGCTGCGTGAGAAGTCACGCAGCCGCCACGCCCCCTCAATGGTCCGGCCACGCCTGCATTGGCTGGACCGCGCCTACTAAACGGCAGCTTAACGCCGCCATTCAGCCCCCTCCCGCCCAGTGACCGCCTCTGTCTCAGAGGCGATCGCTGGGCTCCGACGACTGCCATGCGCCGGCGCACTGCGGCGCCGGCGCATGTGCAGTTCCAACCCAATCGCTGCGCTGTGACAAACTGCAGCGAGCGATTGGGTCGGAATGACCCCCATTGTGTGTAGAATTTTGAAGGAAAAAATGAATCTATTCCATTTTGGAATAAGGCTGTAGCATAACAAAATGTAGAAAAAGTCAAGTGCTGTGAATACTTTCCGGAGGCACTGTGTATACATGCCGCCCAACTCCCATTTCTCTGGGACTGTCCTGCTGTCCCACCCACAGGCCACAGTGTCGTGCGATGTGGGGGGAAGTTGGGAAGCACACACTGCTGCTCTGCTAACTGATGGGACATCTTTTCACAGTACAGGGAGAGCCTGGGGGCATCCCAGCAACTCGGTGATGCAAATGGGTTATGTGGTGGGGCTCTACCCCTTTCATCAAGGATCCGTTCCCTGTTCGGGCACAAAGTCCACGGAGGTCTTGACTTGCTCTGCTCTAATGGTGGGAGATATAATAAGATTTTACTTACCGATAAATCTATTTCTCGGAGTCCGTAGTGGATGCTGGGGTTCCTGAAAGGACCATGGGGAATAGCGGCTCCGCAGGAGACAGGGCACAAAAAGTAAAGCTTTTTCAGATCAGGTGGTGTGCACTGGCTCCTCCCCCTATGACCCTCCTCCAGACTCCAGTTAGGTACTGTGCCCGGACGAGCGTACACAATAAGGGAGGATTTTGAATCCCGGGTAAGACTCATACCAGCCACACCAATCACACCGTACAACCTGTGATCTAAACCCAGTTAACAGTATGATAACAGCGGAGCCTCTGAAAGATGGCTTCCTTCAACAATAACCCGAATTAGTTAACAATAACTATGTACAATTTATGCAGATAATCCGCACTTGGGATGGGCGCCCAGCATCCACTACGGACTCCGAGAAATAGATTTATCGGTAAGTAAAATCTTATTTTCTCTATCGTCCTAGTGGATGCTGGGGTTCCTGAAAGGACCATGGGGATTATACCAAAGCTCCCAAACGGGCGGGAGAGTGCGGATGACTCTGCAGCACCGAATGAGAGAACTCCAGGTCCTCCTTAGCCAGAGTATCAAATTTGTAAAATTTTACAAACGTGTTCTCCCCTGACCACGTAGCTGCTCGGCAAAGTTGTAATGCCGAGACCCCTCGGGCAGCCGCCCAAGATGAGCCCACCTTCCTTGTGGAGTGGGCCTTTACAGATTTAGGCTGTGGCAGGCCTGCCACAGAATGTGCAAGTTGGATTGTGCTACAGATCCAACGAGCAATCGTCTGCTTAGACGCAGGAGCACCCATCTTGTTGGGTGCATACAATATAAACAACGAGTCAGATTTTCTGACTCCAGCTGTCCTTGCAATATATATTTTTAATGCTCTGACAACGTCCAGTAACTTGGAGTCCTCCAAGTCACCTGTAGCCGCAGGCACTACAATAGGCTGGTTCAGATGAAATGCTGACACCACCTTAGGGAGAAAATGCGGACGAGTCCGCAGTTCTGCCCTGTCCGAATGGAAAATCAGATATGGGCTTTTGTAAGATAAAGCTGCCAATTCTGACACTCTCCTGGCAGAAGCCAGGGCTAGAAGCATGGTCACTTTCCAAGTGAGATATTTCAAATCCACCTTATTTAGTGGTTCCAAACCAATGAGATTTTAGAAAGTCCAAAACCACATTGAGATCCCACGGTGCCACTGGAGGCACCACAGGGGGCTGTATATGCAGCACTCCCTTAACAAAGGTCTGGACTTCAGGGACTGAAGCCAATTCTTTTTGAAAGAAAATCGACAGGGCCGAAATTTGAACCTTAATAGATCCCAATTTGAGACCCATAGACAATCCTGATTGCAGGAAATGTAGGAATCGACCCAGTTGAAATTCCTCCGTCGGAGCACTCCGATCTTCGCACCACGCAACATATTTTCGCCAAATTCGGTGATAATGTTGCACGGTTACTTCCTTCCTTGCTTTAATCAAAGTAGGAATGACTTCTTCCGGCATGCCTTTTTCCTTTAGGATCCGGCGTTCAACCGCCATGCCGTCAAACGCAGCCGCGGTAAGTCTTGAAACAGACAGGGACCCTGCTGAAGCAAGTCCCTCCTTAGAGGTAGAGGCCACGGATCTTCCGTGATCATCTCTTGAAGTTCCGGGTACCAAGTCCTTCTTGGCCAATCCGGAACCACTAGTATCGTTCTTACGCCTCTTTGCCGTATAATTCTCAATACTTTTGGTATGAGAGGCAGAGGAGGAAACACATACACCGACTGGTACACCCAAGGCGTTACCAGCGCGTCCACAGCTATTGCCTGCGGATCTCTTGACCTGGCGCAATACCTGTCCAGTTTTTTGTTGAGGCGAGACGCCATCATGTCCACCATTGGTCTTTCCCAACGGGTTACCAGCATGTGGAAGACTTCTGGATGAAGTCCCCACTCTCCCGGGTGAAGATCGTGTCTGCTGAGGAAGTCTGCTTCCCAGTTGTCCACTCCCGGGATGAACACTGCTGACAGTGCTATCACATGATTCTCTGCCCAGCGAAGAATCCTTGCAGCTTCTGCCATTGCACTCCTGCTTCTTGTGCCGCCCTGTCTGTTCACATGGGCGACTGCCGTGATGTTGTCCGACTGGATCAACACCGGTTTTCCCTGAAGCAGAGGTTCTGCCTGGCTTAGAGCATTGTATATTGCTCTTAGTTCCAGAATGTTTATGTGAAGAGACGTTTCCAGGCTTGTCCATACTCCCTGGAAGTTTCTTCCTTGTGTGACTGCTCCCCAGCCTCTCAGGCTGGCGTCCGTGGTCACCAGGATCCAATCCTGTATGCCGAATCTGCGGCCCTCCAATAGATGAGGACTCTGCAACCACCACAGAAGAGACACCCTTGTCCTTGGAGACAGGGTTATCCGTAGGTGCATCTGAAGATGCGACCCTGACCATTTGTCCAACAGATCCCTTTGGAAAATTCTTGCGTGGAATCTGCCGAATGGAATTGCTTCGTAAGAAGCCACCATTTTTCCCAGGACTCTTGTGCATTGATGTACAGACACCTTTCCTGGTTTTAGGAGGTTCCTGACAAGCTCGGATAACTCCTTGGCTTTTTCCTCCGGGAGAAAAACCTTTTTCTGAACCGTGTCCAGAATCATCCCTAGGAACAGCAGACGAGTTGTCGGCATTAACTGGGATTTTGGAATATTCAGAATCCACCCGTGCTGTTTTAGCACTTCTTGAGACAGTGCTAATCCCATCTCTAGCTGTTCTCTGGACCTCGCCCTTATTAGGAGATCGTCCAAGTATGGGATAATTAATACGCCTTTTCTTCGAAGAAGAATCATCATCTCGGCCATTACCTTTGTAAAGATCCGAGGTGCCGTGGACAATCCGAACGGCAGCGTTTGAAACTGATAGTGACAGTTTTGTACAACGAACCTGAGGTACCCCTGGTGTGAGGGGTAAATTGGAACGTGGAGATACGCATCCTTGATGTCCAAGGATACCATAAAGTCCCCCTCTTCCAGGTTCGCTATCACTGCTCTGAGTGACTCCATCTTGAACTTGAACTTCTTTATGTACAGGTTCAAGGACTTCAGATTTAGAATAGGCCTTACCGAGCCATCCGGCTTCGGTACCACAAAAAGAGTGGAATAATACCCCTTCCCTTGTTGTAGAAGAGGTACCTTGACTATCACCTGCTGAGAGTACAGCTTGTGAATGGCTTCCAAAACCGTCTCCCTTTCGGAGGGGGACGTTGGTAAAGCAGACTTCAGGAAACGGCGAGGTGGATCTGTCTCTAATTCCAACCTGTACCCTTGAGATATTATCTGCAGGATCCAGGGATCTACCTGCGAGTGAGCCCACTGCGCGCTGTAATTTTTGAGACGACCGCCCACCGTCCCCGAGTCCGCTTGAGAAGCCCCAGCGTCATGCTGAGGCTTTTGTAGAAGCCGGGGAGGGCTTCTGTTCCTGGGAAGGAGCTGCGTGTTGCTGTCTCTTCCCTCGACCTCTGCCTCGTGGCAGATATGAATAGCCCTTTGCTCTCTTATTTTTAAAGGAACGAAAGGGCTGCGGTTGAAAAGTCGGTGCCTTTTTCTGTTGGGGAGTGACTTGAGGTAGAAAGGTGGATTTCCCGGCTGTAGCCGTGGCCACCAAATCTGATAGACCGACTCCAAATAACTCCTCCCCTTTATACGGCAAAACTTCCATATGCCGTTTTGAATCCGCATCGCCTGTCCACTGTCGCGTCCATAAAGCTCTTCTGGCCGAAATGGACATAGCACTTACCCGTGATGCCAGTGTGCAGATATCCCTCTGTGCATCACGCATATAAAGAAATGCATCCTTTATTTGTTCTAACGACAGTAAAATATTGTCCCTGTCCAGGGTATCAATATTTTCAATCAGGGACTCTGACCAAACTACCCCAGCACTGCCCATCCAGGCAGTCGCTACAGCTGGTCGTAGTATAACACCTGCATGTGTGTATATACTTTTTTGGATATTTTCCATCCTCCTATCTGATGGATCTTTAAGTGCGGCCGTCTCAGGAGAGGGTAACGCCACTTGTTTAGATAAGCGTGTTAGCGCCTTGTCCACCCTAGGAGGTGTTTCCCAGCGCTCCCTAACCTCTGGCGGGAAAGGGTATAATGCCAATAATTTCTTTGAAATTATCAGCTTTTTATCAGGGGCAACCCACGCTTCATTACACACGTCATTTAATTCTTCTGATTCAGGAAAAACTATAGGTAGTTTTTTCATACCCCACATAATACCCTGTTTAGTGGTACCTGTAGTATCAGCTAAATGTAACGCCTCCTTCATTGCCAAAATCATATAACGTGTGGCCCTACTGGAAAATACGGTTGATTCGTCACCGTCACCACTGGAGTCATCGCCTGTGTCTGGGTCTGTGTCGACCGACTGAGGCAAGGGGCGTTTCACAGCCCCTGACGGTGTTTGAGTCGCCTGGACAGGCACTAATTGATTGTCCGGCCGCCTCATGTCGTCAAACGACTGCTTTAGCGTGTTGACACTATCCCGTAGTTCCATAAATAAAGGCATCCATTCTGGTGTCGACTCCCTAGGGGGTGACATCCTCATATTTGGCAATTGCTCCGTCTCCACACCAATATCGTCCTCATACATGTCGACACACACGTACCGACACACAGCAGACACACAGGGAATGCTCCTAACGAAGACAGGACCCACTAGCCCTTTGGGGAGACAGAGGGAGAGTTTGCCAGCACACACCAAAAGCGCTATATATATATCAGGGATAGCCTTATAATAAGTGCTCCCTTATAGCTGCTTTGTTATATCAAAATATCGCCATAAATTTGCCCCCCCCTCTCTGTTTTACCCTGTTTCTGTAGTGCAGTGCAGGGGAGAGACTTGGGAGCCGTCCTGACCAGCGGAGCTGTGAGAGGAAATGGCGCCGTGTGCTGAGGAGATAGGCCCCGCCCCTTTTCTGGCGGGCTCGTCTCCCGCTATTTAGAAAAATCAGGCAGGGGTTAAATATCTCCATATAGCCTCTAGGGGCTATATGTGAGGTATTTTTAGCCTTTATAGGTAATCATTTGCCTCCCAGGGCGCCCCCCTCCCAGCGCCCTGCACCCTCAGTGACTGCCGTGTGAAGTGTGCTGAGAGGAAAATGGCGCACAGCTGCAGTGCTGTGCGCTACCTTTTGAAGACTGCAGGAGTCTTCAGCCGCCGATTCTGGACCTCTTCTGACTTCAGCATCTGCAAGGGGGCCGGCGGCGCGGCTCCGGTGACCATCCAGGCTGTACCTGTGATCGTCCCTCTGGAGCTTGATGTCCAGTAGCCAAGAAGCCAATCCATCCTGCACGCAGGTGAGTTGACTCCTTCTCCCCTCAGTCCCTCGCTGCAGTGATCCTGTTGCCAGCAGGAATCACTGTAAAATAAAAAACCTAGCTAAACTTTTTCTAAGCAGCTCTTTAGGAGAGCCACCTAGATTGCACCCTTCTCGGCCGGGCACAAAAATCTAACTGGAGTCTGGAGGAGGGTCATAGGGGGAGGAGCCAGTGCACACCACCTGATCTGAAAAAGCTTTACTTTTTGTGCCCTGTCTCCTGCGGAGCCACTATTCCCCATGGTCCTTTCAGGAACCCCAGCATCCACTAGGACGATAGAGAAATATTTATATACTGGTTATGTAATAGTGTCGTTTTTGGCGGGTGTAGTATGCAGTACTTATGACTCTAAGGCAGTCCAATCTTTTCCAATTTAATTCAGCGGTTCAAATATATCATCGATGAAACAATGCATTCTTGTGTATTTAAATTAATTTAGAAAGAGTATTTTATATTTGCAGGTGTGATGCATAAATTGAACACTTGTATAGCGATGCGCACTGTGTGTTATAATGACAATTTGAACCCGAAAGTGTTTGAAAGGGCATATCTAAGACTATCCCAATGGGTAAGAGTTCATAGTTTTATCCCTGTCACTGGCAATGGGACTACTCCCTCACACAATGAACCACTGTGCTCCATTTAATGGTGGCTAGTTCTGCATTGTTACAGGTACCTCATAATTAGTAGGTTCGTAAAGATAATAAGATAAAGTGAATTAAACCGTCCATTATGCCGGAGGCTAGGTGTGTTGCTTGGCCGTTCCTGCTCCCTGATGTTCTATCTGCCATTTCCACAATCTACACATATAACACATGACACGAACAACTGCAGACTGTAAGATTAAATGTAAATGAGGGCCGCTAGTAAAAGATCCATTTCTTGTATTTTTCTTTGGCGTTTTATTTTTTATCTAACCTTTCTCTCTGGAACTATGTGATTTCTTCTGCACTTTGAAAAAGCTCTCAAATACTCTCTGAAAAGGTAATTGAACATTTCTAAATGTCATTGTAAATCTCGCGGTTTTTAATGCTGCATCTCAAAATACAAATCCATGTGGTAAATCTGATATCTGTGAGCAGTTTTTACCCCAAATAATGTCACATATCTGGGCTTGCTCTGTACAGAAGGTTTAATTAAAATAAAAACTAAAAACCATAAAAAGCAGATTCGTGTAGTTTATCCGTTTGTGCCAGGACAGCCTGACCTTATGTATTCCTCCAGGTACTGTGGCTCTGTAAATACAGGGAGGTCCGTCACACAGTAAGGGAACCAGCAGCAGTAATTCTGTTGTTTGGAGCTTAGTAGTAAATCTGAAACTTTTCTTTATGGCCAAGGAAAAGTCAAAAGAAAACCCATATGGATCTTGTCAGCTGTCATTACCATTTTATTTTTTCCAAACACACAAATATATATATCCCTAAAATAGCCCACACCACCACTTTTGGATATGTTTTCCTGCAAAATTATTTATATCTACAGCATCTCTGTATTATGCTGCCTTGTTATGTATGGGTTTATATAGCACCTACCTATTCTACAGAAATCTACAGATAATATAGAATCATTAACATCAAACTACTACTGTGGAGTTTACAATATTAAGGGGTCTATTTACTAAGCCTGGAGACAGGGCCGGTTCTACACCTTGTGGCGCCCAGTGCAAAACTTTTCTGCTGCTGCTGCTCCGTCTCTGGCCTCCCGCAGCTCTTCTATATGGGAGAGACCCCCATAGCAGCGCTGCACAGACACTAGAGGTCAATAATGACCTCTAGTGTCTTTCACTGGAGCCGGCTGCAGCGGACGCCCACACAGCCCACGACATCCGCTGCAGCCAGGGTGCGGGTAGGCGGCGGTGCCTGCGGGGTGACTGCGGCCGTGCCCCCCAAGCCGCAGCGCCCCGGGCGCAGGCACTGCTTGCCCGCACCAAGAACCGCTCCTGCCTGGAGAGCAATAAAGTGGAGAGGGAACCTACCAACCAATCGGCTCCTGTCATTTTTCAAACATAGCCTGTAACATGGCAGTTAGGAGCTGACTGGCTGGTACTTTATCTCTCTCAGAGGCTTAAGGTGTATATACACTGGGCGTTTTTGTCCAGCGTGTATTCACAGCGATGAACACTGACATCGCTGGGCTGAAAAGCGTTCAGTGCATACACAATGAGCGCTTTTCCCCCCCTGCCCAGCGATGTCAGCGGGGGTGAGCGGTTTTCCATAGTAGGACGCTATGGAAAGCCGCTCACCCCGCCGTTCATCTACTGGTAATACCAGTAGATGAACGGCGGCCGACAGCGAGGAAGTTTGTGCATACACACTGGGCGTATTTAAGCTGAAAGCAGCTCAACACACCAAAAGTGAGCCTGTAATAAACAGACCCCCAAAGTCCCACCAATACACACGTTAGTTCATTGACTTCTGAAAAAAATTCATGCTATCAGTATGTCTTTGAATTGTGGGAGGAATCCTGGGGAACTGGAGGAAACCCCCACAAATAGTGCCCTTGGTCCCAGTACTGTGAGTCAGTAATGCCAAACGCTGTGCCAGACCTTCCCCTTTATACACCCATGTAAATGAGGCACTGTCAGCCAAAAAGGAGGATATGATGTTCAGAGATCGCCATAAGTGGGCGAACTAGTATACTCAGATGGGCTAGTCACACTTCTTATTTTTTCCCAATCTGAAATCTGATGATAAAGTGTTATTTTTAACACTTAAGTCACTGGTTACCTGTAATAAGACAGAGGGAGTTATTCACATTTTTGCTGCATTTTTCATCAAGCTGCTGTCAATGGTTTATACATTGCCAAGTGTTATGCGATAGCTATGGCAGCCTATCACATGACATAATGAGCAGAGACGCTGAATGGAAATATCCGCTCCCTCTCACTCACGGGACTACTAAATTCATTTATAGTGACTGTTGCCTTAAAGAGGGAAGAGGTATCCAGCAGGTCTTTCAGAAAGGCCAAATTAAATAGTTCCTTATAGTGAATGTCCTATTAATTGAAGAGTCAATATCACTTCTTTGAAATTGGCTTTAAGTTTATTGAAAACTCATAGTTAATAAAGCTATATAAATCCAATATCCCTAACAATGGATAGGCAACAATCAGGTTATATATGACAAGCAGGAATTAAGGGCCCCATACACTAGAACGATTTTGCTCAATTTCAGATCAATTTGGTCACTTGGGACTATACATTGGGTGAAATTATGCATTTTTAGCTGTGTATCCGATCCGAAGCGCGGCCCCGTGAGCGTCGGGTCGACTCCTCCAGGTTGTTGGTGCTGCACTCGTTATTTGTCGTGATCAAGTGGAATTGTATGGAATCGAACAGTGTTTTTTGTGCTCACAATACATCGCTTGTGATCTATAGTAGGAAGTTTGAAGCACCCTAATCCATCCCATTAGATGTATCTGATGGTACCTGTGAGTGCATGCTATACATCTCATGCGATATGTAGGCGCTTGACATATCCTATGTGATGTATAGTATGCTCCAAAAAGTCACATTGTACCAAATCGTTTGGAATCGTATGTAAACACTCCCGGGAAGCTCCCGGAAGAGTTCAAGGGAAATCGGCCCGACTTCAGCCTCTAGACATATCGTTCTAGTGTATGGGGCCCTTTAGATTACTAAATTTGGTCTTTGATCAGCAAAGCCAGAGGACGCAACACCGTCACGTTGATTAAAGCACATCTCCATCGTAAAGCCAGTATTCAAAGATGTGATATTGACTCCTGACAGGACCAGCACTATAAAGAACTAATGCTCAAAATGGCTCTTCTATGCACGTACTAATCTCCTTCCTCTGGCATCACATGACCACAGAGGAGCTTGATGACTGACTGTCTTAGACTCATACCAGGTTACACTCGTCTGATGAAGGACAAGGTGCTTTAAAGTGAAACACTTTCTTGTCAACTAAATTGAGCATGTAAATATGTAAAATATAGCAGTTTTAGAAAGTGAGTCAAAGTACACCCTGGATAAAATGACAATGAGCAACTTAAAAACTTTAAAAAAAAACTAAATACAACACACAATACAAAATAGCTTATCAAATGCACATGAATCAGTAGAATGATGGAATAAGATGAGTTAATTCTATACACTCCTAGGAATTACCTCCCTCGTATAACAAGACTTTTCACTAGACCAGTGGTTTCCAAAAGCAGTCTTCAAGGCACCCTGACAGTCCAGGTTTTAAGAATATCCAGATAGTTAAATCAATTGACTGAAGCACTAATTATGTCACCTTTGCTGTTTCATGGCTATCCTTAAAACCTGGACTGTTGCCTTGAGGACTGCGTTTGGGAACCTCTGCCCTAGACTCCAAACATTCCCTAAAAAAAATAAAAATCAATCTTCGGATAAATGTATTGAATTTCTGGAACACTTTCTTAGCCTCTCTAGACTATCATACCTTACCATACCTCCCAACTGTCCCAAATACAGTGGGACAGTCCCACTAATTGGACACTGTCCCGCTGTCCCACCCACGGCCGGGGACAGTTGGTAGAGCCAATGATCACCTCTGCTCTGCAAAGCAGCCGGTGGTCATATAACAGGTCTATCAGTGGAGGGAGTGGAGCCGGGTGGCAGCCCAGCTGCTCAAGGAGTGCTGGGCATGCCCCCAAAATGATGAAAATGGGGGTCACGGTGCCCCCAAAAATCAACACTGCACTGTGACTGGATCACACAACCCCACTAAGAAATTTTCCCATAATAATGTATACAACCCCTATTTTCCTAGACTGTACGTTTAGAAGCAGGGCCCTCTTACCTCATCATGTTTCTTAATACCTAGCCTGTTTTCTTTACTGTTTGTGTACACAAATATAAAGCGGTGCAAAAAAGCATGATGCTATATCAATAAATACTTCAAGGACTGTGGATATAAGTCTTCATGTTGTGGAGGACAGGAAACTGGTAAAAGGTCAGAGGGAAGGTGACATATAATAATATTAATAACATACGCTGTAGCTCTAGCAGTGTGAATTGAATTGGTGATGAAGAAAGAAAGAAGCGGCAGCATTGGTACATGACTCAGCTTGGCAATGCTGAATGCAATTAGAAATTAATGCATCATTTCTTCATGTTTTAAAATTAGTTTTTATGTGAAATCCATAGACAAAACAAGATGTCTGTCAAAACATTTTGTTATCCCCACTTCCCACTAGCCTGCTACTTCTCCTGCTTTAGTGGCATCCTTCTGAATGTGTGATGAGATTGCAGGCAATAAAATGTTATTAACAGTTACAGTGAGAATAGTCTAAGCTTTGTAATAAATCTGGACTTTGCAAACACAATGAAAACAAGCCTTTTTTTTTGCGGGAGAAAGATTTCCTTCCATATCAAATTGAAACGCACATATAAGCTGCAAATGAAGGTAAAATTGGCTTTGCAGGAATCTAGAGGGGGAGGAGGGACGAGCTTCATTCCATTTCAGTTCTACCTTTTGCAAAACCCACGGAAAATAATATATTTCTGTGCCAAGAGATTATAAGGCCTGCCACACAACTCTGACCAGCATATGTGTCATGATGGGAGAACAGGAACTGAAGACGCAGCCCTACTTGTCATATACCAGCACGGATTATCCAGCACGTACACATTCTCAGCTCGTACTGACTGTCATTATTATGGTACAATTTGCTATACAGAAACTGTTTTTTGGCATGACAGCACTACAGAAAAGCCAGTCTTACATGTATAAAAAGCATTTATCCATACTGAAGTTGTACAAGGAACTGTAAACACATTAACAAGATTTTCATACATAAATAAGTGGGGAAAAAAGGAAAAAAAAACATCATCGATAAACCTAACACAAAAATAACACAAACTGAGAATACATAACGGTTGTGCGCATATAGAAAGGCCAGCGCTGAAAAGATATAACCCATGAATACTTTAGCAGAGGACAAGTATGACCACAAATAGCGCCCTGATCATATTTCGGGAATTACAAAGTTTACGGAAAATGGCAGTACTCAATAATCCAGCCGCTCGGTACTTTGATGTATGTTTATTAGACAGATGTCAAACAATCACATAATGGGGACAGTTCTGAGTTGTGCACAAAGTCAGCGGCACACGCAGGGGGGTTTTTACTCACAACCACCAACCCCCCCCCCCCCGCACCCCACGACAACTTTTTTGGTTTTCACACTGGCCGTGAGTGCAAACACAATGTAATTAGGCACCGCTCCTCGCAGGTCAATGAGGAGGAGGCGGGACCAATATGACACAATTCCATTAGATTAGTGTTTTTCACCCCGCCTCCTCTCAACAGACCTGCATATTGTGCATTTTGCCGCAAGGGTGAGGGGCCTAATGACATGGTGCCCGATCAAGCTGAAGCTGCTGCCTGGTAAGTGTGTGTGTAATGTATGTGTGACATACACGTGTGCTGTGTGTGTGTGTGTGTGTGTGTGTGTGTGTGTGTGTGTATATATATCAGTGACAAAATTAAAAAGGGTTTTTTTCTTTATTATTCTATTCAATTGGCTATCCTCAAATAAGGGCGTATAACCAATCAATAAAAATAATAAAATTAGGCAGGCGGGTCGGCTTGCTACTGTTGTGTCTAGGGGCCCCCTTACCCCTAAATTCACCCCTGATATATACAGTACATATGCACTATATAAGAAACTGTTAATTATATATATATATATATATATATATACATATATACACATACATACATACATACATACATACACACACATATCAAGAGAAAACAGGTGGCAGTCCACAGACTTTAAATCAGTTAAAATATGTCTTTGATGATGGGAAGTATCCACACAATGGGGTAGGCATAAAGGACATACTTTTATTGATTTAGATACTATGCAGGGCACTCCAGCAAATACAGATGTGTCCACATACACCTTTTCTATATCCTGCCATGTATGACACCGCTTGGCATGCCATAGACTTGATTTAGCCATGATTTGTGATTTTTCTTAATTGTCTTCTTTAATCTGCTACTTTATACATATTCCATTATGGCAAACAAGAATGATAAAATCCATCCACTCGCTACCTGTAGAAAAAAGCTTAGTTGTGCTATGTGGGCAGATGTTCTACCTAATGTGAGAACCCCCTTTAACAGCCCCATACTTGGGCTAAGGGATCCATCAGAAACTGGCTTCCCTTGACCACATGTAGCACACTAGATACAGTACATTCCCATAACACTCCCACAAGTCGGGGTGGTTCTATACTCTTGCATTGTTGCCATCTAGAAAAACCCAAATTAATGGAAAGACAGATCCATGCCGTGCCGGTTCCGTATGACTCAGAATAGGATGCCTGTGTGCACAAGTGCATAGACTTGAATCTGCTGGGTGCAAAAACTCCCTGTCTGCGTCCATGCAGAGATAACTGTACAACTGGGAACCAGCTCCTTCAAATAAACCCTGAGAAGCTGGCTCCTTTGTATTAGTTATGTAGCGTTTAACAACTGTGGCAGTATCAGTGAAGATGGTGCTTATGAGCAGGTGATTCAGTGGCTGGAGGGATCCTCCAACACAAGGAAAAAAACACAGGTCTGTGTGACCACATCTGGAAGCTGCCTGTGGAGACAGAGTTCTGCTGGAGTCCTAGCAGTCAGACAAGTCCAGGTGGGGACTGCAGTCAGAGATCAGTGTGTGGAATTCACGTTCTTACCTGCAGGAGGAAGGAGAACCAGAAAACTGCATTTTTGTGACAGCCAGCCAAGCCAGAGCCTGTGGTAAACTTGCAGGAAGCAGGCAAACTGCGACTTTTAGAGAGACTTTGTTGCAGATTAGCTGCCCAACTATAGCGGGGGTGAAGCAGTGAGGTAGTTCCCTACACAGGGGCTAGGCTGTATATTATGTTCTGTTTTATTTATTTATTCACCGGAAAAGTTTAGTGTGGACCCTAAGCACCTGGACACTGCACCAAATCACCCTCTAGAGAGCCAACTTCCCCAGGTCATCACACACAAAGTTATATAGCACTGGAGTACCGTAAATTAAGACAATGGGGTCTATTCATGAAGCAGTGAAAAGAGTGGAGAAGTGAGTCTGTGGAGAAGTTGCCCATGGCAACCAATCAGCTGCTCCATACAATTGTATAGTATGCAAATTATAAATGTTACTTCAGTGCTGATTGGTTGCCATAGTGGCTCACTTCTCCACACTTTTCACTGCTTCATGAATAGACCCCAAAATAATCATAATGCTTTTTCCTTGTTTAATTATGGTAATACTGTACTCAGGAGCGGTTCTAGGCATGGGCAAGCAGGGCGGGCACCCGGGACGCTGCGGCCTGAGGGCACGGCCGCAGTCATCCTGCAGGTACCCAAACCCCGGCTGCAGCAGGCGCCGTGGGCTGTGTGGGCGCCCGCTGCAGCCGGCTCCATTGTCAGACACTAGAAGTCATAATTGACCTCTAGTGTCTGTGCGGGGGGCACAACTACTAAGGCCATAACTACAGGGGGCATAACTGTGGCCATGCCCCTTCCTTATGAAGCCACGCCCCTATTTTTTGGGTTCGCTACGTTTGACCTGGGGGTGGGCTGGGGGGGGGGGGCACCAACGGAAACTTTCGACCTGGGCGCCACAAGGTCTAGAACCGGCCCTGACTGTACTTCAGAAATATAAAGTGGCAGGGAAAATCTGCCACTATAGTGTATATAGTGCGTTCAGGCTAGTATATGAACCCGATGGCTTATATACTAACCTGATGAGGGGGGAACTGTGCATGTGCAGAGCAAGTCACGTGTGATCGCTTGCAGTCCCCATTTAGTCGCAGCACGATTGACATGGTGGATCATTTTGGGGTTGCCGGCGTCAGGGGCCATTCTGAAACACATCGGATGTGCGCCTCCTAGACGTAGACCTAGAGTAGACTTCAGCTTATGCAGTTGCCCGCAGGTCACAAGGGTGCTCCAATGCTGCTTTATTGCAGGTGCTGACAGGAGGAGTCTTATTCCTACAGTCACCTCATGCAGCATTACTAAATTAGTTGTACAGGATTGCACAGCTGCTTCCCTACAGCTGTGAGATACCCTACCATACCTCCAAAGTCTCCAGATTTTCGCGGGACATACCCAATTTGGGGGCCACTGTCCCGCTGTCCCACCCGCGGGCCGCAGTGTTCCGTGGTGGGGGACAGTTAAGGTTGCCACCTCATCCCTATAATTCTGGACATATAAATTACACAGGTTCTGTGGCTAATTAAAACTAGTGATGTGCACCGGACATTTTTCGGGTTTTGTGTTTTGGTTTTGGATTCGGTTCTGCGGCCGTGTTTTGGATTCGGACGCGTTTTGGCAAAACCTCCCTGAAAATTTTTTGTCGGATTCGGGGTGTGTTTTGGATTCGGGTGTTTTTTTACAAAAAAACCCTCAAAAAACAGCTTAAATCATAGAATTTGGGGGTCATTTTGATCCCATAATATTATTAACCTCAATAACCATAATTTCCACTCATTTCCAGTCTATTCTGAACACCTCACACCTCACAATATTATTTTTAGTCCTAAAATTTGAACCGAGGTCGTTGGATGACTAAGCTGAGCGACCCAAGTGGCCGACACAAACACCTGGCCCATCTAGGAGTGGCACTGCAGTGTCAGACAGGATGGTCGATTTAAAAAATAGTCCCCAAACAGCACATGATGCAAAGAAAAAAAAGAGGTGCACTGTGGTCGCTGGATGGCTAAGCTAAGCGACACAAGTGGCCGACACAAACACCTGGCCCATTTAGGAGTGGCACTGCAGTGTCAGGCAGGATGGCACTTCAAAAAAATAGTCCCCAAACAGCACATGATGCAAAGAAAAATGAAAGAAAAAAGAGGTGCAAGATGGAATTGTCCTTGGGCCCTCCCACCCACCCTTATGTTGTATAAACAGGACATGCACACTTTAACAAACCCATAATTTCAGCGACAGGGTCTGCCACACAACTGTGACTGAAATGACTGGTTGGTTTGGGCCCCCACCAAAAAAGAAGCAATCAATCTCTCCTTGCACAAACTGGCTCTACAGAGGCAAGATGTCCACCTCCTCCTCATCGTCCGATTCCTCACCCCTTTCACTGTGTACATCCCCCTCCTCACAGATTATTAATTCGTCCCCACTGGAATCCACCATCTCAGGTCCCTGTGTACTTTCTGGAGGCAATTGCTGGTGAATGTCTCCACGGATGAATTGATTATAATTCATTTTGATGAACATCATTTTCTCCACATTTTCTGGAAGTAACCTCGTACGCCGATTGCTGACAAGGTGAGCGGCTGCACTAAACACTCTTTCGGGGTACACACTGGAGGGGGGGCAACTTAGGTAAAATAAAGCCAGTTTCTGCAAGGGCCTCCAAATTGCCTCT
The DNA here is from genome assembly GCF_028390025.1 of Pseudophryne corroboree. Taxonomy (NCBI): domain Eukaryota; kingdom Metazoa; phylum Chordata; class Amphibia; order Anura; family Myobatrachidae; genus Pseudophryne; species Pseudophryne corroboree. The sequence goes on along the minus strand of NC_086454.1, from coordinate 118,801,066 downwards.
TTTTCCTGCCAGTATACGTACGGACTGTCTGACGTGCCTACTTGGATGCGGTCACTCATATAATCCTCCACCATTCTTTCAATGGTGAGAGAATCATATGCAGTGACAGTAGACGACATGTCAGTAATCGTTGGCAGGTCCTTCAGTCCGGACAAGATGTCAGCACTCGCTCCAGACTGCCCTGCATCACCGCCAGCGGGTGGGCTCGGAATTCTTAGCCTTTTCCTCGCACCCCCAGTTGCGGGAGAATGTGAAGGAGCAGCTGTTGACGGGTAACGTTCCACTTGACTTGACAATTTTCTCACCAGCAGGTCTTTGAACCTCTGCAGACTTGTGTCTGCCGGAAAGAGAGATACAACGTAGGTTTTAAATCTAGGATCGAGCACGGTGGCCAAAATGTAGTGCTCGGATTTCAACAGATTGACCACCCGTGAATCCTGGTTAAGCAAATTAAGGGCTCCATCCACAAGTCCCACATGCCTAGCGGAATCGCTCTGTTTTAGCTCCTCCTTCAATGTCTCCAGCTTCTTCTGCAAAAGCCTGATGAGGGGAATGACCTGACTCAGGCTGGCAGTGTCTGAACTGACTTCACGTGTGGCAAGTTCAAAGGGTTGCAGAACCTTGCACAACGTTGAAATCATTCTCCATTGCGCTTGAGTCAGGTGCATTCCCCCTCCTTTGCCTATATTGTAGGCAGATGTATAGGCTTGAATGGCCTTTTGCTGCTCCTCCATCCTCTGAAGCATATAGAGGGTGGAATTCCACCTCGTTACCACCTCTTGCTTCAGATGATGACAGGGCAGGTTCAGGACTGTTTGCTGGTGCTCCAGTCTTCGGCAGGCGGTGGCTGAATGCCGAAAGTGGCCCGCAATTCTTCGGGCCACCGACAGCATCTCTTGCACGCCCCTGTCGTTTTTTAAATAATTCTGCACCACCAAATTCAATGTATGTGCAAAACATGGGACGTGCTGGAATATGCCCAGATGTAATGCACGCACAATATTGCTGGCGTTGTCCGATGTCACAAATCCCCAGGAGAGTCCATTTGGAGTAAGCCATTCTGCGATGATGTTCCTCAATTTCCGTAAGAGGTTGTTAGCTGTGTGCCTCTTATGGAAAGCGGTGATACAAAGCGTAGCCTGCCTAGGAACGAGTTGGCATTTGCGAGATGCTGCTACTGGTGCCGCCGCTGCTGTTCTTGCTGCGGGAGGCAATACATCTACCCAGTGGGCTGTCACAGTCATATAGTCCTGAGTCTGCCCTGCTCCACTTGTCCACATGTCCGTGGTTAAGTGGACATTGGGTACAACTGCATTTTTTAGGACACTGGCGACTCTTTTTCTGAGGTCTGTGTACATTTTCGGTATCGCCTGCCTAGAGAAATGGAACCTAGATGGTATTTGGTACCGGGGACAAGGTACCTCAATCAAGTCTGTAGTTGCCTGTGAATTAACGGTGGATAACGGAAACACGTTTCTCAACACCCAGGCTGACAAGACCTGAGTTATCCGCTTTGCAGCAGGATGACTGCTGTGATATTTCATCTTCCCCGCAAAGGACTGTTGGACAGTCAATTGCTTACTGGAAGTAGTACAAGTGGTCTTCCGACTTCCCCTCTGGGATGACGATCGACTCCCAGCAGCAACAACAGCAGCGCCAGCAGCAGTAGGCGTTACACTCAAGGATGCATCGGAGGAATCCCAGGCAGGAGAGGACTCGTCATACTTGCCAGTGACATGGCCTGCAGGACTATTGGCTTTTCTGTGTAAGGAGGAAATTGACACTGAGGGAGTTGGTGGTGTGGTTTGCAGGACATTGGTTACAAGAGGAAGGGATTTAGTGGTCAGTGGACTGCTTCCGCTGTCATCCAAAGTTTTTGAACTTGTCACTGACTTATGATGAATACGCTGCAGGTGACGTATAAGGGAGGATGTTCCGAGGTGGTTAACGTCCTTACCCCTACTTATTACAGCTTGACAAAGGCAACACACGGCTTGACACCTGTTGTCCGCATTTGTGTTAAAATAATTCCACACCGAAGAGGTGATTTTTTTTGTAATTTGACCAGGCATGTCAATGGTCATATTCGTCCCACGGACAACAGGTGTCTCCCCGGGTGCCTGACTTAAACAAACCACCTCACCATCAGAATCCTCCTTGTCAATTTCCTCCTCAGCGCCAGCAACACCCATATCCTCATCCTGGTGTACTTCAACAATGACATCTTCAATTTGACTATCAGGAACTGGACTGCGGGTGCTCCTTCCAGCACTTGCAGGGGGCGTGCAAATGGTGGAAGGCACCACCTCTTCCCGTCCAGTGTTGGGAAGGTCAGGCATCGCAGCCGACACAATTGGACTCTCCTTGGGGATTTGTGATTTAGAAGAATGCACAGTCCTTTGCTGTGCTTTTGCCAGCTTAAGTCTTTTCATTTTTCTAGCGAGAGGATGAGTGCTTCCATCCTCATGTGAATCTGAACCACTAGCCATGAACATAGGCCAGGGCCTCAGCCGTTCCTTGCCACTCCGTGTCGTAAATTGCATATTGGCAAGTTTACGCTTCTCCTCAGACGCTTTTAATTTTGATTTTTGGGTCATTTTACTGAACTTTTGTTTTTTGGATTTTACATGCTCTCTACTATGACATTGGGCATCGGCCTTGGCAGACGACGTTGATGGCATTTCATCGTCTCGGCCATGACTAGTGGCAGCAGCTTCAGCACGAGGTGGAAGTGGATCTTGATCTTTCCCTATTTTACCCTCCACATTTTTGTTCTCCATTTTTTAATGTGTGGAATTATATGCCAGTATCAATAGCAATGGCCTACTACTATATATACTGCGCACAACTGAAATGCACCACAGGTATGGATGGATAGTATACTTGACGACACAGAGGTAGGTAGAGCAGTGGCCTACTGTACCGTACTGCTATATATTATATACTGGTGGTCAGCAAACTGTGCAAAATTGAAATGCACCACAGGTATGGATGGATAGTATACTTGACGACACAGAGGTAGGTAGAGCAGTGGCCTACTGTACCGTACTGCTATATATTATATACTGGTGGTCAGCAAACTGTGCAAAACTGAAATGCACCACAGGTATGGATGGATAGTATACTTGACGACACAGAGGTAGGTAGAGCAGTGGCCTACTGTACCGTACTGCTATATATTATATACTGGTGGTCAGCAAACTGTGCAAAACTGAAATGCACCACAGGTATGGATGGATAGTATACTTGACGACACAGAGGTAGGTACAGCAGTGGCCTACTGTACCGTACTGCTATATATTATATACTGGTGGTCAGCAAACTGTGCAAAACTGAAATGCACCACAGGTATGGATGGATAGTATACTTGACGACACAGAGGTAGGTAGAGCAGTGGCCGACTGTACCGTACTGCTATATATTATATACTGGTGGTCAGCAAACTGTGCAAAACTGAAATGCACCACAGGTATGGATGGATAGTATACTTGACGACACAGAGGTAGGTAGAGCAGTGACCTACTGTACCGTACTCCTATATATTATATACTGGTGGTCAGCAAAATTATGCACTGTACTCCTACTTTATACTACAATGCAGCACAGATATGGAGCGTTTTTCAGGCAGAGAATGTATAATACTGGTGGTCACTGGTCAGCAAAACTCTGCACTGTACTCCTCCTATATAATACTGCTGGTCCCCAGTCCCCACAATAAAGCAGTGTGAGCACAGATATATGCAGCACACTGAGCACAGATATGGAGCGTTTTTCAGGCAGACAACGTATAATACTGGTGGTCACTGGTCAGCAAAACTCTGCACTGTACTCCTCCTATATAATACTGCTGGTCCAAAGTCCCCACAATAAAGCAGCGTGAGCACAGATATATGCAGCACACTGAGCACAGATATGGAGCGTTTTTCAGGCAGAGAACGTATAATACTGGTGGTCACTGGTCAGCAAAACTCTGCACTGTACTCCTCCTATATAATACTGTTGGTCCCCAGTCCCCACAATAAAGCAGTGTGAGCACAGATATATGCAGCACACTGAGCACAGATATGGAGCGTTTTTCAGGCAGACAACGTATACTGGTGGTCACTGGTCAGCAAAACTCTGCACTGTACTCCTCCTATATAATACTGCTGGTCCCCAGTCCCCATAATAAAGCAGTGTGAGCACAGATATATGCAGCACTCTGAGCACAGATATGGAGCGTTTTTCAGGCAGACAACGTATACTGGTGGTCACTGGTCAGCAAAACTCTGCACTGTACTCCTCCTATATAATACTGCTGGTCCCCAGTCCCCACAATAAAGCAGTGTGAGCACAGATATATGCAGCACTCTGAGCACAGATATGGAGCGTTTTTCAGGCAGACAACGTATAATACTGGTGGTCACTGGTCAGCAAAACTCTGCACTGTACCTCTCCTATAATACTACTGGTCCCCAGAATAAAGATATTTGCACTGCAGCCCCCTGAAACAAAGGCCCTCATTCCGAGTTGTTCGCTCGTTCTTTTTCATCGCATCGCAGTGAAAATCCGCTTAGTACGCATGCGCAATGTTCGCACTGCGACTGCGCCAAGTAACTTTACTATGAAGAAAGTATTTTTACTCACGGCTTTTTCTTCGCTCCGGCGATCGTAATGTGATTGACAGGAAATGGGTGTTACTGGGCGGAAACACGGCGTTTTATGGGCGTGTGGCTGAAAACGCTACCGTTTCCGGAAAAAACGCAGGAGTGGCCGGGGAAACGGTGGGAGTGCCTGGGCGAACGCTGGGTGTGTTTGTGACGTCAACCAGGAACGACAAGCACTGAACTGATCGCACAGGCAGAGTAAGTCTGGAGCTACTCTGAAACTGCTAAGTAGTTAGTAATCGCAATATTGCGAATACATCGGTCGCAATTTTAAGAAGCTAAGATTCACTCCCAGTAGGCGGCGGCTTAGCGTGTGTAACTCTGCTACATTCGCCTTGCGACCGATCAACTCGGAATGAGGGCCAAAGTGAGAGGACGCCAGCCACGTCCTCTCACTATCATTTCCAATGCACGAGTGAAAAATGGCGGCGACGCGCGGCTCCTTATATAGAATCCGAATCTCGCGAGAATCCGACAGCGGGATGATGACGTTCGGGCACGCTCGGGTTAACCGAGCCATACGGGAGAATCCGAGTATGCCTCGGACCCGTGTAAAAAGGGTGAAGTTCGGGGGGTTCGGATTCCGAGGAACAGAATCCGCTCATCACTAATTAAAACCAGGTGAAATGGAGTCTTAAAGTCAGCCAGCCACAGAACCTGTGTAATATGTGTCCAGAATTAAAGGGATGAGGTGGCAACCCTAGGGGCAGTTGAGAGACTCCTGTTACTCGCTGCTCTGCTAGCAGTGAATAGACGCTGTGCGCATGCACACAGCATCTAGTCACTGGAGACAGAGGTAGAGGGGGAATGCCAGCAGCTCACAGAGCGCTGGTCATGCCCCCTTCAATGATGGCACACAGGGGTGTGGCCCGCGATCACGGCACTGCCACAAGGCTACACCCCTTTCAAATAGGCCACACCCCTTGTTGGGCACACGCGCAGGAATCCCGTTTCTGATTAAAATATTTTTAGGTATGTCTTACACACTGGAATCAGGCCCATAAGTAATAAGATGAGCAGCAGGGACCCTGCCTGGCAGGCAGTGCAGTAAGTCGCCACCTATTGCTTCTGGCCAGTGTTGCCAAGCAGCAGATCATAATAAGAGTGAACAAGAACTGCTGGCTTCTGCACTGTGGGGCCTGCTCTGCATTTTGCAAAGATGTCACTCAGCACAACCATCAAGAGGAGGAGGATTAAATGTCATTCTGAATCACAAGCTCTGCCTCTGCGGGATGTGCTGCACATAAATGTGGTTAATATGAGGTGAGTGTGTGAGTGGTCACAGTAATACCGCTTTCACATCGCTAACCCGGTATTGAACCGGCTTTTGAACACGCTTGCGACCCGGGTCTGAACACGCTATACCCCTTTCACATCGCAGTTTGGAGCCGTGTTATTACCGGGTTATTCCCGGGTTGGTGCCTTTCACACTGAACCCGGTTCGCCCTGTGAAAACATTTGTGATGTCATTATAAATGGACTTTTCTGTCTCCTATTGATGAGGTTGCAAAGGTATTACAAGGAGGGGCTGGGGAGTGCTCAGTAGTGCAGCAATCATGGCCGACACAGCACATGTCTCTATAGAGTTTGTGATAGTCTCAGCTGTACTACTCTTGGATTCAGCCTGTGAGAGGATATTTGAGCTTCTCACATTCTGTAGCTTGTTCAGCAGCTATGTTATGAGGAGGAGGAGGCTGCAGTATTTGAGAGACACCACCATTCGTCGTCGGCAATACCTGCGCAGGAGGAGATCGTTTATATCTGCTTCTGTGACCACCATACTCAACCTTAACCACAGTACTCAACGAAAATTGTGGTCTAGAGAACGGCAGCATGGGCAAGTTTTTATGCAAAGTGTACTGAACTTTCAGGATGTTCAGTGGAAGTGTCACTTCAGGATGTCACGTCACACATTCCACTATCTTTTGGATTTAATGTCCCCAGCACTCTCTAGACAGACCACAAACTTCAGGTCACCAATAGAGCCAAGCAGGAGGCTAGCTATAGCATTGTGGTGGTATGCCACTCCCGGTGAATATCGCACAATTGCTTGCCTGTTTGGTGTGGGGATATCTACCGTGTGCACCATTGTACACGAAGTGACCAAAGCATTGGTGGACAACCTATACCACCGATTTATATCTCTTCCGCAAGGCCAGCGTTTGGATGAAACAATTGTGGGATTTGTGGAGTCTGGATATCCGCAGTGTGCAGGTGCAATTGATGGTACCCACATCCCTATAATCGCACCTCATGATAATCATGCCGACTACTACAACAGAAAGGGATGGCATTCCATTGTTTTGCAAGCTGTGGTGGATCATAAGTATTGGTAAGTATTGGTAATGTTCTTATCATTGTGTTTTCTTAATGCTAATTGTTTATAATTAATTTACAACTTAATATATTTTTTTATATATTTTTATATAGTTTCACTGACGTATTCATCGGCTGGCCGGGGCGGTCACATGACGCTCGAGTTCTTGCAAACTCTGATCTGTACCGGGTAGCAGAGGACAAGCAAGGGGGCTACCTTTTTCCAAGAGAGGTGATTATTTGTTTAAACATTTTAATACTTTTGAAAACATGACCAAGAAAAGATGTGTTAAAATGACAAAATGTTCATGAATCAAGCAGGTAATAGATGACTGCAATTAATTTTCATTGGGACCAATTGGCGTTACCTTCAAACATGCTTCCTATGTGCCCGCCAGCCTGCCCATCATGGAGGAGTCTGCTCATATTTGTATTCCAATTTCTTATTGCTAACGTACATTTTTTTACATCTCTATTCCTACTAGAAATCCAAATTTGTGGACGGAGTGGAGATACCGGTACACATAATTGGTGATGCAGCCTACCCGTTACGACGATGGCTCATGAAGGGGTTCACCCAACATGTCCAGCTGAGCCCCAATCAAATTACATATACACACACCCTGAGCTCGGCAAGAATGGTGGTTGAAAATGCCTTTGGACGATTAAAAGGACGTTGGCGCTGTCTTATGAAGCGCAATGATGTAGACATTAATATCATGCCTAACATTGTTGCAGCATGTTGTATTCTGCATAACTTATGTGAGTTTCAGAGGGAGGAATTCCTACCAGAGTGGACAGTGCAGGCCACTGCTGCGTACCCTGCCCTTGATTGTGAGGCCTATTTGGGCGACCATTCTGGTAGTGCAGAACAGATGAGGTCTGCTATAATGGCCAACCTTCCCTCATTACTCCGTTAATTTTTCTCAGTTTGTATATTGTATATATTGTTGTTGTTCCAAAAAACAAACCTGTTTAGTTGACATTCTGCTACTGTGTCGATACAAATGTACAACATCAATATCCAATTTGAAATGGATGTATCAAGCATTTTGTTTGTTTGTAAGTCAAAATAGGACAAGTCCAAAGATTAACAAAAGGTCAGAGACCGTAGAATTTTAATTTGTATAAAACTTTGGAAAATAAAGTAGTGCAATCGTTACAGTAACAAGTCAAACAAGTAATAGTGCAGTAAAAACACTCCTATGAATTTAAAACCAACCTTTTTTTAAAAACAATAATATTTAAGTTAAATTACGATAAACAGGAGACTCTGTTGTTGTCTCCGTTTCAGAAGGTGATTGGGTGTGTTGAGGTTGTGTATGTCGAGGATGGGTATAGTGAGTTGGAGTTGTTGGAGGTGGGGTTTGTTGGGGTTGGTTATGGCGAGCATGGGTATGGTGTGGCGTTGGTTGAGGTGTGGTATGATTATAGTAGGGGGGTGCAGGGTATTGGGTATATGGTTGAGGGTAGTTTGGTGGCACTGTGTGCAGCCCTTCAATGCATTGAAACATTCGGTCAAATATGGACATTTGAAATTCCTGCATTTCTCTCTGACGTTCTCTTGCATCCCTATTATAGGTTTCCTGCATAGACATCAGCTGCGTCATAAATGTATTGTTCATCTCTTGCTCTGCCTGCAGAAATCGCTCGAGACGTGCATCTTCTCGATCAGCCATAGCAGCGTCCATCTCCTGTAATTTTTCAACCAGGACAGTGGTCATAATTCTTGCAGCTTGCTCCGTTTTATTTGGACGGCGCCTCCTTGGCGGAACAGTATATACTGCAGACACAAATCAAATAATATGTTATTGGAATTTGCAAAGAGCTTATATAAAATAGCAGTGTTTGCAAACGTGTTTTGTGGCCTCCTTCCACCTACACACTGCATATACTCTGCAACATTTATCATTTTAAATTGTATGCATTTTTTTCTATGATTTAATGACGTTAATGTTTAGAGTTGTTAGTTTGTGTTTAGTTGACGTTAATTGTTCATGTTAGTTATTATGCTTTAGGATTGTTGTACTTACTGTTTCCACGCAAAGGCTGCGTTTGTGCAATTATGGCCATTTGACTTGGCCCAGCCGCTGTGTCTTCTGGCGCATCAGTGGTTTCAGTTCTGCTGGGCTCCTGTACAACTGGGTCAGGCATAGTGGTTGCCATCGGTTGCGTATCATCCAGTACGAGTAGTGGAGATGGTGGTGGTGGTGATCGGGTGTCTGGGTCCTGTGCTCGGGTGTCTGGGTCCTGTACGCTGGTGGAAGCAGCAGAGGCCTGTCTTGTTTCTGCTGCTGCTATGCTGGAGGATAAGCTAACCGGTGTTGCAAGTGGTGTGTGGCCAAATATGGTGGCACACTGCTCATAATATTGCCACTCCATACGGGCAGCACCACTTCTGTTTCTGTTGTGGTCGTGGACCTTATGGAAATTCCTTTTAAGGGCCTTTAGCTTATTGATTACCTGCTGGGAGGTACGGTGGAATCCAGAGGCTGCAAGCATCTTCGTTATGTTTTTGTATGTGATTGCATCCTTAACAGTCCCTGTCATTTGGTGGGTGATTTCCGACTCCCCTCTTATCCGCAACAGCTCCCTAACCTCATCCTCACTCCAGTTTGCCATATTTTCCAAGCACTGTACCCGTGAATGTAGAAGTATAATAAAAACACAATGTTTAAAGCGTGCTGCCTGTTTATTTCCGGGTTCAGACACGTGACATCATGCAGGGAGACAACCTATCATCTCCTTTTTAAGATTACCGGGTTGAATATAGCGGGTCTGAGGCTTCACACTGCCAAATGAACCGTTTCTGAACCGTGTAGGATCCTTCTTTTTACACGGGTTGAAATACCGGGTTGTTTGACACGGTAAATTCATAATGGCGCTTTCACACTGCACCTCAAACCGGGTTGACACGGCTCAAACTCGGCAATATACCGGGTTATTTTTGCGATGTGAAAGGGGTATAACAGGTATGGAGGTGTGAATGGCATGTGGGGGACGGGTGTGTGGGAGCATTTTGTGGCAAATGGAGGTCTGGGTGCATTTTGGGATGAGTGATGTGAGGGTGTTGAGGCCTTGGGTCTGGTTTTATTTTTATTCCTGACATAATGTGCTACCCTTGAAGCATATCAGGTTAGCCATCAGTGGCCTAGAAAATTGGGTATGTAGTTATGTGACCGGCGGGCAGTAGACCGCCAGTAACAATACAGACGGCTACATCCCGCCCCCCTCACAATCCCGACAGCCGTCATGCCACTCGTTCTCTGAGGGTGGCTGAGGAGGGGTTAGGGGGGCTGCTAGGAAAAGCGGGAGACTACAAGTTGCAGCATGTCATTCCAGCATTCGGTTTAAGGGGAAAAAAAGCCTTGACATCTGCACTAATGCTGTAAGTGACGGTTGCTTATACCCGTGTGAATTGGACATCAGCACACTAAAACTCACTTATATTGAAAAGAAGGGGACAGCCAGGAGGAAGCCGCATCATCTGGGCAACAGAAATGACAGCTATTATGAAGAGGCCGCGCGCACACAGTAATTCCACCTCAGCACCTTCTGAACTCCACTAATTGGCTGCTGAAGTTGTGCTGCCATCGGAAATATATTTTACTGTAATTATGTAATCAGTGGATGTAGCAGGAACTAATAACTTCCATGACTTATAGATCCCATGTTATTGCAGCAGCTAATGAAACTCTGAGTGCTGATTTATCGCTGTGGTGAGCAGGGACGGACGCTCAGGAGAGCTGCTCATCCCAGAGAGATAGTAGAGGTGCCTGTGAGTCACTCACCATAGCATAGATCCTTGACTGCTTGCTGGCCTGACACCATACAACACAAACCAAGCACCAAAGCAAACATGTTATCACTATCTGCATAATGAATGTCAACACTATACCGTCGACACCCATTCGGGACATTGGTAAGTATGCCAAAAGAGATACACTTTCAGGGTAAGTGTGAAGACTCGGAGGCTAGGGAAAGATCTTATTGTACGAGGTACAGTAGGGAATTGATTGGAGTGGATGCGGGAAGACCTAAATCCAGTAGGAATGGGAGCAAGTAATGAGCATGGATGAGATGCACAGATCTTGGGGGGGGGTCAGGTTGGGAGATTTACTGAGTGTCCTGTCTGAGATTGTCGAGTTCAATACTAAGAAGAAGGACTGTCTCTACGATGTAACTAAATGTGAGACTGCCAGACCAGACCAGGACAGGAGAATGTTGTTCCAGAGCGCAAAATAATAAGAATTTACTCACCGGTAATTCTATTTCTCGTAGTCCGTAGTGGATGCTGGGAACTCCGTAAGGACCATGGGGAATAGACGGGCTCCGCAGGAGACTGGGCACTCTTAAAAGAAAGATTAGGTACTATATCTGGTGTGCACTGGCTCCTCCCTCTATGCCCCTCCTCCAGACCTCAGTTAGGGAAACTGTGCCCGGAAGAGCTGAGATTACTAGGAAAGGATTTGGAATCCAGGGTAAGACTCATACCAGCCACACCAATCACACTGTACAACTCGTGATAACTATACCCAGTTAACAGTATGAACAACAACTGAGCCTCAGTAACAGATGGCTCATAACAATAACCCTTTAGTTAAGCAATAACTATATACATGTATTGCAGAGAGTCCGCACTTGGGACGGGCGCCCAGCATCCACTACGGACTACGAGAAATAGAATTACCGGTGAGTAAATTCTTATTTTCTCTGACGTCCTAGTGGATGCTGGGAACTCCGTAAGGACCATGGGGATTATACCAAAGCTCCCAAACGGGCGGGAGAGTGCGGATGACTCTGCAGCAGCGAATGAGCAAAGGCAAGGTCCTCCTCAGCCAGGGTATCAAACTTGTAGAACTTAGCAAATGTGTTTGAACCCGACCAAGTAGCAGCTCGGCAAAGCTGTAAAGCCGAGACCCCTCGGGCAGCCGCCCAAGAAGAGCCCACCTTCCTTGTGGAATAGGCTTTTACCGATTTAGGATGCGGAAATCCTGCCGCAGAATGAGCTTTCTGAATCGTGTTACAGATCCAGCGCGCAATAGTTTGCTTTGAAGCAGGAGCACCCAGCTTGTTGGGCGCATGAAGGATAAACAACGAGTCAGTTTTCCTGACTCCAGCCGTCCTGGCTACATAGATTTTCAAAGCCCTGACTACATCTAGTAACTTGGAGTCCTCCAAGTCCCTAGTAGCAGGCAGGCACCACAATAGGTTGGTTCAAATGAAACGCTGATACCACCTTAGGGAGAAATTGGGGACGAGTCCTCAATTCTGCCCTGTCCATATGGAAGATCAGATAAGGGCTTTTACACGACAAAGCCGCCAATTCTGACACACGCCTAGCCGAAGCTAAGGCCAATAGCATGACCACTTTCCACGTGAGATATTTTAGCTCCACGGTCTTAAGTGGCTCAAACCAGTGGGATTTCAGGAAATCCAACACAACGTTAAGATCCCAAGGTGCCACTGGAGGCACAAAAGGGGGCTGAATATGCAGCACTCCCTTAACAAACGTCTGAACTTCAGGCAGTGAAGCCAGTTCTTTTTGAAAGAAAATAGATAGGGCCGAAATCTGGACCTTTATGGATCCTAATTTTAGGCCCATAGTCACTCCTGACTGTAGGAAGTGCAGGAATCGACCCAGCTGGAATTCCTCTGTAGGGGCCTTCCTGGCCTCACACCAAGCAACATATTTTCGCCATATACGGTGATAATGTTGTGCTGTCACGTCTTTCCTAGCCTTTATCAGCGTAGGAATCACTTCATCCGGAATGCCCTTTTCCGTTAGGATCCGGCGTTCAACCGCCATGCCGTCAAACGCAGCCGCGGTAAGTCTTGGAACAGACAGGGCCCCTGCTGTAACAGGTCCTGTCTGAGAGGCAGAGGCCATGGGTCCTCTGAGATCATTTCTTGTAGTTCTGGGTACCAAGTTCTTCTTGGCCAATCCGGAACGATGAGTATAGTTCTTACTCCTCTCTTTCTTACTATCCTCAGTACCTTGGGTATGAGAGGAAGAGGAGGGAACACATAAACCGACTGGTACACCCACGGTGTCACTAGTGCGTCCACAGCTATCGCCTGAGGGTCCCTTGACCTGGCGCAATATTTTTTTAGCTTTTTGTTGAGGCGGGACGCCATCATGTCCACCTGTGGCCTTTCCCAACGGTTTACAATCTGCGTGAAGACTTCTGGATGAAGTCCCCACTCTCCCGGGTGGAGGTCGTGCCTGCTGAGGTAGTCTGCTTCCCAGTTGTCCACTCCCGGAATGAACACTGCTGACAGTGCAAGCAAGTGATTTTCCGCCCATCGGAGAATCCTTGTGGCTTCTGCCATCGCCATCCTGCTTCTTGTGCTGCCCTGGCGGTTTACATGGGCGACCGCCGTGATTTTGTCTGATTGAATCAGCACTGGTTGGTTTTGAAGCAGGGGCTCTGCTTGACTCAGGGCGTTGTAAATGGCCCTTAGTTCCAGTATATTTATGTGTAGTGAAGTCTCCTGACTTGACCACTGTCCTTGGAAGTTCCTTCCCTGAGTGACTGCCCCCCATCCTCGGAGGCTTGCATCCGTGGTCACCAGGACCCAGTCCTTTATGCCGAATCTGCGGCCCTCGAGAAGATGAGCACTCTGCAGCCACCACAGCAGAGACACCCTGGCCCTTGGGGACAGGGTGATCAACCGATGCATCTGAAGATGCGATCCGGACCATTTGTCTAACAGATCCCACTGAAAGATCCTTGCATGGAACCTGCCGAAGGGAATTGCTTTGTAAGAAGCCACCCTCTTTCACAGGACTCGCGTGCAGTGATGCACCGACACCTGTTTTGGTTTCAGGAGGTCCATGACCAGAGATGACAATTCCTGGGCCTTCTCCACCGGGAGAAACACCTTCTTCTGTTCTGTGTCCAGAATCATGCCCAGGAAGAGCAGACGCGTCGCAGGAATCAGCTGCGACTTTGGGATATTCAGAATCCAGCCGTGCTGTTGCAACACTTCCCGAGAAAGTGCTACGCTGACTAACAACTGCTCTCTGGACCTCGCCTTTATAAGGAGATCGTCCAAGTACGGGATAATTATAACTCCCTTTTTCCGAAGGAGTATCATCATTTCGGCCATTACCTTGGTAAATACCCTCGGTGCCGTGGACAGACCAAACGGCAACGTCTGGAATTGGTAATGACAGTCCTGTACCACAAACCTGAGGTACTCCTGGTGAGGTGGGTAAATGGGGACATGCAGATAAGCGTCCTTGATGTCCAGCGACACCATAAAATCCCCCTCTTCCAGGCTTTCAATAACCGCCCTGAGCGATTCCATTTTGAACTTGAACTTCCTTACATAAGTGTTCAAGGATTTTAAATTTAGAATGGGTCTCACCGAACCGTCTGGTTTCGGTACCACAAACATTGTGGAATAGTAACCCCGTCCCTGTTGAAGGAGGGGAACCTTGATTATCACCTGCTGAAGGTACAGCTTGTGAATAGCCGCCAGCACTACCTCCCTTTCCCTGGGAGCCGCTGGCAAGGCTGATTTGAGGTAACGGCGAGGGGGAGTCGCCTCGAACTCCAGCATGTATCCCTGAGATACCACTTGTAGAACCCAGAGATCCACCTGTGAGCGAACCCACTGGTCGCTGAAGTTCCGGAGACGCGCCCCCACCGCACCTGGCTCCACCTGTGGAGCCCCAGCGTCATACGGTGGACTTAGAGGAAGCAGGGGAGGATTTCTGTTCCTGGGAACTGGCTGTCTGGTGCAGCTTTTTTCCTCTACCCCTGCCTCTGGGCAGAAAGGATGCGCCTCTGACCCGCTTGCCTTTCTGAGGCCGAAAGGACTGTACTTGATAATACGGTGCTTTCTTAGGCTGTGAGGGAACCTGAGGTAAAAAAGTCGACTTCCCAGCTGTTGCTGTGGATACGAGGTCCAAGAGACCGTCCCCAAACAATTCCTCACCCTTATAAGGCAAAACCTCCATGTGCCTTTTAGAATCAGCGTCACCTGTCCACTGCCGAGTCCATAATACTCTCCTGGCAGAAATGGACATTGCATTAATTCTAGATGCCAGCCGGCAAATGTCCCTCTGTGCATCCCTCATATACAAGACGACGTCCTTTATATGCTCTATGGTTAGCAAAATAGCATCCCTGTCGAGGGTATCAATGTTGTCTGACAGGGTATCAGACCATGCTGCTGCAGCACTACACATCCATGCTGAAGCAATAGCAGGTCTCAGTATAGTACCTGAGTGTGTATATACAGACTTCAGGATAGCCTCCTGCTTTCTATCTGCAGGCTCCTTTAGGGCGGCCGTATCCTGAGACGGCAGTGCCACCCTTTTAGATAATCGTGTGAGCGCCTTGTCCACCCTAGGGGATGTCTCCCAGCGTAACCTATCCGTTGGCGGGAAAGGGTACGCCATCAGTAACCTCTTAGAAATCACTAGTTTCTTATCAGGGGAACACCACGCTTCTTCACACAATTCATTTAATTAATCAGATGGGGGAAAAGTCACTGGCTGCTTTTTCTCCCCAAACATAATACCCTTTTTAGTGGTAACCGGGTTAATGTCAGAAATGTGCAACACATTTTTAATTGCCGTAATCATGCATCGGATGGCCCTTGTGGACTGTACATTTGTCTCATCCTCGTCTACACTGGAGTCAGACTCCGTGTCGACATCTGTGTCTGCCATCTAAACTTAGCGGGCGTTTTTGAGCCCCTGATGGCCCCTGAGACGCCTGGGCAGGCGCGGGCTGAGATGCCGGCTGTCCCAAGGCTGTTACGTCATCAAACCTTTTATGTAAAGAGTTGACACTGTCGGTTAATACCTTCCACATATCCATCCACTCCGGTGTCGGCCCCGTAGGGGGCGACATCACACTTATCGGCTCCTGCTCCGCCTCCACGTAGCCCTCCTCATCAAACATGTCGACACAGCCGTACCGACACACCGCACACACACAGGGAATGCTCTGACTGAGGACAGGACCCCACAAAGTCCTTTGGGGAGACAGAGAGAGAGAGTATGCCAGCACACACCACAGCACTATATAACACAGGGATTTTCACTATACTGAGTGATTTTTCCCAATAGCTGCTTATTAATACAAATGACGCCTAAATTTATGTGCCCCCCCTCTCTTTTTTACCCTTGTCGTACTGGATACTGCAGGGGAGAGCCTGGGGAGCGTCCTTCCAGCGGAGCTGTGAAGAGAAAATGGCGCTGGCTGTGCTGAGGAAGATAGCCCCGCCCCCTCAGCGGCGGGCTTCTCCCGCTTTTTATAATGTTAATGGCGGGGGTTTTTGCACATATATAGTGTTATACACTGTATTATGTGCTATTTGTGCCATAAAGGTAAACTAATTGCTGCCCAGGGCGCCCCCCCCCAGCGCCCTGCACCCAACAGTGACCGGAGTGTGTGGTGTGCTATGGGAGCAATGGCGCACAGCTGCAGTGCTGTGTGCTACCTTAATGAAGACAGGAGTCTTCAGCCGCCGTTTTTCATCTTTATCTTCCGTCTTCTGGCTCTGCAAGGGGGACGGCGGCGCGGCTCCGGGAACGGACAATCGAGGTCGGGCCCTGTGTTCGATCCCTCTGGAGCTAATGGTGTCCAGTAGCCTTAGAAGCACAAGCTAGCTGCAAGCAGGTAGGTTTGCTTCTCTCCCCTCAGTCCCTCGTAGCAGTGAGTCTGTTGCCAGCAGATCTCACTGAAAATAAAAAAACCTAACAAATACTTTATTTTCTAGTGAGCTCAAGAGAGCCCACTAGGTGCATCCAGCTCTGGCCGGGCACAGATACTAACTGAGGTCTGGAGGAGGGGCATAGAGGGAGGAGCCAGTGCACACCAGATATAGTACCTAATCTTTCTTTTAAGAGTGCCCAGTCTCCTGCGGAGCCCGTCTATTCCCCATGGTCCTTACGGAGTTCCCAGCATCCACTAGGACGTCAGAGAAAGGGGTATTTCCCTCTACAAATCTTTAAAACCAGGTCTGTTCCTGGGAGTTTTGGACAACTGCCAAATATGTGTCTAATTCAGAGATGTGTGCAGACCCAATGGTATATAATATGTGCATCTGATGGTGTGAGATCTGCCAATGTACAGATCTTGTTTTGCGAGATTACTTCAATGCCCCCAAACTGCAGCGTGATAGACAGGCTGCAGCCGTTTGTGGGCATTGGCAAGCAGCGTTACAGAAAATGGGGTGTGTCTCCCCCGTTTCCTGGGAATGATGAAGCCAGTGGCAGCGTTAGTCCCCTGATCATCCTGAATAACCTAATGTTCACACAGATGGTTCCATGCTGCATCCTCAGACCCGGCAGCCGATAAGAGATTAGGACGCCTCCTGCAGTATTAGCATATTGTGCATCTCTGAATCAGACCCTATGTGTGAAGGTTAATGATAGCAGAGTTGAATGAAAGTATTGGGTCACATCACAAATACTTATCTAGAGAGCCTGACTTTGAGTTGTGTTTGGGGAATTGATGTAGAAAGATGTCTTGTTCTGAATGAAATATTACCCCTGGCCACAAGTTTAGAGGCTTCCATCATCCTGTGTCAGGTGTCAGACAGCAGTAGAGCCTGATACAGACTTCTACAGTAAGTAGACTGTTCACATTGGCTCACATGCAGCTTCAGCATTCTCTTAGTGACACACAAGTAACATCCATAAAATGTATACTGGTCCCGCTTTCCTCTTGCAGATAGTAAATGAGCTTTGCTATGCCCATTGTCTTGCGCATGTTTGCTTTGGTGCTTGGTTTGTGTTGTATGGTGTCAGGCCAGCAAGCAGACAAGGATTTATGCTATGGCGAGTGACTCGCAGGCACCACTTCTATCTCTCTGGGAAGAGCAGCTCTCCTGAGCGTCCGTCCCTGCTCACCACAGCGATAAATCAGCACTCAGAGTTTCATTAGCTGCTGCAATAACATGGGATCTATAAGTCATGGAAGTTATTAGTTCCTGCTACATCAACTGATTACATAATAACAGTAAAATATATTTGTGGTAATTCCTGTCTTCTGTGGGGAAGAAAGGGGCGTGGCCTGCTGTGACGCTTTGGTGTGACTGGCCCATTCTCATCATGCTAGGGGCTTGCCCAGCACTCAGGCAGCCTCCAGCCTCTCTCTGATCTCCTGGCTGCATGGTGACACAATCTGAAGGGAATGTAATAGTGGTTGGTTCTATATCGGAGTGGCAGAAGGGACCATCTGACGTATCTAGGGGAGGAGACACGTCACAAGGGGGAGGAGCTACGGGCGAGCAGGGTACCCGAAAAGTTCGCTCGCCACGCTTCGGGCTCGGTGGCTCGCTCCGCTTCGCTCGCCACCTGATTACTAAAGGTAATAGTTGGTGGCGTGGATAGTAGAGGAACTATCCCGCTGGCGTAGCTCCTCCCCCTTGTGTTGTGACTCCTCCCCCAGACGGAAAAGGTCCCTTAGCCCACTTGATTCTAGCCTCTACCATGTAATAGTACTGTACAATAACTGTGCTATTTTGGAGTTACCCAGTGCAGCCCGCACTCCCCTAGTGATGCCACTGCATACACATATATGCCACATACTACATGTTGGTCTCTCAGAAGTCTACAATGTTGCTCAGATTGTGTCACCATGCAGCCAGGAGATCAGAGAGAGGCTGGGGACTGCCTGAGTGCTGGGCAAGCCCCCAGCGTGATGAGAATGGGCCAGTCACACCAAAGCGTCACAGCATGCCACGCCCCTTTCTTCCCCACAGAAGACAGGAATTACCACTTTTCTAGAACATCCCGAAGGGCAGCTCCAGGTGGTAAATACAACCAGGAAGGGGTTTGGTACAAGTCTCATCATGGTACCATTCTCTGCTCTATGGCAGGGTGGCGCAAACATTCACCTCCAAAAAGTGGTTGCAGCCAGGGCCGGATTAACAATGGGGCGGGTGGAGCTGCAGCTCCAGCCCCCCCCCCCCCCCCCCCCCTGTGCCGCATAGTGTGACTCCTCTTCTCTGCGCCATGTGACATCGCAACGCATGACGTCACTTAGGCGCTCTGCACGGGTGCCGCTGTGGACTGAAGACAGGAGGAGAGCCGTCAGTGCATCCTCCTGACTGCCGGTTGCTGTATGTTGGCAGCACTTGACCTTCCTGTTAGCGCCGAGAAGACCCGTGGACGGTGTAAGCCTGGAGGAGGAGCCGAGTCAGAGGAACAGAAAAGAGAAAAGGTAAGTACAGGGTAAACTTCAGGAAGGATTAACTCTACAAAGGGGGAGGAACACCATAATGGACACAGAGGGGGGATTAATAATGGATACAGGGGGCACATAATAATGGACGCAGGGGAAGGGGCATAATAATGGACAGAGGAGGAACAAATAACAATGAGCATAGGAGGGGATGACATAATAATTGACATGGGGGCATAATAATGGACAGAGGGGGACACATAGTAGTGGACACAGAGGGGTACAACATAATAATGGACAGAGGGGGACACATAGTAGTGGACACAGAGGGGTACAACATAATAATGGACATGAGGGGGACACACTGCAAAATATTGTTGGTATATTATACCCTCCAACATTTTACACATGAAAACCTGTACAAATTAGGGAAGGGCGTGGCCATGGGTAAAAGTGATGTGACCACGCCCCCTTCCTATACTTTCAATGTTAATTTGGACTGTCAAAAATCGGTACAAAGCCCTTTTTGGCAGGTACAGACCATAAAAAAAGGTACTGTACCTGCCAAAAAGGTACAGTTGGAGGGTATGGTATATATATCTGCCTATTGATAAAATTGATAGGACACTTCTCTTTGTACAAATAAAATAATATTTATTGTTCAAAATACACAGATGATGAAAACCGCACTTCACCAAGTCACAAAATGTCGGGTGCCAGGTCAACTAGTAGCATATCCAATCGTCCACACCATGAGGCTCCAGCAGGGGCTTATGTAGCAGACCAGACCAGCACTCCTTTAACTGTTAAGTTATTTTAATGCTTTAAAAGACAATGTGCAATACAAGCATAGTTCAAGCATAGTTGGCAATCCAGCAATAAAATTGTTAGTATCTCACGATTCCTCTGGGGTCCTCAGACCAAACCAGCTACAGCTCCCAACAGCCGTTTCGGACCATGCCGTCATCAGGGGAGTATCAACCATCTGCAGCCTACCAGTGCTTCTTTTATATGCTAATAGTCAAACCTAACTGTGTACACCTGTTGTGATAATCCCAAATCCACAATCAGTACTCACCACCGTGATTCCGCTGCCATGGGAACCCGCCGCTACCTTCTCCGCCCACACCACACCCCGTGTCCTCCTCAACCTTCCCGATTCCTCACTTCCTGATTACTTAATCGTGGCGCCGTCTGCACCGCTGTGCGGCGCGCCATCGCATGACACAGCAGCGACAAACCGCGCGCGCATGCGTTGCCTAGCAACACAACTGCGTCACGCGTCATCGCGACTAGTGTCCGTCAGATGACGCGCACACACGCAGTGCCCAGCAACCCGGTCAAACCAGGAAGTGCGTCCACAGCCAGATATATACATATCTAAACATAAATACATTTAAATAAGATGCTGTAGTTAGTGGCAAACATCACTGGTCTTGATCATGGGACAATTTTTATAGTAATTACAGACAATTACAATAATCTAACCATACTATATCCATAACATAGTTTTATAATAAACAACAGTCCCATCCAACCATAATCTCCAAAGGGATATGGCCATCAACCACAGCATCCAATATCTATCTAATCCAGACAATATATTATATATATATATATATATATATATATATATATATATATATACAAAATATTTACATACAATACAAAAGAAAAATTTGATCATGAAATTTAGACTGGAGTACGTCACCACAGGCCCGAAATAGCATATAGGTAGACAGTACTATAATTTATATAACGGCAAACCTGTTCCACCAGTATAAACAATCATTATTATCACAAAAACTGTGAAAATGACAGCTCCTTATTTAGTCCATCCCGGGTTAATGTGTTCATCTGGTAGATCCATCTACATTCTTGTCTCAACAACAAGTTACCCCTATCCCCACCTCTTCTCAGCGGTGGCACATGATCGAGTGGCATGAATCTAAAATCCTTAATCAAGTGTCCACTGGCAACAAAATGTCTCGCCACTGGCGGAGTACTTGGCTCTATTTGTTGATATGCTTTTTTTATGGAAGACCGGTGCATCGAGATTCTTTCTTTGACCATCCGGGTGGTCTTACCCACATAGAGCTTGTTACATGGGCAAATGATGACGTACGTCACATATCTGGTCTCGCATGTCATCCTATGCCGGAGTTGGTACTCGTCCCCCAGGCTTGGATGCACAAAGCTTTTATTGTTCAAAATACATATAAAACCTACACAAAATCCACATAGACATATACAAATTCACAAATAGCAAGCCCTTTTTAACTAAATTAGCTTATTCATATAGGGTGTAAATGGGTTCACCTGTTGTAGGAAAAATATATTATAATAACAGTTCATACGAAAAATACACTTATATATATTGCAGATGAATAATTAAGGATAAGTTACCATACCACGTTTAGTTCATTAGTAGGAGCCTCTTAGATGGAAATCGTGTCTTAAAGTTTGCATGTTCAGGTACCGGTCAGCCATACCGGCACCCAACACGTACATTTGTGCATTCGCCTCTTAGGCACAATGGTGGCGGCTTTTGAAGTGCTTCAGTTCGGGAGATTTCACTCACGTCCTTTTCAACTGGATGTGCTCGCACAGTGGTAGGGGTCGCATCTGCAGATTCACCACAGGGTGAGGTTGTCGCCACGGGCCAGAGTGTCTCTACTCTGGTGGCTCAAAGTACACAATCTAACCGCAGGGAAACGGTTCGGCGCCTGGAATTGGATAATTCTAACGACGGACGTGAGTCTCAGAGGTTGGGGAGCTGTAGTTCAAAATTGTCAGCTCCAGGGTCTCTGGGCGGATCACGAAAGATTGCGGTCTATAAATGTCCTGGAACTCCGGGCAATTTACAATGCGCTACGACAAGCAGTGCACATGCTTCGGTCTCAGACTGTCCAGGTGCAGTCAGACAATGTGACGGCGGTCGCATACATCAACAAACAAGGAGGAACGAGAAGCCGCATGGCAATGCGGGAAGTAGCTCGAATCCTCAATTGGGCTGAGCATCACCAAGTGATATTGTCGGCAGTGTTCATTCCGGGAGTGGACAACTGGGAGGCGGATTATCTCAGCCGTCGGGATTTTCATCCAGGAGGATGGGCATTAAATCCAGAAGTGTTTCACATGTTGGTCCAGAGGTGGCGTTACCCTCAAGTGGACCTAATGGCATCTCGCCACAATCACCAACTGCCCCAATATGTGTACAGAACGCGAGATCCAAAGGCAGTGGCGGTGGACGCTCTCACCATTGCGTGGCCGTACAGCCTCGTGTACCTGTTTCCACCATTTCCGCTGCTCCCTCTGTTGCTAAAACGGATCAAAAGAGAGTCCGCCACAGTCATACTAGTGGCGCCTCATTGGCCTCGGAGAGCTTGGTTCTCGGATCTCCGCGGACTACTCGCAGACGATCCTTGGCCGCTCCCACTACGTCCGGACCTGTTACAACAGGGTCCGTTCCTTTACCCCGATTTAGCGCGGCTGCGTTTGACGGGGTGGCTGTTGAGACCGTCCTCTTAAGAAGAGAGGGCATTCCGGAATCGGTTATACCAACCATGTTACGTGCTAGGAAGCCAGTTACGGCGGCTCATTATTTTAGAATTTGGCGTGCCTTCCGACATCATCTTTCAAGTTATCCCGTCTTTTGTTATTTCTACAGACGGGGTTAGATGGAGGACTGCATTTATCTACACTAAAGGTGCAGGTATCTGCTTTGTCAATTTGCTTTCAAAGACGATTGGCTTTATTGCCGTCTGTACACACTTTTCTGCAAGGTGTTCTCAGAGTACAGCCTCCATTCATTCCACCTACAGCGCCATGGGACTTGAATCTGGTTTTAGATTTCTTACAGTCTTCATATTTTGAACCCTTACAACAAGTGGATATTAAGTTTCTCACTTGGAAAACAATTTTTCTACTAGCCTTAGCTTCGGCAAGGCGTGTTTCAGATTTGGGTGCCTTGTCATGCAAGCCACCGTATTTGGTGTTTCATGATGACAGAGCGGAACTTCCGACGAATACCGCTTTCTTACCAAAGGTAGTGTCATCTTGTCACATCAATCAACCAATAGTAGTTCCTGTGTTAACGGGAAATTCTGGAACTTTGGATGTGGTACGCGCATTACGCGTTTATCCCGAACGTCTACAGTTCGCAAGACGGATACGTTGTGTGTTCTCTATGATGCTGCCAGGATGGGTTGGCCAGCTTCTAAGCAGACCTTATCCAGATGGATTAAACTGACCATACGTCAGGCTCACCTTCATGCTAGGTTACAGCCGCCTACATCAGTAACAGCTCATTCCACACGTTCTGTGGGAACTTCATGGGCAGCTGGTCGTAGGGCTTCTACGACGCAGCTTTGCCGTGCGGCTACATGGTCATCAGTGCACACGTTTGTGCGCTTTTACAAGTTTGATACGTTTGCGGCATCAGCATCTAGCTTTGGCCGCCTAGTGTTACAGGTGCCAAACTGCTCTCCCGCCCACGGGGGAAGCTTTGGTACGTCCCAAGAGTACTCCAGTGACCCCTAGTGGATGAAAAAGAAAATAGGATTTTGGTACTTACCAGGTAAATCCTTTTCTTTGAATCCATAGGGGGCACTGGATGCCCACCCAGAGCAGTTTTACCTGGTTTGTGGTAAGTTCAGGGGATCTTATGGTAACACATTCTCACCGACTGGTTCAAAGTTTCAAGTTCTATCGGTTATAGTGCCAACTGTTTAGTTGTCAGTCACGTTATGTGTCAACTTTATTGTTGTCCGTTATGTTATATGTAATTCTCCATTGTCAACCTCTCTATAGCTCCTGTTCGGCTCAGTAAAAAACACTGAGGTACTCTGGGATATGGAGGGGAGGAGAGTTCTAAATTTAAATATTCAGTGCCTTGTTCCTGTGGAAGCCGTCCATATCCCAAGAGTACTCCAGTGCCCCCTATGGATTCAAAGAAAAGGATTTACCTGGTAAGTAACAAAATCCTATTTTTTAGAATCATAATAGATATTCTATTTACCTGTGTGCTAATTTATATACTGTATTTGTGCCTTTTTATTTATTTATTTTTTATTGCTTTTTATGAACCACCCCCTTTAAAATGGGATACCACTGTGTCCCTGGCCAGTGTTGGATAACAACAACAGCTCAGACTAAGAAGCTTCTGCGCAATACATCCGTCAGGAGGAGGAATGATAGCATCGAGTACACTGAGAGGTAGGGCAAATTAATTTAAGAAATGAAAATATTATACAATTTTCTTTGGGTGTTTTATTTTTTTGTCAGATCTTGGAAAGGATATTTGTGTGTGTGTTGTGTGGTTAGGGCATGATGGTGACTGAGGGGTATATCAGTGTGTCTGTTGTGTGGTCAGGGCATGATGGCAATGAAGTGGTGGTGAGAGGAATTACAGATGGTTAAATAAACGAAGGTAGGCAGTACTAAGCCCATCATGTTGCTAGACATACCTCCTGTACACATCATTCCCCAAAGCACTGGTTATGCCCTCCACGTCATTAGTCCCCCTTCCCCCACGTGGTGATGGTCACACCCCTTTTGATGGCACACAATAGGCCCTTCAAAAGTTTCAGCTCCAGGCCATTGTGGACCTTAATCTGGCACTGGTTGCAGCAATCACAGACCCTGCAGTGAAATGTAGACTGCAGCTTGTCTATTGTCTTTTGGACATATAAGGAACTTTGGGCCTAATTCAGATCTGATCACAGCAGCAAATTTGTTAGCTAATGGGCAAAACCATGTGCACTGCAGGTGGGGCAGATGTAAAATGTGCAGAGAGATTTAGATCTGGGTGGGTTATATTGTTTCTGTGCAGGATAGATATTGGTTGTTTTATTTTTACACTGCGATTTAGATTTCAGTTTGAACACACCCCACCCAAATCTAACTCTCTCTGCACATGTTACATCTGCCCCCCCTGCAGTGCACATGGTTTTGCCCATTAGCTAACAAATTTGCTGCTGCGATCAGAACTGAATTTGGCCCTTTGTTTGGACCTCCATGATGGGTGAGTTTATTGCAAGCATGTGGAATTTATACTTTTTTTTGTATTTGAAATTAAAATCTATCAGGTGTGTCTTACAGGTGACAGTGCAGGTTCACTCTCAATTTAATGAGTTAAAAGTGAACTGGGGTCACCAAAACTATCCAATAAGATTTCTCTCCCGAGTGTCTTGACATTCATTTACAGCTTGGGGGTGATTCTTCTATCTTCAGACCATCTGCATTTACCTACATCAGGGAAGAGACCTGACCTGCACAAGCAGAACTGGAGGCTCTGGGATGTGGCCGATGCTGATTTAATTTGAAGAGCTGAGAACATTGATCTCCACTTCATTAAGTCATCTCTTCAAACATTTCAGGTCTTGGTAATAAATCTCAGCTCAGATTAAAATCAATGTTTATTGAAAGTGCCTCTTATCATTCCTAGGAGCTGAGATGATTTCAGGACTTGTTCGCTGCCAGGTAGCTATAATACACTGGCTTATTACTCTCCCATGTCTCCTCTGTCTTTCATGTGTCTTCACACTGCTAATGATCTAATCATAACACACATTACTGGCGCAGTTCATCCCATGATGCGTGAGCTGAATGACCTATACCTGAACAGCACACATTAACAAGAGAGGAAAGATCGCTGCCATAAGAGACCACCTTCCTAATTCTAAGCAACAATAAGGTCTAATTACTTTGTATCCATACAGTATATTACTGTTGTGTCTGCTATATTAACCCTTTATATCTACTGATACTGTGTGTCATACCAAAACAAGACCAGATTCCACACATTTTGTCAGGTAAACCATTCATTGTATATACACCTTCCTCTGGAGCTATAAGTGCACAGTAGCACTGGTCTCTGCATACCTCCAAGTCCCTCTTATAGGAGGCAGCCATCTTTCTGCATTAGCCAAACCCATGAGAACAATGGCCCTCATTCCGAGTTGTTCGCTCGCAAGCTGCTTTTGGCAGCTTTGCACACGCTAAGCCGCCGCCTACTGGGAGAGAATCTTAGCATAGTAAAATTGCGAACTAAAGATTAGCAGAATTGCGAATAGACAGTTCTTAGCAGTTTCTGAGTAGCTCCAGACTTACTCGGCAACTGCGATCAGTTCAGTCAGTTTCGTTCCTGGTTTGACGTCACAAACACTCCCAGCGTTCGGCCAGCCACTCCCCCGTTTCTCCAGCCACTCCCGCGTTTTTCCCAGAAACGGTAGCGTTTTTTCGCACACACCCATAAAACGGCCAGTTTCCGCCCAGAAACACCCACTTCCTGTCAATCACATTACGATCACTAGAACAAAGAAAAAACCTTGTAATGCCGTGAGTAAAATACCTAACTGCATAGCAAATTTACTTGGCGCAGTCGCACTGCGGACATTGCGCATGCGCATTAGCGACTAATCGCTCCGTTGCGAGAAAAATCTAACGAATGAACAACTCGGAATGACCCCCAATGTACGGCAGAGCTGGCCAAACCAGTCCTCCACATCTACCTACAGTTCACATTTTCCAGACCACCTAGCTGGTGCACAGGTGTAGTCATTACTAATTACGATGTGATGCTTTCATTCCTAACTGACAATTCTACAGCTCTCCAGGAGGCCAGGAAAACATGAACTGTTGGCAGATCACGAGGACCGGTTTGGTCAGCCCTGATGTACGGCAACTGTGGTAACAAACAGCCAGGGTAAGACAATTCCAGATTGCACAGGCACTCCCATTACCATGTCCATTACTGCTCGCCAGTGTATCAGAGCTATGCAAAATTGATATATACTGTACATTATTGTAGTATTAAAATGGAATCTATCTACAGTTGGAGACAGTCTTGCTTAGAACAATGGAATGTCCGCACTGGCCCGCTCTAATCCCGCATGTTCTTTTCAGGTAGTGTCTGACCTGTTGTCGGCCTAAATAAGATTTGTGCCATCGGTATCTATCTATACGCACACTTTCACCCATACTGCTTCGTTATACAGTGACAGCCTTTATGTGGAGAGTGCAGGCTGTGCTATTTAAAGAAGGTTCCACCAAATTACCACATATCATGTGGCTGCAAATGAGAGGAAATTGGAGAATACAAAAGAGTGTCACACTGGTGTGCTAAACATTAGCGCTTCAGTTACAAATGGGCAGCGTTCATAAGACTTCAACTGGAGTGCAGGCAGTATCCTCGGTGCGGGTGTGTCAGCAGTGCTGGCGGCAGTGTAATTACAGCGGTGCGGGCCGCCATCTAGTCCCATTAAAGTAAATGGGGGACACGCTGATTGGCTGGGAGCCGTGATAAACGTCTCTCTCGGCCAATCAGCAGTCAGCCCATTGACTTAATAGGACTTTTGAAATTAGCGTATTTTTAAATTGGCCTCATATAATGGCCATATATGCCAGTTTTCACAGCAGATAGCATTATATGTATCATTATGTGTTATCTTTACTTATTTAAATTGTAAATTATTGAAATTATTATCATTAGTAGAAGCTGTGGTAGTAGTGGCAGCTTCTTTATTAGTATTGTTTCAAGAAAGTTAGGTACAGACAGTGTCGGACGGGGGCGTGAAGGGCCCACCGGGAAATGCAGTGGTAGGGGCCCATTTTAGGAGTGTGGCCAGTCTCCAGAGGGGGTGTGGCCAGCCGATACATTGGTTTGCCTAACCATTAGAGAGTACATGGGCTGGGCCCCTTGATAAATATATAACTACTGCTAGTGCATGCCTGATAATGTATCAGATAAATATTGACAATGCACTGTAGAGTCATCATAGTCATGTGCAGTGTAATGTGACATATGTATACTGTATAATTCAAGTGCACATTCTAAATCCTGATGCCTAGAGGAGGAGGAGGGGCCCCCCAGGCAGTGGGACCTACCGGTGGTTTCCCCTGTACCCCTGTGGGCCAGTCCAAGCCTGGGTACAGAGTAGAATAACATGCACATGGGGGGGAGTAGATCTCATGCATCAGTGTGTGGTGATGTACGCATACAGAAGCAGCAACAGGAGATGGTACATTTGGGTGGTCTTTCACTTTTTTTGATATGATAAATGCATGACTGCTGTATTAAATGTCTGGAGTCAGTTACAAGAATCAGGGCCCTTTTTTTGTGCATGTGCGATATCTCTCCGGGCCTACATGTACTGCCCTGCAAGCGGCGGCACTCAGAGACTGGTTTCAGCAGATAGACGAATAAAGTGCAAAAGGTCTTTAATTCATTCATATATATAGGTAGGCATGAAAAATTTATTGTTTTCAACTTAGAGGATTCGTTGTTTGTGGAGAAACACAGTAAGCAGCATAAGAACAAACCGGTACCATACCAGACCTTTGGTATTTTTATTTACCTTTTGTTCTGTGCATTAGATGAGACTGTGGACGGGATGTAGTTATGTGACCGGCGGTCAGGAGACAGACGGTCACTTAACCTCCCCCTACATCCTGCCCACGCACAATTCCGACGGTCGGCATGCCGACCAACAGGGACTATTCCCACTTGTGAGTGTCCCCGACACCCATAGAGTAGGAATAAATCCCGTGGCAACCTTAGGTCGCCACCGAGCCCGCAAGGGGCTTTTGCTGCACTCGGCACCCAACACCGGGATTCCGCTGCCAGGATCCTGGCGTCGGAATGCTGAATGGCGGTCTCCCGACCGCCGGTCACGCATACCACACCCACTGCGGATCTGCACTATTATTTTGATTTACACATCAGTCATCCCAATTTGGGTAGAAATCATTCTAGCGTGTACCCAGCTTAGGAGCAGGGGATGTGGTCATGTGACCGGTACTCAGGATACCACCGGTCACCATCCCGACGCCGGGATCCTGAGCAATCAAAATGCCAGCAGACAGAATGCCGACCCACAGGGACTATTCTCATGCGTGGGTGTCCACGACACCCATAGAGTGAGAATAGAAACTGCGGCGAGCGCAGCAAACCCGCAAGAGGCTCTGTTGCACTGTAGGAATAAGACGCCTCCTGTCAGCACCTGCAAAAAAGCAGCATTGGATCACCCTTTTGCGTCCATTCACCGGCAGTGACTCACAGGAGCCTCCCAACTGCCCCCCCCCCCCTTCACCGCGGGACACTCCTGCCCGCAGGCGGGACAGCAGGACAGTCCCCCAAAAAGCGGGACTGTCCCGTGAAAATCGGGACAGTTGTGAGGTATGCTACAGCACAGCAGTGACAGGCTTTCACTACTGCAGGGCAGCTGGCAGCAGACACTACAGTGTTTTCCATGTCACACAGATAAGAGAATGGTTAGAGAAATATTACCCTGAATTCCACCTAAACTATGGTCTCAGCAGAGATCTCACCAACATTGCTATTTAAGAAGGCGGCATAGGTTGGATCCATAATAAAAATGTACAGTAGAATCCAAATTCACAATAAATTCACACATACAAAAGGATCTTTAGATAAAAACTACATCCACACCCACCCGGATCCACTCCAAACGCACACAAAAAGCAGGATAAATACCAAATTCATACACAGATCCACAATAAACTCACACAATCACAAACCCACATTTAATTCACACAAAAAAGTAGAACAAATACAAAATACACACAAAACCGGGCCAACTCACCATCATTACAATCACCTATCATACATGCGGAAATGCCAGTTTCTGCATATTTTATTTAACGGTCCATTCATTAGGGGTCATATAGGGCCACCTAATCTTGACTGTGAATGCCATCAGATGGTGCTAGTTCTCCGCCGCCTCCTCACTGTGTGCCCAGCGGCTGTGTGCAGAAGCCGGCAATGGGGGTGGTAAGTAACACTGAAGTAGCAGTGTTACTGATCGCGGGGACGGCTTCCTTTTGAAACAGCTGTCCCAGCACCAAAGCAATAATGAATTGCTCTGGTAATAAGTATCCCCTGATGCAACGTGCGAGAGTTGGGTACTTTGGGGGAAATATATCAATCCTTGGAGAGAGATAATAGCGGAGAGAGCTAAAGTACCAACAAATTAGATTCTAACTGCTTATTACAGGTTGTGTTTGAAAAATTACAGGAGCTGAGTGAGTGGTACTTTATCCCCTCCCACTTTATCTTTCTGCAAGGCTTGATAAATCTCCCCCTTAGTCATCAGTGGCCATCCTACACCAGATGATAAACAGACCCCACAGACATAAGATCCACACTAACGTCAAACAAACACAGCTAGATCTTGCCATAGCCGCACTAAACTAACACAAACACTATTACTATTCCTTGATGCAGCAGAATCTGTGTCTTTCAGTTTGTTAATAATTGATCTCAGTGTGTGAAGATGAATAAGGCATAGAGAATGGTGTGCTTATAGGAATTATGTATGGATCAAAGATGATCTAGTCTTTATGTCAATTTGGTTTTAATCGGGATGTAGTTATGTGCAGAGCAGTAACTAGACTTTTTGGTGCCCTGTGCCAGAGAGAGAATTGGCGCCCCCCCCCACCCCCATCTTTCCTACAAGGATGTAAGACAGATCCCGGAGAAAGCCTATGCTATGATGCCCCATATTTTACATATATGCATACTTGCAATTTAGGAGGAGAGACACTAACACACCGATTGGATTCCACTATATTGCACTTTATGACAGGATTCACTTGATTTTAGTTGGACATCCTAACGGTCCTATATGTTCTGGAAAGAGGACCGACCATTTATGTTATAATAATTCAGCACCTATCTTTAACCTTTATATACAATAAAATTGGGTTACCATCAGATAAGAACTAGGGTATCACCAGGCCGTCTACCCTTTATGATTATATAGGATTACTGTCCTTTTTGCACCTTTAAGGGTATCACCAAGTCATTTATAATTTTTAAATAGGACCGTTCTAATAAGGAGTCTGCAGAATAGCCTCTCTCAAGCCTCTTCCCCTGATGAAGTCCTTTTAAGGATGAAACGCGTTGGGCTTAAAGAGCAATTCCCCCTTAACTTAAATTGAACATCAGTTTCTTGAATATCATCAAAAGGGGATCGTCATTGCATCTGTTCTATTATATGTACTGTGAGTTATTGCATTTGAACTGTATTTTAATGAATGTTATATTTGTTTATAATTGGTTGCTGAATATAATTTGAATTTTAACAGTATAATTTCAGTTAGTGCGCCCTGAGAAATCTACTGTTATTGTATTTGTGTGAATCCTTTGCTAGCAGAAGGGTTTTTCTTGAGGTTCAGCCACACCATAGCGCAAGATAAGGGTAAATTGTTCAATCTATCTATCTATCTATCTATCTATCTATCTATCTATCTATCTATCTATCTATCTATCTCTCCCAACATGACCCTCTCCAGAAGGGACAGAATTCTCTGCTCCTAAATAATATACACACATTTATAGACCATTGTAAGAAAATGGATTTGGACACAAATTCTCTTTACACCACATTCATGCACTTAACTTGAGAGCTCATGGTTTCAGTTGTTAAATATCACATTTCAATATAGTGCCATAACCACGATTCAAATCTATACCTGTTGAATTCTAATTAAACACCCTACTCATTGAGCTAGTTGATCCTACAGAAAAACTATGAACACTATATGAAGCTACTGGTACTTTGTAAAAAATAATAATGAGCATTGCAATTGAGCAGATCTACTGTATATAGTGTGCAGCCACACACTACATAGATTTTTTCACAAAGTACAAGGTAAGCTTCAAATGGAATTCTCTAGCTTAGAATTCTCTAGCTTTCTATGTAAAGACAGATAGCTCAATTAATAGATTGTCTGACTGCAATGCCAAGGGCAATGGGTTCGAATCCCGGGTATGTCAGCATCTTGAAATGTAATAAAGGACAGTTTGACTGAATAACAAAGAAATCTCAAGTTGAGTTCATGAATGTTGGATAGGTATTAGTGACAGGAGTGGTCAGGGTAGGAGACAGGGGCAGTCAGGAGATGCTGGGCTTCAAAAAGGGGGAAGCTGCAAGTGAAAGTAATTAAAACAGCGCCCCCTTACACTGCATCACTATGTGCAGTGCCCCCTCCGCACACACCTAGTTACGCCCCTGGTTATGTGAGCGGCGGTTGGGAGACTGGCGGTCACTATACTGACGCCGGTATCCCGGGCGCTGGACAGCCAGACAGTCGGCATACCGCCTAACAGGGACTATTCCCATCTGAGTGTGTTTGTGTTAATGTGGTACTTCTCTGAAGTGGGCATGCCAGGTGGACCTGTTCAGCCGCTTACAGTACAGATAGGGCCATGCTCATCTGAAGCGGCTCCATCGCAAACGAGCACTCCCAGCGTGACTAGGCGATCCATCCATCTAGTCACGCCGGGAGTGCGCAGAGACGCTCCCACTAAGAGCGTCTCTGTTTGGGTGCGCGGACTGAGACGCTCTCCATTCAACTGAATGGGGCGCATCTCCGTCGCGGGCACCCGGGCGGACGGGGATGCTCTAGGTGAAAGGTCACAGACGGAGCCACAACTTGCGTGGCTCCATCTGTATATACACAAATAAAGGTAATCGTAATGCTACAAAAGGGGGCGCATATATCAGAGACCATCAAATTATCCACAGCCCAACCGTTATATCCTGCTCCCTACACCCACAGCCCAGCCCCAGCCCAACCGTTATACGCCGCTCCCTACAACCTCAGCCCAACCATTATAAGCCACCTCCTACACCCACATCTCAACATTAAATGCCGCTCCGTACACCCGCATTCCCAACAATAAATGCCACTCCGATTGCTAAAAATATGCCAAAGAGCGGTGGATACTAAAACACCAGAGCAATTCAACATTGCTCCAATGCAGGAACAGCTAATCCAGAAATCAGCCATCCGCATGTTCCCTATCACTAATACTCAGGTAACAGTGAGACTTCGCACTCGGCAGTGATAGTGCGGATGCGTGAACTGGGGTTCACACATGCGCACAAATAAGCAGGCATCCAGCAGAGGAAGAAAACAGGTGTGGGGGAATCCTAAAGGATCCCTTATTTGCAACTTGAAGTCTGGCAATCAGCGCCATCTGAAGAAGGGAAAGGTTCCCGCTGTCATGCTCTGAAAATTAAGCATTTTTGAGAGCTTGATGAATTTATGTCCCCTTACTAGTGTATGGGGACAGATCGTGACTGAAAGGTAAGCAGGAGACACCCATTATATGATCCGTTATGGCCACTATATTTAATTTCTACAAAAGTAGGTGAAAGTATTATTTGTCATGTACTTTCGTAGAAATAAAGAGATAATTAATAGGCCCCAGACACAATTTGCCTGCCCACGCTCTTCGCTATTAAAATCGGCATGCTCTGCTTCAGCCAACATCTATTATTTGCCATCAAACTTTCAAGTCCGTTATAAATAAACTGCTTAATAGCACTTATAAGACAATGTAGCTGTGTAGTAATCACACAAATGATATCTGCCACTAGTGTATCTCAGGGTCTCGCAGCGCACCTGCCCTTGGTGATTATGTGTCTGTGACACATCTTGAAATCAGGGAGATAAACTACCCTCTGCTATAACTCCCCTGACCCCTAAACAAAACGTATTAGTCATAAATTGGCATTGGCTTCTCTCGGATTATTGCTTAATTAATCCTTACTTTATCTGACTGGCACATTTTTAATTACCTACTCGCTGCTTTATGGAAAGATGACTCACGTTGGTACTGGAATATAGTGAGTGCTACAATAAAATGGATGACATCACTATACATGATTTATTACAAACTTGTCCGGATAAATGAGCCTCCCCCTGGTTTTTAAATGCATCATAAATATTAAACTGT
Organism: Pseudophryne corroboree; assembly: GCF_028390025.1. NCBI lineage: Eukaryota > Metazoa > Chordata > Amphibia > Anura > Myobatrachidae > Pseudophryne > Pseudophryne corroboree. The sequence goes on along the minus strand of NC_086454.1, from coordinate 118,767,182 downwards.
AACTAATAGAACTCCATCACCTGTTTCCACTGAGCTTCTAAGGCTGGTAAGCACCTAGCCGACTCCTCTACCAAACAGTCGTCATGCTGATAGAGCAGCCAATTAGGTAAGCTATACACACTTACAAAGGGCCGCTCGATGTCAGGCCAGAACTAGGCGGCCATTTAAATGCCCAGCTGTGATATCAGTGTCAGTGGTCCCTGCAGCCAGTGTATGGGCGGAATGCATTAATACTTCTTTCATATATATTGCATCAGCTGTGCTGCAAGGCCAATCGGATATGTCTGCGAATGACGTCTTCGCTCACACACACATTGGGTGTACACACCCGGCAATCCGTTTGTCAATCTTTCGACCACTGTGTGTAGCGGTCTCCAGACAGATCATATGTCATGCAGTCTGCACAATTATGTCTGGTGTACATTTTTATTACTCTTTTTGTTTGTTTGTTTTTAGTCATTTGATATTTAATACCTGGGGCTAATTGCTAGATAGTAAATTCACTAAACATCACACAGTCCTATGGTACCAGACAGGCACAGAGCAGTGTTACTGTCAACTATTACCCCCCTCAGAAAAGCATCTAGACATAATAGGCCTGATTGAGAGAGTACCAGTAGTTCAGCTACTGCTTGCTGTCAGCTTATTCAGGTTACCCCGGTAGCTGGTGTATTTATGCAACCAGGGCCAGTGAAGCTGCATACAAGATGCATCCACAGGCCTCAGCATGCCCAAACAAATGGGGCCGACACCCCCGTTTTCTGAAATGCTGGAGGTAGCCATCCCTTCCCCACCCCAGATGGCCGCATTGTATATATCAAGCTGTGGCTTAAAGGGGGAATTCAATTGATATTGCTGCCCAATTTCTCCGTCTAAAGTGGCGGGAGATCACAGGTGCGATATTTAATTGATGCCTGTTATTGCGCCCATTAGTGTCGGATTTAGCAGCATAAAGCAGCTAAACTCGACTAAACTAATGGGTGCGATCGCAAAAAGTGCCATTTGGGTGCCTAAATGGGTCACTTTTCACACATTTCAGCTCGTCAGCACAGGGGGCGACGAAGACAACCAATTTCGAAACGCGTTTGGTGCAGTCACAGATGGAGATACTGACGCGGTGATGTCAATGAACCTGGAAGCGAGGCCTTGAAAGCAGTGTAAATGCCATTTGCCTGTGACTGTACCAGGGATACTTGTTTTTACAAAAGCGGTATATTTGGTATTGTTGTGATAGCACATTTTGATTATGTGAGTGGATTTAATCAACCGTCTCGGGTAGAGGCGAAGGAAAGGGGTTTTCAAGAAGCAGTTCAGAAATTGCTTTGGTCAGGAATAGGCATTCCAGTAACCCCTGCACAATAGGGACAGGGGGTTTTACTCCAACCGTTTTGGGTTCAGAAGGATCCTTTCACCCCAATCTCAAAATCCTAAACAAATAAGTTTGGGTACCACGGTTCACAGGGAGGAGTTGCGCTCTATAGTTTTGGCATGGAGCCAAAGAATTACAGGGTATCCCTGGATAGTCAGGATGTTTACCTACAGGTTCCTATAGTTTCATCAGTGTTATCTCAAGGTTCACCATCCTCCAGCAACATTTTCAGTTCCAGACCTTACCCTTGGGGTTAGCCACAGCCTCCAGAGTATTTACCAAAATTATGATGATTAGGGCAGCTTATCTCCGCAAGAAGGGGATAAGAAAATTGTCATACTTCGACCACCTTTTTTTTATCCTGCCACAGGAAAGGCTTCTGTGCCATCTCCAACAACAATAACTTGTCTGCAGAGGCACTGGTGGTTCATGAATTGGCAAAGTCATCTCGGGTTCCGTCACAACAGATGACTCACTGTGGGGCTGCACTGAATTCCAGTCTGCAGAAAATGGGATTACCTTGGAACAAGATATCCAAGGTACAGTCAAGTACTCAGGAGTTCTTACACAGTCAAACGATATCAATCCACGCAGTTATGCGACTGATGGGTTTGATGGTGTCAACATTCGACATGGTGGAGTATGCACAATTTCACTCAAGATCTCGACAGCGTCTGATTCTAGCCAGATAGAATGGATTACATCAGACAATAAAGAAACAGACTATGGTACTTTCACACAATGTAAGAAAGTCATCAGCCTGGTAGCTATAGACATCCCATCTAGAAAAAGGGAGAATCTTTTGGATATCAGATGGGAGATTCTGACAACAGATGCCAGTCTCCAGGGCTGGGGAGCAGTGTCCGGAAGATTATGGTTCCAGGGACAATGGACCTTAGAAGAAAGTTGCCTGCCAATAAATCTGTTAGAACTTCAGGCCATATACATGGCACTGATTCAGGCAAAAGACACTCTTCAAGGAAGACCAGTGCAGATCCGCTCGGACAATTTAACGGCGGGGGCGTACCTCAACCATCAGGGAGGAACGCGCTGCCAAACAGCAATGAAGGAGGTAAGTCACATACTAAAGTGGGCAGAACTCCATCTTCCAGCATTGTCCGCAGTATTTGTTCCGGGAGTCCTAAACTGGGAAGCGGATTTTCTCAGTCGACATGCCATTCAAGCAAGCGAATGGGTTCTACACCCGGAAGTCTTTCAGACTCTGGTAGACAAGTGGGGTTTGCCAGAGATAGATCTCATGGCGTCCCGTCTGAACAACTAAGTGCCCGCATACAGGGAAAGAACAAAGGATCCCGGAGCGATCTATGTGGACGCCTTGTCAGTGAAATGGGAGTTTCATCTGGCGTATCTATTTCCTCCGATCATCCTGCTACCAGGGTGGTGAGGAAGATAAAAGAAGCAAAGGGTGCCGGGATTCTAAAAGCTCCGGCTTGGCCCAGAAGGCAGATCTACAGAGAATGTCGATGGATGCTCCACGTCTGCTCCCTCAACGTCCAGATCTACTAATGCAGGGTCCTTGTTATCACAGGCATATGGATCGACTATCGTTGACGGCGTGGTTCTTGAAACCTCTTTCCTGAAGTCAAGAGGATTCTTGCTACAGATAAATTCAAACATTGCATAGGGCAAGGAAACCCTCCTCAGCTCACATTTATCACCGAATATGGCAGGCCTATATTCATGGTGCAGTGAAAGAAATATGGACCCGAAATCTGTCCAAGTTTCCTGGGTCTTAGATTTCCTTCAGGTAGAAATGGATAAGGGTTTGAAGGTGGCTTCCTTGAGAGTACAAGTATCAGCATTGACTGTAGGGTTCCAAAAGAAAATTGCCAATTTACAGGATGTGCGTACTTTTTTCCAAGGAATGCTGCGCATTCAACCTCCTTTTGTTCTTCCTACAGTGCCTTGGGACTTAGGTCTAGTCCTCAAAGCCCTTCAAGTTGCTCCGTTTGAACCACTTTAATAAAGTGGATCTTAAATGGTTGACAGCTAAAGTTCTCTTTCTACTGACTATGGCATCAGTATCAGATTTGGGAGCGCTGTAATATTTTTCTCCTTTTCTGTTTTTTTTATCCAGATAAAGCAGTTCTCAGAACTGGGTCTGGGTATCTTCCTAAGGTGGTATCTAAATTCCACCTTAATGAAGAAAATGTTTTCCCGGTTTTTCAGGTATCGGGATTTTCTGCGGGAGATGCATCGCGGGACGTAGTCCAAGCATTAAGGATCTACGTGGATCGTACCAGTGCCATCAAGAAGACAGATTCTCTTTTCATTTTCTACGGAATTCACAAGAGAGGATGGCCTGCTACTAAATAGACGCTGGCTAGAGGGCTTCAAATGACGATTTCGGAAGCATACTCTCAAGCGGATCTCCCTGTTCCGGCTAATGTCTCTGTTCACTCTACTCGTAAGGTAGGTCCTTCATAGGCAGCACAACATGGTGCTTCAGCAGAAGAGATATGTAAGGCAGCCACATAGTCTTCCATTAACACATTCATTAGACATTATGCTTTGATACTTTTGCCTCTCATGACGCTGAATTCGGGCGAAAGGTTCTCCTGTCCAATCAGGAGCGTCCCCGCCACTAAAATTGCTTTGGGAAATCCCATTGTTATCCTGTGGACCCTGCCGGAGACATATACGTTATGGTAAGAACTTACCGTTGATAACGGTATTTCTCCTAAGTCCACAGGTTTCACAGGGATCCCACCCTGACGCACCTGATTTGAGGATCTTTCTACTCACTAAACCTCTTCCTTCTTGTACGGAAGGGTGTGCATGTGTGTTCTTCTCGCCTGATTAGGGCTCTACATGATGCTCCTGCCTAGATGCTTTGGAATCCAACTGATTTGCCTGAGCCAGTGGGCGGGGATATATGGACGGGCCCGTTGCATCCTGGGAGGCCTGAAAGCTTGTGATCGTTTGGTGCCCTTTCCGCTGTCGCTCCATCATATCCCATTGTTATCCTGTGGAACCTGTGGATTTAGGAGAAATACAGTTATCAACGGTAAGTTCTTACCATAATGTATATTTCACGAGTGGATGGATTTTAAAATTTTTGTTTGCCATAATAGAATATGTATAAAGTAACATATTAAAGAAGCAAGTTAAAAAAAAATCACAAGGTATGGCTAAATCTCTGAGTCTATGGCATGCAAAACCAAGCCATACATGGCAAGATATAGCAAAGATGTATGTGGACACATCTGTAGTTCCTTGAGGAGTATCCTGAAGTCCCAAGAACGACAAGAACGTTTAGTTAGTTAAAAACCTGTACCTAAAATATTATATGGTTTATTTAAACCTGTTTTTTCTATTTCAATTATGCACTGAGCTATAGTCAGATAATTGTGTGCAGCAGACGGAAATATGGTGTATTGCGGCTTCCATGACAACATTGAAAATGGAAGGGAGGAGACGCACCACGAACCACATGATGCGTTCCAACTTGCGTTCCATCGACGCGCCACTTCCGGGTCCGGCTGAATACCCGAGGCCACTAAGGACCCTGGGAAGAAGGACAAAGACTGTGCACATACGCTCAAGGAGCTCCCGTTACCGGTAGTGTGGCGGAAGAGCCGCACTTTCGAATAAACTCTTGGTGGACTTTTATTTTTACAAAAAAGTGGATTGTTTTCCAATATATTTTATTAATATCATTATAGTTTTGAATATTTAGTACATTTTAGCATGTATTAGTGGATATACTGTGAATTACATGCCCCTAACAGGATGTGAGGTCATAACTAGATACCTAATTATGGAGGGGTATAAGTAAGAGCCCTGTCCCAGCATTTCACTACCCCTTGAAAAAGTCCTAAGGACGAAACACATTGGATTTTTTCCCTTTTCCCTTCTGACCTCCTGCTACCTCAGTTAAGCTTCTTTTATGCTCTTTTATCTTGATTTTATCATTGTGTTTATATTCAGATTAGCTGAACTTTAACTTGTCAACTAATTTAGACTCTGTTTAACACTAATAAAAAAAAACTTGTTAAATATTTATCTTGACTACCCATATTTTCTATTTAGAATTGTAGGGTTATCATCACCACCTAGATGAACTAAGACACCATTGGTCCCTTGAACCCTAATCCCCAATCACGTTTTATGACAGTAACTTACCAATACTGTGTACTTAAGGGACAGCTGACGCCCACAAAACTAGGAGTGTCATTTTAATTAAATTATTACTAAAATAGAACTGGCAGATATATTCTCACAAGTGGCGCTGCATTCTCTTATTTCCACATACAGGATGAGTATCCCTTATCCAACATTCAAAATCCCACATGTTTGGGTCCCATACTGAGATAATGACATATATATAATATATATATATATATATAATATATCTACATATATCTACACATATAATATATATGTCATTATCCCAGTATGGGACCCAAACATGTGGGATTTTTGATTTGGGATAAGGGATACTCAACCTGTATATATATATATATATATATATATATATATTACACAGGAATAAATGTTTTATTTCATAAAACATTTATTTTCCTGTAATGGTCCTCCGTTATCGCCAGACTGAGATGGCAATAATTAGTATAGGGGTTCACTACGGCTGGCCGGCGGTCGGGCTCCCGGCGACCAGCATACCGGCGCCGGGAGCCCGGCCGCCGGCTTACCGACAGCGTGGCGAGCGCAAATTAGCCCATTGCGGGCTCGCTGCGCTCGCCACGCTACGGGCACGGTGGCGCGCGACTATTTTATTCTCCCTCTATGGGGGTCGTGGACCCCCACGAGGGAAAATAAGTGTCGGTATGCCGGCTGTCGGGCTCCCAGCGCCGGTATACTGAGCGCCGGGAGCCCGACCGCCGGCATACAGAAGACCACCCAGTATAGGATTACGGGGATACATGTATCAACATGATCCTTCTTAAGCATGAGGAAGCTATCAGCACCTGTGGGGCTTTTTAATTAGGGAGAGTTCCCATCTCTGATGAAAATACCAGTTCCCTGGCCTGAGGGCTTATCATGCTATAATAAATAGACCTTTTGGCCCCAACAGCACATATTACAGTATGTCATGGATTTAACTTTGGGTCTGAGCATGTGAACTAAGATGACAGAGAAAATTCAGGAAGTTTCTCCACAGAAATTCAGAATGTTGTTTAGGTTTCTGCACTAACAGCACGGATGGGGTAATGGTTAGCGATACTGCCTCACAGCACTGAGTTCATGGGTTAAATTTCCCCCACAGCTCTGTGTGGAGTTTATATATTCTCCCTGCGCTTGCGTGGGTTTCCTCCGGGTACTCCAGTTTCCTCATACAATCCAAAAAATTATTTGGCTCTTAATTAAAATAATGAACCCATGTCTATGTGTGTCTGTGCATAAGGTAGAGAACACAGATTGTAAGCTCCACTGTGTGCAAAGCGCTACGGAATATGTGTGTGCTATATAAATAACTGGTAATAAATAACAGTCTTTGGACAGACTGCAGCTCATTGTAGCTTGTACAGAAGACACAACGAGGTGATCTCCCAGACAAATGTAATTTGCAAATTGAAAAAGGAAGGACACTGCTAACAAGAACATCACAATAATTAACTTGCTGGTGAAACCACTGTTTTACAAAGTTATTTATTTCCTGGCTTGCAGAAAGCAGCAAGTCAATGAGGGGGGAAGGGATGTTTTCTTTCCAGCATTTAATTAAAGCAAAATAAATAAATATATAAATAAATACACATACGCCCCTACTCATAAGGACTGAGATGTGAAATCAGCACCTTCCCCCTTTGATAGCTTTCATTAATTGCCAGCCATTGGAAGTACCAGAGATAATTAGAAAGGGTTCCTTAAGAGAATTTCTACAAAATCTATATTCCATTCACAACCTTCCAAAGTTTATTTTCCACATTGTCCTCAAGCAATAAGCACTAGGCTACACCACGGGCGAGCAGGACTTTCGCATACCAGTCCCTAATAAAACATAGCAATCCGTGTAATAATAGTTACATTTAGGTCACACTGTTCCTCCACACACTAAACACAGGTATAGAAACAGCAGCAAGACACGTGGCAGACAGAATTCCAACAAAGACTGACCTGTGGAAAACATTTTGTTGTCCACTGTCACATACATGTCTAATACATATCAGACACCACTATCATCATCGCAACGAAACACAGGGCTGTCAGATTATTTATTATTTATTAACAGTTTCTTATATAGTGCAGTATATTTTGTTACGCTTTACAATTGGAACAGTAGTAATAGAACAAAACTGGGTAATATCAGACAGACCTAGATGTAGGAAGGCCCTGTTTGCAAGCTTACAATCTATAGGGAAATTGATACACAAGGATAAGTGCTACTTATTGCATAATGGTTTGGCCACATTGCAAAGGTTCTTAATGGGCTTATGACAGTGATTCCCAAACTTTTTGGAATCACAGCGCCCTCGAGCATCAGAATTTTTTTCACGGCACCTCAAGGACAAAAGCTTCTTCTTGGAGAAATTTAGAAAGAAATTTTAAATGAAGTAAATTGTGTTTATATGTCATCCATAAGTTAAATTGTGTGGTGAGGGACAAGATTTGCTTCTGTTTGTCCACATATTTTATGATTAGCAGCCACCAGCACTGGTTTTGACTATTACATTGACCATAAATAATTTTAATTGGTCCTGGACCACCAATCCAAGGCACCCCTACAAGTGTCCCGAGGCACTCCAGGGTGCCACGGCACACAGTTTGGGAACCACTGGCTTATGATATTGTCACTCAGCAACATTGGCCAAGGGTCAGGAGGGTGTGAAAATGAAGAAAGACAAAATATGTGAGAAATGTGTGGACTGTACAGTGGGTATGAAATTACATAGGGAGGTATTGAAGGTTATGTGGATGGGTCAGGAATTTGATAAGCTTGTCTGAAGAGGTGAGTTTTCAGGGAACGCTTGAAGGTTTGGAGACTAGAGGCGAGTCTTATTGGGTGTGTGCGGGCATTCTACAGAGTGGGTGCAGTCCGGATAAAGTCCTGTAATTTTGAGTGGGAGCAAGTAATACGTGTGGATCAGGGACAAAGATCTTGTGCAGAGCGAAGAGGTCGGGTAGGGAGATATTTTGAGATGAGCGAAGAGATGTATGTTGGTGCAGTTTGGTTAATAGCCTTGTACGTAAGTAAAAGTATTTTTCATTGAATAAGAATACCGGTAACCAATGGTAGGACTTACAGACTGGATCCCGACAGACGGGATATCATACTGATCCCCCGCAGACGATGAACATCTAGGGAGGAAAATCCGCCTCACAGCTGCATTCAAAATGGATTGTAGTGGTGAGAGTCTATTTTTGTGAAAACCAGTAAGGAGACTACTGCAATAATCAATGCGGGAGTTAATGAGAGTATGGGTTAGAGTTTCTGTTGCTTCTTGTGTAAGATATGGTTGTATTTTGGATATGTTTCTTAGATGTATGTAACATGATTTTGAGACAGATTGAATGTGGGGAACAGAGGACAGTTCAGAGTCAAGAATAACACCTAGGCAGTGAGCTTGTGGGGTAGGATTGATTGTTGAGTTATCAACAGTGTTGGTAAGTATTATTGGCTGGTGGAAATAATAAGATTTTAAACCTACCGGTAAATCTTTTTCTCGTAGTCCGTAGAGGATGCTGGGGACTCCGTAAGGACCATGGGGATAGACGGGCTCCGCAGGAGACATGGGCATTTTAAGAAAGACTTTAGGTCTGGGTGTGCACTGGCTCCTCCCTTTATGCCCCTCCTCCAGACCTCAGTTAGAGAAACTGTGCCCAGAGGAGATGGACAGTACGAGGAAAGGATTTTTGTTAATCCAAGGGCAAGATTCATACCAGCCACACCAATCACACCGTATAACTTGTGTATCAAGTAAACAGTTAACAGTATAAAAAAATAACGTAGCATCAGCCCAACCTGATGGAACTATAACATAACCCTAATGTAAGCAAAACTATATACAAGTCTCGCAGAAGTAGTCCGCACTTGGGACGGGCGCCCAGCATCCTCTACGGACTACGAGAAAAAGATTTACCGGTAAGTTTAAAATCTTATTTTCTCTAACGTCCAAGAGGATGCTGGGGACTCCGTAAGGACCATGGGGATAGACGGGCTCCGCAGGAGACATGGGCACTTTAAGAAAGACTTTAGGTCTGGGTGTGCACTGGCTCCTCCCTCTATGCCCCTCCTCCAGACCTCAGTTAGAGAAACTGTGCCCAGAGGAGATGGACAGTACGAGGAAAGGATTTTTGTTAATCCAAGGGCAAGATTCATACCAGCCACACCAATCACACCGTATAACTTGTGTATCAAGTAAACCGTTAACAGTATGAAAAAATAATGTAGCATCAGTCCAACCTGATGGAACTATAACATAACCCTTATGTAAGCAAAACTTCAGGTAAAGAGGCCAATTCCTTTTGAAAGAAAATGGATAAGGCCGAAATCTGAACTTTAATGGAGCCTAATTTTAGGCCCAAATTCACTCCAGTTTGTAGGAAGTGAAGAAAACGGCCTCGATGGAATTCTTCCGTAGGAGCATTCCTGGCCTCACACCAAGAAACATATTTACGCCATATTCGGTGAAAATGTTTAGATGTCACATCCTTCCTAGCCTTTATCAGCGTAGGAATGACCTCATCTGGAATTCCTTTTTCCGCTAGGATCTGGCGTTCAACCGCTATGCCGTCAAACGCAGCCGCGGTAAGTCTTGGAACAGACATGGCCCCTGTTGTAACAGGTCCTGTCGTAGAGGAAGAGGCCACGGATCTTCTGTGAGCATTTCCAGCAGATCCGGATACCAGGTCCTTCTTGGCCAATCTGGAACAATGAGAATTGTTCTCACTCCTCTTTTTTTTATTATTCTCAATACCTTGGGTATGAGAGGAAGAGGAGGAAACACATAAACCGACTGGAACACCCACGGTGTCACCAGGGCGTCTACTGCTACCGCCTGAGGATCTTTTGATCTGGCGCAATACCTCTGTAGCTTTTTGTTGAGACGGGATGCCATCATGTCTATCTGGGGCAGTCCCCACTGACTTGCAATCTGTGCGAAGACTTCCCGATGAAGTCCCCCTCCCCTGGATGCAGGTCGTGTCTGCTGAGGAAGTCTGCTTCCCAGTTGTCCACTCCCGGAATGAACACAGCTGACAGTGCGCTTACATGATTTTCCGCCCAGCGAAGAATCTTGGTGGCTTCCGCCATTGCCACCCTGCTCCTTGTGCCGCCTTGGCGGTTTACATGAGCCACTGTGATGTTGTCTGACTGGATCAGAACTGGTTGGTCGCGAAGTAAGTTCTCTGCCTGACGTAGGGCGTTGTATATGGCCCTCAGTTCCAGGATGTTGATGTGAAGACAAGTCTCTTGACTTGTCCAGAGTCCTTGGAAGTTTCTTCCCCATGTAACTGCTCCCCACCCTCTGAGGCTCACGTCCGTGGTCACCAGGATCCAATCCTGAATGCCGAACCTGCGTCCTTCCAAAAGGTGAGCACTCTGCAGCCACCACAGGAGAGATACCCTGGCCCTGGGGGACGTGGTGATCCGCTGATGAATTTGTAGATGTGATCCGGACCACTTGTCCAATAGGTCCCATTGGAAAGTCCTTGCATGGAACCTGCCGAAGGGAATGGCCTCGTATGTTGCCACCATTTTTCCCAGGACTTGAGTGCAATGATGCACAGACACTTGTTTTGGCTTCAATAGGTTCTTGACTAGAATCATGAGTTCCTGAGCCTTTTATATCGGGAGAAAAATCTTTTTCTGGTCTGTGTCCAGAACCATGCCCAAGAAGCTCAGACGAGTCATAGGAACCAGCTGCGACGTCGGGATATTGAGAATCCAGCCGTGTTGCTGTAACACTTTCACTGAAAGTGACACACTGTTCAGTAACTTCTCTCGTGATCTCGCTTTTATGAGGAGATCGTCCAAGTACGGGATAATTGTGACACCCTGCTTGCGCAGGAGCACCTTTATGTCCAGGGATACTATAAAATCCCCCCCTTCCAGGCTGGCGATGACCGCTTTGAGCGATTCCATTTTGAACTTGAACCGTTTTAAATATAGGTTCAGGGATTTTAAATTCAATATGGGTCTGACCGAACCGTCCGGTTTCGGAACTACAAACAGGGTGGAGTAGTATCCCTTCCCTCTCTGAAGTAGGGGAACTTCGACCACCGCTTGTTGAAGACACAATTTGTGAATAGCATTTAACACTATCTCCCTTTCCAGGGGAGAAGCCGGTAGAGCCGATTTGAAAAACCGGCGAGGAGGCACCTCTTCGAATTCCAGCTTGTATCCCTGAGAAACAATTTCTATTGCCCAGGGATCCACCTGTGAGTGAACCCAAATGTGGCTGAAAAGTCAAAGACGTGCCCCCACTGGGGCGGACTCCCCCAGCGGAGCCCCAGCATCATGCGGTGGATTTTGCAGAGGCCGGGGAGGATTTATGTTCCTGGAAACTAGCTGTGCTGTGCAGCTATTTACCTCTGCCCTTACCTCTGGCAAGAAAGGACGATCCACGCACTCTTTTGCTTTTATTTGAACGAAAGGACTGCATTTGATAATGCGGCGCTTTCTTAGGTTGTGAGGGAACATAAGGCAAAAAATTCGATATACCTGCCGTAGCTGTGGAGACCAGGTCCGAGAGACCTTCCCCAAACAATTCCTCCCCCTTGTAAGGTAAAACCTCCATATGTCTTTTTGAGTCGGCATCACCTGTCAACTGCCGATTCCAGAGGACTCGTCTAGCAGAGATTGACATAGCGTTTATTCTGGAACCCAGTAAGCTAATGTCTCTTTGAGCATCCCTCATATATAAGACAGCATCCTTTATATGGCCTAGGGTCAATAAAATGGTATCCTTATCTAGGGTTTCAATCTCCGCCGATAAGGAATCTGTCCATGCTGCAACCGCGCTACAAACCCAGGCCGACGCAATTGCCGGTCTGAGTAATGTACCAGAATGTGTGTAAATGGATTTCAAGGTAATCTCCTGCTTGCGGTCTGCAGGATCCTTGAGGGTAGCCGTATCTTGTGATGGCAGCGCTATCTTTTTTGACAAGCGTGTCAACGCTTTGTCCACCTTAGGGGATGATTCCCACCGTACGCCATAAGAATCCTTTTGGGAATCTGCAGTTTTTTGTCTGGAGATTCCCAAGCTTTTTCACATAACTCGTTCAACGCATGTGAGGAGGGAAATGTTACCTCGGGGACTGTGGGTTCCTCTGTGATATGCAACACTTCTTTTATTGCAATAATCATATATCGAATACATTTAGCCAATTTCGGCTGTAACTTTACATCATGGTAGTCGACACTGGAGTCCGAATCCGTGTCGGTATCAGTGTCTGCTATTTGGGATAGTGGGCGCTTCTGAGACCCTGAAGGTCCCGGCGACATAGGGACAGACACAGGTTTACTCCCTGACTGTTCCTTAGCCTCAGCTTTGTCTAATCTCTTGTGCAATAAGTTCACACTAGCACTTAAAACATTCCACATATCCACCCAGTCAGGTGTCGGCACCGCCGACGGAGACCTCACATTCATACGCTCCTCCTTCTCTCTAGGTGAGCCTTCTACCTCAGACATGTCGACACACGCGTACCGACACACCACACACACAGGGAACCTCTTATCTGAAGACAGTTTCCCCACCAGACCCTTTGGAGAGACAGAGAGAGAGTATGCCAGCACACACCCTAGCGCTGTATGACCCAGGACAAAAACACAATAATATTATGTTTACCAAGATAGCGCTGTTTGCATATACAATATGCGCCAATTTTGTGCCCCCCCCCCTCCTCTTTAAAACCCTCTGTCTACCGTGGTATAAGCAGGGGAGAGTCCAGGGAGCTTCCTCTCAGCGGTGCTGTGGAGAAAAAATGGTGCTGTGAGTGTCGAGGGAGAAGCCCCGCCCCCTCGGCGGTGGGCTTCTGTCCCGCTGAAAATCTCAAAATTTGGCGGGGGCTCTTATATATGTACAGTGCCCAGCTGTACATATACTTATTTTTGCCAAAAGAGGTCTATATGCTGCCCAGGGCGCCCCCCCTGCGCCCTGCACCCTTACAGTGACTGCCGTGTGTGAGGTGTATGGGAGCAATGGCGCACAGCTGCAGTGCTGTGCGTTACCTCAGTGAAGATCATGAAGTCTTCTGCCCCCTCTGAAGTCTTCTTTTCTTCTCATACTCCCCCGGCTTCTATCTTCCGGCTCTGCGAGGGGGGCGGCGGCGCGGCTCTGGGACGGACGGCGAGGGTGAGACCTACGTACCAATCCCTCTGGAGCTAATGGTGTCCAGTAGCCTAAGAAACAGAGCCTTGAAACTCACAGAAGTAGGTCTGCTTCTCTCCCCTCAGTCCCTCGATGCAGGGAGTCTGTTGCCAGCAGGCTCCCTGAAAATAAAAAACCTAACAAATATAGTTTCTGTCAGGAAGCTCAGGAGAGCTCCCTGAAGTGCACCCATCTCCTCTGGGCACAGTATCAAACTGAGGTCTGCAGGAGGGGCATAGAGGGAGGAGCCAGTGAACACCCAGACCTAAAGTCTTTCTTAAAGTGCCCATGTCTCCTGCGGAGCCCGTCTATCCCCATGGTCCTTACGGAGTCCCCAGCATCCTCTAGGACGTTAGAGAAATAATTAATTCTGTTTTGGAAATATTAAGTTTGAGGTGGCGAGATGTCATCCAAAATGAAATGGTAGAAAGGCATTCAGTGACATGGCCCAATACAGATGGTGACAGATCTGGGGAGGTTAGGTAGATTTGAGTATCAACCACATACAGATGATACTGAAATCCAAAAGAGCTGATTAGTTTGCCAAGAGATGTGGTATAGATTGATAAAAGCAGAGGACCTAAGACTGAGCCTTGCGGTACTGCAACTGATAGAGGTAGTGAAGAGGAGGTGGATTCAGAGAAACGAACACTGAAAGAGCAATTAGATAGGTAAGGATGAAAACCAAGAAAGGGCTGTATCCTGAAGACCTAGGGATTGCCTGACAGAACTGGGTCCAGTAAGTTGTGTGAGTTAAGAAAGTGTGTGAGGCGAGTGTAGGCAAGCCTCTCAAGTAGTTTGGAGGGGCATTGGAGCTGAGAAATGGTATGTTCATTTAAGAGAGAGGGTCAGAATTTAGGGTTTTTTTTTCAGAATGGGAGTAATCACTGCATGTTTAAACAGGGATGAAAAGATACCAGTAGACAGAGAGAGAGATTACAGATTGTAGGTAAGGTTGGGATGACACAGGAGACAGAGTTTTATTTATTTGTGAGGGTATAGGATCAAGGGGAGAGATAGTAGAGTAGGCAGATGAGAAGAGTGCAGATACTTCATCTGCATTTGTGGGATCAAATGAAGAGAAAGCGTTAGAGGGTTCAGGAAGGGAATTGAGCAGGTCACTGGCTGTAGAAGAGCATACCATTTCATTTCGGATCTTATCAATCATGTCCTTGAAATAGGAAGCAAGAGCATGTGCCCTGATAGTAGCTGGTGGGGTTAGTAAAGGAGGGATAAGAAGTGATTTAAATGTATTATAAAGTTGATTGGAGTTAGAGGCTTGAGCAGAGATGAGAGATTGGAAATATGTTTGTTTGGTAGTGTCCAGAGCATTACGTTAAGAGTGGTAAATGGTCTTATATGTGAGGAAATCACTTGAACAACGAGATTTACGCCACTGATGTTCTACTTTCCTTGAATGTTTTTGCAGGTGTCTTGTGAATTAAGTGCCACGGTTACCATCTAAGCCTATGTGGAGTGGGATGGGTAGCTGTAGTCACTTGCACTTGTGCTGTTTCTAGAGTCTGGTTCAGGTGTGATACAATAGTCTCAGGAGAGGTGAATGTAGAATTGGTGAGAAAAAGCTGTTGCAGAGAGGTGGATAGTTTTTTGAAAATGCAGGTTTGAGGAGGTTTGGTAGACTTCAGTGTCATTGAGTTCGAAGTAATGGTGGAAAGCATGCAGGTGATAAGGTTGTGATCTGAGAAAGAGAAAGAAGTGTTAGTGAATTAAGAAACAGAGCATAGTCTGGTGAACACAAGATCAAAGCAGTGTCCCTCCTGATAAGTACATGAGTCAGTCCATTAAGAGAGGCCAAGAGAGGAGGTTAGAGTGAGGCGTTTGGAGGCGTGGGGAGATTGTGGACTGTCAACAGCAATACTGACATTGCCTATAATGGTAGTGGAGAGGTCAGAGGATAAGAAGTAAGGGAACCAAGAAGAAAAATCTTCCAGGAACTTTTTGGGTTGCCCAGGTGGGTGATAGATAGCAGCAAAATGCAGAGAGAAAGGGGTGAAAATCCTAATAATATAATTTATTTCAAACAAAGTAAATGTGAGTGATGGGACCAGTGGTAGAGCTGTGTATGTGAAAAATTTGGACAGTAATATTCCAACCCCACCTCCTTTACTATTACCAGGTCTGGAGGTGTGTGTGAAGTGGAGCTTTTAACAGGAAAGAAAGTGGTAATACAGGTGTTTCAAAAAGAAATTATCATATATAAATAAAAATTCTGCATTAAGAGCAAATGTAGAAGCCTCAAGTTCTTCTGATGAAACCGTTATCACACCACAACGGAGAAACGCGTTAAGGGATCCATACACCATTTGGAGCCAGATACCAACAAGCTGTGCCTTTTATAAATGGACCACACACGCTACTGCAGGTCTATGAGCCGCGCTATCCCTTGCACACATCAAACTCTCCCTCGCACACATCAAAGGAACCGCTGATCCCGCTGTCGAAGTCGGAAAATATTACAGTACACACATCACGTACAAACACCACATAGATGGCCTCCGTGCGCGTACTTATTCGGCTGTGTGTGCACATATTCGCAATTTGCATATGGTCACTCCCGTGGTCCTGCGTATTAGCGCGTGGTATGAGTAATTATGGTAGAATTTGTACTCGCATGGAAAAGCCACAAAGACATATCATATATTTAAATCCATATATTGCATAAATCACCCACTGTCTGCTCACTCTTCTAGTAAGCATGAAGATGGGTCGCACATAAATTATCCTCCCAGAGACTCAAATACAATGTACCAGATGGCCTTATTTACACAAAGCATTGAAATCCTATGAAGAAGGCAAATACCTTTGGTTCCCCTATTGTTCTAAGAGTTGTCCAGTATCTGTCTAAGACAATAAATACTGGATTGTCATTGTCTTATCTGAAGACAGGACAAACAAGAAAGACAATATCCAGGAACCTAGGTTGACTGAAGAGAAACTCAATTAGCAATAGCTAACAAAATTACAAACCAGACATTTAGAAATCTGAGGTAATAACATTCATAGCCTAAACTCTTGGAGATATATATATGTATATATTAAAATACAAATTCCCAAGTGCGCTAAGATGGAATGTATTTACACACTTCTTCAGGCGATAATTTCGTCAGAATGTAGACTGGAGGATGTTTAAAACTGGGTACCTGTAACCGACACCCCTCACCAAAAATAGTCACCCAAACAAGAGGCCAATCGGCCGATTAGTAAAAGATTATTTTAATACCATGTAATTGAACATATAAGTTTTTACACAGTTCACAATATAAAATTATATGAATAAAATACAACCAAAAGAATACACAGCCAACAAGTTTGCGAGATGGATCCTAGATACCCCTCACCTTTTGCAAGGTGCGAGCTCGACAGGGAGTATCTTCACAAACTAGATTGTGATCCTTTGACTGACAAACCCAACGCGTTTCGTCTTATCGACTTCATCAGGGGCAACGAGTATAGAAAGAGGACTAATTTGCTCTCGATGGATTTGTATAAATAATCCTATCCTCAAAAAAGGATTATTCGAAATATGTCGGGACTCAATAAGTGGAGCTCTTATATTCGGACTCCTAATGGAAGCATAGTCAATTAAGTGCTGATGTTTTATGGACTGCCTTAAAGATAGTTTTGGCGTAAAATCTTTGTCAGACCGCCTATAGGAATTATTGATTCTAGCCTCTTAGGAGTGCTGACAACCGTATATCGGCATTTTAATAAACTACCTAAAAAATGGTATCCACCTTTAAGAACCGGAACTACTTCTAATTCAAATATTGACCTTCATACAGTAGAAAACTCCAGAATTAAATGGCTGGTTTGACAATCTCAAAAAGGTATAAATGATGTGGCTTCCTCAATAGGTCTCACAGAATGGATCCTGGGAAAGCCTTAGCAGCATGTGGAAGTCACAGATTACTCTTTTTTTTTGAGATTGTCAAACCAGCCATTTAATTCTGGAGTTTTCTACTGTATGAAGGTCAATATTTGAATTAGAAGTAGTTCCGGTTCTTAAAGGTGGATACCATTTTTTAGGTAGTTTATTAAAATGCCGATATACGGTTGTCAGCACTCCTAAGAGGCTAGAATCAATAATTCCTATAGGCGGTCTGACAAAGATTTTACGCCAAAACTATCTTTAAGGCAGTCCATAAAACATCAGCACTTAATTGACTATGCTTCCATTAGGAGTCCGAATATAAGAGCTCCACTTATTGAGTCCCGACATATTTCGAATAATCCTTTTTTGAGGATAGGATTATTTATACAAATCCATCGAGAGCAAATTAGTCCTCTTTCTATACTCGTTGCCCCTGATGAAGTCGATAAGACGAAACGCGTTGGGTTTGTCAGTCAAAGGATCACAATCTAGTTTGTGAAGATACTCCCTGTCGAGCTCGCACCTTGCAAAAGGTGAGGGGTATCTAGGATCCATCTCGCAAACTTGTTGGCTGTGTATTCTTTTGGTTGTATTTTATTCATATAATTTTATATTGTGAACTGTGTAAAAACTTATATGTTCAATTACATGGTATTAAAATAATCTTTTACTAATCGGCCGATTGGCCTCTTGTTTGGGTGACTATTTTTGGTGAGGGGTGTCGGTTACAGGTACCCAGTTTTAAACATCCTCCAGTCTACATTCTGACGAAATTATCGCCTGAAGAAGTGTGTAAATACATTCCATCTTAGCGCACTTGGGAATTTGTATTTTATTCTGTATGTTTTGAGGTCTTCCAACAAAGATCTCTCCCGAAGTGCTGCTCCTAGGTTGGCGCGAGATAAAGATACTATTGTGTTTTATATATGTATATATATATATAATTCCTAACAAATTGTAATAGCAGGAGTGTGTGTGTATGTGTATATATATATATATATACATATATATATATATATATATATATATATAGATAGATAGATAGATAGATATATATATAGATATATATGGATATATGTATATCTTCAGGATGGAAATAGATAATCATATCATGTGTGGGATCATATTGTTCAGAGTCACGTATAAGAATATTATCATATATTACAACATTAAGTTATTAATAATACCAGATTTATGTATGATTAATGTGATAGGTTTAACTGGTCATGGGGCGGGAAATCAGATGCAAACAACAGAAATCACATCTCAAGTCTTAGCCATCGCCCACCTCTTGAGCTGACCAATGATCCCCGGTGCACAGGATATGTCCCACCCACGAACCACTGGAAGAAGAGCACACAATGTCTATTGTATTATGTTTTGATCCACTGTATAAAAAGCCAGCTGCAGGACAGGTCACTATCATAGACTCTGAAGGTAATCTACCTTGATGACTGAGGACCAGACTTGGAAGCGCAGGCGAAAATAAGAATTTACTTACCGATAATTCTATTTCTCGGAGTCCGTAGTGGATGCTGGGGTTCCTGAAAGGACCATGGGGAATAGCGGCTCCGCAGGAGACAGGGCACAAAAGTAAAGCTTTCCGATCAGGTGGTGTGCACTGGCTCCTCCCCCTATGACCCTCCTCCAAGCCAGTTAGGTACTGTGCCCGGACGAGCGTACACAATAAGGGAGGAATTTTGAATCCCGGGTAAGACTCATACCAGCCACACCAATCACACCGTACAACTTGTGATCTAAACCCAGTTAACAGTATGATAACAGCGGAGCCTCTGAAAAGATGGCTCACAACAATAATAACCCGATTTTTGTAACTATTTACAAGTATTGCAGATAATCCGCACTTGGGATGGGCGCCCAGCATCCACTACGGACTCCGAGAAATAGAATTATCGGTAAGTAAATTCTTATTTTCTCTATCGTCCTAGTGGATGCTGGGGTTCCTGAAAGGACCATGGGGATTATACCAAAGCTCCCAAACGGGCGGGAGAGTGCGGATGACTCTGCAGCACCGAATGAGAGAACTCCAGGTCCTCCTTAGCCAGGGTATCAAATTTGTAGAATTTAGCAAACGTGTTTGCCCCTGACCAAGTAGCTGCTCGGCAAAGTTGTAAAGCCGAGACCCCTCGGGCAGCCGCCCAAGATGAGCCCACCTTCCTTGTGGAATGGGCATTTACATATTTTGGCTGTGGCAGGCCTGCCACAGAATGTGCAAGCTGAATTGTATTACACATCCAACTAGCAATAGTCTGCTTAGAAGCAAGAGCACCCAGTTTGTTGGGTGCATACAGGATAACAGCAAGTCAGTTTTCCTGACTCCAGCCGTCCTGGAACATATTTTCAGGGCCCTGACAACATCTAGCAACTTGGAGTCCTCCAAGTCCCTAGTAGGTGCAAGGCACCACAATAAGCTGGTTCAGGTGAAACACTGACACCACCTTAGGGAGAGAACTGGGGACGAGTCCGCAGCTCTGCCCTGTCCGAATGGACAAACAGATATGGGCTTTTTTGAGAAAAAACCACCAATTTGACCCTCGCCTGGTCCAGGCCAGGGCCAAGAGCATGGTCACTTTTCATGTGAGATGCTTCAAATCCACAGATTTGACTGGTTTTAAACCAATGTGATTTGAGGAATCCCAGAACTACGTTGAGATCCCACAGTGCCACTGGAGGCACAAAAGGGGGTTGTATATGCAATACTCCCTTGACAAACTTCTGGACTTCAGGAACTGAAGCCAATTCTTTCTGGAAGAAAATCGACAGGGCCGAAATTTGAACCTTAATGGACCCCAATTTGAGGCCCATAGACACTCCTGTTTGCAGGAAATGCAGGAAACGACCGAGTTGAAATTTCTTTGTGGGGCCTTCCTGGCCTCACACCACGCAACATATTTTCGCCACATGTGGTGATAATGTTGTGCGGTCACCTCCTTTCTGGCTTTGACCAGGGTAGGAATGACCTCTTCCTGAATGCCTTTTTCCCTTAGGATCCGGCTTTCCACCGCCATGCCGACAAACGCAGCTGCGGTAAGTCTTGGAACAGACATGGTACTTGCTGAAGCAAGTCCCTTCTTAGCGGCAGAGGCCATAAGACCTCTGTAAGCATCTCTTGAAGTTCCGGGTACCAAGTCCTTCTTGGCCAATCCGGAGCCATGAGTATAGTTCTTACTCCTCTACGTCTTATAATTCTCAGCACCTTAGGTATGAGAAGCAGAGGAGGGAACACATACACCGACTGGTACACCCACGGTGTTACCAGAACGTCCACAGCTATTGCCTGAGGGTCTCTTGACCTGGCGCAATACCTGTCCCGTTTTTTGTTCAGACGGGACGCCATCATGTCCACCTTTGGTATTTCCCAACGGTTTACAATCATGTGGAAAAAAACTTCCCGATGAAGTTTCCACTCTCCCGGGTGGAGGTCGTGCCTGCTGAGGAAGTCTGCTTCCCAGTTTCCATTCCCGGGATGAAACACTGCTGACAGTGCTATCACATGATTTTCCGCCCAGCGAAAAGTCCTTGCAGTTTTTGCCATTGCCCTCCTGCTTCTTGTGTCGCCCTGTCTGTTTACGTGGGCGACTGCCGTGATGTTTTTCCCACTGGATCAATACCGGCTGACCTTGAAGCAGAGGTCTTGCTAAGCTTAGAGCATTATAAATTTACCCTTAGCTCCAGTATATTTATGTGGAGAAAAGTCTCCAGACTTGATCACACTCCCTGGAAATTTTTTCCTTGTGTGACTGCTCCCCAGCCTCTCGGGCTGGGCTCCGTGGTCACCAGCATCCAATCCTGAATGCCGAATCTGCGGCCCTCTAGAAGATGAGCACTCTATAACCACCACAGGAGAGACACCCTTGTCCTTGGATATAGGGTTATCCGCTGATGCATCTGAAGATGCGATCCGGACCATTTGTCCAGCAGATCCCACTGAAAAGTTCTTGCGTGAAATCTGCCGAATGGAATTGCTTCGTAGGAAGCCACCATTTTTACCAGGACCCTTGTGCAATGATGCACTGTTTTTAGGAGGTTCCTGACTAGCTCGGATAACTCCCTGGCTTTCTCTTCCGGGAGAAACACCTTTTTCTGGACTGTGTCCAGAATCATCCCTAGGCACAGCAGACGTGTCGTCGGGATCAGCTGCGATTTTGGAATATTTAGAATCCACCCGTGCTGTTGTAGCAGTATCCGAGATAGTGCTACTCCGACCTCCAACTGTTCCCTGGACTATGCCCTTATCAGGAGATCGTCCAAGTAAGGGATAATTAAGACGCCTTTTCTTTGAAGAAGAATCATCATTTCGGCCATTACCTTGGTAAAGACCCGGGGTGCCGTGGACAATCCAAACGGCAGCGTCTGAAACTGATAGTGACAGTTCTGCACCACGAACCTGAGGTACCCTTAGTGAGAAGGGCAAATTTGGGACATAGAGGTAAGCATCCCTGATGTCCCGGGACACTATATAGTCCCCTTCTTCCTGGTTCGTTATCACTGTTCTGAGTGACTCCATCTTGATTTGAACCTTTGTAAGTGTTCAAAAAAAAATTTTTAGAATAAGTCTCACCTAGCCTTCTGGCTTCAGTACCACAATATAGTGTGGAATAATACCCCTTTTCTTGTAGTAGGAGGGGTAAGTTAATTATCACCTGCTGGGAATACAGCTTGTGAATTTTTTCCCATACTGCCTCCTTGTCGGAGGGAGACCTTGGTAAAGCAGACTTCAGGAGCCTGCGAAGGGGAAACGTCTCGACATTCCAATCTGTACCCCTGGGATACTACTTGTAGGATCCAGGGGTCCTGTACGGTCTCAGCGCCATGCTGAGAACTTGTCAGAAGCGGTGGAACGCTTCTGTTCCTGGGAATGGGCTGCCTGCTGCAGTCTTCTTCCCTTTCCTCTATCCCTGGGCAGATATGATCTTATAGGGACGAGAGGACTGAGGCTGAAAAGACGGTGTCTTTTTCTGCAGAGATGTGACTTAGGGTAAAAAACGGTGGATTTTCCAGCAGTTGCCGTGGCCACCAGGTCCGATGGACCGACCCCAAATAACTCCTCTTCCTTTATACGGCAATACACCTTTGTGCCGTTTGGAATCTGCATCACCTGACCACTGTCGTGTCCATAACATCTTCTGGCAGTTATGGACATCGCATTTACTCTTGATGCCAGAGTGCAAATATCCCTCTGTGCATCTCGCATATATAGAAATGCATCCTTTAAATGCTCTATAGTCAATAAAATACTGTCCCTGTCAAGGGTATCAATATTTTTAGTCAGGGAATCCGACCAAGCCACCCCAGCTCTGCACATCCAGGCTGAGGCGATCGCTGGTCGCAGTATAACACCAGTATGTGTGTATATACTTTTTATGATATTTTCCAGCCTCCTGTCAGCTGGTCCTTGAGGACGGCCCTATCTATAGACGGTACCGCCACTTGTTTTGATAAGCGTGTGAGCGCCTTATCCACCTTAAGGGGTGTTTCCCAACGCGCCCTAACTTCTGGCGGGAAAGGGTATACCGCCCATAATTTTCTATCGGGGGGAACCCACGCATCATCACACACTTTATTTAATTTATCTGATTCAGGAAAAACTATGGTAGTTTTTTCACATCCCACATAATACCCTCTTTTGTGGTACTTGTAGTATCAGAAATATGTAACACCTCCTTCATTGCCTTTAACGTGTGGCCCTAATAAGGAATACGTTTGTTTATTCACCGTCGACACTGGATTCAGTGTCCCTGTCTGTGTCTGTGTCGACCGACTAAAGTAAACGGGCGTTTTAAAAACCCCTGACGGTGTTTTTGAGACGTCTGGACCGGTACTAATTGTTTGTCGGCCGTCTCATGTCGTCAACCGACCTTGCAGCGTGTTGACATTATCACGTAATTTCCTAAATAAGCCATCCATTCCGGTGTCGACTCCCTAGAGAGTGACATCACCATTACAGGCAATTGCTCCGCCTCCTCACCAACATCGTCCTCCTACATGTCGACACACACGTACCGACACACAGCACACACACAGGGAATGCTCTGATAGAGGACAGGACCCACTAGCCCTTTGGAGAGACAGAGGGAGAGTTTGCCAGCACACACCAAAAACGCTATAATTATATAGGGACAACCTTATATAAGTGTTTTCCCTTATAGCATCTTAATATATAAGCATATCGCCAAATTAGTGCCCCCCCTCTCTGTTTTAACCCTGTTTCTGTAGTGCAGTGCAGGGGAGAGCCTGGGAGCCTTCCCTCCAGCCTTTCTGTGAGGGAAAATGGCGCTGTGTGCTGAGGAGATAGGCCCCGCCCCTTTTTCGGCGGCCTCGTCTCCCGCTCTTAACGGATTCTGGCAGGGGTTAAATATCTCCATATAGCCTCCGGAGGCTATATGTGAGGTATTTTTAGCCAAAATAGGTATTCATTTGCCTCCCAGGGCGCCCCCCTCCCAGCGCCCTGCACCCTCAGTGACTGCCGTGTGAAGTGTGCTGAGAGGAAAATGGCGCACAGCTGCAGTGCTGTGCGCTACCTTTAGAAGACTGAGGAGTCTTCTGCCGCCGATTCTGGATCTCTTCTTACTTCAGCATCTGCAAGGGGGCCGGCGGCAAGGCTCCGGTGACCATCCAGGCTGTACCTGTGATCGTCCCTCTGGAGCTGATGTCCAGTAGCCAAGAAGCCAATCCATCCTGCACGCAGGTGAGTTCACTTCTTCTCCCCTAAGTCCCTCGTTGCAGTGATCCTGTTGCCAGCAGGACTCACTGTAAAATAAAAAACCTAAGCTAAACTTTTCTAAGCAGCTCTTTAGGAGAGCCACCTAGATTGCACCCTTCTCGGCCGGGCACAAAAATCTAACTGGCTTGGAGGAGGGTCATAGGGGGAGGAGCCAGTGCACACCACCTGATCGGAAAGCTTTACTTTTGTGCCCTGTCTCCTGCGGAGCCGCTATTCCCCATGGTCCTTTCAGGAACCCCAGCATCCACTAGGACGATAGAGAAACTAAAACGTATGTACCATTTACTGTAGCCATTTTACTATTGTATTGTATTGTTATTGTAACCCCCTTTCAGTAATTATATGTTGCTGTGTCGGAACCCGGCATTTTAAATACAATCTGGTGTCATGTCTCCTTTCCCTGCTAAGGTTATAAGTGTATTTCAGTCACACGTGTAGCTGCGAAGTGCTCACGTAGTATCTTTGGGTGTGTACGCACTGTGTGTACTTTGTACGGCCAGTGCGGCGTTTGTACGCAAAGTACGTACACGGTACGGGGCATTGTACGCTAATGGTGTAAAAAGTACGTAGGCTAAGGATTGATTACAGCAGCCGCAGCGGCTGCATTTAAAGTGTATTGAATGTCTTTTTTAAAGTGCTGCTTTTAGTACTGTATGTAAATCAACGTTTACAATTGGGGGCTCCTCCGGTTTTTCACATGCTCAAAGCCTAGCAGGTCATAGCAGACTTAATCTATCAGCAAACGGTGGAAAGTTATCCTACGTAACCTTTTCCTGGTTTGTGGATGTTCTAAAAAACCCTATTTGTGTGCTGTTAGAGAGGAGAGAGGCTCTGTCTGGTCTGCAGAGGTGCTGATAGAACCCGTAAACAGGAAAAAAAGCTATTTAAAAAATCTGTGAATTTTATTTGGCACCAAAAGCGTACACAAAGGGCACCGATACTTTGCATACCCTCTCATATTGTTCTGCCACAAGGTTTAGATTGCTAGATTCGTTTAGATCTGTGTGAAATCAGATAAATTTGTTTGCTATACAGATAAATTTGAAATAAAAGTATTTAAGGAAGTGTAAAAACACAAACGCAGGTCTGGCCCAGTCATAAAGGGTTACACAGAACAAGTTGTGTCTAGTGGGCAATAGTAGTTAGTATTGCTCACATTTATAGAGTTGTGTGATTTGTTTTATTGCGTACGCACATTGGTACACGTGGTACGGAACGTGAGGATAGCGTACAAAAACGTGCACGTGGCGCAAGGCCGCACACGTGGCATAGGGGTACGCACGGTTGTGTAATTACGCAAGCTTGCGTAGGGTTGTGTGCGCATAATAAAACCACACGATAGTTGTTCAATTAACGTGGGATAGTAGCCATGCTACAATAGCACATAACTATCCGGTTTCAAAAGCAGATTAGTACAAGACTTTTGTTTAAACTGTATTGCCTCTGGGGAAAAAGCTGCCGATCAGAACGAGTGGAAATTTTCTGTACAGAAAAACAAGGTGTAATTGAAAGAGTGAAAGCGGAGTGGAACTGAACCCGGGAACTAGGTGGTCTAGGTGATATTCTGGAGTGATAACACTGGGTTAGTAGAGGCCCGGTGGCGTAGGGTTCGCTACCTTGCGTGATTAGAACTAGGTGGTCTAGGTGTCCCATACAACTAGGTGATCTCTAGGTGTTTCAGGTGGTCTACAGCAATTGTAGGGCATATAGATAACTAGTATCTATAGGCTGTGCGATTCCATCGTATGTCCATGTGTTCTACACAGCACAACGTGATACCATTGTGTCATATGCGCTGTGGAAAAGCATACGCAGACGTGATTGTATAGACAAAGGGGTTTTTCTTTGATAACGTCGGGAAATCTCCCTGGTGGGCTTCCACTGGAAAGGGTGAATAATAGTTATCTAATTTCTCTGTTTTTCACCCTACAAAAAATTTCAGTAGAAAGATAACGAAAAGGAGTTTTTCGCTGCCTCTCTCAGGAAAATATTCCAACAGAACCTCCACCGAAAGAAATTACGGTGCTGTAAGGTCTGATAGGAGCCCTAAGTTGGGTACATTGCGATCCGCTATCAACAGTGTATCGTTGTACTGGCCAGCATGGGAGAGAGCGAGTGGAAGGCGCTCGGAGATACTTCCACCATCTACTTGCATTGAGTATTTTGGTATTTGTGGGAATTTTTAGTTATTAAAAAGATCCACAAATATGGGAGCCAGTTGCTCAAGTGAGAGACGTTTGTGCAGGGTTCAGGCTGCTGAAGAAGAAAGACCAAAAGGGTCAGCAAGGTTTATCATGTGTGAAAAATATGGTTCACACACAGAAGTTTTTTTGCAATGAGTGGGTACGTATGACTGACAAAGATAGGGTATCATTCCCTAGGGTGGGCAGCTTTGAACCAGAGGTATTACAGAACTTAAGGATAAGGATATGTCTGATAAAATCCAGAAAACAAAGGATTAGACATACAGATTGTTTAAACTTGTGGCAACAAGAGTGGGATGTGCAAAGGGAATTAGCTAGCACAGCAGGTTCCAAACCTAGCGGGAAAACAATGGCGACCGCACCTCCACCACCATATATTGATGGGGAGAAAGTGGCTACAAGCAATGGTGCATTGGTACAGGATAGGAAAGTGATTGATAAATGTACTAACGCTAACCCTTGCCAGCTGTATCCCATTTAAAATTTTCCCCAGGACTGTGAGCAGGAAGATGAACCCAGCACGATATCGGCACTCTCTCTAGCAGCCACCATACAGAATACTCAGGTGGGCACGGCCCAACCACCAAGGGCTGTAGCAAGGCCCCCTAGCGGAGGGATAAGTGAGGTCGTGTCCACAGGTAAGTACGGTACCATACACTATGCAGAAACAATAGCTCCTCACATTATAGAGTCAAACCAGAATGATGTAATTGAATTAAATCCTGTCAGGGTGATTGCAGTCCCCAATGGGAAGACTGACGCTCAGGGAGTAACTCCTATCAGGAACATTGCCATGCATTGTCCTTGGTCCCGGGCAGAGTTAAGGTCAATTATGTCAGAATTTCCCGATCCCAGAAAAGATCTAGTCGGATGCCAGAAGTTCATTAAAGAGTTAGGTAACGCCCATGAGCCCACAAATAAAGATTGGCAAACAGTGCTACGGATGTGTTTACACACAAATATTGACACCACAAAATTCATAACAGATTGTAAATTAGACGCAGAGGTACCTCTCACTGATGAATGTAATCAGGAGAATTTACGGCAAATCAATCTGCAATGGAATAAAATCTTCTCCATCAGACAAAAGGAAGGTGAAACGGCATCCAATATTTCCATCGGGCACTGCAGGAAATAGCTAGATACACTGGGATCGAGGATATTAAAGATAATACACACCATAGGGAGGTAGCTGTTTCAGTATTAATGGACGGGTTAAAAGAGGCACTGAGAACAAGAGTGCAGACCTCTCTACCTAACTGGAGAGGTATCTCGTGGCTGCATTGAGAGAGTCCGCTATTGAGCACGATAGGAACATCAGTAAGCACAGGGAGTCACAGGGGGATAAGCTGATGACAGTAAGTATACAGGCTCTTACAGCAAAGCCCCATCAGCCAAAACCCCAGACCCCTGGTGGTACATCACGAACAAGAATATGTTACATTTGTAAAAATAAAGGACATTTTGACAAAGATTGTAAGAGTAGTAGAACACATAGTCAATATAGACCCCTAGACAGAGAAAACAAGCCACATTATTAAACACATAGACGGGATCAAGGGACATATAGTAAGGAATCACGAGCCATATAGAAAACACAGATTCGGTTAATGGGAAGAACGGAATAAATGCAACTTTACCCTTTTGACAAAACTTACTGGGGTTAAGATGAGGCCTCTAAACTTTTGCTTCTTTCTCTAGCAGAAATGGCTCCTGATTAACTTAACAGGAGTTTTGTTAGAAATGGTATACATATAGCGTGCTCCTGCCCAGGAAGTACAAAGTATGTTGGATACCCACGAAGACTAATGTTGCATTTCACGGTTCTAGATGCATGTCCATCACAGGTAGAGGAAATTATCTCACAGATACCGGGTTCCCTATGAACTTAGGATTCACAGGACACTGGATTGATGGCTGGGATAGTCCCAGTAGAGATACGACACACATAGAATTTTTTTAAGGGGAGCAGACCCAGTAGAAAAGTCATTCCCCGTAGTGCCCAATCCAATTGTCAAATTTTATAAAATCCTCTTTGCCTCTACAAACTTATCTGTTACTAACCTCTATGTGATTCTTCTTCAAAGTTTCCCCTCATCCCTTACGTTCACCGACAGGAGGGTAAAATACATGGACCTGATTACAGTTCAAACGCCACACGCCTACTCGGTCCTTCAGAGTTCTGCCCAAATCCAGTATATCTCACCAGCATAAGGACACCAGTATTAATGCAATGTGCCTGGTCATGCACAAAGGGTGGAGAATGAGAATATTGGTGAAGGGAGACTGTGTACAGACACCGATATGCATGATGGTGTGACAGCCTGTTGGTGAATGCCAAACCTGACATTTTCTTTTTTATTTACTATTTTTCCCCTCTCTTCTCTCATCCAGAGACTGTTTACTTCACACAACTGATAACACACGATAGTAAATTAAAATGCTAAATTTGTGTTCCCTACAGGAAAAGGCTGTCTGGAGGTCAAAGGGGTATGGCCAGGAGTCCTCAGGACTTTGGACAGGTGGACACGGTAAGCCGGTGGCCTCCAGAGCATATCTTCCAAGCCTAGCTGAGGCGGCACACGGTCTGACTCATCTGGGCAAAGAGGGTATGTGCAAGCTAGTAAGAGCCTACTGGTGTGCACCAGGATTCTCTTCTCATGCAGGTAAGAGAGCAATGACATGTTTTACTTGCTTGAGGAAGAATATTGGTAAGACAATACCAACAGAGCCATCCCATATCCCTCCTACAGACGGACCTTTTCAGGTAATACAAATCGACTTCATACAGTTACCACCCTGTAGGAATTTGACATATGTGTTAGTGTGTATTGATGTATTTTCCAACTGGGTAGAAGCGTTCCCTGCTGCCACAAATACTGCTACATTCACTGCAAAGGAAATTGTGCAGGAATGTGTTTGTAGATATGGTATCCCTAGAATGATTGAAAGTGATAGGGGTACCCATTTTACAGGTGAAGTCTTTCAGGTCATGTGCAAACTGATGGGAATTAATAGCAAGCTGCATACTCCGTACCGGCCACAGGCGAGTGCAAAGGTAGAGAGAGTGAACAGCACTATTAAGAACAAGCTGAGCAAAGTGATGTCTGAAACTGGATTGCTGTGGCCAGAAGCTTTGCCACTAGTGTTGTACAGCATCAGAACCACTCCCAGGTCTCCGCTTAACTTATCACCCTTTGAAATTATTTTTGGTCGACAACCTCATGTAATGATAGACCCCCAGGATGATTGGAAATGCAATAATGAAGTGACTGTGAAATATTTGGTTGGGATGAGACAGCAGCTGAGAAATAAACAAAGAAATCTAAAGCTGGTGATTCCTGACCTATCAAACAGTAATTGTCATGACATTGAGCCTGGGGATTATGTGATGATTCAAAATTTCTTACGCTCAGGTTGGAAGGACCGTACCAAGTCTTGTTAACCAGCACGACAGCACTAAAGGTCGCAGAAAGAGAGACTTGGGTTCACTCATCCCACTGCAAGAAGGTCGCTGACCCGGAGAGAACTCGTGACAAAGTAGTTTGGTAACTGTGTGTTCAAAGTGAACTGTGTGTTCCAAGTGAACTGTGTGTTCAAAGAGCAAGGCAAAGAGAACCTCGTATCACTAGAGTGTTTGTTCCGGGAAAGTTGAGAGGCACGACTGTTGAAAGGCACCTGAGCACGGAGAGCAACAAGACCAGGACGGTTGACGCACCATTTTCTCTTTTCACCCCCCCTGCATTTTCCTTCCTTTTCTCCTCCTTATTTTCCTTCTTTCCCCTAACGAAATGGATCTATCATAAGAGACTGCGTTTCGGGTTCTGCTAGTAATTCTGTTTTTGATCAGGACAATTTGTTTTGGTGAGGGTCCCAGAGAGGTCGAGCAGGGATCTGGAATGGGTTCTGATGGCAAGTATGAATTTGTAGGATCTCAGGATCAGCACATCACTCGAGTAAAGGCTGGTATCAGTAAGCGCTCTGGTAGTCATGGAGCTCGGAGGCACTGTGAAGGTTTATTGTCTGATGACTATGTATTTGTAGGAATTGTGAGAATATAGTCGAGGATGGGTGCATCCAGAGATGTCAGTCCAACCTTAATATCGACATGGACCGCCATCCGTTGAGTGATTACCACTCATTAGTGGGTAAGTTCTTAAACCAGACAGTATGCTGGGTGTGCTCACAGGTACCTCAAGGTCAGAGTAAGTCAGGATTAGTATCATATACCCTTTAGCAATAGATGAGGTACTCAAATTACGGGGTCGGAGACCGGTGGACAAGAAATTCAATATCTCCAGGCCCCCTAGCTTGAAGCTCCACCAGTATCATGTAGACAGGTCCTTATTGTGTTTTAATATTTCTAATTACCGAAAATCAGGAAATTGGGAAGTAACGTGGAATAACCAGACAATGACTTTTTCACACAGAGCTGATAGGATATCTATTGACTCTGAACTTGTACGCCAGATAGCCAACAGTGGGAGGTATTTTTGGTATAGGTATACCCGTGGAAGCAAGACCATGTGGGTTGGAAAAGTATCGTCAGGGTATTGTGCCCATATCATCCAGCCCGATACTTGTACTGAGCAAATGGGAGAACTAGGGATTGGTTTCTTTACTTGGAAAGTTTGCAATATGATGATGTTACATTTTGTCCCCTATGTTCTCCCAGATGATGCCTATTTCATATGTGGGAGGAAAGTGTACAAGTGACTTGCCCCGAGCTCTGAGGGATTGTGTTATATTGGGAGAGTACTACCGGAGGTCATGACCATATCCCACGACAAAATGAAAGACGTTCACCGCAGTGCTCAGACTCCTTATACTCATACTCACTATGAACACATCATCAAGAGACACCTCATAGAGAGGGCAGAGCACGCAGCCTCTGATTTGATCCACAAATCCACGGGGATTCAGTTCCTTCTCGCATTAGACATCACCCGTACTGCCAGAGGAACTATAAATTATAGGTATATCCATGCGTTAGCGAACTTGATAGATAATATCACTGAGATGTATGATGACACCTTCAGGTATACGGGAAGGGAGTTACAAGCCTACAAGAAGGAACTGATCCAGCACAGGATGGTCCTTAATTATGTCACAGCTGTGACAGGTGGGTACTGTGTTACTCTGGCAACTCAATATGGTGTGAAGTGCTGTACATATATTACGAACAGCACTGACGACCCCACGGAGATCATCGATCAGAAGATGGACGAGATCTTGCAGTTGAAGTGGGAGTTCAGGAGGAAGCACAACCTTACCTTAGCGACTGTGGGTAATGAACTGACCGGCTGTGTCTCATGGTTGAACCCACGTAAATGGTTCTCAGGTTTAGGAGAGTGGGCTCAAAATGTCATTATGAGTGTGGGGAAGTTTCTCCCTTGTATCCTGGGAGTCATCATAATTATTGGTTTTATATTTAGGTGTGTTCAAATTCTAACGCGGCACAAGCATAGCACAAATTTGATGAGTCTAAGGAGTGAGGGCGCTGTTATAGCAGCAGATTTCATTTATGATCCATCCATAGAGACAGTGTTATGATAAGGATTGCAAATAAATTTCATGGCCTGTTTCTTTCACCCGTTTTTCTCTGTTTCCCCCTCTGCCCAGATACATCCAACCGGAAAAGACGTCAGCCCTACCCAAAATGTTTATGTGAATGTATTTTTATATATGTGTCTTATCTTCATCTCTGCAACCTCCAGTTAATGGCACACATAGTCGACAGGTGATATCCACATATACTAGCACTCACATATGTTCCCCCTCCATGTATCATCAACTAAATGTGCACCCCATTTGTTGGAACAAGAAGCCGAAAAGAGCTCGGTAGTGTTTGTTGGCCCATTTACAGACCCTTAATACGGGACAAGAAGGATTTAATGAATACTTCGCAATACCTCAAAGCTTATTTAGAACATATACGGCACGATGATACATGCCCCTCAGACACTGATTCATACATACATGCTTTTTACTATCCCACTAGGTCATACATTTCCCACCTACAACTCTCCCCGATCATCCAAGCTTTTGTATATATTGTATAGGTAATATTTTTTTTTCTGTTTATTGATTAGTTAGTGGCAGTTATTGATGACTGCCAAAGGGTGGACTGTCGAAGTCGGAAAATATTACAGTACACACATCACGTACAAACACCACATAGATGGCCTCCGTGCGCGTACTTATTCGGCTGTGCGTGCACATATTCGCAATTTGCGTATGGTCGCTCCCGCGGTCCTGCGTATTAGAGCGTGGTATGAGTAATTACGGTAGAATTTGTACTCGCATGGAAAAGCCACAAAGACATATCATATATTTAAATCCATATATTGCAAAAATCACCCACTGTCTGCTCACTCTTCTAATAAGCATGAAGATGGGTCGCACATAAATTATCCTCCCAGAGACTCAAATACAATGTACCAGATGGCCTTATTTACACAAAGCATTGAAATCCTATGAAGAAGGCAAATACCTTTGGTTACCCCTATTGTTCTAAGAGTTGTCCAGTATCTGTCGAAGACAATAAATACTGGATTGTCATTGTCTTATCTGAAGACAGGACAAACAAGAAAGACAATATCCAGGAACCTAGGTTGACTGAAGAGAAACTCAATTAGCAATAGCTAACAAAATTACAAACCAGACATTTAGAAATCCGAGGCAATAACATTCACAGTCTAAACTCTTGGAGATATATATATGTATATATATATATATATATATATATATATATATATAATTTCTAACAAATTGTAATAGCATGAGTATGTGTGTATGTGTGTATATATATATATACCTCCTCTCTTGTATGTTATTTAAACACTGTTTTGTTCACTGTGTGGTTATCCTGATGAAGGGGCTGCGTCCCCAAAACGTAGATGCAATAAAGACACGCTTTCTTCAACTTCATTGCAAGACTCCCAGTGCCGCACTTACTGCTATCGCTATTTATGGGATCCAGGTCCTAAGAGGTGAGGGCACGGGAGCATATTGTTGATACGCTGGGGAGCGTGAGGAGTGCCGGGTCTTCTGTATTATGTGTATATAGATATATATGGATATATGTATATATCTTGAGGATGGAAATAGATAATCATATCATGTGTGGGATCATATTGTTCAGAGTCACGTAAACATTAATCTGGTGGGTATAAGAATAATATCATATATTACAACATTAAGTTATTAATAATACCAGATTTATGTATGATTAATGTGATGGGTTTAACTGGTCATGGGGCGGGAACTCAGATGCAAACAACAGAAATCACATCTCAAGTCTTAGCCATCGCCCACCTCTTGAGCTGACCAGTGATCCCCGGTGCACAGGATATGTCCCACCCCCGGACCAATGGAAGCACACAGTGTCTATTGTATTATGTGTTGATCCACTGTATAAAAAGCCAGCTGCAGGACAGGTCACTATCACAGACTCTGAAGGTCATCTACCTTGATGACTGAGGACTAGACTGGGAAGCACAGGCGAAACTAAAACGTATGTACCACTGACTGTAGCCATTTTACTATTGTATTGTTATTGTAATCCCCTTTCAGTAATTATATGTTGGTGTGTCGGAACCCGGCATTTTAAATACAATCTGGTGGTGTCGTGTCTCCTTTCCCTGCTAAGCTTATAAGTGTATTTCAGTCACACATGTAGCTGCTAAGTGCTCACGGAGTATCTTTGGGTGTGTACGCACTGCGTGTACTTTGTACAGCCAGCGCGGCGTTTCTACGCAAAGTACATACACGGTACGGGGCTTTGTATGCTAATGGTGTAAAAAGTACGTAGGCTAAGGATTGATTACAGCAGCCGCAGCGGCTCCATTTAAAGTGTATTGAATGTCTTTTTTAAAGTGTTGGTTTTAGTCCTGTATGTAAATCAACATTTACACCACCCTGCCGGGCTGTCGCTGAATCAATATGGCTGGACTGCAATATCCCCAGTGGTGCGCATTACATTGGCGGTGGTGAGGTTTGAGCACAGCGCGTGCTCAATATGTCCAGTGCTATAGAGGTCCACGGCTATCCTCCAAATATGCCAATCTGAGAATCGCTGTCCGTTACACTTTCTGGTTACCTCATCGCATGTGGTTAATCAACAAGGTCACTACCACCAGCTGAAGTGGCTTTTTGAGGCACGCCCAGGGCAAGCTTAAGCTCTCAACCGCACACACAATTATTTATACGTGACAAATAGGTAACATAAGCCACTCGAGGCCTTAGGTCAGAACACACACAACCAGAACTAGAATTATTGTATTTAATCCAAGCATAACTTCAAAGTTTATATTTACAACAACAACAAAAAGTTTACAAGATTATAATAATTTAAATAGTCACACAAGTAATTACAATTTCAAGAAATGAAATAGGAAGAAAACAACGTTCAGGTCACCTGCAGTGTAAAACGATAGGGAAGTGAGGCCTCTACTGATATCCAGGTGTCACTATAGGATCAAGTACTGTATATCACTTGATCCACCTCACAACAATGCATAAGATCTGTGGAGTGTTTCTCATATTTAAACCCACTGCAGCCCCCGCTCGCCCCCCCCCCCTTTGGAGGTATCATAAACCCCCCAAAGCCAGAAGGGAGTGAGTGTAAGATTACGTTATGGGGTCCCTGTGTCCCTCAAGCAGGGGTGGATGCTCTTATCTCTATTGCTTGTTAGAAGCTTGGAGATCTAGGCTTGTATTCTGCTTGGACTAGTTTTTACAACATGCTTCAGGAAGACCAGTTCACACTTTTCCGCCCACAGGGGCTAATTCAGGTTGGATCGCAAATAGCGATCCAACACCCAATGCGAATAATAATTTTTTAATCATGCCTTTTCTACAAGAGCTTTTGCTACATAAAAACAATTGTTACTTTGGCGCAGCAGATTAAGCTATAATACTTTTTTGGAATACTTTATGAAAACACCATACAAAATTCCATCTGTGGTAATAATAATTGTTTTAACTATATACATGTGTGTTTTGAGTATTTTAACCATGTTCAGTATTAAAATTTATTGCAATCTATATGTGCATATGCGCTTCCTATATATTTGTTTTCTCTTTATATTTGCTTCATGTGGTATTCCAGAGTACCTATTGGAAGCTGCTTTAGTAATTTAGAGTGATCAGCACGTTTGTACCTTATATTGCAGCTGATTCAATTACATTGATATATAACTGCTGCTGCTGGAGACCACATACAGATGCATCCTCATTCATCCAGCCTCAATACGTCATGCTGTGCGAGATGCCTGGTTTGAGTGAGCCGCCAGGTCCCTTCTGACTCTGCTACCATTGGGTGTTTATTTTTCTGAAAATGCGTCTTAGTCACAGCGCAATGCGACGAGTACGCACAAAGAGACTATGCTGATTAATTTGATATATGACTCTTGTATACTGTGTGTGACATAGGGGACATGTACTAATCAGTGATAAAAGTGAAGAAATTAGCCAGTGGAGAAGTTGCCCATGGCAACAAATCAGCTGCTCTGTATACTTTTATAGTATGCAAATTATAAATGTTACATCAATGCTGACTGGTGGCCATGGGCAACTTCTCTACTTTTATCACTGCTTAGTACATCTCCCCCTGAGTCCGTATACGGTGCAGAATAGACCTTGTATTGGAAAAAATCTGCAGATGCTGCATTGTAGCACTTCGTGTACAGATTCAGAGTCTCATTCGTACACAAATATACAGGTGTCATATCAAATTAATCAGCACAGTCTCTTTGTGCGTCCTACTCACATTGCATAGCACAGAGGTTCCCAAACTGTGTGCCGTGGCTCCCTGGGGTGCCTCGGGACACTTGCAGGGGTCCCCTGTGTTGGTGGTCCAGGACCAATTCAAATAATTCATGGTCAATATAATAAGCAAAACCAGTGCTGGTGGCTGCCAGTCATAAAATATGTGGCCAAACAGAAGCAAATCTTGTCCCTCACCACACAACTGACCCTAAGGATGACATATAAACGCGATCTACTTAATGTAATATTTCTTTCTAAATTTCTCAATAAGAAATTTTTGGCCTAGGGGTGCCGTGAAAAAAATTCTGATATTCTAGGGCGCCGTGATTCAAAAAAGTTTGGAAACCACTGGCATAGCATCTAAGATGCATTTCTGACAATTAAACAAAAAAAGATGCTCTAGAAGATTCTCATGTTGACCAGGGGTGCCAAGAGGGGCTGTTTGGCAAAGATAAATGATGGCACATCTGTAGGTGCTACAGTATATTGAACAGATTTTCATCAGGGGGAGCAGCCACTCCCAATGCACTGCACCCTGGTCACTCCATTGCCTGTACAGTCAGGGCCGGTTCTTGGCCTTGTGGCGCCCCGGGCAAAATATAGGGGCGTAGCTTCAAATGGGGGCGTGGTCACGACGCTGAAAGAAAAAATTAAATAATAAAAAAGTATACTTACCATCCCCGTTCCTGATCCAGACTGCTGCAGACCCCCTCCGCCGGCGGCGCCGCTCTTCTCCTCTCCTCTCTTCGATCTATGGGAGAGACATTATTACGTCTCTCCCATAGAACAGCATAGACACTAGAGGTCAATTATGACCCCTAGTGTCTGTGCCACTATGCTGTGCGGTGCGCGATGACGTCATCGCGCATCGCACAGCAAAGGTCCTCTACATGAAGGGAAACTAGACCGTAGCGTCTAGTTTCCCTTCATGAAGAGGACCTTTGCTGTGCGGTGCGCAATGACGTCATCGCGCACCGCACAACTAAGGTCCTCTCAATGAAGGGAAACTAGACGCTACGCGTCTGGTTCCCTTCAAAGCGGGGGGGCACAGCAGGGCACTGCGGGGGGCACAGTGGCGGATCTTGCCCTGGTGCGGCGCCCTCCGGATGGCGCCGGCGCCCTCCGGAAGGCGGCGCCCCGGGCAAAAGTACCGCTTGCCCGTGGCAAGAACCGCCACTGTGTACAGTCATAAATATAATCTTTGTGCTGCCCTTGAATGCATTATACACATTCATTAATTAATATACACTTCTGAACCAGAGAGAATATTCTGTAAGCAGTGTATGGGATACCAAACATGCGATTTCCATGTTTATGCTAGTTGGTGAGAAGAGATCCTATCAATTAAATATCTGATTGTTGTTCAGACAGTGGAGCAGAGCAAGTAACTATTTATTACTAACAGTTCCTTATACAGTGCAGCATATTTCCTTCTGCTTTACAATTGGAAACAGTAATAGAACAAAACAGGGTAAAAATAGACAGACACAGAGGTAAGAATTGTACCGGAACACACCAGGTTGCAATTCAGGGTAAATACTGGCTGATTTTGCATGTAGTCCACAAATTCTGGCTTAATTTTTACACTGCAATGTAGATTTAAATTTGGACACGCTCCACCCAACTCTAATACCCCTTTCACACCGCAGCTTTAACCCGGTAAATTGCCGATTTTTAAGCCTTTCAAACGGTTCTAGCTGCGGTGTGAAAGGGCCACCTTGAATTTACCGTTTTCAAAATACCGGTATTTTGAAACGGTTAAAAAGCAGGGTCCTACACGGTTCAGACCCGTTTCCATTGTGCAATGTGAAAGGCTCAGAAACTGTATTTCCAAACCACAGAAGGTAATAGGTTGTCTCCATGCGTGATGTCACCAGGCAGAAGTAAGAAAAAAACTGGAGGAAACACATGAGAGTGAAGGCAGTGGCAAACGCAGGATTTGCATTGGGGGGTTTCCAGAACTGGGTGGAGCCAATCACGGGGGTGGAGACTGAGGTGACCCAGTATATGCTGGGTCCGTAAAACTAGTGTGTCTGTGTATATATATATATATATATATATATATATACATACACACATATCTACACATATATATATACCGTATATAGACCTATACAGGTTGAGTATCCCATATCCAAATATTCCAAAATACGGAATATTCCGAAATACGGACTTTTTTGAGTAAGAGTGAGATAGTGAAATCTTTGTTTTTGATGGCTCAATGTACACAAACTTTGTTTAATACACAAAGTTATTAAAAATATTGTATTAAATGACCCCCAGGCTGTGTGTATAAGGTGTATATGAAACATAAATTAATTGTGTGAATGTAGACACACTTTGTTTAATGCACAAAGTTATAAAAAATATTGGCTAAAATGACCTTCAGGCTGTGTGTATAAGGGGTATATGAAACATAAATGCATTCTGTGCTTAGATTTAGGTCCAATCACCATGATATCTCATTATGGTATGCAATTATTCCAAACTACGGAAAAATCCGATATCCAAAATACCTCTGGTCCCAAGCATTTTCGATAAGGGATACTCAACCTGTATGTATATATATATATATATATATATATATATATACACACACATATACATAGCATATTAAACATGCATACACACACATATATATATATATATATATATATATATATATACACAAGAAGAGTACAGGCACTCACCACTTCCTTGATGATAATTCATTTATTATACCTCACAGGTGTATCTCACATAGAGATGAACGACAGCATGTCAGCAAAAATGTCGACGTTTCGGCTCCATCCGAGCCTTTGTCAAGACAGACAAAATCACATCAGGCTGCTGGGTGTTAACCTGATGTGATTTTGTCTGTCTTGACAAAGGCTCGGATGGAGCCGAAACGTCGACATTTTTGCTGACATGCTGTCGTTCATCTCTATGTGAGATACACCTGTGAGGTATAATAAATTCATTATCATCAAGGAAGTGGTGAGTGCCTGTACTCTTCATGGATATATTTTGGACTATTTGAGAGCCCTTTATGGAGCACCGCCCATGATGTAATTTGCAGCAGTGAGT
Organism: Pseudophryne corroboree; assembly: GCF_028390025.1. Lineage (NCBI taxonomy): Eukaryota > Metazoa > Chordata > Amphibia > Anura > Myobatrachidae > Pseudophryne > Pseudophryne corroboree. The sequence continues at coordinate 118,727,842 of NC_086454.1, read as the reverse complement.
GTGTTTATATGTATGTATGTATATACATGTGTATATATATATGCATGCACATGGATATATACTGTATGTACTATAATTAAAATAAAGTAAACCTTTATTAAACACTTACAAGTGCCACCAGGAAGACAGCAGGCTGCAGAGGACGCTAGACAGCCATTAATAATACTCATGCAGCAAAAAAAAAAAAATATATATATTATTATTATTTTTGGTGGAGGGGGGTTTCTGGGTGCTCGGAAACCCCCCTGGGTGCGCCACTGGAAGGGAGTGTTTTATTATACAGAATACAGTTTAAAATGGCATATTGGAGTGATGAGGAGATTAGGGAGCTGCTTAGGATCAGAGGGGATGAAGAAATATGTAGACAAATCACTGGGACAGTGAAGGATGCAGTAATCTACAAAAACATGGTAAAGATGCTTGAAGCTGCTGGGTTCCATTGTACGACTAACCAAATTAAAAATAATTAATAATTATTAATAATGTGTGGGCCAGAAAAGTCCATTTACAATGACAACCACTGTTTTCTATGGGTGAAACGGGTTCAGTGTGAAAGGTACCAAAACGGTAATGAAATGGTAATATACTGGTTACAACATGCGATGTGAAGGGGGTTAAACTGCTCAGACCCGTTTTAAGACCCGTTTTAAAAGCAGGGTTTGCGATGTGAAAGCAGCATTAATCTCTCTGCACATTTGACACCTACCCGACCTGTAGTGTAACTTGGTTTGTGCCAGGTGCAAAGTTACATGCTTTTTATTATTGCTCCTAACTCAGATCAGCACCACTGTAGCCAGTGTCACTTACCAGTTGAAAAGTGTCATTACTAGATCTTGGTATTCTCCTTTTTTTAAATTTGTTGCTTCTAGAGGTAAGCAACAAGAAGTACCTACCATAGGTGCAGGGAGTGCAGCTGCTATGGGGCCCAGAGCTGAGAGGGACCCCCATTCCCTGTCACAGTTACATGTGTTATATACAGGGTGTAGCTACCATAGGTGCAGGGAGGGCAGCTGCTCTGGGGCCCAGTACTGAGATCAGCCACCTTACCTGTCACAGTTACATGCGTTATATACAAGGGTATAGCTACCATAGGTGCAGGGAGTGCAGCCGCTATGGGGTCCAGAGCTGAGAGGGGGCCACCTTCTCTGTCACAGTTACATGTGTTATATACAAGGGTGTAGCTACCATAAGTACACAGAGTGCAGCAGCTATGGGGCCACTAGCTGAGAGGGCCCAGCTTCCCTGTCACAGTTATATGTGTTAAATACAGTTTTCACCATTGGGTGGTCATACAGTAGGAGTCCTTACAGACTTTTGCCTTGGAGCCTACAGTATACAATTATAATGTTCCATAATGTGAACTGCATGCAGAGCCGTTTCTTGCGGCGTGCGAGGCGTGCCTCTGCATGGGGCGCCTGCCGCAGCTCTTTTGGTGGCTCCTGGTGCTCCTCCCCGTCATTACTACTCCGCGTGGGGGGTGCAAAACTCTGCCCCCAAGTGGAGTGCTAATGACAGGGTGGAGGGGGAGCCAGGACACAGCAACAGGCTGGCTGGCGAACGGGCAGGCTGGCTGGCGAATGGGCGGGAGGAGGAGAAGGAGGGAGATGCGGCTGGGCGGGCGCTGTAAACACCCCAAAGAGCACTACACAGCCCTGGCAACTAGCATTACACAGCCCTGGCAACGGACATTACACAGCCCTGGCAACTGGCATTACACAGCCCTGGCAACTGGCATTACACCCATCCCAGAGCATAAAACCCCTGGCAACCAGCATGGATCCCAGAGCATGAAACCCCTGGCAACCAGCATGGATCCCAGAGCATGAAACCCCTAGCAACCAGCATAACACCCAGTGTGTGAAACTCTTGGCAACGAGGATCAGGTAATTTAAAAGTAATTAGAAGCTTTACTGTAGGGTATAATGTATCAAGGACATTGCGGTGTGTGGCATAATATGGTCAGGGGCATTACTGTGTGGGGCTTAATATGGTGGAATTTTTTTTTCCCCCTGTTGTGGCCGTGATCTGTTGGTGCAGAGTCAAAACTGGGGTGTAAGGTAGTCTTTTCAGGTGAGACCATGCCCATTTTAGCGAGACCACATGCCCTTGTCTTATGTCAATGGGGGGGGGGGGGTGCATTTTTAAATCGCGCACTGGGAGAAACAGCCATGACTGAATGCCCTGTATTGTGGCATAATATGAACTGGGGACACTAACTTACAATGTGAAATTTCGGTATTGTCTTGCATAAGGGTGGCACTCGATATCCTGGCTGTCGAGATCCTGGCGCTCAGCATACCGGCGCCGGGATACAGACAACTATTTTCCCTCTTGCTGTGTCCACGACACCCCTGGAGGGAGAGGCGAGTGCAGCGAGCCAACAAGGTGCTCTTTTGCGCTCACCCCATTGCCGGCATTCTGGTGGTCGGGATCCTGGCGCCAGTATGCTGGGTGCCAGGATCCCGACAGCCGGACAAGCATAATGTGTACTGGCACCACTACAATGTGATTTAATGTGAACTAGGGCACTAATATGGTTCATAAAATAAACTAGGGCACTACTATGAGGCATAACATTAATGGTTAATAAAATAGGCACTATTATGGGAACTAACAGTAATAACTGCTGCGGAGAGGAGTTTCTCTACAAGCATTGGGAAAGGGGCCCCTTCAAAATGTTGCTATAGGACCCACAAAGTTCTAAATATGCCCCTGGTAAGCGGCACTGCTCTACCATCAGTGCCAGGGAACATACGGGCTGCAAAAGAGAAAGATAAATGAATCTTCCATAACAACTGTACATCACATCTGAGTGAGACTGTTTCCAATGAAACAATCTGTGGGATTCGCCATTATACTGTATTTGCAGCTGGAAATAAACGGACGCTTTCCCATGTCTCTCTACAGAACACTTACACGTATGTCTGAAGTCCCCAGGAAATGCAGTACGGGAAATAAGTGCTGGAGCTCTCAGAGAAATCAGGCTACTTCATTAGCATCTCCAACACTCATCAATTACTCAACTAGAGATAGACGTACAGTAATACTCATTTAGGGGTCTATTAATGTAAGAATGCGATGTTTATGTTTAACTTTTCACTAAACATCGCATTCTTATTTCAGGGTTTTTTTCAGATTTCTAAAACAATTCATTAATACTTATCTGTTCCCTGATGCGATACGGTATCCGGCTGTTCCGCGATCCCGGCTTCTGCAGTCTTCTCTCTTCATACCGCGGCTGGGGTCTTCTGCACATGCTCAGTGTCGTCCCCCCTGCCTCCAGGTGTCATCTGCGCATGCTCCGGGCGCAGACCTCCAGCGGCGGGCAAGGGCAGCAAGGAGGAGGTGACCCGGCATATGCAAATGCATATGCCCTGGGCTCCTCTGATTGGCTCTAGTCACGGAAGGGGGCAGGGAGAAGGCAGGAGACGGACGTCTTCATTGCTCTTCTCCTGTACAAGCCTCCCCATCGCCTGTCTGAGATGGCGAAGGGTAACGGAAAACTGGGCTTTCCGTTCCTACATGAATTGCAGTCACCATACAAAAGTATGGTGATGCGATTCAGCCACAGAGCGGGGGTGCCGCTGGGGAAGTTAGGGACTTCTCCACGGTAACCCGCTCTGTGAATTGCGGTAAGCAGAGAAAAGCCCTGTTTACAGCAAAACAGGGCTTTTCTCTGCTGCATGAATAGACCCCTTATTCTGTTTGGCATGAAGGGGCGTAAAGCATAATTATATTATAGCCATGTACTTCTCAGTTCCTATTTCTACACTGTGTACCTCAGGCTTCTAGTTCTAACTCACTACTTAAGCAAAAGCACATTTCGGGGGCCTAGTTGTGTAGCAATGTGGAAAGCATGGTAAGGAACACTGGGCATGATCAGAGATATAAGCAATGCTGATGTCTATACAGGTGAGCAATTACTGGCTGACAGAGCACGCATCGGGGGTCGCAATGTGCATGCACCAAGTTATCTTTGCAATGTCACTCACAATGAGGATTTATTTGCAAATTAATTGACAGCGAGTGGCGGGAAGAACATAGGCATGTTGCCATGGTTATCGGGGTGTGTTTCAGCCTACATCAGCAATCTCATATGCAGAAAACATGGCGCCAGTGTCTCAGTTCCTGCAGCCATTTTGTGTGCTGTAGGGTTACTGAGATGGTCGGCTATTGGGTAACTGGTGCTGTGTATGCAGATGCTGAGATCTGTGATGCCGCTATTGGACATCTCAGTCCACTTCCTGGCAGCATCAGTATTAGCATATATTCGCAGTGGCGTATCTATAATGAGTGCAAGGTGTGCGGTGCCCATGGTCCCCTGGGTTCAGAGGGGCCCACATACCGCACTTCCCGCGCCCTTATAATTATACTTACCGCTCTGCTGCTGTCTGCAGGGAATGCGGTCAATATACCTACAATCAAAATTCCGACAATAAGTTCCGATAAAAATCCAGTCAAAGTCAAAATCCCAACATGGTCAAAATCCCCATTTAAAATTTAAAATGATAATTTAAAATGTCGACAGGTCAAAAAGTCGACATGAGTTTTTCATGAATTTTTTATTGAAAGCGACTTGTTCATACTTTACCATCCCAGTGGTCCTGGAGGAGAAATAAAATAGTGTGCCCGAAGCATGGCGAACGCAGCGAGCCATGCGAGGGGATGCGGTACACTTATACGGTGTCCATGTCCACATGTGTCGACTTTTTGACCTGTCAACATTTTAAATGTGGGTATTTTGACCTTGTTGGTATTTTAAATGTCGAAATTTTGACCGTTTGGATTTTGATTGTAGGTATTTCATCCTAAACCCGTCTGCAGAGCTGAGGAAACCACTGGGAAAATGGCTGGCACGCATCCGCAACAGGGATGTCCCAGGGAATGCGGCGCGGGCGCCATGTTCCCAGACACCTGCGCATGTACAGTAGACTCTTGCGCAATGCCAGAGTCTACTGCACTGCCAAAGAGGAGGGGGCCCAATCGGAGCCTGTACACGGGCCCCTCTCCTCTCTTAAAGCACCTCTGTGTATTCGCCCATTTACGTTGTATGGGATCGCACCTGTGTGTGCATTATTAGTGTACATCTCTCACTCAGGCTCATTATGTTTTTATATTTATTCATTTATTTTTTGCGGGGAAGTATTTATCATGAGTCTGTCTCAAGGGGTGTGGTATGGAAGGTCGACAGTGTCTAGGTCGACCACCACTGGTCGACAGTAACTAGGTCGACAGGGTCTCTAGGTCAACAGGTCAAAAGGTCGACATGAGTTTTTATGGGGGGGTTTGTGTCATTTTCTCTGTACAGTGACCGGGAACCCCAATTAGTGCACCATGTTCGCCCGCCATGCTTCGGGCAAGGTGCCTCGCTCCGCTACTGTTGCGCTCGGCACAGGTTACTATTCCCAATCGTAGTCCACGTGGATCGTTTAGTATGAAAAAGTTCAACAAGAAAAAAAGAAAAAATTGTGAAAAACTCATGTCGACCTAGAACATGTCGACCTAGTTACTGTCGATCAATAGTGGTCAACCTAGTTACTGTGGACCTAGAGACCGGATCCCGTCTCAAGGATGAAGCATAAGTGATCGCTTTACTTCAGGGTTCGGACCCAGCCACTCAGCTGCGCATGTGCAGTGCATATCCCTGAGGGGAGAGTTTACAAGTTCCTACCCTGCCAGGCTGCTCTGAAGGGGTAGGTGGGGTAATACCAACTTCAGATGATGTTACCCTAAGTGTTCGAGATCTGAAAACTTTGTTTTCAGAGTATGTTACAATCAACTACTCAGTACTGCATTGTCCCCTATACATCGCAGTGTGATGTGTCATATCTGCAACATCTTCAGCTTTTCACATTGATACATATATATAATTTATACTTTGTCTGTCTGCACTTCTATTCTGTTACCTCTCCCTCACAGCGAGCAACAGTACTAAGAACCTCAATTACCGTCTCTCAGAGGCTGAACACCGGCAGGAGAATCAGCCCACCAGACACCAAGCATAGCTTTACGTGACATGATCATAGAGCACTACACCAACAGTCATGCTCTAATCCCTCTGGGCATGGGCATGATATAGACATAAAGCACTACACTACAATGTAATATGGCTACTGGGCGTACAATACAATTCTATTACAAATACACAATCTGTGTAACAATACACCAACTCAACATGATATGACTAATAAATATGATTATTATACTTTTGTATTATACTCTGTACAGTGCAGAATATTTCACTCACACACACTACGTGAACTATAGGCTATGATTAGAAATCACATATAAAGTATTATAGTCTATAATATGCTCATAAAACACAATGCTTGGGATGTAATAGCCTCCAATCTCACAAATGTCATGGGTCCTGTGTTTCCGGCTATTTATTGGTGATCTTTGATTGACTATATATAATTGAGTGCAATTAGCTGTAAAAGTTGAAAAAAAATAAGATTTTACTCACCGGTAAATCTATTTCTCGTAGTCCGTAGTGGATGCTGGGGACTCCGTAAGGACCATGGGGAATAGACGGCTCCGCAGGAGACTGGGCACATCTAAGAAAGATTTAGGACTATCTGGTGTGCACTGGCTCCTCCCCTATGACCCTCCTCCAAGCCTCAGTTAGGAACTGTGCCCGGAAGAGCTGACACAATAAGGAAGGATTTTTGAATCCCGGGTAAGACTCATACCAGCCACACCAATCACACCGTATAACACGTGATAGGAACCCCGGTTAACAGTATGATAACAAATGGAGCCTCTGAAGAGATGGCTCACAACAAAACCCGATTTTTGTAACAATAACTATGTACAGGTATTGCAGACAATCCGCACTTGGGATGGGCGCCCAGCATCCACTATGGACTACGAGAAATAGATTTACCGGTGAGTAAAATCTTATTTTCTCTGACGTCCTAGTGGATGCTGGGGACTCCGTAAGGACCATGGGGATTATACCAAAGCTCCCAAACGGGCGGGAGAGTGCGGATGACTCTGCAGCACCGAATGAGAGAATTCCAGGTCCTCCTCAGCCAGGGTATCAAATTTGTAGAATTTTGCAAACGTGTTTGCCCCCGACCAAGTAGCTGCTCGGCAAAGTTGTAAAGCCGAGACCCCTCGGGCAGCCGCCCAAGATGAGCCCACCTTCCGTGTGGAATGGGCTTTTACAGATTTAGGCTGCGGTAAGCCTACCGCAGAATGCGCCAGCTGAATAGTGCTACAAATCCAGCGCGCAATAGACTGCTTAGAAGCAGGAGCACCCAGCTTGGTGGGTGCATACAGGATAAACAGCGAGTCAGTCTTTCTGACTCCAGCCGTCCTGGAAATATAAATTTTTAAGGCCCTGACTACGTCCAGCAACTTGGAATCCTCCAAGTCCCTAGTAGCCGCCGGCACCACAATAGGTTGGTTCAAGTGAAAAGCTGAGACCACCTTTGGGAGAAACTGAGGACGAGTCCTCAATTCTGCCCTATCCATATGGAAAATCAGATAAGGGCTTTTACAAGACAAAGCCGCCAATTCTGAACCCCGCCTGGCCGACGCCAAGGCCAACAGCATGACCACTTTCCACGTGAGATATTTTAAATCCACAGTCTTAAGTGGTTCGAACCAATGTGATTTCAGGAATGCCAAAACCACATTGAGATCCCAAGGTGCCACTGGGGGCACAAAAGGAGGCTGAATATGCAGTACTCCTTTGACAAAAGTCTGAACTTCGGGCAGTGAAGCCAGTTCTTTTTGGAAGAAAATCGACAGAGCCGAAATCTGGACCTTTATGGACCCCAATTTGAGGCCCAACGTCACCCCTGCTTGCAGGAAGTGCAGGAATCGACCCAGTTGAAATTCCTCCGTCGGGGCCTTCATGGCCTCACACCAAGCAACATATTTTCGCCAAATGCGGTGATAATGTCTTGCGGTGACATCCTTCCTGGCTTTGATCAGGGTAGGGATGACTCCCTCCGGAATACCCTTTTCCTTCAGGATCCGGTGTTCAACCGCCATGCCGTCAAACGCAGCCGCGGTAAGTCTTGGAACAGACAGGGTCCCTGCTGCAGCAGGTCTTGTCTGAGCGGCAGAGGCCAAGGGTCCTCTGTAAGCATCTCTTGAAGTTCCGGGTACCAAGCTCTTCTTGGCCAATCCGGAACCACGAGTATGGTTTTCACCCCTCGCCTTCTTATTATTCTCAGTACCTTGGGTATGAGAGGTAGAGGAGGAAACACATAAACCGACTGGTACACCCATGGTGTCACCAGAGCGTCCACCGCTATCGCCTGAGGGTCTCTTGACCGGGCGCAATATCTTTTCAACTTCTTGTTGAGGCGGGACGCCATCATGTCTACCTGTGGTTTTTCCCACCGGTTGACCAGCATTTGGAAGACTTCTGGATGAAGTCCCCATTCTCCCGGGTGGAGGTCGTGCCTGCTGAGGAAGTCTGCTTCCCAGTTGTCCACTCCCGGAATGAACACTGCCATCAGTGCTAACACATGATTCTCTGCCCATCTGAGAATCCTTGTGGCTTCTGCCATCGCCATCCTGCTTCTCGTGCCGCCCTGTCTGTTTACATGGGCGACCGCCGTGATGTTGTCTGACTGGATCAGTACCGGCTGGTTTTGAAGCAGGGGTCTTGCCTGGCTTAGGGCATTGTAAATGGCCCTTAGCTCCAGGATATTTATGTGAAGAGAAATCTCCTGATTTGACCACAGTCCTTGGAAATTTCTTCCCTTTGTGACTGCCCCCCAGCCCCAAAGGCTGGCATCCGTGGTCACCAGGACCCAGTCCTGATCCGAATCTGCGGCCCTCTAGTAGATGAGCCCTCTGCAGCCACCACAGCAGCGACACCCTGGTTCTGGCCGATAGGGTTATCCGCTGTTGCATCTGGAGATGGGACCCGGACCATTTGTCCAACAGGTCCCACTGGAACGTCCTTGCGTGGAACCTTCCGAATGGAATTGCTTCGTACGAAGCTACCATTTTTCCCAGGACTCGTGTGCATTGATGTACCGACACTTTTCCTGGTTTTAGAATGTCTCTGACCAGAGATGACAATTCCTCGGCTTTTTCCAGTGGAAGAAACACTCTTTTCTGGTCTGTGTCCAGAATCATTCCCAGGAACAGAAGACGTGTCGTCGGGACCAGCTGTGACTTTGGAATGTTTAGAATCCAGCCGTGCTGTTGTAGCACTTCCTGAGAAAGTGCCACCCCCACTATCAACTGTTCTTTGGACCTCGCCTTTATCAGGAGATCGTCCAAGTACGGGATAATTAAAACTCCCTTCTTGCGAAGGAGTATCATCATTTCGGCCATTACCTTGGTAAAGACCCTCGGTGCCGTGGATAACCCGAACGGCAGCGTCTGGAACTGATAGTGACAGTCCTGTACCACAAATCTGAGGTACTCCTGGTGCGGAGGGTAAATGGGGACATGCAGGTACGCATCCTTGATGTCCAGGGATACCATGTAATCCCCCTCCTCCAGGCTCGCAATAACCGCCCTGAGCGATTCCATCTTGAACTTGAACCTTTTGATATAAGTGTTCAAGGTTTTTAAATTTAAGATGGGTCTCACCGAACCGTCCGGTTTCGGTACCACAAACATTGTGGAGTAGTACCCCTTTCCTTGCTGAAGGAGGGGTACCTTGACGATCACTTTCTGTGAATACAGTTTTTGAATAGCCACCAACACTGCCTCCCTGGCAGAGGGAGTTGCCGGCAAGGCAGATTTTAGGAAACGACGGGGGGGAGACGTCTCGAATTCCAGCCTGTACCCCTGAGATACTACTTGAAGGACCCAGGGATCCACTTGTGAGAGAGCCCACTGTGTGCTGAAAAACCTGAGACGTGCCCCCACCGTTCCCGATTCCGCCTGAGCAGCCCCAGCGTCATGCTGTGGACTTACCGGACGCAGGGGAGGACTTCTGCTCCTGGGAACTAGCTGTGTGCTGCAGCTTTTTCCCCCTTCCTCTGCCCCTCGGCAGAAAGGATGAGCCTCTAGCCCGCTTATTTTTCTGGGGCCGAAAGGACTGTACCTGATAATATGGTGCTTTCTTTTGCTATGGGGTAGCTTGTGGCAAAAAAGTCGATTTCCCAGCAGTAGCTGTGGAAACGAGGTCTGAAAAACCTTCCCCAAAAAGTTATGCCCCTTTATAGGGTAAAACTTCCATGTGCCGCTTGGAGTCGGCATCACCTGACCATTGCCTAGTCCATAACCCCCGTCTGGCGGCAATGGACATCGCGCTTATTTTTGATGCCAGCCGGCAAATATCCCTCTGTGCATCACGCATGTATAAGACCGCGTCTTTTATATGGTCAATCGTTAGCAAAATATTGTCCCTATCCATGGTATCAATGTTTTCCGACAGGGAGTCTGACCACGAAGCAGCAGCACTGCACATCCAAGCTGATGCAATAGCGGGTCTCAATATAATGCCAGTGTGTGTGTATATAGCTTTTAGGGTACTTTCCAGCTTTCTATCAGCAGGTTCTTTTAGGGCGGCCGTATCCGGAGACGGTAGTGCCACCTTCTTTGATAAGCGTGTCAATGCTTTATCTACCCTAGGGGGTGTTTCCCAGCGTGACTTATCCTCTGGCGGGAAAGGGTACGCAGCCATTAACCGTTTAGAAATGATCAATTTCTTATCTGGGGAAGTCCACGCTTCCTCACACACCTCATTTAATTCGTCAGATGCAGGAAAAAATAAGAATTTACTTACCGATAATTCTATTTCTCGTAGTCCGTAGTGGATGCTGGGGACTCCGTAAGGACCATGGGGAATAGCGGCTCCGCAGGAGACTGGGCATATCTAAAGAAAGCTTTAGGACTATCTGGTGTGCACTGGCTCCTCCCCCCATGACCCTCCTCCAAGCCTCAGTTAGGATACTGTGCCCGGACGAGCGTACACAATAAGGAAGGATTTTGAATCCCGGGTAAGACTCATACCAGCCACACCAATCACACCGTACAACTTGTGATCTGAACCCAGTTAACAGCATGATAACAGAGGAGCCTCTAGAAAAGATGGCTCACTACAGCAATAACCCGATTTTTTTTTTTTTTTTTTTTTTTTGGGTAACAATAACTATGTACCAGTATTGCAGACAATCCGCACTTGGGATGGGCGCCCAGCATCCACTACGGACTACGAGAAATAGAATTATCGGTAAGTAAATTGTTATTTTCTCTAACGTCCTAAGTGGATGCTGGGGACTCCGTAAGGACCATGGGGATTATACCAAAGCTCCCAAACGGGCGGGAGAGTGCGGATGACTCTGCAGCACCAAATGAGAGAACTCCAGGTCCTCCTCAGCCAGGGTATCAATTTTGTAGAATTTTACAAACGTATTTGCTCCTGACCAAGTAGCTGCTCGGCAAAGTTGTAAAGCCGAGACCCCTCGGGCAGCCGCCCAAGATGAGCCCACCTTCCTTGTGGAGTGGGCATTTACAGATTTTTGGCTGTGGCAGGCCTGCCACAGAATGTGCAAGCTGAATAGTACTACAAATCCAACGAGTAATAGTCTGCTTAGAAGCAGGAGCACCCAGCTTGTTGGGTGCATACAGGATAAACAGCGAGTCAGATTTCCTGACTCCAGCCGTCCTGGAAACATATATTTTCAGGGCCCTGACAACGTCTAGCAACTTGGAGTCCTCCAAGTCCCTAGTAGCCGCAGGCACCACAATAGGTTGGTTCAGGTGAAACGCTGAAACCACCTTAGGGAGAAACTGAGGACGAGTCCTCAATTCCGCCCTGTCCGAATGGAAAATCAGATAAGAGCTTTTACAGGATAAAGCCGCCAATTCTGACACGCGCCTGACCCAGGCCAGGGCCAACAGCATGACCACTTTCCATGTGAGATATTTTAACTCCACAGATTTAAGTGGTTCAAACCAATGTGACTTTTGGAACCCAAAAACTACATTGAGATCCCAAAGTGCCACTGGAGGAACAAAAGGAGGCTGTATATGCAGTACCCCTTTTACAAACGTCTGAACTTCAGGGACTGAAGCTAGTTCTTTTTGGAAGAAAATTGACAGGGCCGAAATTTGAACCTTAATGGACCCCAATTTCAGGCCCATAGACACTCCTGTTTGCAGGAAATGTAGGAATCGACCCAGTTGAATTTCCTCCGTCGGGCCTTACTGGCTTGGCACCACGCAACATATTTTCGCCAAATGCGGTGATAATGTTTTGCGGTTACATCCTTCCTGGCTTTGATCAGGATAGGGATGACTTCATCCGGAATGCCTTTTTTCCTTCAGGATCCGGCGTTCAACCGCCATGCCGTCAAACGCAGCCGCGGTAAGTCTTGGAACAGACAGGGTCCTTGCTGGAGCAGGTCCCTTCTTAGAGGTAGAGGCCACGGATCCTCCGTGAGCATCTCTTGAAGTTCCGGTTACCAAGTCCTTCTTGGCCAATCCGGAGCCACGAATATAGTGCTTACTCCTCTCCATCTTATCAATCTCAGTACCTTGGGTATGAGAGGCAGAGGAGGGAACACATACACTGACTGGTACACCCACGGTGTTACCAGAGCGTCTACAGCTATTGCCTGAGGGTCCCTTGACCTGGCGCAATACCTGTCGAGTTTTTCCCAACGGTTTATAATCATGTGGAAGACTTCTGGGTGAAGTCCCCACTCTCCCGGGTGGAGGTCGTGCTGAGGAAGTCTGCTTCCCAGTTGTCCACTCCCGGAATGAATACTGCTGACAGTGCTATCACATGATTTTCCGCCCAGCGAAGAATCCTTGCAGCTTCTGCCATTGCCCTCCTGCTTCTTGTGCCACCCTGTCTGTTTACGTGGGTGACTGCCGTGATGTTGTCCGACTGGATCAACACCGGCTGACCTTGAAGCAGAGGTCTTGCTAAGCTTAGAGCATTGTAAATGGCCCTTAGCTTCAGGATATTTATGTCTCCAGGCTTGACCATAAGCCCTGGATATTTCTTCCCTGTGTGACTGCTCCCCAGCCTCGCAGGCTGGCATTCGTGGTCACCAGGACCCAGTCCTGAATGCCGAATCTGCGGCCCTCTAGAAGATGAGCACTCTGCAACCACCACAGGAGGGACACCCTTGTCCTTGGTGACAGGGTTATCCGCTGATGCATCTGAAGATGCGACCCGGACCATTTGTCCAGCAGGTCCCACTGGAAAGTTCTTGCGTGGAATCTGCCGAATGGGATTGCTTCGTAGGAAGCCACCATTTTACCCAGAACCCTTGTGCATTGATGCACTGAGACTTGGCTCGGTTTTAGGAGGTTCCTGACTAGCTCGGATAACTCCCTGGCTTTCTCCTACGGGAGAAACACCTTTTTCTGGACTGTGTCCAGGATCATCCCTAGGAACAGAAGACAAGTCGTCGGAACCAGCTGCGATTTTGGAATATTGAGAATCCAATTGTGCTGCCGCAACACTACCTGAGATAGTGCTACACCGACCTCCAACTGTTCCCTGGATCTTACCCTTAACAGGGAATCGTCCAAGTAAGGGATAACTAAAATTCCCTTCCTTCGAAGGAATATCATCATTTCGGCCATTACCTTGGTAAAGACCCGGGGTGCCGTGGACCATCCATACGGCAGCGTCTGAACTGATAGTGACAGTTCTGTACCATAAACCTGAGGTACCCTTGGTGAGAAGGGTAAATTTTGACATGAAGGTAAGCATCCTTGATGTCCCGAGACATCATGTAGTCCCCTTCTTCCAGGTTCGCAATCACTGCTCTGAGTGACTCAATCTTGAATTTGAACCTCTGTATGTAAGTGTTCAAAGATTTTAGATTTAGAATCGGTCTCACCGAGCCGTCCGGCTTCGGTACCACAACAGTGTGGAATAATACCCCGTTCCCTGTTGCAGGAGGGGTACCTTGATTATCACCTGCTGGGAATACAGCTTGTGAATGGCTTCCAAAACTGTCTCCCTGTCAGAAGGAGACATCGGTAAAGCCGACTTTAGGAAACGGCGAGGGGGAGACGTCTCGAATTCTAATTTGTACCCCTGAGATATCACCTGAAGGATCCAGGGGTCTACTTGCGAGTGAGCCCACTGCGCGCTGAAATTCATTGAGACGGGCCCCCCACCGTGCCTGATTCTGCTTGTAAAGCCCCAGCGTCATACTGAGGGCTTGGCAGAGGCGGGAGAGGGTTTCTGTTCCTGGGAACTGGCTGATTTCTGCAGCCTTTTTCCTCTCCCTCTGTCACGGGGCAGAAATGAGGAACCTTTTGCCCGCTTGTCCACGAAAAGACTGCGCCTGATAATACGGCGTCTTCTCATGTTGAGAGGCAACCTGGGGTACAAACGTGGATTTCCCAGCTGTTGCCGTGGCCACCAGGTCTGAAAGACCGACCCCAAATAACTCCTCCCCTTACTAAGGCAATACTTCCAAATGCCGTTTGGAATACGCATCACCTGACCACTGACGTGTCCATAACCCTCTACTGGTAGAAATGGACAACGCACTTAGACTTGATGCCAGTCGGCAAATATTCCGCTGTGCATCACGCATATATAGAAATGCATCTTTTAAATGCTCTATAGGCAAAAATATACTGTCCCTATCTAGGGTATCAATATTTTCAGTCAGGGAATCCGACCACGCCAACCCAGCACTGCACATCCAGGCTGAGGCGATTGCTGGTCGCAGTATAACACCAGTATGTGTGTAAATACATTTTAGGATACCCTCCTGCTTTCTATCAGCAGGATCCTTAAGGGCGGCCATCTCAGGAGAGGGTAGAGCCCTTACAAGCGTGTGAGCGCTTTATCCACCCTAGGGGGTGTTTCCCAACGCACCCTAACCTCTGGCGGGAAAGGATATAATGCCAATAACATTTTAGAAATTATCAGTTGTTATCGGGGGAAAACCACGCATCATCACACACCTCATTTAATTTCTCAGATTCAGGAAAACTACAGGTAGTTTTTCCTCACCGAACATAATACCCCTTTTTGGTGGTACTCGTATTATCAGAAATGTGTAAAACATTTTTCATTGCCTCAATCATGTAACGTGTGGCCCTACTGGAAGTCACATTTGTCTCTTCACCGTCGACACTGGAGTCAGTATCCGTGTCGGCGTCTATATCTGCCATCTGAGGTAACGGGCGCTTTAGAGCCCCTGACGGCCTATGAGACGTCTGGACAGGCACAAGCTGAGTAGCCGGCTGTCTCATGTCAACCACTGTCTTTTATACAGAGCTGACACTGGACAGGACCCCACTAGCCCTTTGGGGAGACAGAGGGAGAGTTTGCCAGCACACACCAGAGCGCTATATATATACAGGGATAACCTTATATAAGTGTTTTTCCCCTTATAGCTGCTGTATCTTTAAAACTGCGCGTAATTAGTGCCCCCCCCTCTTTTTTTAACCCTTTCTGTAGTGTAGTGACTGCAGGGGAGAGCCAGGGGAGCTTCCCTCCAACGGAGCTGTGAGGGAAAATGGCGCCAGTGTGCTGAGGAGATAGGCTCCGCCCCTTTTTCGTGGACTTTTCTCCTGCTTTTTTATGGATTCTGGCAGGGGTTAAAATTCATCCATATAGCCCTGGGGGCTATATGTGATGTATTTTCGCCAGCCAAGGAGTTTTTATTGCTGCTCAGGGCGCCCCCCCCCTAGCGCCCTGCACCCTCAGTGACCGAAGTGTGAAGTGTGCTGAGGAGCAATGGCGCACAGCTGCAGTGCTGTGCGCTACCTTGTTGAAGACAGGACGTCTTCTGCCGCCGATTTTCCGGACCTCTTCTGCCTTCTGGCTCTGTAAGGGGGCCGGCGGCGCGGCTCTGGGACCCATCCATGGCTGGGCCTGTGATCGTCCCTCTGGAGCTAATGTCCAGTAGCCTAAGAAGCCCAATCCACTCTGCACGCAGGTGAGTTCGCTTCTTCTCCCATTAGTCCCTCGATGCAGTGAGCCTGTTGCCAGCAGGTCTCACTGAAAATAAAAAACCTAAACTAAAACTTTCACTAAGAAGCTCAGGAGAGCCCCTAGTGTGCACCCTTCTCGTTCGGGCACAAAGATCTAACTGGGGCTTGGAGGAGGGTCATGGGGGGAGGAGCCAGTGCACACCAGATAGTCCTAAAGCTTTCTTTAGATGTGCCCAGTCTCCTGCGGAGCCGCTATTCCCCATGGTCCTTACGGAGTCCCCAGCATCCACTTAGGACGTTAGAGAAACTACTGGTAGTTTTTTCTCACCAAACATAATACCCTTTTTTGTGGTACCTGGGGTATCATCAGAAATGTATAAAACATTTTTCATAGCCTCAATCATATAACGGGTGGATCTATTGGAGGGTACACTCGTCTCATCATCGTCGACACTGGAGTCGGTATCCGTGTCGACATCTGTATCTGTCATCTGAGGTAGCGGGCGTTTTATAGCCCCTGATGACATTTGAGACGCTTGGACAGGCACAAGCTGAGTAGCCGGCTGTCCTATGTCGTCAAACCTTTTATGTAAGGAGCTGACACTGTCACGTAATTCCTTCCATAAGTCCATCCACACTGGTGTCGACCCCGCAGGGGGTGACATCACATTCACAGGCATTTGCTCCGCCTCCACATCATTATCCTCATCATACATGTCGACACAGCAGTACCGACACCCAGCAGACACACAGGGAATGCTCTTACAGAGGACAGGACCCCACAAAGCCCTTTGGGGAGACAGAGGGAGAGTATGCCAGCACACACCAGGGCGCTGTATAACACAGGGATATCACTATACAGAGTGTTTTCCCCTATAGCTGCCTATAATATATATATACTGCGCCTAAATTGTGCCCCCCCTCTCTTTTTTACCCTTTCTGTAGTGCAGGACTGCAGGGGAGAGCCAGGGAGCTTCCTTCCAGCGAAGCTGTGAGGGAATAATGGCGCCGGTGTGCTGAGGGAGTTGGCTCCGCCCCTTTTTCGGCGGGCTTTCTCCCGCTATTTTATCGTTTCTGGCAGGGGTTAATATACACCTATATAGCCTCTGGGGCTATATATGGTGTTAGTTTTGCCAGCCAAGGTGTTATTATTGCTGCTCAGGGCGCCCCCCCCCAGAGCCCTGCACCCATCAGTGACCGCAGTGTGTGGTGTGCATGAGGAGCAATGGCGCACAGCTGCAGTGCTGTGCGCTACCTTGGAGAAGACAGAAGTCTTCAGCCGCCGATTTTCCGGACCACCTTCTTGTTTCTGGCTCTGTAAGGGGGACGGCGGCGCGGCTCCGGGAACGGACGACGAGGTCGGGTCCTGTGTTCGATCCCTCTGGAGCTAATGGTGTCCAGTAGCCTAAGAAGCCCAAGCTACCACCACTTAGGTAGGTTCGCTTCTTCTCCCCTTAGTCCCTCGTTGCAGTGAGCCTGTTGCCAGCAGGTCTCACTGAAAATAAAAAACCTAAACTATACTTTCTTCTAGGAGCTCAGGAGAGCCCCTAGTGTGCGTCCAGCTCAGCCGGGCACAGAAATCTAACTGAGGCTTGGAGGAGGGTCATAGGGGGAGGAGCCAGTGCACACCAGATAGTCCTAAATCTTTCTTAGATGTGCTCAGTCTCCTGCGGAGCCGTCTATTCCCCATGGTCCTTACGGAGTCCCCAGCATCCACTAGGACGTCAGAGAAATCTGACATTTAAAAAACACATCACCACGAGATCCCATCCTGCTTTTTCGGTGTTAAAAGCCGCTGGATGTATTAGGTCACCACAAACAAACTTTAGAGGTATAGAGGTGCCCCTGGCTGGCAGGACAGCTGCACTCACCGGTCAGGGTAAGAGTGGTACTGTATGCTTAAAGAGGTTTTAATTCAATAAATTCATTTTTTACTGTTTTTTTTCCCCTTGCTGGTGGACTGGCAGTCCCAGAACTTGTGGTTCTCTAAATGCCAGCATACTCTCTTATTACATTTGGCCTTGCTGGGATCTGTAGTACACCAGCTACCAAACACATTTCTTACCCCACACCCACTGGCTACAAGTCTGGGAAGAGCCCTTATTATATCAACATGGGTTGAAAAGAGGCAGGACAAGAATCCCGTCTTTTTGCAGTCCCATTCCTTCAAGGCAATGGCCTAGAAATGGTTTGGCACTAAGGTAGGGGGACCACATGGGGTGTAGTACAGGTGACCGGCGGTCTCCTGACCGCCGGTCACCTTACCGACGCCGGGATCCCGGCAGCATACCGACACCGGGATCCCGGCGGGGAGGGGCGAGTGCAGCAAGCCCCTTGCGGGCTCGCTGCGCTCGCCACGCTGCGCTCGCCACGCTGCGGGCTCGGTGGCGACCTGTGGTCGCCACGGGTTCTATTCCCACTCTATGGGTGTCGTGGACACCCACGAGTGGAAATAGTCCCTGTTGGTCGGCATGCCGACCATCGGGATAGTGAGCCGTCGGGCTCACGGAGGAGGTCATGTGACTGTCGGTCAGCCGACCGGCGGTCACATGACTACCACCCGACCAGATGCAAGGCCATTGAGTGCTGAAAGGGGCCTGGGGAACTGGGTGAGCATTGCCAAATCCAGGAGGCATAGTCACACATGCCGCCCCCCCCTCCCCCCACACACACACACACCAACAACCAATAGGAATGGCGTCCCTGACCACATGCTGCTGGTTTTCCTGCTATAGTGCCATCAGTCATGGCAGTAAAAGCCTAGCGCTTGTAGTAGCAATTCTGATGGGGCTGACACTCTCTGTTCCCCTCCCACTTAAAAAAAAAGAAAACAAAAAAGAGATTTTATAAAAAAAAAAAGTGAAATTAGCGATTTGGAGGTCAGAATCACTAGAAGTTGTCTTAGCAGTTGCCGCAAATCCCAAAGCAATAACATTCTGCTAACAGATGTCTTCACATTCAGCTAGAGTACTGTACTTTGTACTTTTATCACAATAGCGGTGCAAAAAAAGATGAATATTCATTAAAAATACTAAGCAACGGGACACATGGGGCGCCTTAGTCGCATTTCTCGTGGTACACCAAACAGGGCAATTTGGTGTAATTTGAGGATAGGTATAAGTGGACTCACCTGTACATCTACCAAACACAAAATAACAGCTACATATGAAGAAAAGACAAGTTTACTGTCTTACTGTATAAATACGTACTCTTTTTGTTGCAAGTTGGCTCACGCTTACATTCAGGACTGGATACTGTATGCACAAACAATTATCAACAGTCGAAGCTCCAAATAACGGAAACAGCACATACCATAAATAAGGGTGCATACACACGGTGAGATTCGGACTTATCCGATTCTCACCGTGCGACAGGGGGCCGGGTCGGCACTTAGCCAGTATCGCAAGCACATAATAACTGTGCTTGCGATGCTGGCTATGTGCGATTTCAATCCTGACTATCTCTTCTATAGAGATAGTCAGGAATGACTTGCCTGCACAGCCTATTTTTTCTTCCGATGCCGACCGCGCGGGGCCGCGCATCGGCATCGGATCGGGATCGCAAGGTGACTGTCACCTTGCGATCTGCACTATATTTTCTTCCGATTCTGACTATATAGTCAGAATCGGAAGAAAATATCTTACCGTGTGTACACACCTACACTGGCCGATGTGTGCGGCCGATATGAACAATCTTATTCAGTAATGAACAAGAAATTGTTCATAACTTTCAGTGTGTAAGCACCGATGCACCGCCCCGCGGCCGTTCATCATTGGTGCCAGCTCATTTATACCTGCAAGCCAATATGGACAATACAGGGCTATGGGGCTGGGTGACGTCAGGGAGTGAAGAAACTTCACTCCCCCCGTCGCCCCACCACCACCGGGTATCTGTTGTCAGGGCGCCTAGACCAGTGTGTAGGGCCCATTACTCTCTAGGTACAGTAGGTATTCATGTAACTCTTATCTTCCTTCTGGGGAGATAATGGGCCCGATTTTGAGGTGGGAGCAAGTACTGTAACTTTGCACGGAGAGATGAGCATCTCCAAGTGCAGATGTAAATAGCAATATAACAATAATGCTGCCCAGTATTTGTGGGCTCCATTGAAAAACTGCCACTATTTACCCTGCATGAGAAAAATTACATGTATTTTACTTCTCTTGCAGAGCAACATGGATTCTCCACCAGGTGCACAGTTCCAGGTGTGGCCTCATACATTACTGCTGCAGTCGCACCAAGCCTCTCTCCACTCCCATGTGACTGCTAGCACAGTGGTGGTCATTCCGAGTTGATCGCTCGTTATTTCTTTTTCGCAATGGAGCGATTAGTCGCTAATGCGCAATGTCCGCAGTGCGACTGCGCCAAGTAAATTTGCTATTAAGTTAGGTATTTTACTCACGGCATTACGAGGTTTTTTCTTCGTTCTGGTGATCATAGTGTGATTGACAGGAAGTGGGTGTTTCTGGGCGGAAACTGGCCGTTTTATGGGTGTGTGCGAAAAAACGCTGCCGTTTCTGGGAAAAACGCGGGAATGTCTGAAGAAACGGGGGAGTGTCTAGGTGAACGCTGGGTGTGTTTGTGACGTCAAACCAGGAACGAAACTGACTGAACTGATCGCAGATGCCGAGTAAGTCTGGAGCTACTCAGAAACTGCTAAGAAATTTCTATTCGCAATTCTGCTAATCTTTCGTTCGCAAATCTACTTTGCTAAGATTCACTCCCAGTAGGCGGCGGCTTAGCGTGTGCAAAGCTGCTAAAAGCAGCTTGCGAGCGAACAATTCGGAATGAGGGCCAGTGTCTCTTGGTTGCGTCTTTCACATGAAAATGTGTCTAATCGTGTGTACACACTGGCCGATATATCGGCCGTTCTATATGTCGCTGGTCCGTCGGCCAGTGTGTACGAGCAATATGTCTGTGAACGCCATAGTTCACAGGCATATCACGTCGGCCCTGCAGCACAGCCGTCGGGCAATATATCTATTGATATACTGGCGCATCACTGTATGTGTACAAGCTAAAACAGCCGGCGGTGATTGGCGGCTGAACTGTGCAATAGGGTGTAAATTCCCGCCCAAATCATGACATCAGTCCCGACGAATCGGGCAGTGTGTATGCTTAACACACTGCCCGCTCCGTCCATAGATATATCTGCAGATCAATTGATCTGCAGATATATCTATTACTGTGTACCCAGTCACAAATGCAATGCAATCACTCATGCCAGGCATATTGAGGCTAGGTGTACAAGGATACATCTTTATATAGTGCCGTATCTAAACCTATGCTAATGCTGTGTTAGTCATACTTGCCTACTCTCCTGAAATGGTCGGGAGCTCCTGAAAATTTGCTGGTCCCCCCCACCCCGGTATTTTATGCAAGTCTCCCTATTACAGCAGCACCACCGGGCCCGCCCCCACTTTGCAAGTGAAGTGGGCAGTCCAGGCAGCCGATGATGCAATATTTGCTGAATCACGTCATCGTAGCCACGCCCCCTGCTGTAGTATGCCGTAATCTCACCATTGTAGGGTAGGGGGTGTGGCTGCGATGACGTTATAATGGCCACCACGCCCCTGTACAGCCTCACTGGCACAGCCATGACCCCACCCTGCCCCCTGTGATGCAACATGCTCCGGCACTGCTCTCCTGCTGTTCCGACCTGGCTGCTCTCTCCTGGAGAGAACAGCCAGAAGTCAACAACTATGGTATTCACACCCAGCTATACCTGTAACATATACTGTATATACCATCTCCAATCTCTGAAGAACCTTAATGCAGTTTTACTGTAGACTTTACCCAAAACTTAAATTTTCTAAGCACACACAAATCTTTATGTACCTATTGCACACAACAGAATGCACGCTGAGTGTGTCCATTGGGCCTGTACAGTCACTCACTTCCGACTGCTATTCTCAGTAAATGTCTCCAGTCCAGAGATAAGCTGCACCTCCTAGGCTGCTGTAAATGACATGCTGGATATGCAGAGCAATGCTCTGATGGGGCCCAGGAGAAATTCATCACACAGTAAATACCAGCGCTCATTCTGATCTTTTAGGAGATGCTAAATACATCAGAGTAAGTGCAGGCGGCTGACATTAATGTGTGCACCTGTCTCCAGGCACGTAGGGCAGAGACAGGGGACTGAGTAATGGTGCAGTTGTCAGCACAGCACAAATATGGCAGTAGCAGAGTTCCAGAGTCTGTCATTGGACAAAATAGATGACATATCAAATGCGGCAAAGAGTCGACATCATTCATGACTAATATCCTGGGAAAGTCAAGGTTCTAATATATTAGGGAGAATATCTGTGAAACGTTCCATTATTTGTTTGTTTACTTGAACAGACATTTACACCTTAGCATGCCAGTAACATTACCAGCAATAACACAGAAAGAACAGCAGTTATGTTACATTCCTTTCAGCTGTTTGGCGGTAATGGCATCTTGTGCTATTAGTAATACTATACCCTTCCTTGCCGACAGCCATCACCTCTCCTTCCCATCAGCTATTTACCATGTTCTGAACCAAATCAATCTATTTAAAGTAAGTCAAAACATAAAAGTACATCTGTTTTGATGTTTTTTTGTGTCTTATCAGTCAGTCACGTGGGTGATCAGCAGTCTTGGTGGCACTCTAGGCAAACGCTCCTACAGGTACACAGAAACCGCCTTCTGGTGGCTGCCCCCACCCCTTCCCCTCCCATGCACTGCCAGCAGGGAAATGAGACAACAGTCAGGATAGAGGGACTCAGTCCATAACTGCTGGAGCAGCAGGTAGTGGATACAGCTCCAGGTTGCTCAGAAAATGGCAATTTCTATATGCACACACTTAATATTAGATTGACCATCTTTACAGATCTTTGCAGTACAGTATATGGATGCAGTCTGTTTTTGGTGGGTGGGTATACCTAAAAAGCAGGGGCGATACTTTCCTAATCTGTGTTAATGTCTGTGAATAGCCCCTAATAGTAGATTCCATGGTAGCTGTAACTCAGGGTTGGGTGTGTATAAAGAATACCTTTCTTTCTCTTACGTCCTAGAGGATGCTGGGGACTCCATAAGGACCATGGGGTATAGACGGGCTCCGCAGGAGACATGGGCACTCTAAAGACTTTAGATGGGTGTGCACTGGCTCCTCCCTCTATGCCCCTCCTCCAGACCTCAGTTAGATCCTGTGCCCAGAGGCGAATGGATGCACTGCAGAGAGCTCTCCTGAGTTTCTCTGAAAAAGACTTTTGTTAGGTTTTTTATTTTCAGGGAGCACTGCTGGCAACAGGCTCCCTGCATCGTGGGACTGAGGAGAGAGAAGCAGACCTACTTAAATGATAGGCTCTGCTTCTTAGGCTACTGGACACCATTAGCTCCAGAGGGTCGGAACGCAGGTCTCACCCTCGCCGTTCGTCCCGGAGCCGCGCCGCCGTCCTCCTCACAGAGCCGGAAGAAAGAAGACTTCAAAGGCGGCAGAAGACTTCAGATCTTCACTGAGGTAACGCGCAGCCATTGCTCCCACACATATACACACAGCGGGCACTAAGTTGCAGGGCGCAGGGGGGGGGCGCCCTGGGCAGCAATATTAACCTCAAGGGACACTGGCAAATAGATTAGACACTGCAGAGGCGGTATATTGAGTTTGTAGCGCTGTAGCAGCTTGGGCAGATACCTTGTCAGCTGACATTGATACCCTAGATAGGGATAGCATTTTATTGACCTTGGGTCACATTAAAGACGCAGTCTTATATATGAGAGACACTTCGAGAGACGTTGGACTGTTGGGCTCAAGAGCCAACGCCATGGCGATTTCTGCTAGGCGAGCCCGGTGGATCCGCCAATGGACGGGTGATGCCGACTCAAAGAGACATATGGAAGTGTTGCCTTACAAGGGTGAGGTTTTATTTGGGGAAGGTCTCGCGGACCTGGTTTCCACAGCTACCGCGGGTAAATCTACTTTTTTACCTTATGTTCCCCCACAGCAAAAGAAAACACCACAATATCAGATGCATTCCTTTCGGTCGCACAAGTCCAGAAGAGGTCGGGGCTCTTCCTTACTCGCCAGAGGTAAGGGTAGAGGGAAAAGAATGCCTGCTACGGCTAGTTCCCAGGAGCAGAAGTCCTCCCAGGCTTCTACTAAATCCACTGCATGACGCTGGGGCTCCCCTGTGGGAGTCCGCCCCGGTGGGGGCACGTCTTCGACTCTTCAGCCATGTCTGGGTACAATCAGACGTGGATCCTTGGGCGATGAAAATTGTATCCCAAGGATACAAGCTGGAATTCGAAGAGGTGCCTCCGCGCTGATTTTTCAAATCGGCTTTACCAGCTTCTCCCCCAGAGAGGGAGATAGTTTTAGCTACAATTCAAAAGCTGTATCAACAGCAAGTGATTGTCAAGGTTCCCCTAGTTCAACAGGGGAAGGGGTACTATTCAACCCTGTTTGTGGTTCCGAAACCGGATGGCTCAGTCAGGCCCATTCTAAATCTAAAATCCCTAAACCTGTACTTGAAAAAGTTCAAATTCAAGATGGAATCGCTCCAGCCTGGAAGGGGGGGATTTTATGGTGTCACTAGACATAAAGGATGCATACCTTCATGTCCCCATATATCCCCCTCATCAGGTGTACCTGAGATTCGCTGTACAGGACTGTCATTACCAGTTTCAGACGTTGCCGTTTGGGCTTTCCACGGCCCCGAGGATTTTCACCAAGGTAATGGCGGAAATGATGGTGCTCCTGCGCAGGCAGGGAGTCACAATTATCCCGTACTTGGACGATCTCCTGATAAAAGCGAGATCAAGAGATCAGTTGCTGAAAAGCGTGTCGCTCTCCCTGAAAGTGCTGCAGCAACATGGCTGGATTCTAAATCTACCAAAGTCACAGTTGGTTCCAACGACTCGGCTATCTTTCTTGGGCATGATTCTGGACACGGAACAAAAGAGGGTTTTTCTCCCAATGGAAAAAGCCCAGGAACTCCAGAACATGGTCAGAGACATGTTAAAACCGTAAAGAGTGTCAGTTCATCAATGCACTCGAGTACTGGGAAAAATGGTGGTGTCCTACGAGGCCATCCCCTTCTGCAGGTTTCATGCGAGGACATTTCAGTGGGACCTTCTGGACAAGTGGTCCGGGTTCCATCTTCAAATTCATCGGAAAATAAGCCTGTCCCCCAGGGCCAGGGTGTCTCTCCTGTGGTAGCTGCAGAGTGCTCACCTTCTAGAGGGTCGCAGGTTCGGCATTCAAGACTGGGTTCTGGTGACCACGGACGCGAGCCTCCGAGGATAGGGAGCAGTCACACAAGGAAGAAAGTTTCAGGGAACATGGTCAAGCCAGGAGGCTTGTCTACACATCAACATGTTATATGGTGTGGATGGTGTGGGCTGGTATGAATCTTGCCCTTAGATTAACAAAAATCCTTTCCTCGTACTGTCCGTCTCCTCTGGGCACAGTTTCTCTAACTGAGGTCTGGAGGAGGGGCATAGAGGGAGGAGCCAGTGCACACCCATTCTAAAGTCTTTAGAGTGCCCATGTCTCCTGCAGAGCCTGTCTATACCCCATGGTCCTTACGGAGTCCCCAGCATCCTCTACGGACTAGGAGAAAAAGATTTACCGGTAGGTTTAAAATCTTATTTTCTGGACATGATTTACAGCCGCACGCAAGTTTTTTTCTTTTCACACCTGTTTTAAACTCTGTTTCTGTTGTCTGGCCCCTTCCCCGAGGAGCAGCCACCTTATGTTATATGCTACACAGATCAGAGATGTGTTATACCCCTTTCACACTGCCAATGCCGGATCCCACCCGGGAATTGGAAACGGGTCCTTCCCGGGTGGGATCCGGCATTGGCCGCTGCTGCAGGCTTCCCTGACCTGGCAATATGCCAGGCGGGTTGCCATAGCAGCGGGGGGGGGGGGGGGGGGGCGGAGGTGGAGGCGGCGCTGGGAGATGAGATCATCTCCACGCCGCCTCTCCCTGCTGTAGTAAACGGGTCCCGGAACGCATCGACCTGGGAGCCCGTTTACGCAGCCACTGACCCGGTATTTATTCCCGGGTTGAATTGACGGGTCAGGCGACCCGCGATTTCGGCAATGCCCCTTTCACACTGCATGCCGACCTGGCAATATGCCGGATCGATACTGGGTTATTTGTGCGGTGTGAAAGGGGTATTACTCCTCCCTATAATCCACCTCCTCCACATCTCCCTCCTTCCACTTCAATATTGAGGTGAGCTGGTGTAGGGCGCACAATGGTGGTCATTCCGAGTTGTTCGCTCGTTATTTTTTTTCGCAATGGAGCGATTAGTCGCTAATGCGCATGCGCAATGTCCGCAGTGCGACTGCGCCAAGTAAATTTGCTATGCAGTTAGGAATTTTACTCACGGCATTACGAGGTTTTTTCTTCGTTCTGGTGATCGTAATGTGATTGACAGGAAGTGGGTGTTTCTGGGCGGAAACTGGACGTTTTATGGGTGTGTGTGAAAAAACGCTGCCGTTTCTGGGAAAAACGCGGGAGTGTCTGAAGAAACGGGGGAGTGTCTGGGCGAACGCTGGGTGTGTTTGTGACGTCAAACCAGGAACGAAACTGACTGAACTGATCGCAGTTGCCGAGTAAGTGTGGAGCTACTCAGAAACTGCTAAGAAGTGTCTATTCGCAAATCTGCTAATCTTTCGTTCGCAATTTTACTATGCTAAGATTCACTCCCAGTAGGCGGCGGCTTAGCGTGTGCAAAGCTGCTAAAAGCAGCTTGCGAGCGAACAACTCGGAATGAGGGCCAATGTGTATTTAGGGGTCTATTAATACAACATGGGTCTCCATAAAATGTGGGGTTAATAAATTAATTTTGTGGGTCAATAGGAGACATTTTGAATGTTATTAACATGAACCTGAAACTAATCTGGTTGATTTTACAATCTAATTTTCTTAAGACAGACAAAAGATAAAACACCCAAATGTGTCAGCTGAGTCGAAAGCCAATTAAGCTGGCCCATTCAGAATAGACCCACAGGCCCAGCACGGTGAGACTGCACTGCTAATTCCCTCTGCTACACAATTCCCTTTAAACTGCAGACTAATATATCAAAAACTACTTAATGTTTGTTCCCATTTATACATTATGAAAATACATGGCAGCCTGTGTCATACAGTATTTATTGCTGTGCTGTGCCAGTTACAATGTTTGGGCTGGTTTTAATAATAAATGATTATTTAGTAGTATAACTACATATAGGCTTTTCTAATCACTAACCATTCGCTAGGATTTTTTGAAGTGATATTGAGCTGGTCTGCCCAGGGATTATTATCAGAGAGAGAAATCTGACGTGGTGCATGTGTTCTACAGAAAGGTTTTCCCGCTCCTATCCTGCTGTATGAAAGGGGGGAAATGTTTTATGCTGGTGACTCAGTCATTCCAGTGAAAGCCAATTATGGGTATAAGCCACTGCACAAATATACTCTTTTATGACACACAGACACCCATATATAGTAAATGAAATAAATTAACCCTAAGTGTACCACTTTCTATTACTCCGTTTCGCACCAACATCATTGTCAGAAATGAATGTTGTTTTTTCACACTTGACCCCTCTCCTAGAATATCTGGGAGACTTCTGAATTTCGGGGAAATCCCCCAGACTCCTGGGAGATTAGACTACCCCCTAGTGGCCGGATGACACAGTGCCTCTGCTACCCACTACATTCCACAGTGAGTGCATACTTGCCGACTTCCTGCATCCTCCAGGAGGAGGCTGCACTTCAGCTCAGCTGGTAGGCGTATGTTGGGTAGGTGAACAGGCTGGTGGGTGCGATGAAGCAGTTGTGTCATTCGCCACCTAGACTGCCCACTTTCGCTCGGTATGTGGGCGGCTCCAAGAGACTTGAACCTCTACCGGGTGGCTGGAAGCGCCACTCGAATTTCAGGATCCTCCCAGCCATGGTGATATCATCACAGTGCCACGCCTAGATAGGCCACTGAAAAGTCAGCAAACTTGATTCATCTAAGAATAACCAAGATATTACTTGAGGGAATAACAAGCTCAATTATTCACTGTGATTTTACTCGTAGTAGTGGCAGCCATATTGTGGGCTGGACCAATTTCATTTCTGAAGATACAGCATTTAGTGACATCGCTACGCCATGAGGCACTTTGTGCGGTTACATACTGTAGCAAATTGCTACTGTATATCAAAGATGTCTGGAGCAGAAAATGGCTACCTATGTACAGGTGCAGCTTAATATATATGAGTGTTCATGACTGTTACTTTTTGTGACTGTGTTATGTGTTCCATAATTAAGTATATTAACAAACTGTGATGGGTGAGGACTAGCAGAGAATTTCCCATAAGGTACGAGGCACGTTCCTAGGGGCGGCACTTGTTGGGAGGGGGGGCACCTGGCTGCTTATTTTAGTATTGTTGGTAGTCTGAAACTTACCAGAAACTACAAAATATTCCACTCTACTGTACCATATATCACCTTGAATGGAGTGTAAATGGGTAGGACGTGCACAGACTGCGTCTGTAAGCTGTACTACTTAGTCACTATGTATACATAAGTAAAATAAAATGAAATGTTATAGTTCATAGCTTTTTTATTATTATAATACATAGTGAGGACTTATACCTAAACAATTAAAATAATAAAATTGGTCAGTAGGGGGCGGCTATTACTGTTGTGACTAGGGACGCCTTGATTTCTAAATCTGCCCCTGGTGAGGACTGATTAACTGTACATGTTCATTTCCTATTATATTATAATTTTACCTTTTCTGACGGATAATCCCTGAAGGCATTGGTATTCTATTCAGAGGAGAAACAGGGGCCTGTACACTAGAGATGAGCGGGTTCGGTTTCTCTGAAACCGAACCCGCACGAACTTCATGTTTTTTTCACGGGCCCGAGCAGACTCGGATCCTCCCGCCTTGCTCGGTTAACCCGAGCGCGCCCGAACGTCATCATGACGCTGTCGGATTCTCGCGAGACTCGGATTCTATATAAGGAGCCGCGCGTCGCCGCCATTTTCACACGTGCATTGAGATTGATAGGGAGAGGACGTGGCTGGCGTCCTCTCCATTAGAAATTAGATTAGAAGAGAGAGATTGTGCAGAGTCAGACAGAGTTTACCACAGTGACCAGTGCAGTTGTTGTTAGTTAACTTTTATTTATTTTAATATAATATATCCGTTCTCTGCTATATCCGTTCTCTGCCTGAAAAAAAACGATACACAGCAGCAGCCAGTCACACAGTGTGACTCAGTCTGTGTGCACTCAGCTCAGCCCAGTGTGCTGCACATCAATGTATAAAAGGCAAAGCTTATAATAATTGTGGGGGAGACTGGGGAGCACTGCAGGTTGTTATAGCAGGAGCCCCCAGGAGTACATAATATTATATTAATTTAAAATTAAACAGTGCACACTTTTGCTGCAGGAGTGCCACTGCCAGTGTGACTAGTGGTGACCAGTGCCTGACCACCAGTATAGTAGTATATTGTTGTATGTATTGTATACTATCTCTTTATCAACCAGTCTATATTAGCAGCAGACACAGTACAGTGCGGTAGTTCACGGCTGTGGCTACCTCTGTGTCGGCAGTCGGAACTCGGCAGGCAGTCCGTCCATCCATAATTGTATTACAATATATACCACCTAACCGTGGTATTTTTTTTTCTTTCTTTATACCGTCGTCATAGTGTCATACTAGTTGTTACGAGTATACTACTATCTCTTCATCAACCAGTGTACAGTGCGGTAGTTCACGGCTGTGGCTACCTCTGTGTCGGCAGTCGGCAGGCAGTCCGTCCATCCATAATTGTATTATTATTATAATATATACCACCTAACCGTGGTTTTTTTTTCATTCTTTATACCGTCATAGTGTCATACTAGTTGTTACGAGTATACTACTATCTCTTTATCAACCAGTGTACAGTGCGGTAGTTCACGGCTGTGGCTACCTCTGTGTCGGCAGTCGGCAGGCAGTCCGTCCATCCATAATTGTATTATTATTATAATATATACCACCTAACCGTGGTTTTTTTTTCATTCTTTATACCGTCGTCATAGTGTCATACTAGTTGTTACGAGTATACTACTATCTCTTTATCAACCAGTGTACAGTGCGGTAGTTCACGGCTGTGGCTACCTCTGTGTCGGCAGTCGGCAGGCAGTCCGTCCATCCATAATTGTATTATTATTATAATATATACCACCTAACCGTGGTTTTTTTTTCATTCTTTATACCGTCGTCATAGTGTCATACTAGTTGTTACGAGTATACTACTATCTCTTTATCAACCAGTGTACAGTGCGGTAGTTCACGGCTGTGGCTACCTCTGTGTCGGCAGTCGGCAGGCAGTCCGTCCATCCATAATTGTATTATTATTATAATATATACCACCTAACCGTGGTTTTTTTTTCATTCTTTATACCGTCGTCATAGTGTCATACTAGTTGTTACGAGTATACTACTATCTCTTTATCAACCAGTGTACAGTGCGGTAGTTCACGGCTGTGGCTACCTCTGTGTCGGCAGTCGGCAGGCAGTCCGTCCATCCATAATTGTATTATTATTATAATATATACCACCTAACTGTGGTATTTTTTTTTCTTTCTTTATACCGTCGTCATAGTGTCATACTAGTTGTTACGAGTATACTACTATCTCTTTATCAACCAGTGTACAGTGCGTAGTTCACGGCTGTGGCTACCTCTGTGTCGGCAGTCGGCAGGCAGTCCGTCCATCCATAATTGTATTATTATTATAATATATACCACCTAACCGTGGTTTTTTTATACCACCTAACCGTGGCAGTCCGTCCATAATTGTATACTAGTATCCAATCCATCCATCTCCATTGTTTACCTGAGGTGCCTTTTAGTTCTGCCTATAAAATATGGAGAACAAAAAAGTTGAGGTTCCAAAATTAGGGAAAGATCAAGATCCACTTCCACCTCGTGCTGAAGCTGCTGCCACTAGTCATGGCCGAGACGATGAAATGCCAGCAACGTCGTCTGCCAAGGCCGATGCCCAATGTCATAGTACAGAGCATGTCAAATCCAAAACACCAAATATCAGAAAAAAAAGGACTCCAAAACCTAAAATAAAATTGTCGGAGGAGAAGCGTAAACTTGCCAATATGCCATTTACCACACGGAGTGGCAAGGAACGGCTGAGGCCCTGGCCTATGTTCATGGCTAGTGGTTCAGCTTCACATGAGGATGGAAGCACTCAGCCTCTCGCTAGAAAACTGAAAAGACTCAAGCTGGCAAAAGCACCGCAAAGAACTGTGCGTTCTTTGAAATCCCAAATCCACAAGGAGAGTCCAATTGTGTCGTTTGCGATGCCTGACCTTCCCAACACTGGACGTGAAGAGCATGCGCCTTCCACTATTTGCATGCCCCCTGCAAGTGCTGGAAGGAGCACCCGCAGTCCAGTTCCTGATAGTCAGATTGAAGATGTCAGTGTTGAAGTACACCAGGATGAGGAGGATATGGGTGTTGCTGGCGCTGGGGAGGAAATTGACCAGGAGGATTCTGATGGTGAGGTGGTTTGTTTAAGTCAGGCACCCGGGGAGACACCTGTTGTCCGTGGGAGGAATATGGCCGTTGACATGCCAGGTGAAAATACCAAAAAAATCAGCTCTTCGGTGTGGAGGTATTTCACCAGAAATGCGGACAACAGGTGTCAAGCCGTGTGTTCCCTTTGTCAAGCTGTAATAAGTAGGGGTAAGGACGTTAACCACCTCGGAACATCCTCCCTTATACGTCACCTGCAGCGCATTCATAATAAGTCAGTGACAAGTTCAAAAACTTTGGGTGACAGCGGAAGCAGTCCACTGACCAGTAAATCCCTTCCTCTTGTAACCAAGCT
The DNA here is from genome assembly GCF_028390025.1 of Pseudophryne corroboree. NCBI lineage: Eukaryota > Metazoa > Chordata > Amphibia > Anura > Myobatrachidae > Pseudophryne > Pseudophryne corroboree. Next base: position 118,696,150 of record NC_086454.1, on the reverse strand, counting down.
CACACAAACCACCCCACCAACTCCCTCAGTGTCAATTTCCTCCTTCCCCAGGAATGCCAATAGTCCTGCAGGCCATGTCACTGGCAAGTCTGACGAGTCCTCTCCTGCCTGGGATTCCTCCGATGCATCCTTGCGTGTAACGCCTACTGCTGCTGGCGCTGCTGTTGTTGCCGCTGGGAGTCGATGGTCATCCCAGAGGGGAAGTCTTAAGCCCACTTGTACTACTTCCAGTAAGCAATTGACTGTTCAACAGTCCTTTGCGAGGAAGATGAAATATCACAGCAGTCATCCTACTGCAAAGCGGATAACTGAGTCCTTGACAACTATGTTGGTGTTAGACGTGCGTCCGGTATCCGCCGTTAGTTCACAGGGAACTAGACAATTTATTGAGGCAGTGTGCCCCCGTTACCAAATACCATCTAGGTTCCACTTCTCTAGGCAGGCGATACCGAGAATGTACACGGACGTCAGAAAAAGACTCACCAGTGTCCTAAAAAATGCAGTTGTACCCAATGTCCACTTAACCACGGACATGTGGACAAGTGGAGCAGGGCAGGGTCAGGACTATATGACTGTGACAGCCCACTGGGTAGATGTATGGACTCCCGCCGCAAGAACAGCAGCGGCGGCACCAGTAGCAGCATCTCGCAAACGCCAACTCTTTCCTAGGCAGGCTACGCTTTGTATCACCGCTTTCCAGAATACGCACACAGCTGAAAACCTCTTACGGCAACTGAGGAAGATCATCGCGGAATGGCTTACCCCAATTGGACTCTCCTGTGGATTTGTGGCATCGGACAACGCCAGCAATATTGTGTGTGCATTAAATATGGGCAAATTCCAGCACGTCCCATGTTTTGCACATACCTTGAATTTGGTGGTGCAGAATTTTTTAAAAAACGACAGGGGCGTGCAAGAGATGCTGTCGGTGGCCAGAAAAATTGCGGGACACTTTCGGCGTACAGGCACCACGTACAGAAGACTGGAGCACCACCAAAAACTACTGAACCTGCCCTGCCATCATCTGAAGCAAGAAGTGGTAACGAGGTGGAATTCAACCCTCTATATGCTTCAGAGGTTGGAGGAGCAGCAAAAGGCCATTCAAGCCTATACAATTGAGCACGATATAGGAGATGGAATGCACCTGTCTCAAGCGCAGTGGAGAATGATTTCAACGTTGTGCAAGGTTCTGATGCCCTTTGAACTTGCCACACGTGAAGTCAGTTCAGACACTGCCAGCCTGAGTCAGGTCATTCCCCTCATCAGGCTTTTGCAGAAGAAGCTGGAGGCATTGAAGAAGGAGCTAACACGGAGCGATTCCGCTAGGCATGTGGGACTTGTGGATGCAGCCCTTAATTCGCTTAACAAGGATTCACGGGTGGTCAATCTGTTGAAATCAGAGCACTACATTTTGGCCACCGTGCTCGATCCTAGATTTAAAGCCTACCTTGGATCTCTCTTTCCGGCAGACACAGGTCTGCTGGGGTTGAAAGACCTGCTGGTGACAAAATTGTCAAGTCAAGCGGAACGCGACCTGTCAACATCTCCTCCTTCACATTCTCCCGCAACTGGGGGTGCGAGGAAAAGGCTCAGAATTCCGAGCCCACCCGCTGGCGGTGATGCAGGGCAGTCTGGAGCGACTGCTGATGCTGACATCTGGTCCGGACTGAAGGACCTGACAACGATTACGGACATGTCGTCTACTGTCACTGCATATGATTCTCTCAACATTGATAGAATGGTGGAGGATTATATGAGTGACCGCATCCAAGTAGGCACGTCACACAGTCCGTACTTATACTGGCAGGAAAAAGAGGCAATTTGGAGGCCCTTGCACAAACTGGCTTTATTCTACCTAAGTTGCCCTCCCACAAGTGTGTACTCCGAAAGAGTGTTTAGTGCCGCCGCTCACCTTGTCAGCAATCGGCGTACGAGGTTACATCCAGAAAATGTGGAGAAGATGATGTTCATTAAAATGAATTATAATCAATTCCTCCGCGGAGACATTGACCAGCAGCAATTGCCTCCACAAAGTACACAGGGAGCTGAGATGGTGGATTCCAGTGGGGACGAATTGATAATCTGTGAGGAGGGGGATGTACACGGTGATATATCGGAGGGTGAAGATGAGGTGGACATCTTGCCTCTGTAGAGCCAGTTTGTGCAAGGAGAGATTAATTGCTTCTTTTTTGGGGGGGGTCCAAACCAACCCGTCATATCAGTCACAGTCGTGTGGCAGACCCTGTCACTGAAATGATGGGTTGGTTAAAGTGTGCATGTCCTGTTTTGTTTATACAACATAAGGGTGGGTGGGAGGGCCCAAGGATAATTCCATCTTGCACCTCTTTTTTCTTTTCTTTTTCTTTGCATCATGTGCTGATTGGGGAGGGTTTTTTGGAAGGGACATCCTGCGTGACACTGCAGTGCCACTCCTAGATGGGCCCGGTGTTTGTGTCGGCCACTAGGGTCGCTAATCTTACTCACACAGCTACCTCATTGCGCCTCTTTTTTTCTTTGCGTCATGTGCTGTTTGGGGAGGGTTTTTTGGAAGGGACATCCTGCGTGACACTGCAGTGCCACTCCTAGATGTGCCCGGTGTTTGTGTCGGCCACTAGGGTCGCTAATCTTACTCACACAGTCAGCTACCTCATTGCGCCTCTTTTTTTCTTTGCGTCATGTGCTGTTTGGGGAGGGTTTTTTGGAAGGGCCATCCTGCGTGACACTGCAGTGCCACTCCTAGATGGGCCCGGTGTTTGTGTCGGCCACTAGGGTCGCTAATCTTACTCACACAGCTACCTCATTGCGCCTCTTTTTTTCTTTGCGTCATGTGCTGTTTGGGGAGGGTTTTTTGGAAGGGACATCCTGCGTGACACTGCAGTGCCACTCCTAGATGGGCCCGGTGTTTGTGTCGGCCACTAGGGTCGCTTATCTTTCTCACACAGCTACCTCATTGCGCCTCTTTTTTTCTTTGCGTCATGTGCTGTTTGGGGAGGGTTTTTTGGAAGGGACATCCTGCGTGACACTGCAGTGCCACTCCTAGATGGGCCCGGTGTTTGTGTCGGCCACTAGGGTCGCTTATCTTTCTCACACAGTCAGCTACCTCATTGCGCCTCTTTTTTTCTTTGCGTCATGTGCTGTTTGGGGAGGGTTTTTTGGAAGGGACATCCTGCGTGACACTGCAGTGCCACTCCTAGATGGGCCCGGTGTTTGTGTCGGCCACTAGGGTCGCTTATCTTACTCACACAGCGACCTCGGTGCAAATTTTAGGACTAAAAATAATATTGTGAGGTGTGATGTGTTCAGAATAGGCTGAAAATGAGTGTAAATTATGTTTTTTGAGGTTAATAATACTTTGGGATCAAAATTACCCCCAAATTCTATGATTTAAGCTGTTTTTTAGGGTTTTTTGAAAAAAACACCCGAATCCAAAACACACCCGAATCCGACAAAAATAATTCGGTGAGGTTTTGCCAAAACGCGTTCGAACCCAAAACACGGCCGCGGAACCGAACCCAAAACCAAAACACAAAACCCGAAAAATTTCAGGCGCTCATCTCTACTGTACACCTTATGGCAATGTACCCACTAAGCTTTCTAGAAGCTTAGAAAATAAGTACAGCTCTTACACATGCTTGCCTACCCTCACAGAATGTTCTGGAGACTCCGGAATGTTGGGGAGTTATTGCACACTACCGGGAGTGTAGCCCAGGCTTCTGGATCCTGCCAGTGATGTGGGAGGTCTGACTGCGAGTCATAGTGGTCCTATCCCCCAATACACGCTGCAATGTTGTGTTGTATGGCACCACGCCTCCTCACACCTCCCACCTGGACCATACCCTCTATAATTTCCCAGAGGGGACCAAGGTAAGTATGTTCCTACATGGTAGCTGTATTTCACTATTTGAATGTGTGGCCAAAGGATAGGAGCCAGCTCTGTCGGTGCTCAAGCACCCCCAATATCTGGCACTGTTCAGATATTGGGGGAGGGAAAAAAAGGCTTAAGGGGTACACATTTCTTAACGCTTTCACCAGTATTTACAGGGTGAGAATGGATGAAGCTGTTCATGATGAATTGTTAGGGTACTGAATACTGCTAGAGATAAAATCCCCTTCCTTCTGTTCCAGTAATAAATCATGTCTCTAAGCTGTGAGTGATTGTGCCGTGTTCACACAACCTCTATCCCTGTTCAAACTAGTGATGAGCGGATTCGGTTTTACTCGGCACTCAAAAAGGCATCTTATTGGCTATCCAAAACACGTGACATCCGTGAGCCAATAAGATGCCGTTTTGAGAACCGAGTAAAACCGAATCCGCTCATCACTAGTTCAAACACATGGTTATCACATATTAATGTAATACTCTTTATGCCTCTAGCAGAATATGGGGCTTAGCTGACATTATGCTTTTGTTAGAAGAAAATGCCCGGCAATAAGTGTTGGTAGTATTATAAATAAATATATATAAGAAGATATATAAGACGGGAAAACAATTATACAAACAACAAAACATGTTTAAATATGAAAGTAAATTAATTTAATTTGCATAACTCCTGAATGATGCAGCAAAGGATTCAGTATGGGATCCTGGCGGTCACGAGACAGACGCCGTAATCCCGACAGGCAGAATTCCAGCAGCAAGCGCAGCGAGTCCCCACATGGGCTCAGTGTGCTCGCCACGCTTTGGGCCCGGTGGCCTATTCTATTCCCCCATGGGTGGTGGCGTGGACCACCACCCGAGGGGGAATACCGGACTTCTGTCAGGATTCCGGACGTTGGCATTTACACGCTTTTTGGGATTCTGGCGTTGGGATGCTGAATGCCGGGAATATTGACCACATCCCGCAGCAACATGCACTGACCCATTATATTCAGGGATTATCATCACAGCCAGTTACAGCACTTGGTGGGTACCTGTCCTTTACAAACCCTGACAACAATGGGAGTTGATGATTGATTGATTTATTTTATTTATTTACAGTTTCTTATATAGCGCAGCAAATTCCGTTCCGCTTTACAATTTCAAATAACAACAACAAACTGGGTAATAACGAACAGTCATAGAGGTAGGAAGGCCCTGCTCGCAAGCTTACAATCTATAGGGAAATAGGCATGTGTACACAAGAAAAGGTGCTATCTATTGCATAGTTGTTCGCCAGATTGCAAACGTTCTTGGAGGGCTGTATGATATGGTCACACATCAATGATGAACCGGGTTCGAGAGGAAGGGAAAGTGAAGAATGAGAAGACGTGAGGATATGTGTGGACTGTACAGAGTGGATGCAATTTGATAAGAAGGTTTATGAAAGTTATGTGGGCGGTTCTAGAATTTGATATGCTTGCCTAAAGAGGTGAGTTTTCAGGGAACGCTTGAAGGTTTGGAGACTAGAGGAGAGTCTTATTGTGCATGGTAGGGCATTTCACAGAGTGGGAGCAGGCCGAAGAAAGTCCTGCAATCGTGAGTGGGAGCAAGTAATGAGTGTGGATGAGAGACGCAGGTCTTGTGAAGAGCGAAGAGGTCGGATTGGGAGATATTTTGAGATAAGCGAAGTGAGGTACGTTGGTGTAGTTTGGTTAATGGCCTTGTGTGTGAGTAAAAGTATTTTATATTGAATGCGGTAGAGTACAGGTAACCAATGGAGAGACTGACAGAGTGGATCTGCAGACGATGAACGTCTAGCGAGGAAGTTAAGCCTCGCCGCTGCATTCAGAATGGATTGTAGTGGTGAGAGTCTCGTTTTGGGAAGACCAGTTAGGAGACTATTGCAATAATCAATGCCGGAGATAATGAAAGCGTGGATTAGAGTTTTAGCAGTGTCTTGTGTAAGGTATGGTCGTATTTTGGATATGTTTTTTAGATGCATGTAACATGATCTTGAGACAGATTGAATGTGGGGAACAAAGGACAGATCAGAGTCAAGTATGACACCTAGGCAGCGAGCTTGTGGGGTAGGGTAGATAGTCGAGTTTTCAACAGTGATAGAGATATCAGGTTGGTACCTACTATTGGCCGGTGGAAATATAATTAACTCTGTCTTTGAAATATTCAGTTTGAGGTGGCGAGATGTCATCCAGGATGAAATGGCAGAAAGGCATTCAGTGACACGGTCCAGTACAGATAGGGACAAGTCAGGGGAGGATAGGTAGATTTGAGTATCATCTGCATACAGATGATACTGAAAACCAAAAGAGCTGATTAGTTTACTAAGAGATGAGGTATAGATAGAGAAAAGCAGAGGACCCAAGACTTAGCCTTGCGGTACTCCAACTGAAAGAGGTAGCGAAGAGGAGGTAGATTCAGAGATGCGAACACTGAAGGAGCGATTAGATAGATAGGAACCAAGAAAGGGCTGTGTCTTTAAGACCTAGGGATTGTAGTGTCTGTATGAGAAGAGAGTGGTCTACAGTGTCAAATGCAGCAGATAGATCTAGAAGAATAAGTAGTGAATAGTGGCCTTTAGACTTCGTAGTGACCAAATCATTAACCACTTTAGTCAGTGCTGTCTCTGTAGAATGTTGGGAACGGAAGCCTGACTGAAGTGGGTCCAACAAAGTGTATGTGTTAAGAAAGTGTGTGAGTCGAGTGTAGGTAAGTCTCTCAAGTAGCTTAGAGAGACAAGGGAGCTGAGAGATAGGGCGGTAGTTTGAGAGAGCATTAGGGTCAGAATTTTGTTTTTTTAAAATGGGAGTAATCACTGCATGCTTGAAGAGTGAAGGAAAAATACCAGTAGAGAGAGAGAGATTACAGATGTTAGTTAAGGTAGGAATGAGCACCAGAGACAGAGCTTTACTTATTTGTGAGGGTAAAGGATCAAGAGGAGAGGTAGTAGAGAAGCAGGATGAGAAGAGTGATGATACTTCATCTTCATTTGTGGGATCAAATGAAGAAAGAGTGCCAGATGGTTCAGGTAAAGAATGGAGCAGGTCACTGGCTGCCGAAGAGCATACCATTTCATCTCGGATCTTATCAATCTTCTCCTTGAAGTAGGAAGCAAGATCCTGTGCCTTGATGGAGGCTGGTGGGGTAGGTGAGGGAGGATTCAGAAGTGATTTAAATGTATTAAAGAGTCGTTTGGGGTTAGAGGCTTGAGCAGAGATAAGAGTTTGGAAAAATGTTTGTTTGGCAGTGTCCAGGGCATTTCTATAAGAATGGTAGACAGTCTTATATGTGAGGAAGTCACTTGAAATACGAGATTTACGCCACTGACGTTCAAGTTTTCGTGTGAGTTTTTGTAGTTGTCTTGTTAATTTGGAGTGCCATGGTTGACATCTAGGCCTACGTGGAGTGTGATGGGTAGCTGGAGCCACTTCATCAAGGGCTAGTTCTAGAGTCTCATTCAGGTGTGATACAGCCATCTCAGGAGAGGTGAATGCAGAAATAGGTGAAAGCAGTTGTTGGAGTGAAGTGGACAGTTCTTGAAGATTAATTGTGTTAATATTTCTGCGGGCTTGAGGAAGATTGGAGGACTTCAGCAACACAGGGTTTGAATTAATGGAGGAGAGCATACAGGTGATAAGGTTGTGATCTGAGAGGGGGAAAGGAGTGTTAGTGAGTTCAGAGACGGAGCATAGTCTGGTGAATACTAGATCAAGGCAGTGGCCCTCCTGATGAGCAGAGGAGTCAGTCCATTGGGAGAGGCCAAGAGAGGAGGTTAGAGAGTAGTTTGGAGGCGTGAGGCGCAGATTTTGGACAATCAATAGCAATATTGAAATCACCCATGATAATGGTGGATATGTCAGAGGATAGGAAGTGAGGGAGCCAGGCAGAAAAATCTTCCAAATATTGTTTAGGATGATAATCTCTACCTGTGATCAGCTTTGTTCTTCTGGTGAAACACCAGTTTGTCTGTGGGGTATATTCATATTATTATTTTCACCTACATTTGTATAAATTGTCAGGGTTATTTATCATTCATGTAACGCAGAAGATTTCACTATCTCTTGGTTACAACTGTCCCCCGATAAATTTCATAGTTTTTCAGAACTTGACAGAGATACTGTACTCCATCCTGAGATGGTGTACAGCACCCGATGCAGCAGAGGAGTCTGAAAAGATCCCTCCCTGCTGTGTCATTTTACCTCCAGCAGCTTCCCGCCAACTTCCAAGGCTCCTGAGCAAACACCTTGTGAGCCAGGGGAAGGGATAGGCCACAGAAGCGGGGGACACATACTGGCATCTACCGTGGTGGGGCTGCATGTCTGAGCAGAGGCGGGGGGCACAGGTTTGGTGGCTGCTCCAGCTCTGCGATGGCAGGGGTGAGGGGGGGGGGGGGGGAGGGAAAACTGTCCTCCCTCTTATCTTTTCTTCTGCTGCTTCGGTTTTCAGTCTTATGTGCAGACCAAAGCAGTGGGAGTAAAGTGCTCCATTTCCACAAAGTTGTCTCCGCAGAGAGAGCAGCTTTCTGGAAGCGATAAATCGGAAATGATGAATGCCTCCGATACTTGGATTGAACTTGCACACTATCATAATGAATTGGCCCACAATAACAAGAGTTGAAGAGGCAAATCAGACAACCAGTTTGGTTGGTATGACATATGCAGCATGCCCCAACAAAATTCATGGACGCATGAAGATCATTGATAGCAGTACATGCTTACCCCTGCAACTCGGGATGGGTAGCTTAATGAAACTCCCATCATCACTGTCAACATTGTGTTAACATTTTGATGACATCCCCTGCTATTTACACAGGGGACAAAGTGCAAAGAAGTCAATTGAAGAAGTCAGCAACTCCCTAAAATTACTACAGATAGCCACGTTTACAAGATGAATCACTAATTACTAAATATAACAACAAATTTTCCTCTTAGTCCGTAGAGGATACTGGGGTCCACATTAGTACCATGGGGTATAGACGGGTCCACTAGGAGCCATGGGAACTTTAAGAACTTGATAGTGTGGGCTGGCTCCTCCCTCTATGCCCCTCCTACCAGACTCAGTCTTGGAAACTGTGCCCGAGGAGACGGACATACTTTGAGAGAAGGATATAAAAGGATAGTGGTGAGATTCCGAACCAGAACACACTAACTAGAGGAAAGCCAAGCTAACCAAACTTTAAACCAGGAACAGCAACTGCTGAACCAACATTATTTAATCAAGTAACAGTGCAGGAAGAAACGAAGCACTGGGCAGGAGCCCAGTATTCTCTACGGACTACGAGAAAAGGATTTACCGGTAGGTAATTAAAATACTATTTTCTCTTACGTCCTAGAGGATACTGGGGTCCACATTAGTACCAAGGGGATGTACCAAAGCTCCCAAACCGGGTGGGAGAGTGCTGAGGTCCCTGCAGAACTGATTTACAAAACTGAAGGTCCCCAGAGGCCAAAGTATCGAACTTGTAGAAGTTACAAGAAGCAAAGTAGCTGCTCGGCAGAGCTGTAAAGCCGAGACACTCCGGGCAGCTACCCAGGAAGAACCCACCGACCTAGTAGAGTGGTCCTGTACAGATTTTGGACACGGCATACCTGCCATGGAATAAGCATGCTGGATAGTAAGCCTGATCCAGTGTGCAATTGTCTGCTTTGAAGCAGGACACCCAATTTTATTGGGATCATAGAGAACAAACAGCGAGTCAGATTTTCTGTGACAAGCTGAACAAGCTTGTCGCAGAAGCCAAGGCCAACAGCGCGGCGGTCTTCTACGTAAGAATCTTGACATCAACGTCCTGCAAAGGCTCAAACCAATACGACTGCAGGAACTGCAACACCACGTTGAGAGCCCAAGGTGCCGTAGGAGGCACAAAGGGCGGTTGGATGTGCAGAACCCCCTTCAAAAATGTTTGAACCTCACAGAGAGAAGCCAATTGTTTCTGGAAGAAAATGGATAATGCCGAAATCGGGACTTTCATGGAGCCCAAACATAGGCCCACATCCACACCTGACTGCAGAAAAAGGAGAAAACGTCCTAGTTGAAATTCCACAGCAGGAAATTTCCTGTTCTCTCACCAAGAGATGTATTTTTTTCCAAATACGGTGGTAATGTTTAGACGTTATCCCCTTTCTGGCTTGTATCAGGGTTGGAATATCCCCATCCAGGACCCCTTTCCGGGCTAGAATTTGACGCTCAACCTCCATGCAATCAAACGTAGCCGCGGTAAGTCTTGATAGACGAACGGCCCCTGTTGGAGAAGGTCCTTGCGAAGAGGTACAGGCCATGGGTCCTCTAGGAGCATCTCCAGTAGAATCGCATACTAGGCCCTTCTTGGCCAGTCCGGAGCAGTGATAACTGCTTGAACCTTTTCCCTTTTTATTCTTTTGAGAATCTTTGGGATCAATGAAAGTGGTGGAAACGTGTACACCATCTGGTAGACCCATGGAGTCACTGCTTGTGGGTCCCTCGACTTGGAACAATACTTGAGCTTCTTGTTGAGACAAGAGGCTATCATGTCGATTTGTTGAATTTCCCACCGACGTGTCAAGCACCCAAACACCTCCAGGTGAAGGGCCCACTCTCCTGGGAGGAGGTCGTGTCTGCTGAGGGTCTGCTTCCCAGTTGTCTACTCTCGGAATGAAGATCACGGACAATGCCACAGCGTGCTTTTCTGCCCAGAGTAGAATCCTTGTTACCTCTGACATTGCTGCTCTGCTCTTCGTTCCGCCCTGTCGGTTTATGTACGTTACTGCCCTCACATTGTCCGACTGAACCTGAATGGCTTGATCTTGAAGAAGATGTGATGCCTGTAGAAGGGCGTTGTATATGGCCCTTAGTTCCAGAATGTTGATCGGAAGAATGGCTTCCTGACTTGACCATCTTCCTTGGAACTGTTCCCCCTGGGTGACCGCTCCCCAACCTCTGAGGCTTGTGTCTGTGGTTAGCAGAATCCAATTTTGAATCCCGAACCTCCGGCCTTCGGTCAGGTGAGAAGTCTGAAGCCACCACAGAAGAGAAATCCTGGCTTTTGGCGACAGACGGATCCTCAGGTGCATGTGAAGATGCGATCCGGACCATTTGTCCAACAGATCCAGCTGGAAGGGCCATGCGTTAAACCTTCCGTACTCCAGCGCCTCGTAAGCTGCGACCATCTTCCCCAGAATACGAATGCATAGATGCACCGATATCCGGGTTTGTTTTAGAACATCCCGCACCATCGACTGGATCACCAATGCCTTTTCCAATGAAAAGAACACCTTCTGTGCCTCCGTATCCAGTCTCATCTCCAGGAACGGAAGTCTCCGTGTTGGTTCCAGTTGAGATTTTGGTAGGTTCAGAATCCACCCGTGATCCGGGAGCAGTCGGGTTGAGAGGGCAATGTTGTCCAACAACCTCGCCCTGGATGGTGCTTTTATTTGCAGATCGCCAAGGTATGGTATGTTCACTTCCTGTTTGCGGGGGAGAAACTTCATCTCTGCCATTACCTTGGTAAACACCCTCGGTGCCATAGAGAGGCCAAATGGCAGGGCCTGGAACTGGTAGTGACAGTCCTGTAAGGCAAACCTTAGATAAGCTTGATGAGGCAGCCAAATCGGAATATGAAGGTACGCATCCTTGATATCCATAGACACCAAGAATTCCCTTTCCTCTAGACCTGAGATCACCGCTCTCAGAGACTCCATCTTGAACTTGAACACCCGTAAGTACGGGTTCAACGACTTGAGATTTAAAATGGGCCTTACCGAACTGTCCAGTTTCGGAACTACAAACAGGCTGGAATAATAACCCTGACCTTGTAGTAGAAGTGGAACTGGAACAATGACCTGAGTCTGTACCAGTTTCAGAATTGCTTCCTGTAAAGTCATACTTGCTTCTTGAGAAGCTGGTAAGCCTGATTTGAAGAATCTGTGAGGTGGGAGTTCCTGAAACTCCAGTCTGTACCCCTGGGCTATTAGATCCTTGACCCAGGGATCCCAGCATAACGTTGCCCATATGTGACTGAAGAGTCTCAAACGGGCTCCCACCTGCCTGTCTTCCAGGCAGTGGGGTCCACCGTCATACTGAAGGCTTAGAGGAAGCAGAACCGGGGTTCTGTTCCTGTGAACCTGCAGTTGCTGGTCTTCTGGGTTTACCTCTATTGCCTTTAAAGGCCGTAGAAGAACCTTTGGTTTTGTTTTTAAACTTTGCTGTCCGAAAGGACTGCAGAGTTAGAGCAGTGTAGGATTTTCTAGCTGGGGAAGCTGCGGAAGGAAATTATGTAGACTTACCCGCCGTAGCCTTGGATATCCATGTATCCAGTTCATCTCCAAAAAGGGCTTCAGCTGTGAAAGGTAGGCTTTCCACACCTTTCCTGGAATCCGCGTCCGCAGTCCACTGGCGTAGCCACAAGCCCCTGCGTGCTGACACTGTCATGGCAGTGGTGCGTGCATTGAGTAAACCAATTTCCTTTTTGGCCTCCACCATAAAGTTAGCAGAATCCTGTATATGTTGTAGGAGTATAATTATCTCCCCCATGGATAAAGAATCTAATCCGTCAATTAGATTACCTGACCATTTTGCAATGGCCCTAGAGATCCATGCACAAGCTATAGTGGGTCTCTGGGCCACCCCCGCAGCTGTGTACAGAGATTTGAGAATGGACTCAAATCTTGCGGTCTGCAGCATCCTTCAAGGAAGTTGCCCCAGAAACAGGTAAAACTATCTTACGAGACAACCTAGAAACCGATGCGTCAACTATCGGTGGGTTTTCCCATTTTTTCCTATCATCCTGAGGAAACGGGAAGGATGTGAGTAACCGTTTTGGGACCTGAAACTTCTTGTCAGGATTTACCCAAGTTGCTTCAAATACGGAATTTAATTCCTTTGACCAGGGGTGGGGAACCTCAGGCCCGCGGGCCGTATAAGGCCCTCAGAGCCACTTGATCCGGCCCGGCCAGGCTCACCTAACCGAGGGAGATGCCTGGTGCCAGCTGAGATTTTGTTACTAGCTGGTGCCTGGCCTCAACCCCCCAGCAGCATCTGGAGGCTTCCGGCTCTGGCAGTGTGCGTGTGTGGCCATGCGGTGCTATGGGAGAGATGTCATGACGTCTCTCCCATAGTTCTGAGGAGCGGTAGGCCAGGCGGAGGGCAAAGGTCCGGAAGCAGGAGCAGGGCTGGTGAGTATTGTGTTTTTTTTCTTTTAATGGATGTGTGTAAGCGGCACTACTAGGAGGCATATCTAATGGGGCATATTTAATGGGGAATAACAACTGACTGGGGGTATATTTAATGGGGCATAACAAGTGACTTGGGGCATATCTACTGGGGCATAACAACTGACGGGGTTATATCTACTGGGGACATAACTACTGGGGGCAGGCTAGTTTTTAAGTTGATAATTTTTGTATGGCCCCCGAAGGATTTTATAAATATCCAAATGGCCCTTGGTAGAAAAAAGGTTCCCCACCCCTGCCTTAGATGCAGGGAAAGTAGCTGAGGATTTCTTTTTCACATTAAAATAAGATTACTCCTCTGATACCTTATCAGGGATGTGCAGGACGTCTCTAATAACTTATATCAGGGCCTGTTTTCCCTGTGACAAAGCTGCATGCCCCCCTCTCGGGTCCACCTCACCCTCCTCTGCGTCTGATACATCATCATCGGTATCAGCCTGCATGATTTGGGCCAGGGTACGCTTCTGTGGACAAATGGCAGGGGTCTGAGACGCTGGAATGACCACTGAAACTCTATTCATCAGGTCATCAACAGATTGCCTTAAGTATTGCATCTCCTCATTTTGGGATAATTTATTTGAAATATTTGAAATCATCCCTTTTAATGAATCTAACCATACTGGTTCAGATCCACTAGTCTGAGAATGTGTACTATCCTGAGTATACGGCAGTGAGCCACCAGATTGAGAGAAACATTCTGCTGTGCATGAAACACACTCCTTTGACATAGTAAATGTAAAAGAACACACACACATACAGTGATGAACAGGTTAAAAGCACAGTTAACCCACACAGAGCCCCCTAGGGAGACACAGAGTATGCTGGAGCCAGCCACACAGCGCCCTTATAGCTAATTATATTGTAGCTGGGTCGCAAACTAAGCATTTGGAATAAAGGCTCAGTATTCTAATACTGCTCCACCCCTTTGCTATGACCCCCTGGTACCGCTGAGGCAAGCTGGAGTCCTTGTGGAGGGGCAGCGCTTCCCTGCCAGTCTGTATGTGTAGAGCTGCAGAGGGAAAATGGCGCTGGTGAGCTGCTGGATCCGCTCATAGTGAAGTCCCGCCCCTGTAATGGCACGCGGTCTTTTCGTTTTTTTATACTGGCAGAGGTATGTTTGTTGCTTAACAGTGGGTTAGAACCCCTGTAAGCTAGTTTACCAGTGTAGGTATTTCATTAGTGGCTCAGCGCGCCCCTCACAGCGGGACACACGCACCGCGTGTCATCCTGAGCCCTCGAGCGCAGCCTGCATGTCAGCACTGCGCTCCATACCCTTATGCTGCCATTGAAGCCGGTGACCCGCTAACCGTTACACCGGCCGTCTACTCACCACTCTTCTGTCTTCTGGCTCTGTTAGGGGTGACAGCATGCTGCGGGTCTGTACGTTCGCCGTGGTGGGGCTTGCGAATAGGACCCTCAGGAGCTCAGTGTCCCACAAAGCAGACAGGCTGTTGCCAAACAGCGCTGTCTAAAAACAACAAACAGCAGAGTAAATGTAGAAAACTCTACAGGAGCTTCCCTAAGCGTGACCGGCTCCTCCGAGCACATTTTCTACACTGAGTCTGTAAGGAGGGGCATAGAGGGAGGAGCCAGCCCACACTATCAAGTTCTTAACGTACAGGCTCTTAGTGGACCCGTCTATACCCCATGGTACTAATGTGGACCCCAGTAACCTCTAGGACGTAAGAGAAAGAATTAAATATTATATTTAACTTTGCATAACATACTTACAAATGAAGCATTAATTTTTTTTGTTTGCCAACATGTAAAACATACGGCCTGTGTAATCACTGACTGGAATGAAAGTTGAAAAATAGACGTGTTGCCCATAGCAGAATTAAACGGAACCGCTGGTGCATCAGCTTCAGGAAGAGTCTAGCTCGCATCCTACAATTTTCAGTTTTAGTCGAGTGTAAATATTAGATTATCCTGATTCAGATCTGGCATCTGTCGGGTAATTGTTTTTGAACTAAGTTTCATCTTTTATTTAAACAAGGTTACAGTAAGTAACTTTCCCATTTTACATTTTTCATTTGTTTTACTAACAGGGAAACAACACAACAAGGAAAGAAACCTAGGCGCTAACTTTATGGAAAATATCAATATATTTTTTATAGATGTATATACACATCTAAGTTATTAGAAACAACACAATAGGATTTAGTTTGTGCCACAAACAGACCTAGGTGCTCCTACTTTTTCAACTGTGGCCCTCAGCTACTTTGTGCCTTGTGTCCTGTTGTTTCTATTCTCAGCCCTAAGACACTTTTAAAGGGGGTACACACTGAGAGATCCGTGCTTAAATTCTAAGCAATATGACCAGATTGCTTAGAAATTATGCACGGATCTCTCTGTGTCTAGGGTGCCGGCAAAAGCGATGCGTGGTCTCACAAGTCGCTATCGCCGGTTCTAGATTTGGCATGCTCATTTTACCGCTGGGTGAAATGAGCGCCCCCCCCCCCCCCTCGTTCAGCACACATCGCACTGTGTGCTGAGCATTCTGTGATTGATTGCTCAGCACACATCTCCCAGTGTGTACGGGGCAATACCCCAGCTTTTATTCTATGCTCTGGGGGGTAATTCAATAGGACGAGAGATGAAAAAAAACTCGCACCCAATATTGTATTAACCAATTTCGATACCCATGGTATCCAATTATATAAAAATGTATGCAGGGTTTTCAGAGCTGAAAACCCTGCGACAGAAGTAAAAAAAAAAAAAAATATATGATACTCACGTGTCCAGCAGCCTCCCCTCCATCTGGGGAGGGGGCTGCTAGAGATGTAGTTTTCCCAGCCGCTGCCTTTAGGGGAGATGACACTACACGGGGGGGGGGGGGGGTTTACATACACTCGATCACACACATTACACACACTCACTACTGCTGCAGGATAGTGGATCCAGACCCTGGAGAAGACACTGCTTTGGAAGGTGAGCACTCTCCTGATTGGCTGTGCGCGTCTGAGCTGTCAGACGCGCATAGCACATACCGCTCCATTATCTTCAATGGTGGGAACTTTGCGGTCAGCGGTGAGGTTACTCGCGGTCAGTGACCTCAACGCTTACCGCAAAGTTCCCACCATTGAATAATGGAGCGGCTGTGCGATGTGCCGTCTGACAGCTCAGACGCGCACAGCCAATCAGGAGAGTGGCACGACGTGGCGCTCCCTGATTGGCTGAGGGGACCAGCTGTGACAGGAGTCACGGGGGGTCTCAGCAGTCGGGGAAAGGGGTCCCATGTGTAAACATGGGACCCCTTCAGTGCGTGGTCCGGGTAATGCGTGGTCCGGGTAATGCGGTTTGTTTTTTTTGCCAAGTACGTGGATTACAAAACAGAAGAGGACAGATCTACACTGGATATTGGTGAGTATAATTTTATTTTCAGGTACACCGTGGATTCTACTTGGAGAAGTGGACCGAATCTCGTGTCAACATAGGTAAGTATGTGTGTGTCGGCATGTATGTAATAAAGTTTTACTTTCACGGTGTGCGTGTACTGTTTTTATTTGGGTATTTTTTTGTAGTAGAACTACAGGTACCAGCGGGCCCGTTTCCCCCCTGCATGCTGGTATTTGTGGTTCTCCAAGTACCAGCTTGCGGGGGAGGCTTGCTGGGACTTGTAGTTCTGCTACAAAAAACAAGGGGGGTAATTCTGAGTTGATCGCAGCAGTAACTTTTTTAGCAGTTGGGCAAAACCATGTGCACTGCAGGGGAAGCAGATATAACATGTGCAGAAAGAGTTAGATTTGGGTGGGTTATTTTGTTTCTGTGCAGGGTAAATACTGGCTGCTTTAGTTTTACACTGCAATTTAGATTGCAGATTGAACACACCCCACCCAAATCTAACTCTCTCTGCACATGTTAAATCTGCCTCCCCTGCAGTGCACATGGTTTTGCCCAACTGCTAAAAAAATTCCTGCTGCGATCAACTTGGAATTACCCCCAATATTCTTTCTTTGTGTCACTTGGCTATGAGCCTCCCATCCGCAGCCCATGGATGGGGGGGACAGCCTCGGGCTTCACCCCTGGCCCTTGGGTGGCTGGAGGGGGGACCTCTTGATTTAAGGGGTCCCCACTCCTCCAGGGTACCCCGGCCAGGGGTGACTAGTTAGTGATTTAATGCCAGGGCCGCAGGGACCGATATAAAAGTGTCTTCCGGTTGTGGCATTATCTCTCTGACTAGTGGAGCCCGGTGCTGGTGTTAAAAATACGGGGGACCCCTACGCTTTTTGTCCCCCGTATTTTTGGCACCAGGACCGGACGCAGAGCCCGGTGCTGGTTGTGAAAATACGGGGGATCCCCTGTCATTTATGTCCCCGTATTTTTACAACCAGGACCGGTTCAAAGAGCCCGAGGCTGGTTATGCTTAGGAGGGGGGACCCCACGCATTTTTTTCTTGATTTTAAACCATTCCCACCCCTTCCCACTGAAAACCATGCTCTGATCTCTCCATATTATTTTAGTCAGTTAAGAAAAAAAATATTCTTTTAAAAAATATATAAATAATACTTGTGTCTCCTAATAGACAAACCAAGTACATAATCCCTTCTAATATAAATAGATATGCTATTAGCAATAAAAAAAACACACAAAAAAAACATGTTTTTAATTTTTTTTATTAGATTCCGCCAGCAAAGTGAGGCGGAATGAAATTGACGAAATTACTGTCGAAAAGCACTGTTGTCGAATCGACATTCTTCAATTGAATATACTTTTGTCGAAAAGCCGCATTTTTACCATTGCAGACGTCGAATTTGACAACTGTCGAATTTCAAAAAGTCGAATCTGAAACGTATGTTTTTTTTGTTGAAAAGTACTGTATTGCATTGTCGAAATTTTTTTTTGTGTCGAAAATGCCCCGTTTTTCGACATTTGCGGCAATTCGACCGCAATTGCATATACCCGTGTCTTTTTGATTAAATCTTTTGTTTCACTTATTACTGAGATAAAGAGTTATGTATGGTCCTCTTTAAAGATTAGAGTGCCACACACCTGGTCCTTGTGACATCATATATAACCCCATTCTTTTTACTTGCACGTCACAGACCTAAGGGGGGTACACACGTAGAGATGTGTGCTGAGCGATCTATCACAGACCTCTCAACACACCTCTCTCCCCCGCTCAGAATTCATAGCGATGTGTGCTAAGCGGAGAGGCGCTGGGGGACCGCTGACTTCTCACAGCGGTGAAGTGAGCGACCTGATTAGATTTGGCATGCCTGCATGCCAAATCTAGAGCCGGCGATAGCTACCCGCAGGATGGTGCATCGCTGTCGCCGGCACCTTAGACACGGAGTGATGTGTGCTTCATTTCTATGCATTCTAGTCAGATTGCTTAGAAATTAAGTAAAAATCGCTCTGTGGCTGGTATCTAATTAGCCACGGTCATCTACCATGGGTAATTGCATCACAGGGAGCTATCCTATTGTCCCTGAAACGCTGGTGCGTGCCTCAGGCAGGTGAAACAAAATCCCAGATAAGCATCGGCTTTTTTGGGATGCGAAAGCAAAATCACACAAAATTTCACTGAAGCTGTGTGTTTTTCCGAGAAAAAATATTTTTTCATGGGCCACCTATTAGGATAGCCTGTAATCAAATAGCGGTGAAATATCAGGAACACCCCCCCCCCCCCCCCCCCCAAATAAAAAAAAAAAAAACTTACGTTTTTCACACCAGACTTTTCACCACTAATTGGATACCGGCCTTAAACTGTTTGTGAATCCAATAGTACTAATAGGTCTAGATCTGTATAATGCGCCCTACACACTGGGCGATAACACTGCAAGATATGAACGATCTCGTTCATTAATGAACGAGATAACGTTCATATTTGTCAGTGTGGAGGCACCAGCGATGAACGATGCGCGGCCCCGTGCTTGTTCATCGCTGATGCCCCGTCGGCTGTGCATGCAGGCCAATATGGATGAGATCATCCATGTTTGCCTGCACGTCTACGGAACCGGGTGATGGGGGGAGTGAAGAAACTTAATTCCCCCCGTTACTGCCCCCCCCACCGCCGGGTCGCCCGTCTGCCGTACCGGCGGTCGGGCAGCTCGGCGGCACATCGCTGAGTCTGTAGGGCCCATTACTCACTATAACCTCAACGCAATCACTTCCTACACCTGTACAGATAAATCCATGCACACGTTTTCTGGAACATGAAGGGTTACAGCAGAAAAGTGACCAACTCATCACTTTCTTCCCACTCTGCACTGATAAGGTCTCATTAGATTCAGATTTGTACTGCTGATGAAAGTGAGTGTGAATGTTTTCCCCCTGATTTAGTGTCTGTTTTATTGCTGTTAATTAGTGGATGCGATTGTGAAAGCTGTTACGTCTGATTTTTTTAATTACCTAGCGGCTATGGGATCTCTGAGTTATTAACGGGAACATGGAAATAGAGTTTTAAACCTTTGCAAGGATTATATTTCTAATTTGACACTTTTCATCTGGAAACACGTATCTGTGTGTGAGATTGGACATAACACACAGGTATATAAATATTGTATGTGTGTAATATTAGACATTATACATACATATAAAGAGTGTGTGTCTGAAAATGTCTTGTTCATTCTTAAGTAGGATGTGTTCACATTCGCTAAACAAAAGAAACAAATGTAGTTTCCAAGGCACATTCTGCCCGGCAATGCCACCTACACACATTCTATATCTCATGGCCCACAAACAGTATACACAGGAGCAGCTGCATGCATTATGTCCAGCATAGCTGAGCCTTATCTTGTGGCTGTTAAAATAGCTCAGTCCAACCTGGTAACTAGCAATGAATGCAACTCAAGAACAGGAGCAATGTTTAATCCAATCTGGTTTACCAATGGTTGACTGGTATACCATGTTCACCTAGGAGGACCATATAATCCCTTTAACCTGGGACACTCATGAATTATACAGGTTCTGTGGCTGGCTGACTACAAGCCTGCATTTCACCTGGTTTTAAGCAGCTACAGAACCTGTGTAATTCATGAGTGTCCCAGGTTAAAGGGATAATACGGTCAGCCTAGTTTACCCCTTATCTGATGATAAATGATAAAACAAAACTGGGTAATAACAAACAGTCATAGAGGTAGGAAGGCCCTGCTCGCAAGCTTACAATCTATAGGAAAATAGGCATTGGTACACAAGGTTAGGTGCTATCTATTGCATAGTTGTCCACTAGATTGCAAAGGTTTTCGTGGGCTGCATGATATGGCCACACAGCAATGATGAACCGTGGTGAGGAGAATGGGAGCGTGAAGGAAGAGAAAATATGTGGAGGATATGTGTGGACTGTACAGTGTGGATATAATTGGATAGGAAAGCTTATGAAGGTTATGCGAGCGGCTCTGGAATTTGATAAGCTTGCCTGAATAAGTGAGTTTTCAGGGAACCATTGAAGGTTTGGAGACTAGAGGAGAGTCTTATTGTGCATGGTATGGCATTCCATAGAGTCAGTGGCGCACGCAGGAGGGGAGGGGTTCTGAGCACCCAGAACCCCCCCCCCCTCCACCAAAAAAATAAATAATAATATATATATTATTATTTTTTCTGCTGCATTTTGCAAGCTGAGTATTATTAATGGCTGTCTAGTGTCCTCTGCAGCCTGCTGTCTTCCTGGTGGCACTTGTAAGTGCTTAATAAAAGTTTACTTTATTTTAATTGTAGTACATATATATCCATGTGCATACATATATACACATGTATATACATACATATAAACACACACACACATATGATATATATACATGTGTATATATACGTGTACTGTATGTATGTATATATATATATATATATATATATATGTGTGTGTGTGTGTGTGTATGCATATTTAATATGCTATGTGTATATGTATGTGTGTATATATATATATATACACACACACACACACAGACACACTAGTTTTACGGACCCAGCATATACTTGGTCACCTCAGTCCCCACCCCCGTGCTTGGCTCCACCCAGTTTAGGAAACTCCCCCATGCAAATCCTGCGTTTGCCACTGAGAGTGCATGGGAGCAAGTAATGAGTGTGGATGAGAGACGTAGATCTTGTGAAGAGCAAAGCAGTCGGGTTGGGAGATATTTTGAGATGAGTGAAGAGATGTACATAGGTGTAGTTTGGTTAATAACCTTGTATGTGAGTAAAAGTATTTTATATTGAATACAGTAGAATACAGATAACCAATAGAGCGACTGACAGAGTGGATCTGCAGAAGATGAACGTCTAACGAGGAATATTAGCCTTGCCGCTGCATTCAGAATGGATTGTAGTGGTGAGAGCCTCTTTTTGGTAAGACCAGTAAGAAGACTATTGCAATAATCAGTGCGGGAGATAATGAGAGTATGGATTACAGTTTTCGCTACTGTATGTCTTGTGTAAGATATGGTCATATTTTGGATATGTTTTTTAGATGCATGTAACATGATTTTGAGAAAGACTGAATGTCGGGAAAAAATAAGAATTTACTTACCGATAATTCTATTTCTCGGAGTCCGTAGTGGATGCTGGGGTTCCTGAAAGGACCATGGGGAATAGCGGCTCCGCAGGAGACAGGGCACAAAAAGTAAAGCTTTAGGATCAGGTGGTGTGCACTGGCTCCTCCCCCCATGACCCTCCTCCAAGCCAGTTAGGTACTGTGCCCGGACGAGCGTACACAATAAGGGAGGAATTTTGAATCCCGGGTAAGACTCATACCAGCCACACCAATCACACCGTACAACTTGTGATCTAAACCCAGTTAACAGTATGATAACAGCGGAGCCTCTGAAAAGATGGCTCACAACAATAATAACCCGATTTTTGTAACTATGTACAAGTATTGCAGATAATCCGCACTTGGGATGGGCGCCCAGCATCCACTACGGACTCCGAGAAATAGAATTATCGGTAAGTAAATTCTTATTTTCTCTATCGTCCTAGTGGATGCTGGGGTTCCTGAAAGGACCATGGGGATTATACCAAAGCTCCCAAACGGGCGGGAGAGTGCGGATGACTCTGCAGCACCGAATGAGAGAACTCCAGGTCCTCTTTTGCCAGGATATCAAATTTGTAGAATTTTACAAACGTGTTCTCCCCTGACCACGTAGCTGCTCGGCAGAGTTGTAATGCCGAGACCTCTCGGGCAGCCGCCCAAGATGAGCCCACCTTCCTTGTGGAATGGGCCTTAACCGATTTAGACTGTGGCAGGCCTGCCTCAGAATGTGCAAGTTGAATTGTGTTAGAAATCCAACGAGCAATCGACTGCTTAGAAGCAGGCGCACCCAACTTGTTGGGTGCATACAGTATAAACAGCGAGTCAGATTTTCTGACTCCAGCTGTCCTGGAACATATTTTCAGGGCCCTGACAACTTCTAGCAACTTGGAGTCCTCCAAGTCCCTAGTAGGTGCAAGGCACCACAATAAGCTGGTTCAGGTGAAACACTGACACCACCTTAGGGAGAGAACTGGGGACGAGTCCGCAGCTCTGCCCTGTCCGAATGGACAAACAGATATGGGCTTTTTTGAGAAAAAACCACCAATTTGACACTCGCCTGGTCCAGGCCAGGGCCAAGAGCATGGTCACTTTTTATGTGAGATGCTTCAAATCCACATATTTGACTGGTTTTAAACCAATGTGATTTGAGGAATCCCAGAACTACGTTGAGATCCCACAGTGCCACTGGAGGCACAAAAAAGGGGTTTGTATATGCAATACTCCCTTGACAAACTTCTGGACTTCAGGAACTGAAGCCAATTCTTTCTGGAAGAAAATTTACAGGGCCGAATTTGAACCTTAATGGACCCCAATTTGAGGCCCATAGACACTCCTGTTTGCAGGAAATGCAGGAAACGACCGAGTTGAAATTTCTTTGTGGGGCCTTCCTGGCCTCACACCACGCAACATATTTTCGCCACACGTGGTGATAATGTTGTGCGGTCACCTCCTTTCTGGCTTTGACCAGGGTAGGAATGACCTCTTCCGGAATGCCTTTTTTCCCTTAGGATCCGGCTTTCCATCGCCATGCCGACAAACGCAGCTGCGGTAAGTCTTGGAACAGACATGGTACTTGCTGAAGCAAGTCCCTTCTTAGCGGCAGAGGCCATAAGACCTCTGTAAGCATCTCTTGAAGTTCCGGGTACCAAGTCCTTCTTGGCCAATCCGGAGCCATGAGTATAGTTCTTACTCCTCTACGTCTTATAATTCTCAGCACCTTAGGTATGAGAAGCAGAGGAGGGAACACATACACCGACTGGTACACCCACGGTGTTACCAGAACGTCCACATCTATTGCCTGAGAGTCTCTTGACCTGGCGCAATACCTGTCCCGTTTTTTGTTCAGACGGGACGCCATCATGTCCACCTTTGGTATTTCCCAACGGTTTACAATCATGTGGAAAAAACTTCTCAATGAAGTTTCCACTCTCCCGGGTGGAGGTCGTGCTGAGGAAGTCTGCTTCCCAGTTTCCATTCCCGGGATGAAAAACTGCTGACAGTGTTATCACATGATTTTCCGCCCAGCGAAAAGTCCTTGCAGTTTCTGCCATTGCCCTCCTGCTTCTTGTGTCGCCCTGTCTGTTTACGTGGGCGACTGCCGTGATGTTTTTCCCACTGGATCAATACCGGCTGACCTTGAATCAGAGGTCTTGCTAAGCTTAGAGCATTATAAATTTACCCTTAGCTCCAGTATATTTATGTGGAGAAAAGTCTCCATACTTGATCACACTCCCTGGAAATTTTTCCCTTGTGTGACTGCTCCCCAGCCTCTCAGGCTGGGCTCCGTGGTTACCAGCATCCAATCCTGAATGCCGAATCTGCGGCCCTCTAGAAGATGAGCACTCTATAACCACCACAGGAGAGACACCCTTGTCCTTGGATATTGGGTTATCCGCTGATGCATCTGAAGATGCGATCCGGACCATTTGTCCAGCAGATCCCACTGAAAAGTTCTTACGTGAAATCTGCCGAATGGAATTGCTTCGTAGGAAGCCACCATTTTTACCAGGACCCTTGTGCAATGATGCACTGTTTTTAGGAGGTTCCTGACTTGCTCGGATAACTCCCTGGCTTTCTCTTCCGGGAGAAACACCTTTTTCTGGACTGTGTCCAGAATCATCCCTAGGCACAGCAGACGTGTCGTCGGGATCAGCTGCGATTTTGGAATATTTAGAATCCACCCGTGCTGATTGTAGCAGTATCCGAGATAGTGCTACTCCGACCTCCAACTGTTCCCTGGACTATGCCCCTATCAGGAGATCGTCCAAGTAAGGGATAATTAAGACGCCTTTTCTTCGAAGAAGAATCATCAATTCGGCCATTACCTTGGTAAAGACCCCGGGGTGCCGTGGACAATCCAAACGGCAGCGTCTGAAACTGATAGTGACAGTTCTGCACCACGAACCTGAGGTACCCTTAGTGAGAAGGGCAAATTTGGGACATAGAGGTAAGCATCCCTGATGTCCCGGGACACTATATAGTCCCCTTCTTCCTGGTTCGTTATCACTGCTCTGAGTGACTTCATCTTAATTTGAACCTTTGTAAGTGTTCAAAAAAAATTTTTTAGAATAAGTCTCACCTAGCCTTCTGGCTTCAGTACCACAATATAGTGTGGAATAATACCCCTTTTCTGTAGTAGGAGGGGTAATTTAATTATCACCTGCTGGGAATACAGCTTGTGAATTTTTTCCCATACTACCTCCTTGTCGGAGGGAGACTTGGTAAAGCAGACTTCAGGAGCCTGCGAAGGGGAAACGTCTCGACATTCCCATCTGTACCCCCGGGATACTACTTGTAGGATCCAGGGGTCCTGTACGGTCTCAGCGCCATGCTGAGAACTTGTCAGACGCGGTGGAACGCTTCTGTTCCTGGGAATGGGCTGCCTGCTGCAGTCTTCTTCCCTTTCCTCTATCCCTGGGCAGATATGATCTTATAGGGACGAGAGGACTGAGGCTGAAAAGACGGTGTCTTTTTCTGCAGAGATGTGACTTAGGGTAAAAAACGGTGGATTTTCCAGCAGTTGCCGTGACCACCAGGTCCGATGGACCGACCCCAAACAAGTCCTCTTCCTTTATACGGCCATACTGTGCCGTTTGGAATCTGCATCACCTGACCACTGTCGTGTCCATAACATCTTCTGGCAGTTATGGACATCGCGTTTATTCATGATGCCAGAGTGCAAATATCCCTCTGTGCATCTCGCATATATAGAAATGCTCTATAGTCAATAAAATACTGTCCCTGTCAAGGGTATCAATATTTTTAGTCAGGGAATCCGACCAAGCCACCCTAGCTCTGCACATCCAGGCTGAGGCGATCGCTGGCCGCAGTATAACACCAGTATGTGTGTATATACTTTTTATTATATTTTCCAGCCTTGTCAGCTGGTCCTTGAGGACGGCCCTATCTATAGACGGTACCGCCACTTGTTTTGATAAGCGTGTGAGCGCCTTATCCACCTTAAGGGGTGTTTCCCAACGCGCCCTAACTTCTGGCGGGAAAGGGTATACCGCCCATAATTTTCTATCGGGGGGAACCCACGCATCATCACACACTTTATTTAATTTATCTGATTCAGGAAAAACTATGGTAGTTTTTTCACATCCCACATAATACCCTCTTTTGTGGTACTTGTAGCATCAGAAATACGTAACACCTCCTTCATTGCCTTTAACGTGTGGCCCTAATAAGGAATACGTTTGTTTATTCACCGTCGACACTGGATTCAGTGTCCCTGTCTGTGTCTGTGTCGACCGACTAAAGTAAACGGGCGTTTTAAAAACCCTTGACGGTGTTTTTGAGACGTCTGGACCGTACTAATTGTTTGTCGGCCGTCTCATGTCGTCAACCGACTTTGCAGCGTGTTGACATTATCACGTAATTTCCTAAATAAGCCATCCATTCCGGTGTCGACTCCCTAGAGAGTGACATCACCATTACAGGCAATTGCTCCGCCTCCACGCCAATATCGTCCTCATACATGTCGACACACACGTACCGACACACAGCAGACACACAGGGAATGCTCTATACGAAGACAGGACCCACTAGCCCTTTGGGGAGACAGAGGGAGAGTCTGCCAGCACACACCAAAAAGCGCTATATATGACAGGGATAGCCTTATGATTAAGTGCTCCCTTATAGCTGCTTTTATATTAATATATATATAGCCATTTATTTTGCCCCCCCTCTCTGTTATACCCTGTTTCTGTAGTGCAGTGCAGGGGAGAGACCTGGGAGCCTTCCTGACCAGCGGAGCTGTGACAGAAAATGGCGCCGTGTGCTGAGGAGATAGGCCCCGCCCCTTTTCCGGCGGGCTCGTCTCCCGCTATTTAGTACATTTAGGCAGGGGTAAATATCTCCATATAGCCTCTGGGGCTATATGTGAGGTATTTTTAGCCTTTTTAAAGGTTTTCATTTGCCTCCCAGGGCGCCCCCCCCCAGCGCCCTGCACCCTCAGTGACTGCCGTGTGAAGTGTGCTGAGAGGAAAATGGCGCACAGCTGCAGTGCTGTGCGCTACCTTAAGAAGACTGCAGGAGTCTTCAGCCGCCGATTCTGGACCTCTTCTTGCTTCAGCATCTGTGAGGGGGCCGGCGGCGTGGCTCCGGTGACCATCCAGGCTGTACCTGTGATCGTCCCTCTGGAGCTTCATGTCCAGTAGCCAAGAAGCCAATCCATCCTGCACGCAGGTGAGTTCACTTCTTCTCCCCTCTGTCCCTCGTTGCAGTGATCCTGTTGCCAGCAGGAATCACTGTAAAATAAAAAACCTAAGCTAAACTCTCTAAGCAGCTCTTTATGAGAGCCACCTAGAATTGCACCCTTCTCGGCCGGGCACAAAAATCTAACTGGCTTGGAGGAGGGTCATGGGGGGAGGAGCCAGTGCACACCACCTGATCCTAAAGCTTTACTTTTTGTGCCCTGTCTCCTGCGGAGCCGCTATTCCCCATGGTCCTTTCAGGAACCCCAGCATCCACTAGGACGATAGAGAAAAGGTCAGTTCAGAGTAAAGGATGACACCTAGGCAGCGAGCTTGTGGGGTAGGATTGATTATTGAGTACTCAACAGTGACAAAGTTATCATGTTGATAACTACTATTGACCGGTGGAAATATAATTAACTGTGTTTTGTAAATATTACATTTGAGGTGGCGAGATGACATCCAAGATTAAGCAGCAGAAAGGGATTCAGTGATACGGACCAATATAGATCGAGATAAATCTAGGGAGGATAATTAGAATTGAGTATCATCTGCGTACAAATGATACTGAAATCCAAAAGAGCTGATTCGTTTACCAAGAGATGTGGTATAGATAAAGAAAAACAGAGGACCTAAGACTGAGCCGTGTGGTACTCCAACTGATAGAGGTAGCGAAGAGGAGGTGGATTTAGAGAAGCGGACACTGAATGAGCGATTAGATAGGTAGGATAGGAAAAAAGTAAGTGCCTGAAGACCTAAGGATTAGGCATGCAACATTGATTCTTACATGTTTAAAGAGACCATTATTTTATTGTACCCTTGCTGTCTGCTGTCTTAAGGGCCCCTGCACATTTAAAGATCTGCTGCCGAGCTGCCCGACGGCGGATATGGCCGACGGGCGATACGGCCGACGGGCGACCCGGCGGCGGGGGGGCAGTGACGGGGGGAGTGAAGTTACACGGCTCCATAGAAGTGCAGGCAAATATGGACGAGATCGTCCATATTGGCCTGCATGCACAGCCGACGGGGCACCAGCGATGAACGAGCGCGGGGCCACGCATCGTTCATCGCTGGTGCCTCCACACTCCAAGATATGAATGGTATCTCCTTCATTAATGAACGAGATCGTTCATATCTTTGACGATTATCGGCCAGTGTGTAGGGCCTATTATATTAGGCTGACTCGTATCAGCTGGGAACCCTAAATAAGAATGATTGCTAAAACTGAAATGTGGCTGTTCTTTGCATGACCGGGAAATACCACCCTACACACCAGTGACGTACGGTCAGGGGAAGCAGAGCCTCACCTGTTATACTCCAGTAAACTCCAGAGTTTGGACTATACATATTATTAGAATAATACAAAGATGATAATTAGAATTTATAAATATCTTTGAATTATTCATATAATCTTTGTATTATTCTACTATGTGTATAAATGTGGCTCTGATACAAGCCAGTTCCTCCCCAGCCACTGACCTCACCACTGCTACACACACATATTTGAAGCTGCAAACCAGACTTGTTTGTTGTTGTCATGTAGCAACCTGACAGCAAAGCCCAAAGCCAAACGATATAGCATCTATATTGGTGACTGAATCACTACAGGTTGGGTCTCCCATATCTGAAAATCTGATATCAAAAAATATTTTGAAATCCAATTTATTTTGAGCGTGACTGAGATAGCGACACCTTTGCTTTCGGATGGTTAAATGCACAGTACACAACCTTTGTTTCATGCACAAAATTATTAAAAGTAACTTCAGTCTGTGTGTACTAGAAGATATATAAAACAAATTAATTTTGTGTATGTACACAAAGTTTATTTTATGCACAAGATTCTTTAAACTATTGTATAAAATAACCTTCAGGCTAATCTGGTTTGTCGCAAATATGTAGTATATTACCAGTCTCCGTCAAAACACAGTACAAAAATTCCACTCCATCTGGCTCCCCTGGTACAGATATCATGACCACCCCCTCCCTGGATTAAACTAATTATGGACTCCGTTCTACAATTGTTACCCCTTCCCCTATACAGCCCCCCTCTCTCCTTTTTTTTTCTTCTTATTCTTCTTTTCCTCCTCCGACCCCCGACTCTTCGGAGAATCTCTCCTTTCCCTTTATTTTCTTCCTTCTTCTACATCACTTGATCTCTCTTTTCTGATCCTCACTTCCCACATATTTTTCCTACCAACTTCGCTACTTACTGCCCCCACCACAGCTCAGAACCCCACGACCCCACTCCTATTTCTGTTCCTACATCTTTCTACCCCACGAAAAGTCTTACTGCGTATGTCTCTTGTTTCTATACACAACGATTATCACACCCAACGATTTTTCCTTTTTACTAGATAAACTTTTTGTATCTGTATACATAACGGCCTACCGGCCACCTGCTTATTGTTTATGTATTTACCGCGCTCTTTTCAGCTGTATTGTATGTTTCTCTCTTAAATTAAAAATTTATATGATTTAAAAAAAATAAAAATAACCTTCAGGCTGTGTGTATAAAGGTGAATATGAAGCAAACATGCCTATCGTGTTTAGGCTTGGGTCCCATCCCCAAGAGATCATATTATGGTATGCAAATATTCCAAAATACAGAAAAATCCAAATCCTTCTGGTCCCAAGCATTTCGGATGTGTGTCAGTGGCAGAGAAGGGTTACGTCATTTTCTTACCAATCAGAATAATACATTTCCTGTTAGCTGTTGTTGGTTTACGTCATGGGAGCTATGCCTGTCCGCAGTGTTATACTGGCCACACAGCTGGTAAGATATAGCGGTGTGTACGGCATAAATCACAGTGTGATACCAGATAATCAAACCATCAAAATCAGTTGGGTCATAATAGACATGCTGGTAAATGCAGCACAAATACGGCCCAAAACCACTCACAGGTCTCAGCCATGCTGAATAAATCCGGCCACTTAGCCCCGAACAGTCGTGCTCTGCCAGTCTGCGGCCAGCCTACACAGCTGGAACCATTATTGATGGGTAATTTTACACTCTGTCGCTGCGCTTATGTTTTATATGAAATTATGAGATAACAGCTACTAAGAAAGAAACCTACACACTTGACATTACATGACTGCATTCATTGTTGATAAGCATCTGCTTCCAGCAGCACAACTACCATCCAGTCCCCACTTATATGCTGTTCTCTATGTAATAGGATAAGATCAACTGTCAGAAATGTCACTCACTATATAATGCACTTCAGTGCCTGGCTTATTAAGTGTGCTATTAAAAGCTTTAACCCATTAGCATTGTAAAGGTCTATTATCTGGAGGTTGGCGTTGTAGTCTTCACTGTTTATGAAGTAACCAGGCACTTCTGAGCGTGTTTATGAACTACTACTACTAGCTGTGTCTCGCTAGTAAAAGCATTGCCTTAACGCTTCCTAAATAAACACCTAAATATATATCTTTCAATCCAACACTTGGTTTAGAAAAATTGAACCTCATATAATAAACCCCCAAGTCCAGCCTTCAGAGGGGAGAACTATCACTTTCCAAAATCTGTTTTCTCAAAAAGACCAGTTTTTCAGAGGTGATGATTTTCTGTTGGGGGCATATTGAATAGTGAAAAAATTGTGAGAGAATACAGTGAGAATTGAAAACTCTCATTGCACAATTTTTTCAGAATTTCAGCGATTTTCTACTATACATTATAGAGGAAACCTGCTCATGGATGAGAACAGTTTTCCATAAACATGATCAAAATCTCTATTAACATACAGTGATATGGTGTACTGTGCATCTACGTGCTAAGAAACAAAAGTGTCAGCTGAGTGCTCCCCCTCAGAGTCCCCCAGAACAGCCCCACACTCTGTGATGGTCCTTGAACCTCAGAACAATATAAACAGGTAACTGTATGAAAATAAACTTTTTGTTTTGTTTATCAGTTTACAAATCCCAAATAGATCTCAGCATCACAGACCGTGGCGAAACATACATGATACTGCCGAAAGCACACCACAAAGGTCTCATTATGTTGCTGAATGGTTACATGCATACGGAGAATCATTTAGGGAGAGACACAACTAAACACTGCAGCCAGATCATCCTGGAAGGATGCACCGCAAGGTGATGGTCAGCGGCGGACATCATCGCTGCGTTTTGTGGGCGCGGTCCAGGCAACGCAGGCGTGTCTGGACCATTTTCAGGGCAGCTGCGTGACGTCACACAAAGCCGCTACGAATAAAAAACGGCGGCGGACCGTCTGCAAGCACAGCCAGGCTGCGCAGGTAAGAGTCAACCTTAAATCGATGCATCCTGAATTATTTTGCGAACGTATTGTAGGGCGGCGCCACACACATGCTGGGCGGCCTTGCCCTCTGCTGGGTGGTACCCAGCATGTGAGCAGATGGACGCTGATCTTGCTTCGGGAATCTCTGAATAACACCCATAGGTGGTCATTCCGAGTTGTTCGCTCAGTAGTTTTCTTCGCATCGCAGCGATTTTCCACTAATTGCGCATGCGCAATGTTCGCACTGCGACTGCGCCAAGTAAATTTGCTATGAAGATTGTTTTTCTACTCACGGCATTACGAGGTTTTTCTTCGTTATGGTGATCGTAATGTGATTGACAGGAAGTGGGTGTTTCTGGGCGGAAACTGGCCGTTTTATGGGAGTGTGTGAAAAAACGCTACAGTTTCTGGGAAAAACGCGGGAGTGGCTGGAGAAACGGAGGAGTATCTGGGCGAACGCTGGGTGTGTTTGTGACGTCAAACCAGGAACGACAAGCACTGAACTGATCGCACTGGAAGAGTAAGTCTCGAGCTACTCAGAAACTGCACAGAGAAGTCTTTTCGCAATATTGAGAATCTTTCGTTCGCAATTTTGATACGCTAAGATTCACTCCCAGTAGGCGGCGGCTTAGCGTGTGCAATGCTGCTAAAAGCAGCTTGCGAGCGAACAACTCGGAATGAGGGCCATAGTCTGCTCAAACAAAGTGCACTTTATGTTATACAGTGCGTCAGACATATGCAGGCCAATGATCATGATAAGCCACTTACCATCCATTCCACCCTTTATACTGCATGCAAGGGGGGTTTCCGTGCAACTGGACACTCCCCCCCCTGCGTTTTCCTATTGCCTGTGCTATCTTTACTTTCCACAGTCTAATTTGCAACAGCACACGGCTTCTAAACAATACTTTATGTGGGCTAAACAGCAGTGACATGGCTGCAGCCAGCTTATGGTTTTAAGGTTGGCATAAATGTACTTTTAACCTGATGTATATTTTACTCTGTGTACAGTAATATGATGCGCTCACATTGTCCAGTACAGCTCAGTCTGCTTGTCCCTGTCGCTCACTCTGTCTTACCTTCTACCTTGCAACAGGGCAGCCTGTTACCATGTGCTTTTCCTCCACAATCTCCTTTATGGGCACAGGGGGTAATTCCAAGTTGATCGCAGCAGGAAATTTTTTAGCAGTTGGGCAAAACCATGTGCACTGCAGGGGGGGGCAGATATAACATGTGCAGAGAGAGATAGATTTGGGTGTGGTGAGTTCAATCTGCAATCTAAATTGCAGTGTAAAAATAAAGCAGCCAGTATATTTACCCTGCACAGAAACAAAATAACCCACCCAAATCTAACTCTCTCTGCAAATGTTATATCTGCCCCCCTGCAGTGCACATGGTTTTGCCCAACTGCTAAAAAATTTGCTGCTGCGATCAACTTGGAATTACCCCCACATACCAGAGAATCGCACACTGCACTCTCATACTTCCTAACCCTCCCGTTTTTTGGGACTATCCCGCTGACCCACCTACAACCGCAGTGTCCCATGGTGGGGATAGAGGGGGGTGGGCAGTTGGGAGGCTCCTGTTAGCAGAGCAGCGTAGAATAGACGCTGTGTATTCTGTGCAGACAGAGGGAGAGGGGGCATGCCAGCGGCTCACAAAGCGCCGGGCATGCCCCCTCAGTGATGAAAACAGGGCGTGGCTCGCGGATCATCCCGTGAAGCCACACCCCCTTTTCTGCAGACCAAGCCCCCTTTTATGACGGCCGCGCGCGTATCCCTCTTCGTGAATTCCTAATGTTGGGAGGTATGGACTCTGAGGGTAATTCAGTTGCTGGTGATTACACAAAATACACAACGGTGGGGTGCCATCATACTCTGGGATGACCACACATCGATGAGAATTGAGTTCTCCCTTTAAGTGTCCATTTCTTCAGAATAATCTCATGTTCTAGCTCTGCAGCTCGGTTTATTTATATGTTTATTTCTCTTACATTCTGTTTTCCACTTTGTCACTACTATATCATGCGCCTTCAGCTCATCCTCTGCAACCGCATTACTTCCTCTCTGCTGGGTAGACTATTCAATTGCGAACCTTGGTACAGGGAAAATGGCAGATGGAACACCTTCGATCCATCATAACGCTGCTGCGTAAGCCCACTCTCTCAGAATATAGGGCTTGATGTATAAAGCAGTAAAAATACTGGAGAAGCAGACCAGTGGAGAAGTTGCCCATAGCAAAAACTGCAAAACCTTACCAAATCTCTCACTTTTTGAAACTCTCACTCTATTACAATTGGCCCATAATGTCCATAGTGGTTGTGCTGCTTACACATATAGGGGGTAATTCCAAGTTGATCGCAGCAGGAAATTTTTTAGCAGTTGGGCAAAACCATGTGCACTGCAGGGGGGGCAGATATAACATGTGCAGAGAGAGTTAGATTTGGGTGGGTTATTTTGTTTCTGTGCAGGGTAAATACTGGCTGCTTTATTTTTACACTGCAATTTAGATTGCAGATTGAACTCACCACACCCAAATCTAACTCTCTCTGCACATGTTATATCTGCCTCCCCTGCAGTGCACATGGTTTTGCCCAACTGCTAAAATATTTCCTGCTGCGATCAATTTGGAATTACCCCCATAATTCCCACAGTGGTTGTGTCACTTACACATATAATGCCCATACTCGTAGTGTTGCTTACATATATAATGCCCATAGTAGTAGTGCCGCTTACACATATAATACCCACAGTGGTTGTGCTGCTTACACATATAGGGGGTCATTCCGAGTTGTTCGCTCTGTAAATTTTTTCGCATCGCAGCGATTTTCCGCTTAGTGCGCATGTGCAATGTCCGCACTGCGACTGCGCCAAGTAAATTTACTATGAAGTTAGGAATTTTACTCACGGTTTTTTCTTCGTTCTGGTGATCGTAATGTGATTGACAGGAAGTGGGTGTTTCTGGGCGGATACTGGCCGTTTTATGGGTGTGTTCGAAAAAACGCTACCGTTTCTGGGAAAAACGCGGGAGTGGCTGGAGAAACGGAGGAGTGTCTGGGCGAACGCTGGGTGTGTTTGTGACGTCAAACCAGGAACGACAAGCACTGAACTGATCGCAGATGCCGAGTAAGTTTGAAGCTACTCAGAAACTGCTAAGAGGTGTGTAATCGCAATTTTGAGAATCTTTCGTTCGCAATTTTAAGAAGCTAAGATTCACTCCCAGTAGGCGGCGGCTTAGCGTGTGTAAAGCTGCTAAAAGCAGCTTGCGAGCGAACAACTCGGAATGAGGGCCATAATGTCCACAGTGGTTGTGCTGCTTACACATAAAATGTCCACAGTGGTTGTACTGCTTACACATATAATGCCCATAGTAGTAGTGCCGCTTACACATATAATACCCACAGTGGTTGTGCTGCTTACACATATAATGTCCACAGTGGTTGTGCTGCTTACACATAAAATGTCCACAGTGGTTGTACTGCTTACACATATAATGCCCATAGTAGAAGTGCCGCTTACACATATAATACCCACAGTGGTTGTGCTGCTTACACATATAATGTCCACAGTGGTTGTGCTGCTTACACATATAATGTCCACAGTGGTTGTGCTGCTTACACATAAAATGTCCACAGTGGTTGTACTGCTTACACATATAATGCCCATAGTAGAAGTGCCGCTTACACATATAATACCCACAGTGGTTGTGCTGCTTACACATATAATGTCCACAGTGGTTGTGCTGCTTACACATATAATGTCCACAGTGGTTGTGCCGCTTACACATATAATGCCCATAGTAGTAGTAGTACCCCTTACACATATAATGCCCACACTAGTAGTGCCGCTTACACACGACACCAACAGTGATTGTGCCCCTTACATATATAATGCCCGTAGTAGTAGTGCTGCTTACACATATAATGCCCATAGTAGTAATTCTGCTTACACATATAATACCCCCAGTGGTTGTGCTGCTTACAAACATAATGTGCCCCTTACCCCTGTCCCTGGAGCATGAAGCCGATGGCGGAAGCACCCCACAAAGAAAAGGAGCCAGAAAGGGGAGAAAGACTGCTACTGTAGTGTGATTCATTTCTCAGCTCCGTGGCCTGCCAGTGGGACAGGAGGCACAGGGACGGGGAGACAGGACAGGAGACACCGCCACGCTGGGACCAGGAGACTGGACAGGAGGCACCGCTGTGCTGGGACCAGGAGACAGGACAAGAGGCGCTGGCAGGCACCTCAGCCCCCATACCCCTGCCCCCAACTCCCCACACACTGATTGTGGAGTTATATTGCTCCAAGCTGCAATGGCAGCGTTGGCAGACACCTCACCACCCATAACCCCCCCCCCACACACACACACACATACTTATTGTGGAGTTCTATTGCTCCAAGCTGCAGTGCCAGCAGCACTCCCCCCTTCCACCTCCATTCACACACTAATTGTGGAGCTGTATTGCTCCAAGCTGCAGGGCCGGCAGCACTGTCTGGCGGGCCTCCATCCCCCTCCCGCACCCCCCCCAACCTTCCGACACACTGATTGTGGGCCTCTGCTGCTTCAAACTCCATTGCCACCGATGGCAGGCACCTAGTCCTCACCTCCAGCAGTACTGGCAGTCGCACACTGTCTCAACCCCCTCAACAAGTGCCGATCGCGCCCCCCCCCCACCCCCACTGCCAGGCACACTCCCCGACAAGTCGGATCCTCCTTTGCTTCCCCCCACACCGGCGCACACACTGTAAAGGCAGTCGCGATACTCACTGACAACTTATTCAGTGGGGGAAATTCAAATGTTTGAAAAGTCGGTTGGGTGTCTGTTTTTTCCTGTCTATTAGAAAAAACAGACACCCAACTTACTTTTCAAACATTTGAATTCCCCCCAGTGAGTCAGTCTCCTCCGTCGATCCTCCGTTCAGCAGGCCGCAGCGCACCTCACAGACAGTCCTCTCCTCTCCACTGGCTGGGCTCCTCTAGTCTCTCCCGCTCCATCTCCGTGCTAGTCAGTCACATGCAAGAGAGGCGGAGGGGGCTACACTGTGACTGACAGCGGAGACAGACTGTGTGCTGTGTGGGCATGAGCTGGTGCAGGTCCCAGCGGCAGGTGTCCAATCAGCATGCGCTGACAGCCTGCTGGGGCCGGGCCGGCTCAGCCAGGCTCACATGTATGTTAAAAAAAAAAAAAATACTCCTCTGCTGCAGCGCCGCTACTGATCGTAATCCATGGTTGCGGCAGGGCCCTAAGTGCATGCCTGGTGCAAATACGCCCCTGCCTGGGGCTGTCCAGCTGCTCAGGGAACGCTGGGCACGCCACCAAAATGAAAACAAAGGGGGGTTGCAGCGCTAGGCTCCACCTCTCCATCTGTGGCCACACCGACCCCTATTGAGGCCCTACCCCTTTTTTGACCATGACTGCGCCGCAGGTCCCTAAGTTTGGAGTCATGCTTAATTCCATCAGTAGAAAGAGCAGCCAGCTTGTTTCTAACCCCCTATCGACTAGCCCTGCACTGCACAGTGAACATAGAAGCCCTGTGTCATAGACTTTTATTCCCAGCCAGCCCCGGGCCCCCTTGTGCCTCTCTCACAATTACAAACTTTCCCTTCTTGCTGTAAATGTCCGTCCTCGTCTTTTTCTTCTGTCAGTGACGTGTCCCACACTCGTCACTGCTCCTCAGTCCGGACTCCAGCGGCTCCTCTTCTTTTCACTGGTGCGTCGTGACATCATGACGTCATGCTGCGGAATACAATAAACTTTATTGTACAGTGAACTGGCAGGGATATGTTTCCTGCAGCTTGCTTGGAACAGCTGAGCAGGAGGCAGGCGGCGGGCAGCAGCCATCAACCCGGTGCCGACGGGAGAACGGGTAGTGGCGCCGGCACAGCAGCAGCGGCAGGCAGAGTCAGAGTGGCTGGGCCCGGGATAAGTGCACCCATAGTACCCCCTTGATGGCAGCCCCGCTGATCATATCTGTAATAAAATAATGTATACGCAATAAAAGCTAGTCTGTGTTTTTCTTATAAATTAGAATAACTATGACAAATGCTTGTATACTACACCAATTTATCTGTATAACCATTAAAGGGACAGAGCCAGGCAGGTGAAAAGGGATGAGGTGGGGGAAGGACTAAATAATGTATGTCTATGAGGATAATATGCAGAGAAATGGATAATCTGTATGCGCAGCATGAACTTGTGAGGTTAACTGATTATTTAAGGATTGAATTACAGTGTGAAGAAGAAACAAATTATGAGTATGTATCAAAGGATGAGTAGTGATAAAATATTAATGTGTACTTAAAAAAAAAAAAAAGGATAAATGGTAGCAGCGAACATGAAACAATTGTGAATGACAATGAAAGATGGATTACTATAAAAGAATAACTATGCAACTCATGGCTTTGTTCGGGTTAAAACAGTATATCTATTATGTACGGTAGCAAAGGGGTCTGTGATATGTGTACAGTGTTCATGACTGCAGTAAAAAAGCAAGATTTATGGAAAAACTTACCGTTGTTAAATCTCTTTCTGCGAGGTGCACTGGGTTCCACAAGGAATGACATTGGGGTGTACAGTAGGATCTTGATCCGAGGCACCAACAGGCTCAAAGCTTTGACTGTTCCCAGAATGCATAGCGCCGCCTCCTCTATAACCCCGCCTCCGTGCACAGGAGCTACCGTGCAACAACAGTTAGTAGCCACATACACCACATTCTCACGACAGGAGAAAGTGTCAGCGGCTAATGCCATACCAACCCAAAGAAGCTAGGTGCGTCAGGGTGGGCGCCCTGTGGAGCCCAGTGTACCTCGTAGAAAGAGATTTAGCAACAGTAAGTTCTTACCATAAATCTCATTTTCTGCTGCGGGGTACACTGGGCTCCACAGGGAATGACATTGGGGATGTCCTAAACCTTATGGGAGGGGATGCACTGTAGCGGGCACAAGAACCCGGCGTCCAAAGGAAGCATCCTGGGAGGCATAAAACCTTATGAACGTGTTCACGGAGGACCACGTAGCCGCCTTGCACAACTGTTCAAGGGTTGCACCACAGCGGGCCCCCCAAGAAGGTACAACCGACCAAGTAGAATGGGCCTTTATGGTAGCAGGAGCATTTGCAATCACCATTCAAATCCATCTGGCTAGGATCTGCTTGTGAGCAGGCCAGTCACGTTTGTGAAAACCAAACAGAACAAAGAGAGAATCCGACTTCCTGATGGAGGCAGTTCTCTTCACGTAGATACGGAGAGCCCGTACCACATCCAAAGACCTGTACAGAAATTTGACAGGAGAAAATACAGAAACTGTTGTAAAGAAACCGTTATACACACATCTTGGGATATACGATTGTGAGTTGCGGTACGCACTACAGATTATCATCTTTTCTTTGTGGGGTTTATTGTGTTGTATTGATCAGTTATAAGACACTCCTACACATTGTTGTGTTACTTTTTTTATATACCCACTACAACTGAGGATCACTGGTGTAATAAGACTAATATGAGATAGAGGATTAAGAGAAATCAGAACGTACAGAACACAACAAGACCAAAGAAACCTTTAATGGTTTGATACCTCCCTCCTCACAAGTGAGTAGGGTACGCATCCTCCCCCATAGATCTTCTGGTGGAGGTCACACGTGGTCCTGTTGTAAAGAAACTGCTACGTGCACAGTTTGGGGCACTCCTTTGTGAGTTGGGGTACGAGTCGTAGATTAGCTGTATCTTCTTCTCTGGGTCCAGTGGGCTGTGTATTATGAAACGGATGTAAAAACATTTCAACACACTGCCTGTTATTTTCTTCCTTTCGAAATATTTACTGGAGCTGAGGAATTCTTGACTACAATAAAACAGAGGACTAAGAAACATTACCACGGATTCACGAGGAACGTATAATTGATTGGTTATTAGTGAGCGCTCCTACGAGTATTTTCTCCTGTCAAATTTCTGTACATGTTTTGTTGGGTGTGGTGACACCTTTTAGGGGATTTATACGTTAGAGCAGCTTCTCAAGCGCACATCTCTAAGATAACACTTTCCTTTTGTTGTGCACATCCAAAGACCGCTCTTTGGAAGACAATTCAGGAGAGGCAAAGGCCGTAACCCGAATCTCCTGATTAAGGTGGAAAGAAGACACCACCTTAGGTAAATACCTGGGACGTGTTCTAAGAACCGCCCGATCAAGTTGAAAAACCAGATATGGTGACCTACAAGATAAGGCACCCAAATCCGACACCCGTCTAGAAGAGGCAATAGTCAGCAGAAACAACACCTTAAGAGAAAGCCATTTAAGGTCTTCAGATTCAAGAGGCTCAAATGGAGACTCTTGCAACGCCTCCAAAACCTCCGACAAGTCCCAAGGGGCCACAGGCAGGACATAGGGAGGTTGAATCCGCAACACACTCTGGGTGAACGTATGTACATCAGGTAACGTTGCAATTTTTCTCTGGAACCAAACCGACAAGGCAGAAATATGAACCTTGATGGAGGCCAGATGAAGGCCAAAGTCCAGGCCCTGTCGTAGATAGGCCAAAAGTTTGGCCGTACTAAACTTGTAAGCGTCATGATTGTTAGATGCGCACCAAGCAAAGTAAGAATTCCAGACCCTATGGTAAATTCGAGCAGAAGCCGGTTTCCGGCCTTCAACATAGTTTGAATGACCGCCTCAGAAAAACCTTTGGCCCTCAAGACGAAAGCTGCAAGAGCCACGCCGTCAAAGCCAACCGGGCTAAATCCTGATATACACAGGGGCCCTGAACAAGGAGATCTGGGTGCTATGGAAGTAGAAGGGGACGCTCTATCGAGAGACCCTGAAGGTCTGAGAACCAATGCCGTCTGGGCCATGTGGTTGCGATCAGAAGTAGGATTCCTCCTTCTTGCTTGAACTTCCTTATTACTCTGGGCAGGAGTGACACCGGAGGGAACACTTATGGCAGCTGAAAGTTTCATGGAATTGCCAGTGCGTCCACGAATGCTGCTAGAGGATCCCTTGTCCTTGCTCAGTAGACCAGAACCTTGTGATTGTGTCGAGACGCCATCAGGTCCACCTTTGGAAGGCCCCACCTGTCCATGAGGAGTTGAAACACTTCTGGATGGAGGGTTCCACTCTCCGGCGTGTACGTCCTGACGACTGAGAAAGTCTGCTTCCCAGTTTAGGACCCCAGAATGAATACTGCCAATATGGCTGGCAGATGGAGTTCCGCCCACTGAAGAATCCTTGATACTTCCCTCATTGCCAAGCGGCTTCGAGTGCCACCTTGATGATTGATGTACGCCACCGTGAAGGCGTTATACGACTGTACTTGAACAGGTCTGTTCTATATTAAATGCTGGGCCAAGTTCAATGAGTTGAACACTGCCCGCACTTACAGAATGTTTATCGGGAGGAGAGACTCCTCCTTGGTCCACCGACCCTGAAGGAAGTGTTGCTCCAACACCACACCCCAACCTCTCAGACTGGCATCCGTTGTTAGAACCCAGTTGGAGATCCAGAAGGGACGACCCCTGCTCAATTGTTGGTCCTGAAGCACCAGCTCAGTGACAGACGGACCTCCGGAGACAAGGAGATCATTTGAGACCTAATCCGGTGAGGCAGGGCGTCCCATTTGGCAAGAATCAGCTTCTGCAGAGGGCAGGAATGGAATTGAGCATACTCCACCATGTCGAAAGCCGACACCATGAGTCCTAGCACTTGCATTGCCGAATATATCGACACTTGTGGACGAGATAGGAAGCATCGAATCCTGTCCTGAAGCTTCAGGACTTTCTCCTAAAACAAGAACAACCGCTGGTTGTGAGTGTCCAACAACGCTCCCAGGTGCACCATGCTCTGAGCAGGGACCAGGGAAGATTTCTGCCAGTTGATGAGCCACCCGTGGGCTTGCAGAAACTGGATAGTCAGATCCAGATGGCATAGGAGAATTTCTGGGGAATTTTCCAGGATCAACAAGTCGTCCAGGTACGGTAGGATAGTGACCCCTTGACGGCGGAGCACAGCCGTCATTACCGCCATGACCTTGGTGAAGACTTGCGGAGCCGTGGTCAAACCAAAAGGTAATGCCCGAAATTGGTAATGGAGGTTGCCAACCGCAAACCTCAGGTATTGCTGATGCAACATTGCAATGGGAATATGCAGGTAAGCATCCTGTATGTCCAGGGAGACCATATAATCCCCAGGTTCCAATGCCAGAACAATAGAGCGAAGAGTTTCCATACGAAACTTGGAGACCTTCACAAATTTGTTCAAGGACTTGAGGTTGAGAATGGGCCGGGATGACCCATTCGGTTTCGGGACTAGGAACAGCGGTGAATAGTACCCTTTGCCTCTCTGAGCCAGAGGACCTGTACTACCACTCCTGTGTCCAGGAGGGACTGTACCACCGAATGAAGAGTTTTTTGCCTTCACCTGATCGAAGGGACGTCTGTCAGGCAAAATCGATGAGGGGGATAATTTTTGAAGGATACGGCGTAACCTCGAGTGACGATTTCCCATACCCAGGCATCGGAAGTGGTCTTCAACCATTCCTGGGTATATCTTAGAAGTCAACCCCGCACCCTGGCATCCCCCAGAGGGAGGCCCGCCCCGTCATGCGGCAGGCTTATCAGTCTTGGAAGCAGGCTGACGGGCAGTCCAGGCCCGTTTGGGTTTGGGATTATTGGGTTTGGAAGTGCGATCCTGTTTCGAGTACGCCTGACTCTTTGCTTTCCCTAAAGGACGAAAGGAGCGAAAGGAAGTACTCTTAGCCTTCGGTACCGAAGGAGCAGTACAAGGTAGACAGGCTGTTTTAGCAGAAGCTAAGTCAGCCACAATCTTGTTGAGGTCTTCTCCGAAAAGGATGTCTCCCTTAAAAGGGAGTACCTCCAGGGTTTTCTTAGAGTCCAGATCCACGGACCAGAACCGCAACCATAGAATCCAGCGAGACAGTATGGACGTAGTAGAAGCCTTGGCCGCCTGAATACCGGCATCAGAAGCTGCCTCTTTAATGTAATGAGAAGCTGTGACAATATACGATAAGCATTGTCTAGCATAATCAGAAGTGGTGGAAGACATCTCAGCTTCCAACTCCTGAGCCCACGCTTCAATAGTCTCTGCAGCCCATGTCGCTGCAATGGTGAGCCGATGCGCAGCACCTGCTAAGGTGTAAATAGCCTTTAAACAACCCTCCACATGCTTATCCGTCGGTTCTCATAAAGACGTGATGGTAGGTACTGGCAGAGCTGAGGATACCACTAGCCACGCCACTTGCGAATCCACTGGCAGGGGTGTTTCCCAATTTTTACTTAGCTCCGCAGCGAGGGGATAGCGAGCCAGCATCTTCTTGTGAGGCGTGAATTTCTTTCCTGGTTTTTCCCAGGACTCCTGACGTATGTCAACTAAATGATCAGAATGAGGTAAAACTTGTTTAACCACTTTCTGATGTTTAAATCTGTCCGGTTTCTTAGGGGCAGTATCAGGCTCTGGGTCATCAGTAAATTGAAGAATTATCCTGATAGCCTCCAACAAGTCAGAAACATCCACCTGTGAAACAGATTACCCATCAGAATTATCAGTATCAGAGTCTGTGGGGTAGGTATATACGCCATCTTCATCAGACGAGGTGTCTGGGACGTTGGTGGATTGTGAGGAAGTAATAGCCCGCTTAGAGGACCCCTTGGTCTTAGGCGGACGAGGGTGAGATTCAGTGGCGTGCGGTGAGGTCAGTGGCTGGTGAGGCACTACAGCCATAATGTCCGCTGGATTCCTGCCGATGACCCCTACCGCCGATGAGCCAATACCCGCTACTGCCTCTGAGCCGATGTCCGCTGCCACCGCCAATGGCTTACAAACTCGCCCACCATCAACTGACCCAGCCTTCTGCAACTAATTTGCATCTCAGTCCGATGCCGCCAATGCCCGCTGCCTGCCTGCTCATCATACTTGTGATATATTGTACATTTTTATAGAAAAAATAATAATAATTAATGTTTGGGACTGGGAAGGGAGTGGGAGGAGGACATGAATGCAATTTTGTTGTCCAGGGCTTCCATTAACTTAATGGAGAAGGGTCTGAATGGGTTAAAAAAAATGCGTGGGGTCCCCCCTCCTAAGTATAACCAGCCTCGGGCTCTTTGAGCCGGTCCTGGTTGTTTAAATACTGGGGAAAAAATTGGACAGGGGTTCCCCGTATTTACACAACCAGCACCAGGCTCTTAGTCCGGTCCTGGTTCCAAAAATACGGGGGACAAAAGATGTAGGGGTCCCCCGTATTTTTAAAACCAGCACCGGGCTCCACTAGCCAGAGAGATAATGCCACAGCCGGGGGACACTTTTATGTAGGTCCCTGCGGCCGTGGCATTACCCCCCCCAACTAGTCACCTCTGGCCGGGGTTTCCTGGATGAGTGGGGACCCCTTAAATCAAGGGGTCCCCCCCTCCAGGCACCCAAGGGCCAGGGGTGAAGCCCGAGGCTGTCCCCAGCACCCCTGAGCGGTGGGTGCCAGGCTGATAGCCATGTGTGTGAAAAAAGAATATTGTTTTTTGTTGTGGAACAACAAGGCCCAGCAAGCCTCCCCCGCTTGCTGGTACTTGGAGAACCTCAAGTACCCGCATGCGGGGAAATAACGGGCTCGCTGGTACCTGTAGTTCTACAACAAACAAAAATACCCAAATAAAAACACAACACACACACCGTGAAAGTAAAATTTTATTATAACATACTTACACACTCACACATACTTACCTACATCCCACGCCGGTCACGTCCACTTGTCCAGTAGAATCCAATAGGGTTTCCTGTAAAAATGAGAGAGAGATTACTTACCTACATCCCACGCCGGTCACGTCCACTTGTCCAGTAGAATCCAATAGGGTAGGGGGACCTGTAAA
Source organism: Pseudophryne corroboree (assembly GCF_028390025.1). Taxonomy (NCBI): domain Eukaryota; kingdom Metazoa; phylum Chordata; class Amphibia; order Anura; family Myobatrachidae; genus Pseudophryne; species Pseudophryne corroboree. The sequence goes on along the minus strand of NC_086454.1, from coordinate 118,652,290 downwards.
AATGAACATTATACTTACAGATCCACAGGGGAGAGAGAGAGAGACATCTGAGACAGCATAGATCAGATCACAGAAGACGAATGACATCAGAGGAGGGAGAGAAGATGAATGACATCAGAGGAGGCAGACAGAGAAGACGAATGACATCAGAGGGGGAACACGGGAGGGACGGGGAAAGGAGAGAGAGAGAGAGCATGTGATATGTTGATGTAAAATGTATACATCAAATACCGCTAAAAATTAATAAATGCAGCATAACCCAGTAATTAGTCCAACATGAAGCAGTCAGGAAACTAGTTTTAGAAAGGAATAAATAGCCTTAACTAATCATTTACCTCCCTTCACCTAAAAGCCACTGCTCAAAAAAATAAACACTGTGTTAATCTAACCTGCTGCTGCTGGAGAACGGAGCCGCGGAGAAGGACGGTGGGATAGCCGCACGGATTGCAGCGGCTGTCAGGTGAGCAGGAGGACGGGAGGACACCGCTGCTGACTGTGCGGGAGCCGGCGGAGGAGGACGGGGGGAGAGCCGCACACACTGCAGGCCCACCGCTGCTCCCAGCTACGTCCAAGGCACTCACCGCCGGGACCCGCCGCCTCCAGCGCCGCATGTGGGTGATTGGACAAGCGGATCCAGCCCTGGATCCGCTGTCCAATCACAGGTGCCTCGCTGACATGGGGGTGGTGTCCCTGTCAGCGAGGCACTTGTTTAAGTGCCGCTTTCCATATATTTTTTAATGGGCTTTTACAGCCCTGTGCTTGGCCCCGCCCCCGCTCTGTCCCGTTCCCATTATCCACGGGAGGCACTGCTATCAGTGCCTCCCAAAGTACTTGAAGGACCTACAATTATTAGAATAAAATAAAGAAGATACTTATGACACAGAATATGTGTCATAAGTATCTTCTTTTTATTATTTTAATAATTAATCACAGGGGAGGCACTGCCTCCCCTGCCTGCACGTCCCTGGTGAGATTTCTGTTTAGTCAGTGATTGGTTCAATTGCTGTAACTGAGTGGACAGTTGATTTGCCCATGGCGGATTAACCGCAGGGACCATAAGTGGTTGCACCGGCACAGGAGGTCCCATAGGGGGCGTAAGTCTAGTTACCAGCGTATTCAATAACGTGGAGAAAGTAGCCCAAGGTGGGTCATTATGAACCCCCGTTGCTACGGTCCCACTGGGGGGTAGGGAATCCCCAGAACCTGAACCCTCTGCTGTTATGTTTTCCTCTAATGTGTCTGCAGCGTCACCACCACGCAATGTGGGATCAGCCCCAGCTCCGTAGCCTTTTGTAGCTGACATCTCTAAAAGCTCAATTCAAGGCAACCCAGTACAATATCAGCATCACAACACCCGACAAGTACCCCCTGTGTAGTGTATTAGCACAGAGTTCCAGAGGTATATGGTGACAAAGAAAAATACACAATAAGTATATCTTGTGAAACACCTATATTAAGTAATAATCCTGACGCACTTAGCCCCCCTCAGGTTACAGAATATAAGGATAACAATCTGAGTGAGATACACGAAATGGAGGTCACACAGCAGCTATATGCACACACACAGTACAATGCAGAAATTATGACATGCAATAAAACTGCACTGGACTAGCAATACAGAGTAATACTAAGTACAGCTATACACTCAATAGATATAACAATGCACAGTAAAGACTGGATGTATATCACCGGGTACTTGTACTAAATAACCCTAATTAAATGCACTTTTTTTTAACTAACACTGTCAACAGACATGTAGAATACTTAAGTGTCCTGTAAAATGCACAGCGCTGACATGCAGGCGGCTTTACAGAGGAGGATTTGCCCAAACAGTTGCAGGATCAGCTCAGCTTGTCCTAGTGGCGCCCAAACGCTGACAGGAAGTGAGGGAGAGAGAGATATGCAGCTCCAGGGCGAGAACATTTACTCTAAATGGTGCCCTGGGGCTGGGGGAGAGGGCCTACAGGTCAGAGCCTTATCCCCTTGCTGGACTTCACCACCGGGTACTGTGGGCCTTAGCAAACGGATTTTTGAGAGCACCCGACCTGTGCCCTTGCCCTGGTGGTCTAGTGGGGTCACTGTATTGCCACAGTGTCCACGTCAGCGCGCGCGGCCCGTCTCCTACCGGCCGCGCCGGATCGCGGTTTACAGCGGGTCCCGCCTGGGGGACCCACTTACCTCCTGCCTGAATGCAGCCACGCGATCCTGGAGAGCTGCGGTGGTGTGTGTGCCTGACCGAAGAAAAACGGAGCCTCCGCTGTAAGTACCCGGCAACCAGGGAGCGGGAGTATACAGCGCCGCTGGGGGAGGTGATGGAGCTGCAGCAGGAGATGTGAGACTGACATCTAACACTCACAGTGTCTCTGCGGCAGCCCTTGAAGTCTTCATTTTTCACTTAAAAAAGCTCTTCTGAGGGATGCTGGAGCAGCCCACCTGTTGTATGCCTGCACTGCATGGCACCAACTACAAAACTGAGCTCCTGTGCACGGAGGCGGGGTTATAGAGGAGGCGGCGCTATGCATTCTGGAACAGTCAACGCTTTTAGCCTGTTGGTGCCTCGGATCAAGATCCTACTCTACACCCCAATGTCATTCCCTGTGGAGCCCAGTGTACCCCGCAGCAGAAATTGATTTGATTTCGATTTCTCTTCTGTTCATTCACTTTGCATTTTGTTAATTAATAAAAATAAACTATTAACACTTATATAAATTTTTACCGCATTCTTACTTTGCAATGTTTCGACACCTGCCTAAAACGTTTGCACAGTATTGTGTATGTACACCACAACTGAAATACTGGTGCCATAATGTGACAAAAACGTTAAAAAAAAACCCTTTTAAATACCATAATAGGATCTTCATTTTTCAAGTTTCCGAAATCCTAGTTTGTCCTGCCACACAAAGTAAACTATAAAGTATAACTATACTGGCATACAGGGAGGTTAAAGTCTATTAAAATGACTGATTTTGTACACCTGCTCCTCACTGCTGATGAACACATTACGTCCGAATGTGTCCGTTTCTGATTAAGGCTATTGACCTAACAGAGGAAAACATTAGTGCCGAGATCTCTGCTTTTCAGTCTTTACCCTGCAGCTCCGAGACATCCCAATACCCAGATTCATTTCAGAAGATGACTGCAGTGAATAACAATGTTTCGCTCCTGTTCAGACCCCTCCCTAACTGCTTATTTTTATTTGGAATTACTTTTTCTTGAATTGCATGTAATCCCATCATTCTGTCCTCAACCCACAATGTCCCCCTAGGAGATACTGTTCAGGGAGAAAGACCTCATTAGGATTCTCCCACAATCTTTAGAAATCTGTTTTATCTAGGAGTGGAACACATACTGTAGGAAGGCAGGCTTTGCTTACTAGTTTGTGTTAATCACTTCATAGCACTGAATTCTGCCTGTCGCTGAAACCTTATTCTTAAGACCTTGAATAAAGCGAAATCCAAGGCAGCCCTTACCGAGTATGTCACAAAGAAAGTGCAATGTAATATGTACATACTGTGCACCCTACCACATAGCTAATGTATTATTATTTATTTATCAACAGTTTCTCATATAGCGCAGCATATTCCGTTGTACTTTACAACTGGGACATCAGTAATAAAATAAAACTGAGTATAAACAGACAGACAGAGGTAGGAAGGCCCTGCTGGCAAACTTACAATCTATAGGGAAATAGGCATTGATACACAAGGATAGGTGCTATCTACTGCATAATGGTCTACCACATTGAAAAGGTGATTAATGCATACCTCCCAACTGTCCCGATTTCAGCGGACAGTCCCGCTAATTGGACACTGTCCCTCCCGCGGGTCCCAGTGTCCCGCGGGCGGTGGTGGGGCAGTTGGAAGAGGTAGTGTTCACCACTGCTCTGCCTTGCAAAGCAGCCGGTGATCACACAAAATGCGCACGGCATCTATCAGCACAAGGAGGGGAGCTGGGGGCTGTCCAGCAGCCCACGGAGCGCTGGACACGCCCCCAAAATGCCAAAAATGAGGGTTTCTGCAATAGGCCCCACCCCTTACCATGAGGCCTCGCCCCTCTACCCAAAGCTCCAACCCATTCCGGCCGTGACCGCGCCTTTGGCGCGCCATGTCCCTATTTCCATGGGACAGAGGATGGGCGGTATGGGCTATGTGATATGGTCACCCAGCAATGTTGGCCAAGGGTCAAGAGGGTGTGAAAGTGAAGAAAGATAAAACATGTGAAGTAATGTGTAGAATGTACAGAGGGGATGTAATTAGATAGGGAGGCTTATGGGGGAGGTTATGTGGCTGGGTCCGGAATTTTATAAGCTTGTCTGAAGAGGTGAGTTTTCAGGGAATGTTTGAAGGTTTAGAGACTAGAGGTGAGTCTTATTGTCCGTGGTAGGGCATTCCACAGAGTGGGCACAGCCTGGATTAAGGGGTCTATTTACTAAGCTTTGGATGGAGATAAAGTCGACAGAGATAAAGTACTACCAGCCAATCCGCTCCTAACTCCTAACTGCCATACCACAGGCTGTGTTTGCAAAATGACAGTTAGGAGCTGATTGGCTGGTACTTTATCTCCGTCAACTTTATCTTCATCCAAGGTTTAGTAAATAGACCCCTTTGTCCTGTAATTTTGAGTGGGAGAGATGTATGTTAGTGCAGGTTGGTTAATAATGTAAATACCTAAACAGCCAAACATGTGGCAGCAAAGCAAGAAATAACAGCATTTCAGTATGGTTAAGAGGTTCAGTTGTTGTTTTTTTAGGCCACACGCTCGAATGGGGAAGAAAAGTCATCCAAGTGACTTTGACTGTGGAAAAATTGTTGATGGCAGCCTGTCTTGTGCCAATAACTTAGGTTTCTGATGGTTGCATAAAGATGTGGGGTATTATTTCCCGGCACGTCAAGCCCAATACAAACTGAGCATTATATATATGCTACAGACTACCTGATTATTGTTGCAGACCATAGCATCCCACAGCCGACCTATCTTCTAATGAATCTGCATATGGAATACATATGGGGGGTAATTCCGAGTTGATCGCAGCATCAAATTTTTTAGCAGTTGGGTAAAACCATGTGCACTGCAGGGGGGGGGGGGGGGGGGGGGGGGGCAGATATAACATTTGTAGAGAGTTAGATTTGGGTGGGTTATTTTGTTTCTGTGCAGGGTAAATACTGGCTGCTTTATTTTTACACTGCAATTTAGATTGCAGATTGAACTCACCCCACCCAAATCTAACTCTCTCTGCAAATGTTATATCTGCCACACCTGCAGTGCAAATGGTTTTGCCCAACTGCTGACAAATTTGATGCTGCGATCAACTCGGAATTACCCCCATGGTCTGCAACACTAATCAGGTAGTTCCAGTAGGATAATGAACCAGGGGGGTAAATCGGCTGTGCAAATGGATTCTTCGTAAAACCCATCGCACAGCAACGATCCGCTTTGTACCCGTGCAACGCGCCTGCACATTGCGGTGCATACGCATGCGCAGTTCTGACTTGATCGCAGCGCTGCAAAAAACGCTAGCGAGCGATCAGGTCTGAATTACCCCCCCATATCACGAAAGACACATCATCACCAGATGGCTCATGAGAATGCGACTGAATCAGGCCCAGTTGTTATTCTGTGCTGGTCACAGAGTATCGAAGTTCGGTGCACTGCACATGCGCAGGATGCAGTAAGACTGCACACGTTAGATGATTGACAGTCTGCAGCCTGTTGGGGCTGGCGATGGTCTCTGTTTCACAAAATGGAGGCGTGTCGCTCCATTTTGAGGGAGTGCCGAGGCCAAGATCTTCAGTCTTCCAATGGATATTTCCAGAACCTAGCGACGCAGCTGATGCGGACAGTCTGCATAACCTCAAGGAAATTCAGCCTGCCAATGGTATAGCAGAGTGATCAGATGCTGCAGTGGACATTTATGTGCCTGTAGTTCTTGGAAGTAATAAGCCGGGTACACACTAATCGATGTGTGTACCCGGCAATATTGGCTGTGGCGGGGACCGGGTGGGTTGCCGGCATGGCAAGTGCACACACTCTTGACGATGCCGTCGGGGAGGTAGCGACGGTGGGAGCGGGGGCCATGCTGCAGCCCTCGTTAACGAGGTCCTACCTCTTCTGAACTGTGCAGATGATGGAGGGGGTCGTTAACCCGCGCACCGTTAACGATGTTGAGTGTACACACTAGATGAGATAGTAAAAGATATCGCTCAGAAGGGCCCTTCTGAGCGATATCTTTTACTTTCTCGTCTAGTGTGTGTGGGGCTGAACAAAAGATCACAGCCAAGGCAAACCTCGTTTTAGAAATGTTACAAAGCTGAAATTAGACGGGTTCCATTTGTATAGAAGCACAGGGAAATCAGACTACACAGCATTCCTGGGGTGCCTTAGGGCATTTGCAGGGGTGCCATAGTTTGGTGGTCCAGTACCACTTAAAATTATTTATGGTCAACAGACAAAACCAGTGCTTGTGGCTTCCCATAATGAAACACGTGGACACCAAGCGAATACTCTCCCTTGCCACATAAGCGAACCCAAAGATGACATAAACACAATTTACTTAATTTCATATATTTTCTGATTTTCACAATGAAACTTTTGGCCTAGGGGTGGCGTGAATTACATTCTGATGCTCTAGGGCGCAGTTATTCAAAAAGTTTGTGTGTCACTGGTGTACTCCATAGGATTACCAGAACTTTATTATAAAACCTGAACAGACCTTGAGCAGAAGTGCAATCATTAATACCCCTTTCACACTGCCAATGCCGGACCCCACCCGGAAATTGGAAGCGGGTCCTTCCCGAGTGGGATCCGGCATTGGCAGCTGCTGCTGGCTTCCCCGACCTGGCAATAAGTCGGGCGGGTTGCCATAGCAGCGGGAGGACGGAAGCAGGCGGCGGCGCTGGGAGATTAGATCATCTCCGCGCCGCCTCTCCCTATCTAGTAAATGGGTCCTGGGTCGCATCGACGCGGGAGCCCGTTTACGCAGCCACTGACCCGGTATTCAACCCGGGTATAACATTGCTTTATACCCGGGTTGAATTGCTGGGTCAGGCGACCGACGATTTCTGCAATGCCCCTTTCACACCGCACGCCGGCCCGTGTCGACCCAGCAATATGCCGGGTCGATACTGGGTTATTTGTGTGCTGTGAAAGGGGTATAACATGCTTGCAATACAGTAACATACCTCCTAACTGTCCCGATTTCAGCGGGACAGTCCCGCTATTCGGACACTGTCCCGCTGTCCCTCCCGCAGGTCTCAGTGGGGCAGTTGGGAGAACCAGTGAACACCGCTGATCTGGTCTGCAAAGCAGCCGGTGATCACTGAACAGTGCGGGGAAAAGAGGAAGGGGCTGCCTAGCTGCTCGGGGAGCGCTGGGCACGCCCCCAAAATAACAAAAAAACGGTGTTGTAGCACGATGCCCCGCCCCTTTCTCGCTAGGCTCTGTCCGATCTAATGAGGCCCCGTCCCCTTTCAGGCCGCGGCCGCGCGCATGTCTCGAACTGGGGTTAACAAAAGTTGGGAGGTATGCAGTAATAAAAATGCTATTATTTATTCCATAATGATCAGTGATTTTCTATTGAGTAAATATGATAGGACAGAGGTTAATATGCTAGAAAATAATGAATATGACCACATTTGGCTATCAGACACACTGAGACACATCGTGTACAGACGCTATTCTGCCAACAGGCCTCTAAATAGACAGAAATCTGCGCTTCCAGGTGTACATGACATGTGAGGGATTGTCGCAGGCTACAAGCAATACAATGGTGACAGATAAATCACATGCCACAAAGCACAGTTGATGTGTATACATTAGCTGCATTGAGCCACATGGGCAAATAATGGGTTATTAATTTAAATTAAAATAAAACTGTCTCTTGTCTTAGCTCGTTCTAGTGGAGATATTTAAAAGCTGACCCAATATATATATTAATTGCATCTTCATAGTACAATGCCCACTGGTGATACGCCCCTGGTCCAGCAACATACCCGCTGCTGGGAATCAACTAATTATGTCAGCATGCAGGCTTCCTTTCTGCATGTCTTCATTTAAGTGCTTAATTGAGAGACGTCCTCCACAAACACTTAATGACTTGCTAAAACTGTACATTTATGACAGTAAACCAAAACATTATAAAAGGTCAAATACTGACCTTTGATAATCACCACTTTACACAGAAACCTATAATAAAAACTGCAGTAAATTATAATAATAGATCAATTAGTACAATATCCTGACAAGAGCACAGACGGTATCATTCTCTCTGCCAGAGTTTAAAGTCGTCTTGACAAGACTGGCAAGGTAGCCATGTATACTGTCTGTCTCTGTGGGATGCGGTCAACATCCCGCTGGACGGGATCCCGGCGGTCGAAATACCAACGCCGGAATCCCGACCGCCACAATCCCGACATATTCTCCCTCCGTGGGTGTCCACGACACCCATAGAGGGAGAATATAATAGTGTGCCGCGCGTAGCGAGGCACCGTGCCCGCAGCGTGGCGAGCGAAGCGAGCCCGCAAAGGGGTGCGTTCCGCTCGCCACCCCTGTCGGGATTGTGTGGTCGGGATTCCGGCGTCGGTATTTTGACTGCCGGGATCCCGTCCAGCGGGATTACGTACTGATCCCGTCTCTGTAGTCAGTCTGCAATGCTGAAGTGGCCAGATAAGATAAAGTACCAGGCCTGTCCCTGGCAGCAGGGAACACAAGCTAAGCTTGTCTCCTGACACAAACATACTTTCATAGAAGTGATTTTCCTACCAGTCTGAGAAGCAGACACTTTATTTTGGGGAAAGGTGGGGGCATAGGGTGCTGCAGTTCTATGTATAATTTATGAAGCTGAGCTGCAGAATAAGGTGATGGAGGAGCTGGTTTGCCTGTAGCTACTATAGCTCCTAATGACTACCCTAGAGATATTTCACCGGCATTAGTGGCTTTTTAAAACTTTGTTCCTCTAGAGCAGGAGTGGGCAATTATTTCAGCTGGGGGGCCGCTTAACACTTCCAGTGAATAGTCGAGGGACACACACAAAATATCTTGTGAATCGGGTCTGAACTGCGCATGCACCGCAGTCCCTACCCCCTTCCCCTGAACCTATATAGCAGTCCCTAACCCCCTCCCCCCCCCTCCCCTGAACCTATATAGCAGTCCCTACCCCTGAACCTATATAGCAGTCCCTTCCCCCCTCCCCCCCCCCTCCCCTGAACCTATATAGCAGTCCCTAACCCCCTTCCCCTGAACCTATATAGCAGTCCCTACCCCCCTTCCCCTGAACCTATATAGCAGTCCCTAACCCCCTAACCCCCCCTCCCCTAAACCTATATAGCAGTCCCTACCCCAGAACCTATATAGCAGTCCCTTCCCCCCTCCCCTGAACCTATATAGCAGTCCCTAACCCCCTTCCCCTGAACCTATATAGCAGTCCCTAACCCCCTTCCCCTGAACCTATATAGCAGTCCCTACCCCCCTTCCCTGAACCTATATAGCAGTCCCTTCCCCCCTTTCACCATCTATATAGCCGTTATCTCCCCTCCCCCCCCTCCCCTGAACCCATATTGCAGCTTAAGTACACATCCATTTCAGGTACTGGCTGGGCAGGGGGTTTACCTTTTTTTCACAGTGGAAGATGATCCGCTGCCTGATCCCCGCTGCCCGTGCTTGAGTGATGAGCACCGGAAATTTTTCGGGTTTTGTGTTTTGGTTTTGGGTTCGGTTCCGCGGCCGTGTTTTGGGTTCGAACGCGTTTTGGCAAAACCTCACCGAATTTTTTTTGTCGGATTCGGGTGTGTTTTGGATTCGGGTGTTTTTTTCAAAAAACCCTAAAAAACAGCTTAAATCATAGAATTTGGGGGTCATTTTGATCCCAAAGTATTATTAACCTCAATAACCATAATTTCCACTCATTTTCAGTCTATTCTGAACACCTCACAATATTATTTTTAGTCCTAAAATTTGCACCGAGGTCGCTGGATGGCTAAGCTAAGCGACCCAAGTGGCCGACACAAACACCTGGCCCATCCAGGAGTGGCACTGCAGTGTCACGCAGGATGGCCCTTCCAAAAAACACTCCCCAAACAGCACATGACGCAAAGAAAAAAAGAGGTGCAATGAGGTAGCTGTGTGAGTAAGCTAAGCGACCCTAGTGGCCGACACAAACACCTGGCCCATCTAGGAGTGGCACTGCAGTGTCACGCAGGATGGCCCTTCCAAAAAACACTCCCCAAACAGCACATGACGCAAAGAAAAAAAGAGGCGCAATGAGGTAGCTGTGTGAGTAAGCTAAGCGACCCTAGTGGCCGACACAAACACCTGGCCCATCTAGGAGTGGCACTGCAGTGTCACGCAGGATGGCCCTTCCAAAAAACACTCCCCAAACAGCACATGACGCAAAGAAAAAAAGAGGCGCAATGAGGTAGCTGTGTGAGTAAGCTAAGCGACCCTAGTGGCCGACACAAACACCTGGCCCATCTAGGAGTGGCACTGCAGTGTCACGCAGGATGGCCCTTCCAAAAAACACTCCCCAAACAGCACATGACGCAAAGAAAAAAAGAGGCGCAATGAGGTAGCTGTGTGAGTAAGCTAAGCGACCCTAGTGGCCGACACAAACACCTGGCCCATCTAGGAGTGGCACTGCAGTGTCACGCAGGATGGCCCTTCCAAAAAACACTCCCCAAACAGCACATGACGCAAAGAAAAAAAGAGGCGCAATGAGGTAGCTGTGTGAGTAAGCTAAGCGACCCTAGTGGCCGACACAAACACCTGGCCCATCTAGGAGTGGCACTGCAGTGTCACGCAGGATGGCCCTTCCAAAAAACACCCCCCAAACAGCACATGACGCAAAGAAAAATGAAAGAAAAAAGAGGTGCAAGACGGAATTGTCCTTGGGCCCTCCCACCCACCCTTATGTTGTATAAACAGGACATGCACACTTTAACCAACCCATCATTTCAGTGACAGGGTCTGCCACACGACTCTGACTGAAATGACGGGTTGGTTTGGACCCCCACCAAAAAAGGAGCAATTAATCTCTCCTTGCACAAACTGGCTCTACAGAGGCAAGATGTCCACCTCATCATCATCCTCCGATATATCACCATGTACATCCCCCTCCTCATAGATTATCAATTCGTCCCCACTGGAATCCACCATCTCAGCTCCCTGTGTACTTTGTGGAGGCAATTGCTGCTGGTCAATGTCTCCACGGAGGAATTGATTATAATTCATTTTAATGAACATCATCTTCTACACATTTTCTGGATGTAACCTCATACGCCGATTGCTGACAAGGTGAGCGGCGGCACTAAACACTCTTTCGGAGTACACACTTGTGGGAGGGCAACTTAGGTAGAATAAAGCCAGTTTGTGCAAGGGCCTCCAAATTGCCTCTTTTTCCTGCCAGTATAAGTACGGACTGTCTGACGTGCCTACTTGGATGCGGTCACTCATATAATCCTCCACCATTCTTTCAATGGGGAGAGAATCATATGCAGTGACAGTAGACGACATGTCCGTAATCGTTGTCAGGTCCTTCAGTCCGGACCAGATGTCAGCATCAGCAGTCGCTCCAGACTGCCCTGCATCACCGCCAGCGGGTGGGCTCGGAATTCTGAGCCTTTTCCTCGCACCCCCAGTTGCGGGAGAATGTGAAGGAGGAGATGTTGACAGGTCGCGTTCCGCTTGACTTGACAATTTTGTCACCAGCAGTTCTTTGAACCCCAGCAGACTTGTGTCTGCCGGAAAGAGAGATCCAAGGTAGGTTTTAAATCTAGGATCGAGCACGGTGGCCAAAATGTAGTGCTCTGATTTCAACAGATTGACCACCCGTGAATCCTTGTTAAGCGAATTAAGGGCTCCATCCACAAGTCCCACATGCCTAGCGGAATCGCTCTGTGTTAGCTCCTCCTTCAATGTCTCCAGCTTCTTCTGCAAAAGCCTGATGAGGGGAATGACCTGACTCAGGCTGGCAGTGTCTGAACTGACTACACGTGTGGCAAGTTCAAAAGGTTGCAGAACCTTGCACAACGTTGAAATCATTCTCCACTGCGCTTGAGACAGGTGCATTCCACCTCCTATATCGTGCTCAGTTGTATAGGCTTGAATGGCCTTTTGCTGATCCTCCAACCTCTGAAGCATATAGAGGGTTGAATTCCACCTCGTTACCACTTCTTGCTTCAGATGATGGCAGGGCAGGTTCAGGCGTTTTTGATGGTGCTCCAGTCTTCTGTACGTGGTGCCTGTACGCCGAAAGTGTCCCGCAATTCTTCTGGCCACCGACAGCATCTCTTGCACGCCCCTCTCGTTTTTTTTTTTTAACTGAAGAAATTTTATTAGAGAGATTTTTCAGTACAGAGCATACATAACAGATTAAAGACGAACAAAGTCAATATCATAGTAGTAGTACGTCTGTAAACTGTAATACAGGGTAACAATACTAGAAAGTATATAAAAAAAAAACAGGAACAAAAGGAGAATAGTGGAAAGAAGGAAGAGAGAAGATAAAAGAAGAGAGAAACATAAAATATAGGAGATGCTGGCAGTCAATATTTCAGGGAAGATGTAGAGAGCTTACACATATATAGGATCTGGACTGAACACTGGGCAGATAATTAGGAAACCAGAAACGGCTCATGTATATTGACCTATCCTATGATATTCAGTACTACCAAGTCTGTGTCAGAAGGGCTCGACCTCATAATTTCAACCATTAATAGAAACGGAAAAGTAAAACATTCACATAATACAAGACAGAGCGTTTCGGGGAGCAATAAAGGAGGAATAATAATCAGACCAAGGTAACCATTTGAGCAAAGGGGACTGGGGAGCTAAGGAATATTTAACACTCATAGTTTCCATTTCAAAATTGCGCTGGATTGATGCTATAATTTTGGACAAGTGCGGTGGGTCTGTTCTTTTCCAATATTGCGCAATGGCGGATCTAGCGGCTATGAGAATTTGTCCCACAACATAAGAGTGTTCAGAGGATACAGAGGGGGGGAAATAATGCAAAAAAACAATCTCAGGACGAGGAGGAAGGGTCACCTTTGTAACTTTTTCAATCAGTCCAAATACATCCGTCCAAAGCGGACTAATAATCGGGCATGTCCAGAATATATGTATTAAGGTACCATCAGATCCACAATGTCTCCAACAGAATTTAGAGGAATCAGGCCAAATCCTATGAAGTTTATCTGGAGTGTGATAAAGGCCATGGATTAGCTTAAACATCATTTCAGTGTGGTTAATGCACCGGGACATTTTAAAGATATTCATGAAAATTTTGTTCCATTCATGATCTGTCAGAGGGATATTAAACTCCGTCTCCCAACGTGTTTGAATATGTAATTTCACATCATTATGTTGAGAAAGGAGAGTAACATACCACTGAGATATACCGCCTTTGTGATTTATGGTGGAAAACTTAGCCAAGATATATGGAGGGGGAGTAAGGGAGGAGAGAGAAGCAGGTATGTTCGTCATTATCCAATGTCGAATGCGGAGATATTTATAAAAGTCCTTTGCCGGTATTGAGTGTTGGGATTGTAACTGTTGGAAAGTTTTAAGTCCTGAATCATCGTATAAGTCCTTGATCAGTCGAATGCCAAGCTCCCGCCAGCTCCGCAAAGAGAGATCCGGGAGTAATTTAGAAATCGCTAAAAGGGATAAGTGTGAGGAAGGTAAAGGACAGTCACCCAAATTAGTGACCAATCTGTCCCAGACTTTAAGAGAATCAGTTACACTCCTCATAGTTTTAGTAGAAGGGGGTCTATGAGTAGGTTTGACCCAAATTAAATCTGGGAGAGGAAAGTCTGAGCATATATGCCTTTCAATGTCAACCCAGGGTTTTACAGGATCTGTCCGAAGCCAGTCCTTCAACTGATCAAGGAGACACGCATGTTGATAAAGTTCAAGATTAGGGAAAGCGAGACCACCGCTACCTTTGGATCTGAACAAGCGAGATCTAGCTATCCTGGATTTTTTACCCTTCCAAATATAAATAGACATAACGGAGTAAAATTTGTTAAGTAGAGCAAGCGGGACTAAATAAGGTATGGCTCTGAACAAATAAAGAATTTTAGGGAGAAGCATCATTTTTATCGAGGAAAGCCGTCCTAACCAAGAAATCTCATAATTTATCCACTGTTTAGTGAGGGCTTTGAACTGGCCTAAGAGAGGGAGATAATTACAATCAACCGCGGAATGGGATCTGGAGGGAATCCTGATCCCAAGATACTGGAGGGAAGAGTCTTGCCAGGCATAATTATATGTAGATTGTAGGGATTGAAGTGGGATTGGATCAATATCGAAGGCTAGCGCCTCTCTTTTAGTTGTGTTTAGTTTGTAGTAGGAGACTTCAGAGTAGGCCTGAAGAATATCGTGAATAGCTGGAAGAGAGGACTCAGGTTTAGTTATAAACAACAGGATGTCATCTGCAAACAGGCAAATCTTATGTTGTGTAGGACCTATATGAACCCCACTAACAAGAGTAGAAGACCTAATTTTCTCTGCCAGAGGTTCTATTGCTAGGACAAAAATTAGTGGCGACAGTGGACATCCCTGGCGAGTGCCGTTAGCGATGGGGAAGGGATCAGATAAAAACCCATTACTAAAAACACGCGCCGAGGGTTGTGTGTATAGACGCAGAACATTATTTAAGAATTGTCCCGAGAACCCAAACCTGGCAAGAACTTCGGACATGTATATCCAATGAATCCTGTCGAAAGCTTTCTCTGCGTCAAGAGAGAGCAGTAGTAGTGGCTCCCGATGTGTGGAGTGAGCTTCTAGAAGAGAAAATACTCTCCTAGTATTATCAGGGGCTTGGCGACCGACAGTGAAACCCACCTGATCTTGATGTATCAAAGTGGGGATCAATGGGTTCAGTCTATTCGCAAGCAGTTTGGCATATAGCTTAATATCCGTATTTAAGAGTGCTATGGGTCTATAATTTGCGCAGACAGATGGGTTCTTGCCAGGCTTGAGAATCGTGATCACCTGTGCCTCCAACATTTCTCCAGGGAAAGGGTTAGAGGAAGCATCATTGTACAAATTAGGAAGAAGTGGGGAAAGTGAATCTTGGAAAGTAATATAAAAGAGATTAATAAACCCATCTGGGCCGGGGGCCTTGTCCTTTTTGAGGGTCTTCAGAGAAGCCTGGATTTCGTTCTCAGTCCAGGGTGTGCAAAGTGTGGAGGCATCATCGGGGGAAATGGAAGGCAAATTAATGGAATCCAGGAAAGACCGTATTAACTGTAGGGAAGGTTGAGGGGTGAGGGGGTCATGTTTAAGGTTATATAGTTTCCTATAATATGAAGCAAATTGGTTTGCAATATCTTTAGGGTTCAAGGTCAGTGATCCATCCGGGTTAGTCAAATTTTTAATTCTATTGATAAGATTTTTCCCTCTAAGTTTCCGCGCCAATAGTTTACCAGCTCTATTGCCTAACGTGTAGTATTTTTGATTTAATTTGGAGACCGCTCTTTGTACGTGTGAAAGGTACAGATTATTCAGTTTCCTCTTTGCTTCAGTCAGGGACGTAAGGATGAGATCGTCTGTAGGGGACTGTTTATGTTTGGTTTCTAAAGTCGAGACCGCCAACTCATAGGCCAATTGGACCTCCTTATCACGGCGCGCTATATGAGCCGAAGCATGAATAGCTGCTCCTCTCAGGACTGCCTTAAGGGCACACCAATGATTGGAAACAGAAGTATCAGCAGGGCTGTTGGTGTCCAGATAAGAGGACAAGGCCTCCCGTAGTATAGAGACTCCGTCTTCATCTTTCAAAATATAATCCCGCAACCTCCAAGGGCGAGGAGGGGAGGTAGACGGTTTGTATGACCAGGACCAAATTAAAGGTGCATGGTCAGACCACGAGATCGGTAATATTTTAACAGTGGGGATCGATTGTAATGTCCATTTATCCGTCAGGAGCAAATCAATCCTAGAATAGGATCTGTGCACCGACGAATAAAACGTGTAATCTCTGGCACCAATGTTCCTGACTCTCCAAGCATCATATAAATCAAATTCAGTCAGTAAGTGCGAGAAGGAGGAAGCTAGAGATTTGGCCGTGTTGGCAGATTGTTTATCAAGTTTCGAAGATTTATCTAAATGAGGGTCAGGAGCTAAGTTAAAGTCACCCATAAGAAAAGTCGCACCTTTCCTAACACTCAAAAAACCAAATAAGACAGCGCTTCTCACTTTGTATAAATTGAATTCCTTTTACTTTTAAATATACAATTAATACAGTCAGATACTGGCCAGTATCAATATACACATTAAATTAAAAATATACAATAAAAACATTTGACAAAGAATATAACATTTTATCTAGAGCGCATTGGTATCGTCTAAATATATAATCCATATATATTATATGGCATGATCCCAATATCGCTTTAAATAAACAATAAATTTAATTAAGCAATCAAAACAATTTATAACTCTACACACTCCGATTATTAAAACCACGTCTAACTAATGCTAGATGTTAATAGAGCAAGCAGCTGATGGTTAGTAATAAAAGTCCGCATATGCAAGGAATAAAGAGTTAGAAGTGTGAGTAATTAGTCAAGCAAGCAGCTGATGGTTAATTGTAAAGTCCGCATGTATAAGTTGTTAAGCAAACGAGAATTTTATAAGCAGAGATGATGATTGCTTAGAATCCATACATACTATAGGCAGTTTTTAGTATGTTTTGTAAATTGTTAGTATTCTGACAATCTCAGTTTTGATAATCACAAAACAATTGCATAAATGGCTGGTTGAACACTAAAGTTCCAAATCCACCTTAGAGTACCTTTAGCTGTGTACCCAAATTTGTACCTCTCCTAAATATAGTGTGGGCGTTGCAGCCTCATCCCAGGAGTATAGTGGATAATGGAGACTCTTATGCAGCGTGTTCTTTTCAAATGCCTCTCCTCCGTATCACCAGCAATTGCCTCTCCTCCGTATTACCGGCAGTTAGATCCTCAGTACTGCAACAGGTAATAGATGATGGTTTTTAACCAAGTGTGAGTTTTCCAAACGCGTTTCTCCGCCTACCCTCCGGTCTCAGCGGCTTCCTCAGTGTATGAATAAATCCTTTCCATCAGCTGGGATTTAAATACCGGAATTCCCGGTTCGCGCATGCGCAACAGCGCCCGCGATTCAAGCCTCGTTTACATCCGAACTTACTTCCTGATTATAGGTGTCGTCATGGATACCGGAGCCACCAGTTCGCACATGCGCTGTAGTTCTCACCATTTAGACCTAGTTTTCATCAGGACTCCGATCTCACTTCCTGAGTATATATGTCGTCATGGATACCGGAGTCTTCTGCTCACACATGCGCTGTAGCGCATGCCGTTTAAATTATGATCTCATCAGGACTTGTTTTTCCAAACATATATCTCATCAATCTCTCATCCAAACCTCCTTTCTAGGTTTATATTAACCACAACTTCTTATAGTATACTTATTAAAATTCTCATTTTGATCTTAGTTTACTATAAATCATAACAAATTATATTTCAGCCTTTCATCAACTAATTAGCATCATATGGCACAACTGATCCTTCAAAAATATTATAAAGATATATCCATAATGTATGTTTCACTCAATCCCCCTAGGTTTTTCTCTTGATACATAATGGAAATTTATTATTTAACCCTCCAATTATTATAAGAATAAATCAATAATGTATGTTTCACTAGATCCCATTGAGTTCTACTGTATCATTTAGCCCAGAGGGCATTAAAGTCTCCATTTTATATATCCAGTATGCCTCTCTCCTGCATAATCGGTTGAACCGATCACCTCCCCTTGTAGTATTTTTAATATGTTCTATCGCAATCATGGTGCAATTGTCAAAGTTAGAATGTTGACACTGTATAACATGACTAGACAGTGGATGTTTGGCTCCTTTCAGAACGTTCCTTCTGTGTTCCATATATCTCACATGCATAGTGCGTGTAGTCCTCCCTATATATTGTGCTCCACATTTGCAAGTAATTAAATAGATGATATAGATTGACCCACAGTTAAGAAAGTCTTTAATCTGAAACACTTCACCAGTACTTGATGAAGTATACGTTATACTTTTTCTCAACCCATTTTTGCAAGACAAACATTTTGGTTTCCCACATTTGTGGAATCCCGGTGGTTTTGTAGGCAACCACATCCCCTCCAGTGCAGGCTTCTTTTTTACTCTCTCAAAATGACTAGGTACCAGAATGGACCGTAAATTTTCAGCCTTCCGAAAAATCATCCCCCTCCTATGGTCTAACTGTGGTTTCAATACCTCGTCCATCATCAAGAGGGACATATTCCTTCTTACTGTTTGTTGAATCTTATGCGCACAACTGTTATATTGTGTGACAAACATCATATTTCTTTTATTTTTATTTTTTAGTTCATAATCAATTACCGGGTTATTTTCAGTTATTCTTTTTTTAGGTTCTAACAATACAGCTCGGTCGAGCTGTTCCACTTCCCTTAGAGCTCCTTCCAATAATGAAGGTGGATAACCCTGTTCTATAAAGGATGTCATGAGTGTATTCGCTTGTATCCTATACATTGATACAGATGAACAGTTTCTTCGTATCCGGATAAATTGACCCCTGGGGATATTGAGCGCCTGAAATTTTTCGGGTTTTGTGTTTTGGTTTTGGGTTCGGTTCCGCGGCCGTGTTTTGGGTTCGAACGCGTTTTGGCAAAACCTCACCGAATTTTTTTTGTCGGATTCGGGTGTGTTTTGGATTCGGGTGTTTTTTTCAAAAAACACTAAAAAACAGCTTAAATCATAGAATTTGGGGGTCATTTTGATCCCAAAGTATTATTAACCTCAAAAACCATAATTTACACTCATTTTCAGTCTATTCTGAATACCTCACACCTCACAATATTATTTTTAGTCCTAAAATTTGCACCGAGGTCGCTGTGTGAGTAAGATAAGCGACCCTAGTGGCCGACACAAACACCGGGCCCATCTAGGAGTGGCACTGCAGTGTCACGCAGGATGTCCCTTCCAAAAAACCCTCCCCAAACAGCACATGACGCAAAGAAAAAAAGAGGCGCAATGAGGTAGCTGTGTGAGTAAGATTAGCGACCCTAGTGGCCGACACAAACACCGGGCCCATCTAGGAGTGGCACTGCAGTGTCACGCAGGATGTCCCTTCCAAAAAACCCTCCCCAAACAGCACATGACGCAAAGAAAAAAAGAGGCGCAATGAGGTAGCTGACTGTGTGAGTAAGATTAGCGACCCTAGTGGCCGACACAAACACCGGGCCCATCTAGGAGTGGCACTGCAGTGTCACGCAGGATGTCCCTTCCAAAAAACCCTCCCCAATCAGCACATGATGCAAAGAAAAAGAAAAGAAAAAAGAGGTGCAAGATGGAATTGTCCTTGGGCCCTCCCACCCACCCTTATGTTGTATAAACAAAACAGGACATGCACACTTTAACCAACCCATCATTTCAGTGACAGGGTCTGCCACACGACTCTGACTGATATGACGGGTTGGTTTGGACCCCCCCCAAAAAAGAAGCAATTAATCTCTCCTTGCACAAACTGGCTCTACAGAGGCAAGATGTCCACCTCATCTTCACCCTCCGATATATCACCGTGTACATCCCCCTCCTCACAGATTATCAATTCGTCCCCACTGGAATCCACCATCTCAGCTCCCTGTGTACTTTGTGGAGGCAATTGCTGCTGGTCAATGTCTCCGCGGAGGAATTGATTATAATTCATTTTAATGAACATCATCTTCTCCACATTTTCTGGATGTAACCTCGTACGCCGATTGCTGACAAGGTGAGCGGCGGCACTAAACACTCTTTCGGAGTACACACTTGTGGGAGGGCAACTTAGGTAGAATAAAGCCAGTTTGTGCAAGGGCCTCCAAATTGCCTCTTTTTCCTGCCAGTATAAGTACGGACTGTGTGACGTGCCTACTTGGATGCGGTCACTCATATAATCCTCCACCATTCTATCAATGTTGAGAGAATCATATGCAGTGACAGTAGACGACATGTCCGTAATCGTTGTCAGGTCCTTCAGTCCGGACCAGATGTCAGCATCAGCAGTCGCTCCAGACTGCCCTGCATCACCGCCAGCGGGTGGGCTCGGAATTCTGAGCCTTTTCCTCGCACCCCCAGTTGCGGGAGAATGTGAAGGAGGAGATGTTGACAGGTCGCGTTCCGCTTGACTTGACAATTTTGTCACCAGCAGGTCTTTCAACCCCAGCAGACCTGTGTCTGCCGGAAAGAGAGATCCAAGGTAGGCTTTAAATCTAGGATCGAGCACGGTGGCCAAAATGTAGTGCTCTGATTTCAACAGATTGACCACCCGTGAATCCTTGTTAAGCGAATTAAGGGCTGCATCCACAAGTCCCACATGCCTAGCGGAATCGCCTTCTTTTAGCTCCTTCTTCAATGCCTCCAGCTTCTTCTGCAAAAGCCTGATGAGGGGAATGACCTGACTCAGGCTGGCAGTGTCTGAACTGACTTCACGTGTGGCAAGTTCAAAGGGCATCAGAACCTTGCACAACGTTGAAATCATTCTCCACTGCACTTGAGACAGGTGCATTCCACCTCCTATATCGTGCTCAATTGTATAGGCTTGAATGGCCTTTTGCTGCTCCTCCAACCTCTGAAGCATATAGAGGGTTGAATTCCACCTCGTTACCACTTCTTGCTTCAGATGATGGCAGGGCAGGTTCAGTAGTTTTTGGTGGTGCTCCAGTCTTCTGTACGTGGTGCCTGTACGCCGAAAGTGTCCCGCAATTTTTCTGGCCACCGACAGCATCTCTTGCACGCCCCTGTCGTTTTTTAAAAAATTCTGCACCACCAAATTCAAGGTATGTGCAAAACATGGGACGTGCTGGAATTTGCCCATATTTAATGCACACACAATATTGCTGGCGTTGTCCGATGCCACAAATCCACAGGAGAGTCCAATTGGGGTAAGCCATTCCGCGATGATCTTCCTCAGTTGCCGTAAGAGGTTTTCAGCTGTGTGCGTATTCTGGAAAGCGGTGATACAAAGCGTAGCCTGCCTAGGAAAGAGTTGGCGTTTGCGAGATGCTGCTACTGGTGCCGCCGCTGCTGTTCTTGCGGCGGGAGTCCATACATCTACCCAGTGGGCTGTCACAGTCATATAGTCCTGACCCTGCCCTGCTCCACTTGTCCACATGTCCGTGGTTAAGTGGACATTGGGTACAACTGCATTTTTTAGGACACTGGTGAGTCTTTTTCTGACGTCCGTGTACATTCTCGGTATCGCCTGCCTAGAGAAGTGGAACCTAGATGGTATTTGGTAACGGGGGCACACTGCCTCAATAAATTGTCTAGTTCCCTGTGAACTAACGGCGGATACCGGACGCACGTCTAACACCAACATAGTTGTCAAGGACTCAGTTATCCGCTTTGCAGTAGGATGACTGCTGTGATATTTCATCTTCCTCGCAAAGGACTGTTGAACAGTCAATTGCTTACTGGAAGTAGTACAAGTGGGCTTACGACTTCCCCTCTGGGATGACCATCGACTCCCAGCGGCAACAACAGCAGCGCCAGCAGCAGTAGGCGTTACACGCAAGGATGCATCGGAGGAATCCCAGGCAGGAGAGGACTCGTCAGAATTGCCAGTGACATGGCCTGCAGGACTATTGGCATTCCTGGGGAAGGAGGAAATTGACACTGAGGGAGTTGGTGGGGTGGTTTGCGTGAGCTTGGTTACAAGAGGAAGGGATTTACTGGTCAGTGGACTGCTTCCGCTGTCACCCAAAGTTTTTGAACTTGTCACTGACTTATTATGAATGCGCTGCAGGTGACGTATAAGGGAGGATGTTCCGAGGTGGTTAACGTCCTTACCCCTACTTATTACAGCTTGACAAAGGGAACACACGGCTTGACACCTGTTGTCCGCATTTCTGGTGAAATACCTCCACACCGAAGAGCTGATTTTTTTGGTATTTTCACCTGGCATGTCAACGGCCATATTCCTCCCACGGACAACAGGTGTCTCCCCGGGTGCCTGACTTAAACAAACCACCTCACCATCAGAATCCTCCTGGTCAATTTCCTCCCCAGCGCCAGCAACACCCATATCCTCCTCATCCTGGTGTACTTCAACACTGACATCTTCAATCTGACTATCAGGAACTGGACTGCGGGTGCTCCTTCCAGCACTTGCAGGGGGCGTGCAAATGGTGGAAGGCGCATGCTCTTCACGTCCAGTGTTGGGAAGGTCAGGCATCGCAACCGACACAATTGGACTCTCCTTGTGGATTTGGGATTTCAAAGAACGCACAGTTCTTTGCGGTGCTTTTGCCAGCTTGAGTCTTTTCAGTTTTCTAGCGAGAGGCTGAGTGCTTCCATCCTCATGTGAAGCTGAACCACTAGCCATGAACATAGGCCAGGGCCTCAGCCGTTCCTTGCCACTCCGTGTGGTAAATGGCATATTGGCAAGTTTACGCTTCTCCTCCGACAATTTTATTTTAGGTTTTGGAGTCCTTTTTTTACTGATATTTGGTGTTTTGGTTTTGACATGCTCTGTACTATGCCATTGGGCATCGGCCTTGGCAGACGACGTTGCTGGCATTTCATCGTCTCGGCCATGACTAGTGGCAGCAGCTTCAGCACGAGGTGGAAGTGGATCTTGATCTTTCCCTAATTTTGGAACCTCAACATTTTTGTTCTCCATATTTTAATAGGCACAACTAAAAGGCACCTCAGGTAAACAATGGAGATGGATGGATTGGATACTAGTATACAATTATGGACGGGCTGCCGAGTGCCGACACAGAGGTAGCCACAGCCGTGAACTACCGCACTGTACTGTGTCTGCTGCTAATATATAGACTGGTTGATAAAGAGATAGTATACTCGTAACTAGTATGTATGTATAAAGAAAGAAAAAAAACCACGGTTAGGTGGTATATACAATTATGGACGGGCTGCCGAGTGCCGACACAGAGGTAGCCACAGCCGTGAACTACCGCACTGTACTGTGTCTGCTGCTAATATATAGACTGGTTGATAAAGAGATAGTATACTCGTAACTAGTATGTATGTATAAAGAAAGAAAAAAAAACCACGGTTAGGTGGTATATACAATTATGGACGGGCTGCCGAGTGCCGACACAGAGGTAGCCACAGCCGTGAACTACTGTACTGTGTCTGCTGCTAATATATAGACTGGTTGATAAAGAGATAGTATACTCGTAACTAGTATGTATGTATAAAGAAAGAAAAAAAAACCACGGTTAGGTGGTATATACAATTATGGACGGGCTGCCGAGTGCCGACACAGAGGTAGCCACAGCCGTGAACTACCGCACTGTACTGTGTCTGCTGCTAATATATAGACTGGTTGATAAAGAGATAGTATACTCGTAACTAGTATGTATGTATAAAGAAAGAAAAAAAAACCACGGTTAGGTGGTATATACAATTATGGACGGGCTGCCGAGTGCCGACACAGAGGTAGCCACAGCCGTGAACTACCGCACTGTACTGTGTCTGCTGCTAATATATAGACTGGTTGATAAAGAGATAGTATACTCGTAACTAGTATGTATGTATAAAGAAAGAAAAAAAAACCACGGTTAGGTGGTATATACAATTATGGACGGGCTGCCGAGTGCCGACACAGAGGTAGCCACAGCCGTGAACTACCGCACTGTACTGTGTCTGCTGCTAATATATAGACTGGTTGATAAAGAGATAGTATACTCGTAACTAGTATGTATGTATAAAGAAAGAAAAAAAAACCACGGTTAGGTGGTATATACAATTATGGACGGGCTGCCGAGTGCCGACACAGAGGTAGCCACAGCCGTGAACTACCGCACTGTACTGTGTCTGCTGCTAATATATAGACTGGTTGATAAAGAGATAGTATACTCGTAACTAGTATGTATGTATAAAGAAAGAAAAAAAAACCACGGTTAGGTGGTATATACAATTATGGACGGGCTGCCGAGTGCCGACACAGAGGTAGCCACAGCCGTGAACTACCGCACTGTACTGTGTCTGCTGCTAATATATAGACTGGTTGATAAAGAGATAGTATACTCGTAACTAGTATGTATGTATAAAGAAAGAAAAAAAAACCACGGTTAGGTCACTGGTATATACAATTATGGACGGGCTGCCGAGTGCCGACACAGAGGTAGCCACAGCCGTGAACTACCGCACTGTACTGTGTCTGCTGCTAATATATAGACTGGTTGATAAAGAGATAGTATACTCGTAACTAGTATGTATGTATAAAGAAAGAAAAAAAAACCACGGTTAGGTCACTGGTATATACAATTATGGACGGGCTGCCGAGTGCCGACACAGAGGTAGCCACAGCCGTGAACTACCGCACTGTACTGTGTCTGCTGCTAATATAGACTGGTTGATAAAGAGATAGTATACTACTAATATTATATACTGGTGGTCAGGTCACTGGTCACTAGTCACACTGGCAGTGGCACTCCTGCAGCAAAAGTGTGCACTGTTTAATTTTAATATAATATTATGTACTCCTGGCTCCTGCTATAACCTATAACTGGCACTGCAGTAGTGCTCCCCAGTCTCCCCCACAATTATAAGCTGTGTGAGCTGAGCAGTCAGACAGATATATATAATATTATATATAGATAATAGATGATGCAGCACACTGGCCTGAGCCTGAGCAGTGCACACAGATATGGTATGTGACTGAGTCACTGTGTGCTGTGTATCGCTTTTTTCAGGCAGAGAACGGATTATAAATAAAAGTGGTGGTCACTGGTCACTATCAGCAAAACTCTGCACTGTACACTACTGAGTACTCCTAATGCTCCCCAAAATTAGTAAATCAAGTGTCTCTCTAATCTATTCTAATTCTAAACGGAGAGGACGCCAGCCACGTCCTCTCCCTATCAATCTCAATGCACGTGTGAAAATGGCGGCGACGCGCGGCTCCTTATATAGAATCCGAGTCTCGCGATAGAATCCGAGCCTCGCGAGAATCCGACAGCGTCATGATGACGTTCGGGCGCGCTCGGGTTAACCGAGCAAGGCGGGAAGATCCGAGTCGCTCGGACCCGTGAAAAAAAAATAAGAATTTACTTACCGATAATTCTATTTCTCGGAGTCCGTAGTGGATGCTGGGGTTCCTGAAAGGACCATGGGGAATAGCGGCTCCGCAGGAGACAGGGCACAAAAGTAAAGCTTTTACAGGTCAGGTGGTGTGTACTGGCTCCTCCCCCTATGACCCTCCTCCAGACTCCAGTTAGGTACTGTGCCCGGACGAGCGTACACAATAAGGGAGGATTTTGAATCCCGGGTAAGACTCATACCAGCCACACCAATCACACCGTACAACCTGTGATCTAAACCCAGTTAACAGTATGATAACAGAGGAGCCTCTGAAAGATGGCTTCCTAAACAATAACCCGAATTAGTTAACAATAACTATGTACAAGTATTGCAGATAATCCGCACTTGGGATGGGCGCCCAGCATCCACTACGGACTCCGAGAAATAGAATTATCGGTAAGTAAATTCTTATTTTCTCTATCGTCCTAAGTGGATGCTGGGGTTCCTGAAAGGACCATGGGGATTATACCAAAGCTCCCAAACGGGCGGGAGAGTGCGGATGACTCTGCAGCACCGAATGAGAGAACTCCAGGTCCTCCTTTGCCAGGGTATCAAATTTGTAAAAATTTACAAACGTGTTCTCCCCTGACCACGTAGCTGCTCGGCAGAGTTGTAATGCCGAGACCCCTCGGGCAGCCGCCCAAGATGAGCCCACCTTCCTTGCGGAATGGGCCTTAACAGATTTAGGCTGTGGCAGGCCTGCCACAGAATGTACAAGTTGAATTTTGTTACAAATCCAACGAGCAATCGACTGCTTAGAAGCAGGTGCACCCAACTTGTTGGGTGCATACAGTATAAACAGCGAGTCAGATTTTCTGACTCCAGCCGTCCTTTAAATGTATATTTTTAAGGCTCTGACAACGTCCAACAACTTGGAGTCCTTCAAGTCGTCTGTAGCCGCAGGCACTACAATAGGCTGGTTCAGGTGAAACGCTGATACCACCTTAGGGAGAAAATGCGGACGCGTCCGCAGCTCTGCCCTATGTCGAATGGAAAATTAAATAAGTGCTTTTATAAAACAAAGCCGCCAGTTCAGATACTCTCCCGGCCGAAGCCAGGGCCAGTAACATAGTCACTTTCCATGTGAGATATTTCAAATCCACATTCTTTAGTGGTTCAAACCAATTGGATTTGAGGAAATCTAAAACTACATTTAGATCCCACGGTGCCACCTTAGGCACCACAGGAGGCTGTATATGCAGTACTCCTTTGATAAAAATCTGGACCTCAGGGACTGAGGCCAATTCTTTTTGGAAGAATATTGATAGGGCCGAAATTTGAACCTTAATAGATCCCAATTTGAGACCCATAGACAATCCTGATTGCAGGAAATGTAGGAAAACGACCCAGTTGAAATTCCTCCATCGGAGCACTCCGCTGCTCGCACCACGCAACATATTTTCGCCAAATACGGCGATAATGCTTCGCGGTGACTTCCTTCCTTGCCTTTATCAAGGTAGGAATGACTTCTTCTGGAATGCCTTTTCCTTTTAGGATCTGGCATTCAAACGCCATGCCGTCAAACGCAGCCGCGGTAAGTCTTGAAAAAGACAAGGACCCTGCTGAAGCAGGTCCCTTCTCAGAAGTAGAGGCCACGGATCGTCCGTGACCATCTCTTGAAGTTCCGGGTACCAAGTCCTTCTTGGCCAATCCGGAGCCACTAGTCTTACTCCTCTTTGCCGTATAATCCTCAATACCTTTGGTATGAGAGGCAGAGGAGGAAACACATATACCGACTGGTACACCCAAGGTGTTACCAGCGCGTCCACAGCTATTGCCTGCGGATCTCTTGACCTGGCGCAATACCTGTCCAGTGTTTTGTTGAGGCGAGACGCCATCATGTCCACCATTGGTTTTACCCAACGGTTTAATAGCATGTGGAAAACTTCTGGATGAAGTCCCCACTCTCCCGGGTGAAGGTCGTGTCTGCTGAGGAAGTCTGCTTCCCAGTTGTCCACGCCCGGGATGAATACTGCTGACAGTGCTATCACGTGATTCTCCGCCCAGCGAAGGATCCTGGCAGCTTCTGCCATTGCCCTCCTGCTTCTTGTGCCGCCCTGTCTGTTTACATGGGCGACTGCCGTGATGTTGTCCGACTGGATCAACACCGGTCTTCCTTGAAGCAGAGGTTCCGCCTGGCTTAGAGCATTGTAGATTGCTCTTAGTTCCAGAATGCTTATGTGAAGAGACTTTTTCAGGCTCGACCACACTCCCTGGAAATTTCTTCCCTGTGTGACTGCTCCCCAGCCTCTCAGGCTGGCATCCGTGGTCACCAGGATCCAATCCTGCATGCCGAATCTGCGGCCCTCCAATAGATGAGCCTCCTGCAACCACCACAGAAGGGATACCCTTGTCCTCGGCGACAGGGTTATCCGCAGGTGCATCTGAAGATGCGACCCTGACCATTTGTCCAACAGATCCCTTTGCATGGAATCTGCCGAAAGGGATTGCTTCGTAAGAAGCTACCATTTTTTTTTCCCAGGACTCTTGTGCATTGATGTACAGACACCTTTCCTGGTTTTAGGAGGTTCCTGACCAGGTCAGATAACTCCTTGGCTTTTTCTTCGGGAAGAAAAACCTTTTTCTGAACTGTGTCCAGAATCATCCCCAGGAACAGCAGACGAGTTGTCGGCATTAATTGGGATTTTGGAATATTCAGAATCCATCCGTGCTGCTTTAGCACCTCTTGAGATAGTGCTAAACCCATCTCTAGCTGTTCTCTGGACCTTGCCCTTATTAGGAGATCGTCCAAGTATGGGATAATTAATACGCCTTTTCTTCGAAGAAGAAATATTATCTCGGCCATTACCTTTGTAAAGACCCGAGGTGCCGTGGACAAACCAAACGGCAGCGTCTGAAACTGATAGTGACAGTTTTGTACAACGAACCTGAGGTACCCCTGGTGTGAGGGGTAATTGGAACGTGGAGATACGCATCCTTGATGTCCAAGGATACCATAAAGTCCCCTTCTTCCAGGTTCGCTATCACTGCTCTGAGTGACTCCATCTTGAACTTGAACTTCTTTATGTACAGGTTCAAGGACTTCAGATTTAGAATAGGCCTTACCGAGCCATCCGGCTTCGGTACCACAAAAAGAGTGGAATAATACCCCTTCCCTTGTTGTAGAAGAGGTACCTTGACTATCACCTGCTGAGAATACAGCTTGTGAATGGCTTCCAAAACCGTCTCCCTTTCTGAGGGGGACGTTGGTAAAGCAGACTTCAGGAAACGGCGAGGTGGCTCTGTCTCTAATTTCAACCTGTACCCCTGAGATATTATCTGCAGGATCCAGGGATTTACCTGCGAGTGAGCCCACTGCGCGCTGTAATTCTTGAGACGACCGCCTACCGCCCCCGAGTCCGCTTGCGAAGCCCCAGCGTCATGCTGAGGCTTTTGTAGAAGCCGGGGAGGGCTTCTGTTCCTGGGAAGGAGCTGCCTGTTGCTGTCTCTTCCCTCGTCCTCTGCCTCGTGGCAGGTATGAATAGCCCTTTGCTCTCTTATTTTTAAAGGAACGAAAGGGCTGCGGTTGAAAGGTCGGTGCCTTTTTCTGTTGGGGAGTGACTTGAGGTAGAAAGGTGGATTTCCCGGCCGTAGCCGTGGCCACCAAATCCGATAGACCGACCCCAAATAACTCCTCTACGCATCGCCTGTCCACTGTCGTGTCCATAAAGCTCTTCTGGCCGAAATGGACATAGCACTTACCCGTGATGCCAGTGTGCAGATATCTCTCTGTGCATCACGCATATAAAGAAATGCATCCTTTATTTGTTCTAACGACAGTAAAATATTGTCCCTGTCCAGGGTATCAATATTTTCGATCAGGGACTCTGACCAAACTACCCCAGCACTGCACATCCAGGCAGTCGCAATAGCTGGTCGTAGTATAACACCTGCATGTGTGTATATACCTTTTTGGATATTTTCCATCCTCCTATCTGATGGATCTTTAAGTGCGGCCGTCTCAGGAGAGGGTAACGCCACTTGTTTTGATAAGCGTGTTAGCGCTTTGTCCACCCTAGGAGGTGTTTCCCAGCGCTCCCTAACCTCTGGCGGGAAAGGGTATAAAGCCAATAACTTCTTTGAAATTAGCAGTTTTTTATCGGGGCACCCCACGCTTCATCACACACGTCATTTAATTCTTCTGATTCGGTAAAAACTACTGGTAGTTTTTTCACACCCCACATAATACCCTGTTTAGTGGTACCTGTAGTATCAGCTAAATGTAACATCTCCTTTATTGCCAAAATCATATAACGTGTGGCCCTACTGGAAAATACGGTTGATTCGTCACCTTCACCACCGGAATCAGTGCCTGTGTCTGGGTCTGTGTCGACCGACTGAGGCAAGGGGCGTTTTACAGCCCCTGACGGTGTTTGAGGCGCCTGGACAGGCACTAATTGAGTGTCCGGCCGCCTCATGTCGGCAAACGACTGCTTAAGCGAGTTGACGCTATCCCGTAATTCCACAAATAAAGGCATCCATTCTGGTGTCGACCCCCTAGGAGGTGACATCCTCATATTTGGCAATTGCTCCGCCTCCACACCAATAACGTCCTCATACATGTCGACACACACGTACCGACACACAGCAGACACACAGGGAATGCTCTATACGAAGACAGGACCCACTAGCCCTTTGGGGAGACAGAGGGAGAGTCTGCCAGCACACACCAAAAAGCGCTATATATGACAGGGATAGCCTTATGATTAAGTGCTCCCTTATAGCTGCTTTTATATTAATATATTGCCATTTATTTTGCCCCCCCTCTCTGTTATACCCTGTTTCTGTAGTGCAGTGCAGGGGAGAGACCTGGGAGCCTTCCTGACCAGCGGAGCTGTGACAGAAAATGGCGCCGTGTGCTGAGGAGATAGGCCCCGCCCCTTTTTCGGCGGGCTCGTCTCCCGCTATTTAGTACATTTAGGCAGGGGTTAAATATCTCCATATAGCCTCTGGGGCTATATGTGAGGTATTTTTAGCCTTTTTAAAGGTTTTCATTTGCCTCCCAGGGCGCCCCCCCCCCAGCGCCCTGCACCCTCAGTGACTGCCGTGTGAAGTGTGCTGAGAGGAAAATGGCGCACAGCTGCAGTGCTGTGCGCTACCTTAAGAAGACTGCAGGAGTCTTCAGCCGCCGATTCTGGACCTCTTCTTGCTTCAGCATCTGTGAGGGGGCCGGCGGCGTGGCTCCGGTGACCATCCAGGCTGTACCTGTGATCGTCCCTCTGGAGCTTCATGTCCAGTAGCCAAGAAGCCAATCCATCCTGCACGCAGGTGAGTTCACTTCTTCTCCCCTCTGTCCCTCGTTGCAGTGATCCTGTTGCCAGCAGGAATCACTGTAAAATAAAAAACCTAAGCTAAACTCTCTAAGCAGCTCTTTATGAGAGCCACCTAGAATTGCACCCTTCTCGGCCGGGCACAAAAATCTAACTGGAGTCTGGAGGAGGGTCATAGGGGGAGGAGCCAGTACACACCACCTGACCTGTAAAAGCTTTACTTTTGTGCCCTGTCTCCTGCGGAGCCGCTATTCCCCATGGTCCTTTCAGGAACCCCAGCATCCACTTAGGACGATAGAGAAACATGAAGTTCTGGCGGGTTCGGATTCAGAGAAACCGAACCCGCTCATCTCTAATACGAATGAGCAGTTTTTCAAAGTTTTAACCTGATAGCAGCGCTGCAAAAGTTACTAGCGACCGATTAACTCGGAATGTGCAGAGAGAGTTAGATTTGGGTGGGGTGTGTTAAAACTTAAATCTATGCACATGGTTTTGCCCATCTGCTAACAAAGTCGCGGCAAAATGAAGAATGGCGCCCCCCTCACCCCAAATAAATATATAAAATCAACTATCACCCCCCAAAAATGGGCGTGGCCACGCTCCAGAAGGGGCGTGGTCAAATACCAGAAGGGGCGTGGCCACTGAAAATGGGCGTGCCAGCATGACTATCACCTACCCCCTGTGACGCCTCTCAGCACACTATCACCTCCCCCTGCGTCGTCTCTCAGCACACTATCACCTACCCCTTGTGTCGTCTCTCAGCACACCTTCATTCAATTTTTGCACATTACAGCAGTAGAGTCCCCTTTTTACACAGTACGCAGGCAGAGTCCCCTTTTTACACAGTACGCAGGCAGAGTCCCCTTTTTACACAGCATGCAGGCAGTCTCCTTTTTACACAGTACGCAGGCAGAGCCCCTTTTTACACAGTACACACAGTCCCAGATACACATTGCCCGACAGTGCCAGATACACAAATGCTCCACAGTGCCAGATACACAAATGCCCCAGAGTGTCAGATACACAAATGCCTCACAGTGCAAGATACACATTGCCCCACAATGCCAGATACACAAATGCTCCACAGTGCCAGATACATATTACCCCACAGTGCCAGATACATATATACCCCCAGCACTGCCAGATACATATGCCCCCAGCGCTGCCAAATACATATGCCCCCAGCGGTGCCAGATACATATATGCGCCCAGTGGTGCCAGATACATATATGCCCCCAGCACTGCCAGATAAATATGCCCCCAGTGGTGCCAGATGCATATATGCCCCCAGTGCTGCCAGATACATATATGCTCCCAGCGGTACTCACCCTCCTCTGCTGCCGCCATCTTCCGTCTCTGACGCTGAGGTTAGGAGAGCGCAGCACGTTTCTCTCCTGTGCCTCACTCACTGTGTCCATGGCTGACAGCCAATCAAAGCTCACGGGCCGGGAGCCAATCAAGAGCCGGTCCACGAGCTCTGATTGGCTGACAGCCGAGAGACATTTTAAATGACTTCCGGAGAAGGGGACACAGTGAGGAGCAGGAGAGATGCGTGCTGTGCTCTCCTCCCTTCAGCGTCAGAGACGGGAATTGGCGGCCGCAGCAGAAGGCGCATGAGCAGGGGTGCCGGACATTAGGGGGTGCCTGTGCGCACCAGGCACCTCCCGTGTGCACGCCTATGAGTAGCGGGGGCGAGTGGGTATGATGCTCTGGCTGGCGCCCCCCTCTGCTGGGCCTGTCAAGGCGCCCAGGGCACGTGCCCTGCTTAGTTACGCCTCTGCCTTTGGTACACTTTTTGGTAAGAATCTGCAATCTGGGAACCCTATACAGGTTGAGTATCCCTTATCCAAAATGCTTGGGACCAGAAGTATTTTGGATATCGGATTTTTCCGTATTTTGGAATAATTGCATACCATAATTAGATATCATGGTGATGGGACCCAAGTCTAAGCACAGAATGCATTTATGTTACATATACACCTTATACACACAGCCGGAAGGTAATTTTAGCCAATATTTTTTGTAATTTTGTGCACTGAACAAAGTGTATCTACATTCACACAATTCATTTATGTTTCATATACACCTTATACACACAGCCTGAAGGTCATTTAATACAATATCTTTAATAACTTTGTGTATTAAACAAAGTTTGTGTACATTGAGCCATCAAAAAACAAAGGTTTCACTATC
The DNA here is from genome assembly GCF_028390025.1 of Pseudophryne corroboree. Lineage (NCBI taxonomy): Eukaryota > Metazoa > Chordata > Amphibia > Anura > Myobatrachidae > Pseudophryne > Pseudophryne corroboree. Next base: position 118,619,721 of record NC_086454.1, on the reverse strand, counting down.
TCACTCTCACTCAAAAAAGTCAGTATTTCGGAATATTCTGTATTTCGGAATATTTGGATATGGGATACTCAACCTGTATATTGCACATTTATTTACAGTATATAATCAAAGAGAAAGGTTATACCAAGGTGTATTCGGGCGCTGGATGTATGAGATTCTTTGCTAGGCTGCAGCCAAAAATAGAGGGAAGTCACTCCCACATAGATAAAGAGTAAAACAGAATGGAGGCTGCGCTCTGATTGAATTTAGACAATATTAGCAAATTTCAAATAAATTTAAAAAAGACAATTTAAAAAAACAAAACAAATGCATACTGTACATAAAACATTATATATAGAGAGAGAGAGTCCAATCGGTAATACGATAATCGATGCACCGTTAGAGGAAATAGCAGCTGTAAATTGTCCCGTTTTAGTGGTGGGTACTTCATGCAATACAGTGTCTGTAGTGTACCGGAATACTCCAAAGGAAAAAGTTGAAGGTTATACGCAGCGAAACGCATCAGCTGATACTCAATTGGGTCAGGACGTCTTTCACATCTGGATCCGAACCAGCCCTTGGCACTTACCAACTCATCAGAAGAGACTCAGAGAGTCTGCAAAACTCCAGATTGCCCCAACTGATTGCTGATGTATGGGCTCATTAAAGCAAAACAAATTAGCAACTTGACAAAACCATGTTGCACTGCAGGTGGGGTAGTTGCAACATGTGCAGATAGTTTTAGATTTGGGTGGGTTATTTTTTTTTCTGTGCAGGGTAAATGCGGACTGTTTTTGCATGTAATTTGTATATAAAGTGTAAAGACAGGTAAGTGCGCACGTTACTCCGGTAAGTGTGCATGATATGCATCATTTTAGCCTCATGTTCCTGAGATGCTTGGAATGCAAAAAAACCTCACACAGTACATTTACCATAATCTGTATGTTGAATCATATGCTGGCAGTCCTAATGGGCTATAACCAGCCTACCCCCACATGTCATCTTCTCAGATAAACAATTTCTCCTACTGCTGGACATACAGATCAGATTTCCCTTGCAGGCCACCATGCTGGTAAGTAAAATAAATACACTTAATAAACACAAAAGAGTAACATGTTGCCTAATATCTCGTGATCCATAACAATCACAATACGGAAGTCCATTGGTGTCCCCAACCTGCCTCTCTCTGCAACAACAGACGTTGTGGTTCATTAGATCTACATTACAAAGATGGACAGTCAATAGGTCGACAAGGTCAAATGGACAACTTGGAAAAGATAGACATGTACAAAAGGTCGACCGAGTTAAAGGTTCAACCTCCTGACCCAGTTGACATTTTGGGTCAACCTATTGACGACTCTCTTTTTACTGGGTACCCAACAGACTGCATTTCTCCTATATAGGAGAGAGCAGGAATCCATAACCTCTTCCTTACCAAGTAGCCCCTCACATGAATATGTGTTGTCACCTAATTTAGCGATGCTGAATTCAGTGGTTCTCTCTATAATATCACATTTATTATATAAACACAAATAACAGGTATGGTAAATTAATAGCTATACAAGAAACAAATAAGATAAGTGAAAATTTCAATAAATCTCTATAGAATTGAAATATTCCCATCGTAATCATTTATAAAATACTAATAAAACAACAGAAACACTTTAAAAGCAGAAACTAGACTTCAGAAACTCTTCACAATCCATATTAGCCGTGATGCAATTGTTAATAAAACATAAAATGTAAAGTCACTTTGCTTTATGGAAATAAAATGTTAGCGCCTCCTGTTTGTACAGTGTCTCATTTGGTCTCTCTAGAAAGGAACCAGTAGTAGCCCCCACTGACGTCACAGTTGTGTGGCCAAATTCTAATGTTTCCCAAGTACCCACTGTATAATAAGCACCCATTCAGGCAGACCTCAATACCCATCATATATAAGTATACAGCAATCACTTATTTTGAGTTAGAGTTGGCACTGTACTGTAATTTGCCCATTCAGTTCATAGCACCCTTGATGAAAGGAACTCTAGTTTTTAATCTTTTGATTAACAATCACATAACCATGTTAGAATTGAAAAACTAGACTAATGACCATCAGACGGATTGCAGACCAGGACAAGAACTGTGGACACAAAGGAGAAATTAGATAAATTGGCTGCATATCTGTAATTGTATATAGCAGCCACTCTTTTGTGCTGTTTGACCCTATTATATTTAAACATATATCAAAGAAGTGAAATGTAATTTGCAAAATACTAAAATATGACTTTAAAATCTATAAAAACTAATTAAAATAATAAAACATTTGCAACTTTTACAGATATGCATGTTTGCTTAACTACTATGAGACTACTACAGTTGCATTGCAGTAACAAAAGTGTTTTTCTGAATATTTTACGTTACTGTAATTAAAATTATTAATTACTTTTAATATTTGAGGACCACCTGGGGTTTACACTTCTTTTAATTCCAGTCGCAAACAGTGGATTTCTTAATCATATTACAGTACTTCCTTTGCAATCCAGAATCTTAGTTAAGTGTTCCCTAAGCGACATCCGCTACCTTCACTAGATGTAACATTTGTGTAAAAACGTAGTGTATTTGGCTCCTAAGACACATGTAGGGATTACAGGTGCACAGACGTCAGGGTGGAAAGACCATTTGTATAGTTTTTCATTCAAATACTATAAAGAATGACTACTTTTAATACCATTTGTCTAAATAAAAAATAAAAAATCTGTATCACTGTTCTAGTCGCTTGAGCTCTCCACAAAAGAATAAATCTTTGTCCATTTGCCAAAAAATCAGTATTGATCCTAGTGGACAGTGAGAAAAATAAGATTTTACTCACCGGTAAATCTATTTCTCGTAGTCCGTAGTGGATGCTGGGAACTCCGTAAGGACCATGGGGAATAGACGGGCTCCGCAGGAGACTGGGCACTCTAAAAGAAAGATTAGGTACTATCTTGTGTGCACTGGCTCCTCCCACTATGACCCTCCTCCAGACCTCAGTTAGGATACTGTGCCCGGAAGAGCTGACACAATAAGGAAGGATTTTGAATCCCGGGTAAGACTCATACCAGCCACACCAATCACACCGTATAACTCGTGATACTACACCCAGTTAACAGTATGAAATATAACTGAGCCTCTCAACAGATAGCTCAACAATAACCCTTAGTTAGGCAATAACTACATACAAGTATTGCAGACAATCCGCACTTGGGATGGGCGCCCAGCATCCACTACGGACTACGAGAAATAGATTTACCGGTGAGTAAAATCTTATTTTCTCTGACGTCCTAGTGGATGCTGGGAACTTCTTAAGGACCATGGGGATTATACCAAAGCTCCCAAACGGGCGGGAGAGTGCGGATGACTCTGCAGCACCGAATGAGAGAACTCAAGGTCCTCCTCAGCCAGGGTATCAATTTTGTAGAATTTAGCAAACGTGCTTGCCCCTGACCAAGTTGCAGCTCGGCAAAATTGTAAAGCCGAGACCCCTCGGGCAGCCGCCCAAGATGAGCCCACTTTCCTCGTGGAATGGGCTTTTACTGATTTAGGATGCGGCAATCCAGCCGCAGAATGCTCCAGCTGAATTGTGCTACAAATTCAGCGAGCAATAGTCTGCTTAGAAGCAGGAGCACCTATTTTGTTGGGTGCCTACAGGATGAAAAGCGAGTCAGTTTTCCTGACTCCAGCCGTCCTGGAAATATAAATTTTTAAGGCCCTGACTACGTCCAGTAACTTGGAATCTTCCAAGTCCCTAGTAGCCGCAGGCACTACAATAGGTTGGTTCAAGTGAAAAGCTGATACCACCTTAGGGAGAAACTGGGGACGAGTCCTCAATTCTGCCCTATCCATATGGAAAATCAGATAAGGGCTTTTACATGACAAAGCCGCCAATTCTGACACACGCCTGGCCGAAGCCAAGGCCAATAACATGACCACTTTCCACGTGAGATATTTCAAATCCACAGTTTTAAGTGGCTCAAACCAATGTGATTTTAAGAAACTCAACACCACGTTGAGATCCCAAGGTGCCACAGGAGGCACAAAAGGGGGCTGAATATGTAGCACTCCCTTTACAAATGTCTGAACTCCAGGCAGTGAAGCCAGTTCTTTCTGGAAGAAAATCGACAGAGCCGAAATCTGGACCTTAATGGAACCTAATTTTAGGCCCATAGTCACCCCTGACTGTAGGAAGTGCAGAAAACGACCCAGCTGAAATTCCTCTGTTGGGGCCTTCCTGGCCTCACACCACGCAACATATTTTCGCCAAATACGGTGATAATGGTTTGCGGTTACTTCTTTCCTTGCTTTTATCAGCGTAGGAATGACTTCTTCCGGAATGCCCTTTTCCTTTAGGATCCGGAATTCAACCGCCATGCCGTCAAACGCAGCCACGGTAAGTCTTGGAACAGACAGGGCCCCTGCTGTAGCAGATCCTGTCTGAGCGGTAGAGGCCATGGGTCCTCTGATATTATTTCTTGAAGTTCTGGGTACCAAGCTCTTCTTGGCCCATCCGGAACCACGAGTATCGTTCTTACTCCTCGTTTTCTTATTATTCTCAGTACCTTTGGTATGAGAGGCAGAGGAGGGAATAAACATAAACCGACTGGTACACCCACGGTGTCACTAGAGCGTCCACAGCTATTGCCTGAGGGTCCCTTGACCTGGCGCAATATCTAGTTTTTTGTTTAGGCGGGACGCCATCATGTCCACCTGTGGCCTTTCCCAACGGTTTACCAACAGTTGGAAGACTTCTGGATGAAGTCCCCACTCTCCCGGGTGTAGGTCGTGTCTGCTGAGGAAGTCTGCTTCCCAGTTGTCCACTCCCGGAATGAACACTGCTGACAGTGCTAAGATGTGATTTTCCGCCCATCGGAGAATCCTTGTGGCTTCTGCCATCGCCATCCTGCTTCTTGTGCCGCCCTGTCGGTTTACATGGGCGACTGCCGTGATGTTGTCTGATTGGATCAGTACCGGCTGGTTTTGAAGCAGAGGCCTTGCCAGACTTAGGGCATTGTAAATGGCCCTCAGTTCCAGAATATTTATGTGTAGGGACGACTTCTGACTTGACCAAAGTCCTTGGAAATTTCTTCCCTGTGTGACTGCCCCCCAGCCTCGAAGGCTGGCATCCGTGGTTACCAGGACCCAGTCCTGTATGACGAATCTGCGGCCCTCTTGAAGATGAGCACTCTGCAGCCACCACAGTAGAGATACCCTGGTCCTTGGAGACAGGGTTATCAGCCGATGCATCTGAAGATGCGATCCCGACCACTTGTCCAAGAGGTCCCACTGAAAGGTTCTTGCATGGAACCTGCCGAATGGAATTTTGCTTCGTAAGAAGCTACCATTTTTCCCAGGACTCGTGTGCAGTGATGCACCGATACCTGTTTTGGTTTCAGGAGGTCTCTGACTAGAGATGACAGCTTCTTGGCTTTCTCCTGCGGGAGAAACACTTTTTTCTGTTCTGTGTCCAGAACCATCCCCAGGAACAGTAGGCGTGTGGTAGGAACCAGCTGTGACTTTGGAATGTATAGAATCCATCCGTGCTGTTGTAGCACTTCCCGAGATAGTGCTACTCCGACCAACAACTGCTCCTTGGACCTCGCCTTTATAAGGAGGTCGTCCAAGTACGGGATAATTAAAACTCCCTTTTTTCGAAGGAGTATCATCATTTCTGCCATTACCTTGGTAAAGACCCTCGGTGCCGTGGACAGTCCAAACGGCAGTGTTTGGAATTGGTAATGGCAATCCTGTACCACAAATCTGAGGTACTCCTGGTGAGGATGGTAAATGGGGACATGTAGGTAAGCATCCTTGATGTCCAGGGATACCATGTAATCCCCCTCCTCCAGGCTTGCAATAACCGCCCTGAGCGATTCCATCTTGAACTTGAATTTTTTTATGTATGTGTTCAAGGATTTCAAATTTAAAATGGGTCTCACCGAACCGTCCGGTTTCGGTACCACAAACAGTGTGGAATAGTAACCCCGTCCTTGTTGAAGTAGGGGCACCTTGACTGTCACCTGCTGGGAATACAGCTTGTGAATTGCCTCTAGCACAGCCTCCCTGCCTGAGGGAGTTGTCGGCAAGGCAGATTTGAGGAAACGGCGGGGGGGAGACGCCTCGAATTCCAGCTTGTACCCCTGAGATACTACTTGAAGGATCCAGGGATCCACCTGTGAGCGAGCCCACTGATCGCTGAAATTTTTGAGGCGGCCCCCCACCGTACCTGGCTACGCCTGTGGAGCCCCCGCGTCATGCGGTGGACTCAGAGGAAGCGGGGGAAGAATTTTGATTCTGGGAACTGGCTGACTGGTGCAGCTTTTTTTCCTCTTCCCTTGTCTCTGTGCAGAAAGGAAGCGCCTTTGACCCGCTTGCTTTTCTGAAGCCGAAAGGACTGTACCTGATAATACAGTGCTTCTTAGGCTGTGAGGAAACCTGAGGTAAAAAATTTTCTTCCCAGCTGTTTGCTGTGGATACGAGGTCCCAGAGACCATCCCCAAACAATTCCTCACCCTTATAAGGCTCTATGTGCCTTTTAAAGTCAGCATCACCTGTCCAGTGTCGGGTCTCTAATACCCTCCTGACAGAATGGACATTGCATTAATTCTGGATGCCAGCCGGCAAAATATCCCTCTGTGCATCCCTCATATATAAGACGACGTCTTATGTTCGCAAAATAGTATCCCTGTTTGACAGGGTTACAGACCACGCTGCAGCAGCACTATCTGCAGGTCTCAGTCTAGTACCTGAGTGTGTAAATACAGACTTCAGGATAGCCTCCTGCTTTTTATCAGCAGGTACCTTCAAAGTGGCCGTATCCTAAGACGGCAGTGCCACCTTTTTTGACAAACGTGTGAGCGCCTTATCCACCCTAGGGGATATCTCCCAGCGTAACTTATCCTCTGGCGGGAAAGGGTACGCCATCAGTAACTTTTTAGAAATTACCAGTTTCTTATCGGGGGAACCCACGCTTTTTCACAGTTCATTCACTCATTTGATGGGGGAACAAAACACTGCCTGCTTTTTCTCCCCAAACATAAAACCCTTTTTTAGTGGTACTTGGGTTAATGTCAGAAATGTGTAACACATTTTCTCTATCGTCCTAAGTGGATGCTGGGGTTCCTGAAAGGACCATGGGGAATAGCGGCTCCGCAGGAGACAGGGCACAAAAAAGTAAAGCTTTACTAGGTCAGGTGGTGTGCACTGGCTCCTCCCCCTATGACCCTCCTCCAGACTCCAGTTAGATTTTGTGCCCGAACGAGAAGGGTGCAATCTAGGTGGCTCTCCTAAAGAGCTGCTTAGAGAAAGTTTAGTTTAGGTTTTTTTCTTTACAGTGAGTCCTGCTGGCAACAGGATCACTGCAACGTGGGACTTAGGGGGAAAGTAGTAAACTCACCTGCATGCAGAGTGGATTTGCTGCTTGGCTACTGGACACCATTAGCTCCAGAGGGATCGAACACAGGCCCAGCCGTGGAGTCCGGTCCCGGAGCCGCGCCGCCGACCCCCTTGCAGATGCTGAAGCGTGAAGAGGTCCGGAAACCGGCGGCTGAAGACTCCTCAGTCTTCATAAGGTAGCGCACAGCACTGCAGCTGTGCGCCATTTTCCTCTCAGCACACTTCACTGGGCAGTCACTGAGGGTGCAGAGCGCTGGGGGGGGGCGCTCTGAGAGGCAAATATAAATCTTATACAAGGCTAAAAATACCTCACATATAGCCCATAGGGGCTATATGGAGATATTTAACCCCTGCCTGACTGGAAAAATAGCGGGAGAAGAACCCGCCGAAAAAGGGGCGGGGCCTATCTCCTCAGCACACGGCGCCATTTTCTGTCACAGCTCCGCTGGTCAGAACGGCTCCCAGGTCTCTCCCCTGCACTGCACTACAGAAACAGGGTAAAACAGAGAGGGGGGGCACATTAATGGCTATATATATATATATTAAAGCAGCTATAAGGGAGCACTTAATATAAGGATATCCCTTGTATATATAGCGCTTTGTGGTGTGTGCTGGCAGACTCTCCCTCTGTCTCCCCAAAAGGGCTAGTGGGTCCTGTCTTCATTAGAGCATTCCCTGTGAGTTTGCGGTGTGTGTCGGTACGTGGTGTCGACATGTATGAGGACGATATTGGTGTGGAGGCGGAGCAATTGCCAAATATGCAGATGTCACCCCCCAGGGGGTCGACACCAGAATGGATGCCTTTATTTGTGGAATTACGTGATGGTTTATCTTCCCTTAAACAGTCAGTTGAGGACATGAGGCGGCCGGACAATCAATTAATGCCTGTCCAGGCGCCTCAAACACCGTCAGGGGCTGTAAAACGCCCTTTGCCTCAGTCGGTCGACACAGACCCAGACACGGGCACTGATTCCAGTGACGACGGTAGAAATTCAAACGTATTTTCCAGTAGGGCCACACGTTATATGATTTTGGCAATGAAGGAGACGTTACATTTAGCTGATACTACAGATACCGTAAAACAGGGTATTATGTATGGTGTGAAAAAACTACAAACAGTTTTTCCTGAATCAGAAGAATTAAATGACGTGTGTGATGAAGCGTGGGTTGCTCCTGATAAAAAGTTGATAATTTCAAAAAAGTTATTGGCATTATACCCTTTCCCGCCAGAGGTTAGGGCGCGCTGGGAAACACCCCCTAAGGTGGACAAGGCGCTCACACGCTTATCCAAACAAGTGGCGTTACCCTCTCCTGAGACGGCCGCACTTAAGGATCCATCAGATAGAAAGATGGAAGTTATTCAAAAGAATATATACACACATGCAGGTGTTATACTACGACCAGCTATAGCAACTGCCTGGATGTGCAGTGCTGGAGTAGTTTGGTCAGAATCCCTGATTGAAAATATTGATACCCTAGATAGGGACAATGTTTTACTGTCGTTAGAACAAATAAAGGATGCATTTATCTATATGCGTGATGCACAGAGGGATATTTGCACACTGGCATCTCGGGTGAGTGCTATGTCCATTTCAGCCAGAAGAGCCTTATGGACACGACAGTGGACAGGCGATGCGGATTCAAAACGTCACATGGAGGTTTTGCCGTATAAAGGGGAGGAGTTATTTGGAGTTGGTCTATCAGACTTGGTGGCCACGGCTACTGCCGGGAAATCCACTTTTTTACCTCAAGTCACTCCCCAACAGAGAAAGGCACCGACCTTTCAACCGCAGCCTTTTCGCTCCTACAAAAATAAGAGAGCAAAGGGCTTGTCGTACCTGCCACGAGGCAGAGGAAGAGGGAAGAGACACCAACAGGCAGCTCCTTCCCAGGAACAGAAGCCCTCCCCGGCTCCTGCAAAAACCTCAGCATGACGCTGGGGCCTCTCAAGCGGACTCGGGGACAGTGGGGGGCCGTCTCAAAAATTACAGCGCGCAGTGGGCTCACTCGCAGGTAGACCCCTGGATCCTGCAGATAATATCTCAGGGGTACAGGTTGGAATTAGAGACGGATCCTCCTCATCGTTTCCTGAAGTCTGCCTTACCAACCGTCTCTTCCGAAAGGGAGAGGGTGTTGGAAGCCATTCACAAGCTGTACGCTCAGCAGGTGATAGTCAAAGTACCCCTATTACAACAAGGAAAGGGGTATTATTCCACTCTATTTGTGGTACCGAAGCCGGATGGCTCGGTAAGGCCTATTCTAAATCTGAAGTCCTTGAACCTCTACATAAAAAAGTTCAAGTTCAAGATGGAGTCACTCAGAGCAGTGATAGCGAACCTGGAAGAAGGGGACTTTATGGTATCCTTGGACATCAAGGATGCGTATCTACACGTTCCGATTTACCCCGCACACCAGGGGTACCTCAGGTTCATTGTTCAAAACTGTCACTATCAGTTTCAGACGCTGCCGTTCGGATTGTCCACGGCGCCTCGGGTCTTTACCAAGGTAATGGCCGAGATGATGATTCTTCTTCGAAGAAAAGGCGTATTAGTTATCCCATACTTGGACGATCTCCTAATAAGGGCAAGGTCCAGAGAACAGCTGGAGACAGCTTTAGCACTATCTCAAGAGGTGCTAAGACAACACGGGTGGATTCTGAATATTCCAAAATCCCATTTAATCCCGACAACTCGTCTGCTGTTCCTAGGAATGATTCTGGACACGGTTCAGAAAAAGGTTTTCCTTCCAGAGGAAAAAGCCAAGGAGTTATCCGATCTGGTCAGGAACCTCCTAAAACCAGGAAAAGTGTCAGTACATCAATGCACAAGAGTCCTGGGAAAAATGGTGGCTTCTTACGAAGCAATTCCATTCGGCAGATTCCATGCAAGAATATTCCAAAGGGATCTGTTGGACAAATGGTCAGGGTCGCATCTGCAGATGCACCTGCGAATAACCCTGTCACCAAAGACAAGGGTGTCACTTCTGTGGTGGTTGCAGAAGGCTCACCTATTAGAAGGCCGCAGATTCGGCATTCAGGATTGGATCCTGGTGACCACGGACGCCAGCCTGAGAGGCTGGGGAGCAGTCACACAAGGAAGAAACTTCCAGGGAGTATGGACGAGTCTGGAAAAGTCTCTTCACATAAACATTCTGGAACTAAGAGCAATCTACAATGCTCTAAGCCAGGCGGAACTTCTCCTGCAAGGAAAGCCGGTGTTGATTCAGTCGGACAACATCACGGCGGTCGCCCATGTAAACAGGCAGGGCGGCACAAGAAGCAGGAGTGCAATGGCAGAAGCTGCCAAGATTCTTCGCTGGGCGGAGAATCACGTGATAGCACTGTCAGCAGTGTTCATCCCGGGCGTGGACAACTGGGAAGCAGACTTCCTCAGCAGACACGATCTTCATCCGGGAGAGTGGGGTCTACATCCAGAAGTCTTCAACATGTTAATAGACCGTTGGGAAAGACCAATTGTAGACATGATGGCGTCTCGCCTCAACAAGAAACTGGACAAATATTGCGCCAGGTCAAGAGATCCACAGGCAATAGCTGTGGACGCACTGGTAACTCCTTGGGTGTACCAGTCAGTGTATGTGTTTCCTCCTCTGCCGCTCATACCAAAGGTATTGAAGATCATACGGCAAAGAAGAGTAAGAACAATACTAGTGGTTCCGGATTGGCCGAGAAGGACTTGGTATCCGGAACTTCAAGAGATGCTCACGGACGAACCGTGGCCTCTACCTCTGAGAAGGGACCTGCTACAGCAGGGTCCCTGTCTTTTTCAAGACTTACCGCGGCTGCGTTTGACGGCATGGCGGTTGAACGCCAGATCCTAAAAGGGAAAGGCATTCCAGAAGAAGTCATTCCTACCTTGATTAAGGCACGGAAGGAAGTCACCGTGAAACATTATCACCGCATTTGGCGAAAATATGTAGCGTGGTGCGAGGATCGGAGGGTTCCGACGGAGGAATTCCAACTGGGTCGTTTCCTACATTTCCTGCAATCAGGATTATCTATGGGTCTCAAATTGGGATCCATTAAGGTTCAAATTTCGGCCCTGTCAATATTCTTCCAAAAAGAATTGGCCTCTGTCCCTGAGGTCCAGACTTTTGTCAAGGGAGTACTGCATATACAGCCTCCTGTGGTGCCTCCGGTGGCACCGTGGGATCTAAATGTAGTTTTAGATTTCCTCAAATCCCATTGGTTTGAACCATTGAAAAAGGTGGATTTGAAATATCTCACATTGAAAGTGACTATGTTACTAGCCCTGGCCTCTGCCAGGAGAGTATCTGAATTGGCGGCTTTATCTTATAAAAGTCCTTATCTAATCTTCCATTCGGATAGGGCAGAACTGCGGACTCGTCCGCATTTTCTCCCTAAAGTGGTATCAGCATTTCATCTGAACCAACCTATTGTGGTGCCTGCGGCCACTAGCGACTTGGAGGACTCCAAGTTGTTGGACGTTGTCAGAGCCTTAAAAATATACATTGCAAGGACGGCTGGAGTCAGAAAATCTGACTCGCTGTTTATATTGTATGCACCCAACAAGTTGGGCGCACCTGCTTCTAAGCAGTCGATTGCTCGTTGGATTTGTAACACAATTCAACTTGCACATTCTGTGGCAGGCCTGCCACAGCCTAAAACTGTAAAAGCCCACTCCACAAGGAAGGTGGGCTCATCTTGGGCGGCTGCCCGAGGGGTCTCGGCATTACAACTCTGCCGAGCAGCTACGTGGTCGGGGGAGAACACGTTTGTAAAATTTTACAAATTTGATACCCTGGCAAAGGAGGACCTGGAGTTCTCTCATTCGGTGCTGCAGAGTCATCCGCACTCTCCCGCCCGTTTGGGAGCTTTGGTATAATCCCCATGGTCCTTTCAGGAACCCCAGCATCCACTTAGGACGATAGAGAAAATAAGAATTTACTTACCGATAATTCTATTTCTCGGAGTCCGTAGTGGATGCTGGGCGCCCATCCCAAGTGCGGATTATCTGCAATACTTGTACATAGTTATTGTTAACTAATTCGGGTTATTGTTAAGGAGCCATCTTTAAGAGGCCCTTTCTGTTGTCATACTGTTAACTGGGTTTAGATCACAAGTTGTACGGTGTGATTGGTGTGGCTGGTATGAGTCTTACCCGGGATTCAAAATGCCTCCCTTATTGTGTATGCTCGTCCGGGCACAGTACCTAACTGGAGTCTGGAGGAGGGTCATAGGGGGAGGAGCCAGTGCACACCACCTGACCTAGTAAAGCTTTACTTTTTTGTGCCCTGTCTCCTGCGGAGCCGCTATTCCCCATGGTCCTTTCAGGAACCCCAGCATCCACTACGGACTCCGAGAAATAGAATTATCGGTAAGTAAATTCTTATTTTTTATTGCCGGGATCATGTAACGGATGTTCCTAGTGGATTGTGTATATGTCTCAACCTCGTCGACACTGGAGTCAGACTCCGTGTCGACATCTGTGTCTGCCATCTGAGGGAGCGGGCGTTTTTGAGCCCCTGATGGCCTTTGAGACGCCTGGGCAGGCGCGGGCTGAGAAGCCGGCTGTCCCATAGCTGTTACGTCATCCAGCCTTTTATGTAAGGAGTTGACACTGTCAGTTTATACCTTCCACCTATCCATCCACTCTGGTGTCGGCCCCACAGGGGGCGACATCACATTTATCGGCATCTGCTCTGCCATCACATAAGCCTCCTCATCAAACGTGTCGACACAGCCGTACCGACACACCGCACACACACACAGGGAATGCTCTGACTGAGGACAGGACCCCACACAGCCCTTTGGGGAGACAGAGAGAGAGTATGCCAGCACACACCAGAGCGCTATATAATTTTGGGATTAACACTATATTGAGTGAATTTTTCCCAATAGCTGCTTGTATATACAATATTGCGCCTAAATTTTGTGCCCCCCCTCTCTTTTTAACCCTTTGAGCCTGAAAACTACAGGGGAGAGCCTGGGGAGCTGTCTTCCAGCTGCACTGTGAAGAGAAAATGGCACCAGTGTGCTGAGGGAGAAGCCCCGCCCCTTTTTCAACTGACTTTCTCCCGCTTTTTCTGGAATACTGGCAGGGGTAATTTTACATCTATATAGCCTCTAGGACTATATATGATGTAGATTTGCCAGCCAAGGTGTCATATATTGCCCTCAGGGCGCCCCCCCCAGCGCCCTGCACCCTCAGTGACCGGAGTGTGAAGTGTGCATGAGGAGCAATGGCGCACAGCTGCAGTGCTGTGCGCTACCTTGGTGAAGACCGAAGTCTTCTGCCGCCGATTTTCCGGACATCTTCTTGCTTCTGGCTCTGTAAGGAGGACGGCGGCGCGGCTCCAGGAACGAACACCAAGGCCAGTTCCATGCGGTCGATCCCTCTGGAGCTAATGGTGTCCAGTAGCCTAAGAAGCCCAAGCTAGCTGCAAGCAGGTAGGTTCGCTTCTTCTCCCCTTAGTCCCTCGATGCAGTGAGCCTGTTGCCAGCAGGTCTCACTGTAAAATAAAAAACCTAAAATAAACTTTCTTTCTAGGAGCTCAGGAGAGCCCCTAGTGTGCATCCAGCTCGGCCGGGCACAGAAATCTAACTGAGGTCTGGAGGAGGGTCATAGTGGGAGGAGCCAGTGCACACCAGATAGTACCTAATCTTTCTTTTAGAGTGCCCAGTCTCCTGCGGAGCCCGTCTATTCCCCATGGTCCTTACGGAGTTCCCAGCATCCACTAGGACGTCAGAGAAACACTGTAGTCTTCCTAAATGGTTAATAATTACCATCATAGGGGGTCATTCAGACTGGATCGCTGCTGTGGCAGTGATCGTAGTCTGAAGACCTCTGGGGAGTGCACATGTGCAGCGTGCGTACTGCACGTGCGCACCCCGGGAGGCCCAGTGAGATGCTTAAAGCATCCCAGGGCTGCGATTGACTCTGCCTGACTGACAGGCAGAGGCGGTCGCGGGGCATGCCAGCGGCTTTAGAACGCCGCTGGTAAGGCATGGTCCAGACCATTGCGGGGGCGGGCCGCGGCGGCTGCATTACGTCACACGGCGGGTACAAAAGAATTGCCGCTGTGCAATGCTTTCGCACCTGTGTGGGCAGGGGCGGGGGGCAGGTAGGGCCAGACATGCGGGGTGGGCTAGCCCTGTGCTGGGCTTCCCCCCGTGTGTCTGAGTAACTGATCGTAGATGTGCTAAATTTAGCACATCTACAATCAGATCTGAATAACCCCCATAGTCACAGAATATATTATGACAAAAGATACAATTAGATGTACATAACGCTTACGCGCAGTCTAATATACATATTTTGGAGGGAATTCAATTAGCAGCAGTAATTTGAGCCCAAGGGATCATTCAATTAGTCCTGAATGCAGGCCACAGGCTGCAGTTAACGGGGATTTATTTTGGGACCTGCAAAGAAATCCCTGATAAATAGCGTGTTATCAGGTGGCTGAACCATGTTAACACATAGGTCCGTGAATTTATCCCAGATTCTATGTGTTACCACCTGATGACGCCTCAATTTACCAGGCAAGGAAGAAGGGCTCTAATTGAATAGCCCCAGGTGTTAAAGCCCAAGGCTACCATCTTTTTTTCACACCCGGCAAATTACAGGGTCTAATTATATTCCTTCCTTTATCTGTAATCGCAAACGTAAAATACCGTTCAAAAACATATTTAATTTGCTTGATATTTTGAATTACATTTCACAAATGAAGCATGAATAAATTATTTAGTCTTATCCTAATTGACCAAGTATAAAAATTAACCCCAAGAGATCCCACTTTTATAAAAGAAAAAAAAACAGCTAAAGTAACCCTTATCAGTCAAAGATATGGGGCTAAAAGTAATAGCCTCTGAGGTGCAGGACTTTAAGCAAGTTTGCCAGTTTTTTTTAAAGCAGCAATGAATTATTAGGCAAAACCAACTAGTTTTGCCTTTAAATGATTGCTGCTTTAAAAAAAAGGGCAGACTCACAGAAAGTCCTGCACCACCAGCACCTTTATTACATTTAGCCCCCGATCTGCAATGATGCTGATTTTCAGACTCAAATGTACATGGCAAACAACATCAATTAAGCTTCCTGTGACACTGACCAATAAACAGAAGACCAATGGGCCTAATCCAGAGGTGGACACTATTACATTAGCAGCTGCAATCTCACACGCAGCCTATGTGAGACTATATGCAAATGCTACCAACATACTTCCCGCTTGAGCTCGCGTGCAACAGACTGAGCAAATGCTGCCACTCCCACTTTCCTTATCTGTGTTGTGAGCAGATCTGCCAGAGGTTGAGGATATCCCACAATCGATGCATCATTGGACGCATATGGACATCTTGAGTAGTCTTTGGTCTGCGCAGATTCAGGCACATCTCTCGGTCTCTAAATATGGGTTCTGAGACTGAGTGGGAACCAGCAGTTCCGCCTCCTCCGGCTCAGCTATCCCGACGTGTGCCTGGCGCTGCAGGGAGATGCTGGGCGCCCGCTGAGATTGTGTTACCAGCGGGCACCCGGCTCCTTCTCCTCAGCAGCAGCCGGAGGCAGGAGCTCACTACTGAGCTCCGGCTTCTGACTCTGGCAATGTGCAGCTGTGCGGTGTTATGGGAGAGATGTCATGACATCTCTCCCATAGTTCCGAGGAGGGCAGCAGTCCGGAAGCAGGAGTGGGGCTTGGTGTGTGTTTTGGATTTGTTTTGTTTTTTATTGTTTGTTTTTTGGAAGGGTGTGTGTGTAAACTGCTTCTACAGGGGGCATTACCAGAGGGGGCTAAACTACTGGGTGCATAACTACCGGAGGCATAACTACAGCGGACATAACTACTTTTGGGGCGGGGGCGCTAAACTACAGGGAAGCTAAACTACTGGGGGGCTAAACTACAGGGGTTATAACTACAGGGGCTAAACTACAGGGGCTAAACTACTGGGGGCATAACTACTGGGGGAGCTAAACTACAGGGGCCATAACTACCGGGGGGGCTAAACTACACGGCCCATAACTACAGGGGGCTAAACTACATGGGCTATAATTATAGGGGTTAAACTACTGGGGGCATAACTACAGGGGGGCTAAACTACTGAGGGCATAACTACAGGGGATAAACTACAGGGGGCTAAACTACTGGGGGCATAACCACTGGGGGCTAAACTACAGGGGGATAAATGACTGTGGGCATTACTACAGACGGCACTACTACAGGGGCATTACTACTGAGGGCACTACTAATGAGGGCATTGTATAGGGGCACTTCATAAGGGGCATCACCCCTGGGGACATAAGGGGCACTACTACTGGGGGCATTACATAAGGGGCCCCACTACTATGGGCTCTACATAAGGGGCACTACCACTGTGGGCACTACCACTAAAGTGGCCATTGCATAAGAGCACTACTACTGTGGGTATTATGTGTATTAGGGGTGCTACTACTGTGGACATTATGTGTATTAGGGGTGCTACTACTGGGGGGCATTATGTATATTAGGAGTGCTACTACTGTGGACTTTGTGTATAAGGAGCACTAATGTGTGTCATAACATGAATAAGGGACACTACTATGTGGTATAATGTGAATAAGATTGTAATACTGTGCAGCATAATTTTAATTGGGGATACCATTGTGTGATCACGCCCCTTTCTTTTGAAACCATACCCCTATATTGGGACAAGCGTCACAGGCCTTTATTACATGGGCGCCGGGTGTGTGTGTGTGTGTGTGTGTGTGTGTGCGCGCGCAAGTCCAACCACCTCTCTAGGACCACTTTAAGCATTGGTGGGAACACAGTTGCGATCGCAGACACACCCTTGGAACTCCCATAACACACCCATGTCATGGCTTCTTTTTACATTCAATTTCATCACCTCCCCGAGTCCTCTTGGGAACACCCATGGATTGCAATGCTCTTCTCAGGACTTTGCCATGCTGTCTGGAGCTTCAGGTCATGTGTGCGCAGTAGGACTTTCCTTGGCGTTTCGAGCATGAGCAGTTGTATAAAAACAAACAAAACCAACAGTCAACTGCGAAAACATTACCATTGTGTACGACACTGAATCAGGCCCAATGTCAGAGAGTAACCCTGCTGAAGTGCCAAAAAGGCATTTTGTAAAACTAGAATATACTCAGGGCCGGTTCGAGCCCTCTCTGCGCCCCGGGCAGGAAATGGGGGCGTGGCTTAATACAGGGGGCGTGGTCAGTTATGCCCCCTATACAGTAGTAGCGCTGCTTAAATGCTGAGCGGTGCGCGATGACGTCATCACGCACCGCACAGCAAAAGGTCCTCTCCACGAAGGGAAAGTAGACGCGTAGCGTCTATTTCCCTTCGTGGAGAGGACATTTGCTGTCCGGTGCGCGATGACGTCATCGCGCACCGCTCCTGCAAGGTCCTCTTCACGAAGGGAAACTAGACACGTAGCATCTAGTTCCCTTCACAGGGGACACAGTCGCACAGCCGGGGGACACAGCGGGCAGCGGAGGGCACAGCAGTGGCGGAAGGCGGCGCCCCGGGCAAAAGTCCTGCTTGCCCGTGGCAAGATCCGCTACTGAATATACTGTCCATCTTTTCACAAGTATTAATATTCCTGAGGCATATCAGGAGACTGCCATGACTGTAACATAAGATACAGTAGACTGGTCAGAACCTGTCACCTCAAATTAGAAAGGGAATTAAAGAAAAGGAAGGACTTGATCTTCACTTTGACAGCTAGAATTAGTAATATTGTAGAAGGAAAAGACTCTCCACGTCATTAGCAGGATGAGATTCACAGACAGGAGAAGATCACTCAGCATTTCCAATGTGACCTGTGCCCATAGACGAACCGCTGATGCGCAACATAGCAAGAAGCCAACAGCAGTAAATGTACCGGACCGTTTACCTGATCAGTAATATAAGCTGCTTTCTATAATTCTACAAATTATTACATTTATAGAGTTCATAAAACCACAGTAATATTAGCAATTATAATTATAATAATTCTCCGGCCTGTACAGATACCAAAACGGTACTATACCGAAAGCCTGATGCAATATGAGGTATACAATTAAAAAAAATGGAACATAATCTTAGTCATACCTACAGCGTGTCAGGAGCAGTAGTAATAGAAGATTACACTGGTGCCTCTCTCCCATGCTGTCAGATCCATCTGTTATTCTGTTGGAATGACACTCCATGGCTGGTCTCTGGACCTTATTCAGCATCACTTGCAGTTCTGCTAAATTAGCAAACCTGCAACTGCTTGCAATCGCATGCTGGGGACACCGCCCAGCACAGGGAAAGGCCACCCAGCATGCTAATGATGGCCAGGGATGTGATCACAATTCAATTGCAACATTGAATAAGGGAAGCCCCGCATCCTGGCTGCAATAAGCAGTTGGACGGCTGCCATCATTTTCTCCGTCGCAGCGGCCACGTGTGATCTCACGCGGCTTCGCCCTGACAATGGCCCAGAGCTGCTCGTTTTTTCTGCACCGCCCCCACGAATGCATCTGTCTGTCAATCAGGCTGAGGCATTAATATTACTGAGGTGCGATTGCATCTCCCTGTATGCGCACGCGCACAGTACGGCTTCAGCGTGTGCACACTGGGCGGAAAATTGTCAGTATGCGATCCATCCTGAATAAGGCCCTCTGCTCAGGTTTTAGTCATCAGCCTTTGGGGCATGTCCTGCTGCCAGGCTGTTCATGGCTACCTGTGCATTTTTTTATGCTGGGTACACACTATCCAATTATCGGCCTGATCAGCCAATTATTGGGTGACTGAATTTCTCTGAACCATGGAAACGAAGCATTTAATGGATTTACCGGCACCAGTCTGGTAGTGTGCACCTGATTTAAGGCTGACATTGGTGCCTTGTGTCACTTGTTATAGCATTGTTAGTGTGGATTTCATTAATGTGTATAAAGTTGTTATGCTCTTGTGACTGTGACAGCTGAGAAATACATTGGTCATACATGAGGACACCTTCCAAGTGTACCGTTTTAGCCAGTACAGTGCTGTTTTTTTATGATATGTACAGGCAAATGGGCTGTACCAGGTGCAGCACCTGGATTTCTATAGCAGCGCTGCAGCAACATGGCATCCCGCAGCGCTGATCAGGGACAGTGCAGCAACATGGACTCCCGCAGAGCTGATCAGTTAACAGTAACCTGACAGCGCAGGCTGCCCTCAGCAGAACAGCTTTAAACAATCAGCGTATGTGAATTGACTCCAGCAGCCAGACTCAGACTTACTATGCCGCCCCCTTTACCCATGACCACGCCTCCTTACCTCATCTGCACCATTTTTTTACTGAGAAATGTTGGAGGGTACGCATGTGACTGATGTCCTTCTCTGCTGCCTGCCCTGACCATTGCTTATGACCCAACTGTCCTTGTGTACCATTTACAATGAGAACTGCTAGTGACCCAACCATACGCATCTACCGCCTATCCTGAACAATGCTTGTGACCCAACCATCCATGTTTGCTGCCTACCCTGAATATTGCTTGTTACCAAACCATCCATGTCTGCCGCCTAACCAACTATTACCCATCTATCCTTGCATGCCACTTACCCTTTACACTGCTAGTGTCCCAACCATACTGATATGATGCTGACTTATTCCACTTATGTTCTATGTAATTGATTTGTGACTGACCTCTGCCACCTGTCCTGCAGTTCAGGATATTCTAATTTGCAGAGTTTCTTGCTGGAGAAGTCTGCTCAGCATACAGCTGCAATACCTTCAGTTTGAGCATGAGACTGTTACTAACTGCTGAATCTTGTCCATCTCCTGCTTCACATTGGCCTAAAGGTATATTCAGGTCTCTGCCAGTTGTCAGCATCACCAGGTGGTTCCAGTAGTGGCAGCCGGTTGCCAGAAGCTGTTCCTGTTCCAGTCTGGTTTCCAGAAGCTATTCCAGTCCCAGTCCAGTTTCCAGAAGCTATTGCAGTCCCAGTCCAGTTTCCAGAAGCTGTTCCAGTCCCATTCCAGTTTCCAGAGCAATACCGGTCCTAGTCCAGCCCTCTTGTGTATCCTGAGCATTACTGGTGCCAGCCCGGTTCCTGTACCAATAGTCAGCCCCAGCCAGCACGTGAGCATTACCAGCCCGGTTCCTACATTTCCAGTCCGGTCTCAGTCCAGTTTAATGCCAGCTATTCCAGTTTCTGCTCGGTTCCAGTTTCAGCATTAGATTCTAGCCATTACACATCAGTTCCGATCCCAGCCCAGTTCCTGTAGTAGTCCTTCTAGTCCACTGTATGTACTACTTCAGCCTCAGTCCAGTACCGGTATCAGTCCTTTCCTCACTGTAGCCCAGTGGCTACCAAAAGTTTTTTGAATCACGGCACCCTAAAGTATCAGAATTTTTTTCACGCCACCTCTAGGCCAAAAAATTTTTTATTGCGAAATTTAGAAAGAAATATTAAATTAAGTAAATTGTATTTATTTGCCATTCTTAGGTTCAGCTATGTGTTGAGTGACAAGATTTGCTTCTGTTTGTCCACATACTATAGTTTATGATTGGTACCAAACAGCACTGATTTTGCCTATTACATTGACCACAAATAATGTGAATTGGTACTGGACCACCAACCCAGGGCACCCCAGCAAGAGCCTCATGGCACCACAGGGTGCCACGGCACACAGTTTGAGAACCACTGCTGTAGCCTATAACTATTCTATGAGGAAGAGCTATAGTCGACCAGCTTGTTTCCAGCCCTTTGGAGTTCCCGACAAACCAGCACCTAACCTTCTCCCAGGTGATCCCAAGCCCCGAATTGTGACACATCCATGTGTGTTGCCTACCCTGAACATTATTAACCAACTGTTACAAAACCATTCATGTATGCTGCCACACAAGAACATCGTTTGTGGACCCTACTATCCTTGTATGCCTCCTGCTTTGAACATCGCTTGTGGCCCTATTATTCTTATTTCTGCCTATCCTAATGTCTGCTCATTGTATGACCTAGCCTGATCTTCCAGCAATACTGAGTGATTTTGAGGCCTTCTTTCCTATAACATCCTTGTCAACACCATACTTCATGTAAAGCTTTCCTACTTTTGAATAAGACCTGGGTGTATTCCGTTCTATGTAAATGTGTCATTGCTAGAGACTACACAATATTTCACTTTTATGTGTGTTATATTTATCCACAAATATACTACTATCTCAGTACTAGAATCCCAGAGATATGCAACCTGTGTCCTTCCAGTCACTACAGAGCCACAAGTTCCAGCATCCCATGGCAGCCTGTGGCTTGTAGGGCATGAAGGAGCTCGTAATTCTACAGCTGGAGTTCCAGAGGTTGCCGAAGCCTTCTCTGGGACATCAACACATAAAATCAATTGCAGACAAAGCAAATCTATTTTCGGTGCTTCATCAGCTTTACAAAAATCACAAAATTTAAGGCTAAATCCCCATAATGGCTAAAGAATTAACCGCAAAATGGAATGCAATGAGCTGCAGCCGGCTCTATTATGAATGCGCTAAAGCTTCCATGAGGCATATAGGTCATGGCTGATGAAGCAGCGATCCCCCTAAATTGTGCAATGCTGACTGATGCAAGTCTGCTTTCTTTAGTTAGGCTCTGGAGACTATTTCACAGACTTCCAAGATACTGGAAAATACAGGATGACGGCAGTGGGAGAACGCAGACTTTCCTAGAGATTGTCAGCCTGACATCCTCGTAGTACATAGAAAAATAATAATCCTGTGCATTGCCTAACAAATGAGCTTTCTATGGAAAAGGGGGATGCGTTTAATTTGCCGGCTGTCTGATCCCGGCTAGCAGGATATTGACGCCAGAATCCAACCAGCCGGCAATGCCGCAAGCTGGAATCCCGGTGCAGCAGGGCTATTCCCACTCGTGGGTGTGCACGATACCCATAGAGCGGGAATAGATCCTGTGGCGAAAGCATCGAGCCACCAAGCCGGCAGCGTGGTGAACGCAGCTAGCCAGTAAGGGGTCTCTTAGCGCTTGTCCTGCTGCCGACATTCTGGTGGGCAGAATGCTGCTGTCGGGATATGGACAGCCAGCATCCTGACCGCCGGAAAAGCATACTGAATCCGGAAAAAGGTGAAAATTACAATATACAAGCAAGGACTTACGGGGCTTCAAGTTGCCCTCTCGGCCTCCAGACACTTGTATTTAGTGTCCGACAGAAACAGCCTGACCCGGCTATGGTGGGGATTGTGGTGAATTATTCTTACTGTACAGTCTGGTTCCGCCACTGATTAGGGTGGCATGTCTAGATCAGTTCACCAACATGGAACTTCTATCACTCATAGATTTTATTTTCCCCTCTAAGACACTGAATGCAATGTACTGTACCATCTGTGTTACTAAAGGTTGTGACAGTAACTTATGTGTTTATCCTTATGATCATTTTGCCTGCTTAATATACAGTATAGGAGTCATATTTTGTTGCTTTAGATTTTAATATAATGCTTTAGAATTCTCAGTCTTAGTAGATGTATCCTATAGTACCTATAGACAGTAGATACATATGTGTAATACCCTGGAACTGCAAGCACAAATCAACTGTGGCACTACAGGTGCCAGCATGACTTTAATAAAGGTAAAATGTTTGCTGGAGTTGCATAACACTGAGCCAGCAGTCTACAGCTTGCAGCACAGAAGGGGTTAATAGCCCAACTCACAGTTAGACAGATCAGTCTGCAAAAAGCAAATGCAAGACTCACCAAATTGCAACTCAGGGCGGGAAATCCCAGATAAACTGAGAGCGGGAAATCCCAGATTTAGAATGTGTCCCTGGGAATGCAAGGTTATAAAAAGGTTGTCCTGCAGCAGCCTAGGAGGACAGTCAGTGAGGAGAGTGAGCAGACAGTGAGGTGGATTAGCCAGAAAGATGTAGCCCCAGTGAGGGCTCCCCACATGTTTAGGTGGGGAGTGATGCCAGCCACAGCAAAGCACTTGACAGAGGAAGACATCGCAGTGTGAGAGCAGCAGTATGCAGAATCTAGTGAAAGGGTGATGCCAGGAGAAAAGTGTGCTAATGGTGTGAGTCTCAAGAGGTATCTGGGTGAAGTGGTCGGAAGCCACGCGGCGTGAGTAAGCGCCCCCATGGAAAAGTATCTCGAGAGGTATCTGGGTGAAGTGGTCGGAAAGCCACGCGGCGTGAGTAAGCGCCCCCAAGGAAAAGAATCCTCGCTAAGTAAGAGAGAGAGAGAGACGGCAACCTGATGTGTAGCACTACTGGTCACAGAATGCCCTGGTACGTACTGATGTTCGCCATATATATGCCGCTGCGACTAAGCGATGCGCTGGAGGAGGTGCCCTGATATGGGATCCACTGTAACTTATGCTTTGTGCTGGAGGAGTGTTCACAAGTTATCCCTGCAATATCTCTGTTTGATGTTAAAATAAACTTTATGCTGTTTTTCTGAGATGGACTGGCGCCCAATTCTTTATGCGCTGCACCGACACCTGTAGTTCACACCCACAATGCACTTGTAATTAAACACCTGATTATTCAGGGCGCCCTCTGGTATCCGTGCCTGAACCCATGACTAGCCGGGGCAGAGTAAGTGTGATGCACTATACACAGTGACTGCAGATTTTGCACACCTAATACCAGTGGGCTATCACATTTGGCGTCACGAACAGGATACGAGCAACCATGGTTACCAACGTGGGGCTCTAAGGGCAATATTTGTGGAGGTGGAACTCATGTAACAGGACATCGGGACTATGCAGTGCACCCAGTCGGAGCAACACCCTTGGGGGCACTGTGTTTGGCCATTTCTGAGTGTCCGAAAGAGCCAAGGATCGCAAGGGGAATGTAGTCCCCTATATCTATTTTCCTAAAGTTGGAGAAACTTGTTTAATGGGAGGGGCCCACGAGAGCCACCTGTCTCTTTTGACCCAGACGTGGGGGGAGACAAGGGCAGGCGAGGGCAAATTCTCAGTGTTTGGCACAATTGCCATAAGATGTCTGAACATTTTATTATCACCTGTGACTCAGGACTGTAATCCATTGGAAAACAGCAACAGGATATGTGATTTGTATGTAATGTAATGTTTGACATGCCATGTTTTCCTGCATATGTGATGTTATTTTTTTGTCACATGTACTGTCATTGTGTTTATTATGTGTTATGTTGTTGAAAACTCTGCTGTTGCGCGAGGACACGCAAGATTTCAGCAGGGGTGTATGTAATACCCTGGAACTGCAAGCACAAATCAACTGTGGCACTACAGGTGCCAGCATGACTTTAATAAAGGTAAAATGTTTGCTGGAGTTGCATAACACTGAGCCAGCAGTCTACAGCTTGCAGCACAGAAGGGGTTAATAGCCCAACTCACAGTTAGACAGATCAGTCTGCAAAAAGCAAATGCAAGACTCACCAAATTGCAACTCAGGGCGGGAAATCCCAGATAAACTGAGAGCGGGAAATCCCAGATTTAGAATGTGTCCCTGGGAATGCAAGGTTATAAAAAGGTTGTCCTGCAGCAGCCTAGGAGGACAGTCAGTGAGGAGAGTGAGCAGACAGTGAGGTGGATTAGCCAGAAAGATGTAGCCCCAGTGAGGGCTCCCCACATGTTTAGGTGGGGAGTGATGCCAGCCACAGCAAAGCACTTGACAGAGGAAGACATCGCAGTGTGAGAGCAGCAGTATGCAGAATCTAGTGAAAGGGTGATGCCAGGAGAAAAGTGTGCTAATGGTGTGAGTCTCAAGAGGTATCTGGGTGAAGTGGTCGGAAGCCACGCGGCGTGAGTAAGCGCCCCCATGGAAAAGTATCTCGAGAGGTATCTGGGTGAAGTGGTCGGAAAGCCATGCGGCGTGAGTAAGCGCCCCCAAGGAAAAGAATCCTCGCTAAGTAAGAGAGAGAGAGAGACGGCAACCTGATGTGTAGCACTACTGGTCACAGAATGCCCTGGTACGTACTGATGTTCGCCATATATATGCCGCTGCGACTAAGCGATGCGCTGGAGGAGGTGCCCTGATACGGGATCCACTGTAACTTATGCTTTGTGCTGGAGGAGTGTTCACAAGTTATCCCTGCAATATCTCTGTTTGATGTTAAAATAAACTTTATGCTGTTTTTCTGAGATGGACTGGCGCCCAATTCTTTATGCGCTGCACCGACACCTGTAGTTCACACCCACAATGCACTTGTAATTAAACACCTGATTATTCAGGGCGCCCTCTGGTATCCGTGCCTGAACCCATGACTAGCCAGGGCAGAGTAAGTGTGATGCACTATACACAGTGACTGCAGATTTTGCACACCTAATACCAGTGGGCTATCACATATGCATCTTAACAAAATGCAACCAGCTATTTATGTCAGTGTTTCTACCTAAGTATGAAGCAGATGGTGTTTTATACCTAATACATTGTATGGCCCTACCATTTAATAGCAATATTTATGAGCAGCAATAATCTAACCCGGAATGCTTTGTGACGGACATAAAGTTCTCCACACTATGGGCCACACGCTGCCTATTTACCAGTAGAGATGGTCACACTGGGCTCTTCAGGTCACACAGCCCAGATCCCACACCCACCTCTACTCAGGTGAGCGACACATCAGCTGCCTGTCTCTCTGTTAGTCTAATACTGTGCACCGTGTGGTCCTCCTGGCACTCACCTATGATAAAAGGATAATAATTTCTTCACCTACACAAGTAGCATCACACATTGGTGGTCATCCTGACCTGATCGCACGCTGCAGTTTATCGCAGCGGTGCGGTCGGGTCAGAACTGCGCCAGCGCCGCAGTGCGCCTGTGGGCTGCTACGATCGGGCCACGACGATCACCTCTGCCTGATTGGCAGGTAGAGGCGGTCGCTGGGCGGGGGGGGGTGTGTGTGCGGAACGGCTGCGTTTGGCCGCAGTTTTGTGGGGGCGGTGCGACCACAGATAAGCCAGGCCCCAGCACTAGTAGGGTGTGGACCCCTGTAGAAGCTGCACCTCACAGCCTGCCAAAGGGGCTATCTTGAACATATGGCTCTAACATGAGCCCCCAGAGCAGCCTTGGTACTTTGTCCAATGCTGCTCTTCGTCGCAAGTTAGCGGTAAGCAGTGCGGCACCCACCCATCATGGTGTTCATACCACTCACCCCATAAGTCATGACCACATCCACTTCTTGGAGCGCACCTGCTTTACCACATGAAAGGCTTGTAGGTATGCACTTGGTAACCTGCCTCTAGCTATCCTGCATTTGCCCTGGATATATAGCTAGGTCAATAGAGACAATACTATAAATAACTGTATACAAATGGCTAATTTCTGCTTCTTACACTGCAATATATTCAGCTGTGTCATGTCTTATTCCATAAATTCATCACTTCTTTTCGGAATAACCAGGAAATTGATTACAGAGGTGACTGGAGACGAGATCTGGAAGAGCTTGGAGGTGTGTTTGCAATAAATAAATGAATAATTAAAGGAATAAATATACTATACACAGAAATAGATTTACAGAGATTTGCAGATGAATATCATCACAACTACTGAGCGAAGTCTTCAGAGGGGATGCAGTCAATTTACCTCCAATCAAAATCCCGACAGCAATTGACCGACGGTCAAAATCCTGACATGGACAAAATACAGACATGTAAAATGCCGACAAGGTAAAAATACTGACATGTAAAATACCGACAGGTCAAAATGCCGACATGGATTTTTCATGATTTTTTCAATGAAACCGACTTGTTCATACTTTTCCATCCCAGTGGAGCTGGAGGGGGAATATAATAGTGTGCCGAGCTTAGCGAGGCACCGTGCCCGCAGCATGGCGAGCGCAACGAGCCATGCGAGGGGACGCGGTACACTTATAGGGTGTCCATGTTGACCTATGTCGACATACACACACAAAAAACAATGAAAATCGCATGTCGGTATTTTGACCTGTCTGCATTTTACATGTCGGTATTTTGACATTGTCGGTATTTTAAATGTCGATATTTTGCCCATGACGGGATTTTGACCGTCGGTCAACTGCTGTCGGGATTTCGACCATCGGGATTTTGATTGGAGGTATTTCATACCGATCCCCTTCAGAGGCACACTAAGAAACACAGGTCAGAAATGTGCTGCGGGAGGGTGCTATGGCACAATATGTCAACAGTCATATTTTTGACATTCATCATATAGACACTGAAGAGATGTCTACTGGTTAGAATCTGGGCATATTGGCTCAGTGATGATGTTCCTTACGACTGCTCCCTATTTTCGCACAGTTTCTGAATCAGGCCCATGGTAATAATTTTTTTATTAACAGATGCATGCGTGGTACATCATACCTCTTAATTAATTGTCCAGATTAATGTCGGGCAGTCCCATTGTTGGAACTCTTTAAGAATTGTGTCTGGCTCACAATGGGGAATGGGGGGGGGGGGGGGTCCGGGGGGTACATGGCAATGCTATAGGCATGCCACCAAATCACTAGCCCATTCCCTCTGGTGGCCAGCAGATTCAGCATGAGAGGTATGCCTATAAATGAGAGAATTACAGGGCTCCCTCGTTATGCTGCCAGCCTACAAGACAGACTATAACTGGCATTATATAGTGAGGAGAGCCTGATGTATGGGGAAATTTGCATTTTATTGAACAGCAGAGAATATACTTGAGGTTAGGTATTATTATAAAGGAGGTGGTAATAAAGGAGCAGCAGCACATAAGAGACAGTAAATGCAGTAGAACATATGATCCCATGCAGTGATAATGTTCTGTATGAGGCTTTTATACACAGTACACGGAAACATGCCGACACATTAGTGACTGGAATTAAAGGCATATATATCGCATGTATATTTTTTCTTCCCGACTAGAACAGGCCATAAAGGTCACAGCAAGGCTGGTAAGCAGTAACTTAAATCTCACACGTCCCCTGTCTTGCTGTGATATCTATGCTCGGCGAGTTTATTAAAGGATATAAAGTCAGCCCTTGTGCAGAGTGATGTATAGGCAGCTCAGTAAAGCTCCATCTGATGGGGAGTCGGAGGCATTAACATTCCGCTCAGGCTCCCCACCAATAACTTCACATCACAGTAAAGGGCTGTAATCCTTGTAGAATATATTAGATGTTCGCAGCTAAACCTGGATTTTTTTTATGATCATTAGTTTTCCGAGGGTAGAAGCAATCACGCTCATTTGATGTGTTTATATCTATTGATTAACAGTAGCCACTGTCACAATTGTCAGTGTGCAAATCCCCCTCCCCCCCCAAAAAAAAACACAAAAAAACATTTTGCAGAGAAACAACAGTAATGCCGATCGTAAAACAGAGAAGAAACATGAACTGCATCACTTGCAATACCTTTATATACAAAGACATAGTTCAGTTCCTTGCATATAATATGAAGGCTTTGTTTATAAGAGCGCTCTCTCTCTCTCTCTCTCTATATATATATATATATATATATATATTATATATATACACACACATACATATGTCCATCTGTATATAGATAGACAGACAGACAGATAGATAGAATCCAGAGTGTCCGCACTCACATTAGTGATAATGATATTGGGCACTCAACAAAATAATGCAAAAAATCCAAGCTTTATTGGAAACCAACAGGCAACATTGAGAAGAAAGAATGGTCAATGTTTCGGTCCTGCATGGACCTTTTTCAAGACACAGCAGCAGAATGAAACATCCACATAAATCAACAAGATCAATAAACACCATCACCACAGGGCAGCATGCTCACAGTAAATGCTCAAGGTAATTAAGGCAAAAGTCCGCCAGAAAGTGCAATGCACTAATCTAGGAGGATACATAGTCATATTACATGGTTGTACCAATTCAATAATGTATTAGCCCGTCATAAAAAAGACAAAGAACCCCACCTACAGCAGCAGAGCATGAAATGAGATAAGTAACGAGAATAACAGGAAGTCGCATTTGTTCCATCTTTCTTCTGGACGTTGCCAGTGAAAATCCAATAAACCTTGGTTTGTATGCATTATTTTGGGGAGTGCCCAATATTTCTACACATACACACACACACACACACACACACACACACACATGCGCGCGCGTGTGTGTGTGTGTGTGTAAAATAGAGATGAATGGAGGCGCCAATAGTGCATTAAAAGAGTAACACTTTAATAAACTATATTCACAGAGCACATTGATAAAGGCGTACCAAAGGTGGCGGTTTAAACCACCGCTAGCATAAATACCAAAAATCCCATACAGGTAAGATTGCCATCAAGTCTTTAGACCGGGATTACCATTCGTTTCAAGCCACGACCCTACCGGTCCACTATTGGCGCCTCCATTCATCTCTATTTTACAGAATTTGTTTTGTCCCGATTGGAGTCGGGTTTCTGTGGAGGACGACAGCTGGGTGTTTTCAGCATGCATACAGACTGTGAGAGACTAATTAGTGATTGGAAGAAAGAAGCACTGGTCTGGTATTTAATTGGCTCATTATTGGACTTGTAGTTCCACAAAGAAGCCTAATAATCATTGCGCGCTCACACTTTCTTACATACTGTCAAAGTCAAAAAATATCATGATACATATCCCTTGTACTAACCCCTCATGCACATGCACGCTGCTCGTGCACTTGGTCCCCCGTGCGTACACATACCCGCAAGTTGCGTAAGAGACGCTCCAGCGACTCGTGCGCCTGATATGTGTATTTACGGCGGAGTTTGTGAGCGTGTAGCGTGCGACTCGTACGTAGCATATTTAACCCAAATAGTGCATTTTGTAGATAATATTCCCCTAGACCATGTCAGCGAGTATGATTAGTTTAAACAGTTCCTGGACAGAGAGATTCCTCTTTGCATGATAGGAAGGGTCAGATAAAGGTTGAAAGGTGGTGTCTAGTATCCAGCTGTAGGGTATTTTAAGGGTAACATTCCGGTGTTAGTTAGGAAAGGATCGCTCGCTCCTGCGTATAGTTATGTACAGAAGTAGATTATGAACATTAACTGTATTTGCTGGAAATTACACATGCGGCGGGAATCCTGAGGATACCTCCCACCAGAGCAGTTGGGGAAAGACACAGCCCACCTGTTCAAATCCACCTATGACCTTTGCTGTAATGTAGAGACACATCCCTGTGTCCAATGAACAATGAGATTACAGGGACCATTGTATTATGAATGTATGTTGTGTATATAAAGACCACTGTTGCCTGGCTGGACTCAAGACTCTGAACGCTATCTACTTGACGAGCGGAGGACTGAGATCCAGGTTGCGCTTGCAAACGATTCCCCAAGTATGTATATTCTCTGTAGCCATCATTATTCTCTGTTATTCTGTTAGATTTCCTTGTTAGCTTGTAGTGTATAACTTGTAACTGTTTAACCTTTTTCTCTGAATAATCCACTGCGGTGTTAGAGCCCTGTGGTTTTACCAAAAACCGGTGTTGTGTTTTCACTTTCCTGCAAAGGGCTTTCTTAGCGTCTTAATCACTCGAACAGCATAAGCATTGTTAAGGTTTTTAGGCGTTCCATCATTACAATATTTGACTACTAAGGTTTAGAGTATAAGCATATCCTTACATTGTCTTATTAACAAGGTTTACTGTATATCATTCTGTGAGCGTCCGTGCCGCTCGTGTTTCACGCCCACGGCGCAGCGTCTGCTGCGCTAATAGCGTAGCAGTACGGTATTCAGTATGCCAATAGCGTGCTTGGTACGAAGCGTGAATCCGTGAGCGTACGTGCCGCTCGTGCGTCGCGCCCGCGGCTTAGCGTCTGCTATGTTAAGTGCGTACCCATACGGTACTCAGTGCGCAAATAGCGTACTTAGTCCGTAGTAAGTGTAATAAGTCTAGCGGCCATAGCAGCTCCACGGTAATAGTGTATAGCTTTATGTTTTAAGGTAATATTTGACATTATCAATAAATATATATGTGTGTGTGTGTGTTAGATGGATGGATAGATAGATAGATAGATAGATAGATAGATAGATAGATAGATAGATAGATAGATAGATAGATAGATAGATGGATAGATTTATACTGTATATAGTGTAATGGGGTCAGAGGAACAAGTACCATCTCCTGGGGTAGATGGACGTGTGCAGAAGCTGAGAGAACACACAAGTCTATTTGTTTGGTGCAACTGGCCTCAACCAGTTTTATTGTGCAGCAAAACAGAAATAAACTTCAAATTAAAAGACCTTGCCGTCCATCGCTATCTATACACATGATAATCCTAACTCACTAAAAAAAAAGAAAAACAGTGAGAAGTTTACCAGGCACAGTTCATTGATTTACAACAGCAGGTATCTCTCTCTTACAGAGACTCCATAGTCTCTCCTCTTTCCCTAGGCAGTGTGAGAGAGCAATAATGAGGCTGACAGCCTTTTTAACACATATAAAGCTGAAAGCCCTAATTAGCCTTCTGTGAGGCTACAAGCCCAAAGACCCGAATTGGGCCTAAATAAATAGAGACCCGCCCACTCTTCTCACATCCAACCCTCAGATCCCTTATTAGGTTCTTATCAAAAGTCAAAAACTCTCAGCAGAACCAACCCAATACTCCTGGGGTTTTAAAACACATAGGTAAAAAACCTACTAGCCTTCCACCACTATTCCAGTAATCTTGCCACGATAGATAGATTAGATAGATAGATAGATAGATAGATAGATAGATAGATAGATAGATAGATAGATAGATAGATAGATAGATAGATAGATAGATAGATAGATAGATAGATAGATATGGATTATTTTTTGTTGGCAGGAACTGAAGTCAGGGCTTTGAGTCACTAATGCTTATCGCTATTCTAACCTAAATTTGTTGCTAAAATCTGTGAAAAAGGACAAACCCTTTAACTACTTAACTGATGATTTAGTTCGCCGAAAACCGCTCCGAAATTGACGTTTTTTTAATGAGTGAATTAGGTGAAGAACATGAATTTAACCCTATCCCAAATGATTTTAGTTAAAAAAGGAAAAACATTTTTTTAATATTTCCTCCCAAACATCGAAACATCGATTGGGACCATCGAAACCATCGTGGCTTTCATTTTGAAAGCCGGGACAGCCTGCAGGTATACAGGTATACAGGGGGGGGGGGTCTGGGGTTGGTTTGGGAGGGTTCATTTACACCATTCAGCAGTGATCGGCAGCACGGCAGACACAGGAGGAGAGTGCAGGGAAGCAGAGGGACCTTCCGGTCCCTCTGACAGCAGCAGCGGAGGGAAGTTTCTCTTCCCTGCTGCTGCTAACACTCTCTATCTGACTGGTCACATCCTGTGCGAACAGGTCAGATAGAGCACTTGCAGGCATGGTTGCATCCGATGCGACCGTGCCAGGCTAGTGGTTAAATAGTGTGGGTTCCATTTCATTCAATGTTGGCTGATAAATTATAGTTTAGAGAGCTAAACACATGTAAAGATGTCTACACGATTAAAATGTTCACCCAAATTAATTTTATCTCAAGTTTTCACAGTAATGTCCTGGAGACGGAGTGCCAGTTCAATCTCCAAATACAGACAAGGCAAGTGTCACAGTATCAATAGCTTACTAAAAAACATAATTGCATTGATCGTAAGCCTAAAAAAAATAATAATAAAGGTAATATACTATAGCATCTGAGGTAGTTTTAGATAATGGAGTTAAAGGCAGAAATAATGGTGGAGGCACAGATAATGTAGAGCAGGCAACAGCATTCAACTCAATGACTGTTTAGTGATTATTAAAACCACCATTGTGGCATATAGCCCCACATAAATCACAGATGGTGTGGTAGGTTATGTCAACATGTCTTTCGACATACACAAATGTCGACATGTTCATTATGTTGACATTTTGTAAGCAGTCGGTATAGAAATATTCACTATATAAGCCGTAACCCAAGCACTAAAATGTCTAGTGCTCTTGTAACCAACACAAGGGGCCAAATGTAACAGGGTGAGAGTATATATTCAGTATCAATCTCGCACAATATTTAGGTGCGAGTTTATCCTGCAACTCGCAAATGTAATGACCTACTAATGACAGAGTTTGAGGCTATTACAAATATGAGTCCATGCATGTTTTTTTTTAGGGTAAACTTGCACCTTGTAATGAGAGTTTCGTTGCAAGGTGCGAATTTGAAAGAAGCCTTCAAAGATCAGATCCGATCTGACTAGTGAGGGGGGTGATCAATGCTTCGGCCATGGGACCACGTCAAGTGTGTCCCCTAGCTGTGGCATTACCCCCAGTTAGGGGTGGGTGCACGGCACTGCTTCTAAAAATACAGGGCACACCTATCCGTCTTGTTCCTCATAATTTTAGAATCAGTGCCAGCTCCAGGAGCCCGTTGCTGGTTCACAAAATACAGGGGAACCCAACACAATTTTTGTCCCCTTATTCTTTTGAACCAGGACCAGCTTTTTTTATTCTTGGGGGGGGGGATGAGGGAACACGGTGGGGACCCCCAAACTGTTTTTTTTTCTGATTTTTAACTTTTTTTTACTATTACACACAGAAGCTGGCCGGGATCTAACTGATCTGTGCATGCTTCTGTACAACTCGCCAGCCTGAAGCTGGTCTATTTTGCGACGCTTTAAAAAAAAAACTTCTGTGTGAGTTTCTGTGCATCCTATTACATTGGCTGAGTTGCAGGTTTCACACAGGACAATATGTGGATGCGAGGTTCGGCCATGTGCGTTTACATGTTCTCGCAGCCTATTGCATGCGCAAGTTCTAAAAATAAAGTGCAAGTTTAGAGCTAAATCCGCACTTTTTTAGAACTCGCACCCTATCACATTTAGTCCAAGGTCTTTTATATGAATTAGTGTCAGCAACAAGGCAAGGCTTTTACTTGCTTCATTCTGACCATAATGATGCATGGAGAACAGTAGCAGTTCAAATAAAGGGGAGGTTGTGAAGGGAGTGTGACATCATGTCACACTAAGGGGGTAATTCCAAGTTGATCGCAGCAGGGATTTTGTTAGCAGTTGGGCAAAACCATGGGGGTAATTCCAAGTTGATCGCAGCAGGAATTTAGTTAGCAATTGGGCAAAACCATGTGCACTGCAGGGGAGGCAGATATAACATGTGCAGAGAGAGTTAGATTTGGGTGTGGTGTGTTCAATCTGCAATCTAATTTGCAGTGTAAAAATAAAGCAGCCAGCCAGTATTTACCCTGCACAGAAACAAAATAACTCACCCAAATCTAACTCTTTCTGCACATGTTATATCTGCCGCCCCTGCAGTGCACATGGGTGGTCATTCCGAGTTGATCGCTCGTTATTTTTTTTTCGCAACGGAGCGATTAGTCGCTAATGCGCATGCGCAATGTCCGCAGTGCGACTGCGCCAAGTAAATTTGCTATTAAGTTAGGTATTTTACTCACGGTATTACGAGGTTTTTTTCATCGTTCTGATGATCATAGTGTGATTGACAGGAAGTGGGTGTTTCTGGGCGGAAACTGGCCGTTTTATGGGTGTGTGCGAAAAAACGCTGCCGTTTCTGGGAAAAACACGGGAGTGGCTGGAGAAACGGGGGAGTGTCTGGGTGAACGCTGGGTGTGTTTGTGACGTCAAACCAGGAACGAAACTGACTGAACTGATCGCAGTGGCAGAGTAAGTCTCGAGCTACTCAGAAACTGCTAAGAACTGTCTATTCGCAAATCTGCTAATCTTTCGTTCGCAAATCTACTATGCTAAGATTCACTCCCAGTAGGCGGCGGCTTAGCGTGTGCAAAGCTGCTAAAAGCAGCTTGCGAGCGAACAACTCGGAATGAGGGCCATGGTTTTGCCCAACTGCTAACAAAATTCCTGCTGCGATCAACTTGGAATTACCCCCTATATGTGGAAAGCAGGTCACAAAGACTGTGAGGGTAATAAAATATATGGAGATTTGGGTGTCACATTAGATCACTCCAATCTGAGCCACTAACAATTTTCAGGTTTCATTCACTTGACCACACTAATGTTATGTAATGTACAGTATGTCCTCGGTGAAGCCCTAAGAAACTGACGAAGACCACCTGGGGCTTTAGGTTAAGTTGAACTTTCATTCCATCCCACATTTATGTTCACACTGCTATCAGTGCCAGTAGTATAACACTATGCCAGCATACATGATATTAGCGGAGTCTTCCGTGAGGTGCAACAGGTGACGATAGTGTATAATAAAGGTTCCCAATAAAATGTGGCCATGTCAGAATGACGTAATACCAGCAGAAGTGCTTGCTGCCTAAAAGTTACCAGCAAAGGCAAAAATGAGGCACCAGCAGATGAGCCCAACGGGCAGAATGTACCAGCAATCACCATCTGATCTAATAGCAGAAGTAGTGCCCCATACACAGATTATACCAGGAGTGCCACATAAATCCAATGCTCATGTAGTAATCTTTAAGTTTGGCACTGTAAAGATGGCATTAGTGTTATAATGTAGTTTTCTCTAAACTTCTTGAGTGACCGCTCCTCTGGGGACCGCATACCCTTCTAAATTTTCAAGACAGTTATAAGCTGCATTTTAAACTAAGACCAGGCCTATGGCTCAGAACAATGAACTGGAATGTCCTTACTGCACTAATCTTTGCCTTTGGGTCCTTTCTAGAGTGGATGCATTCTTTAAAGATTTAAATGTGCTTTAAAATGAATCCGATCAAGTCACTTCTGCAGAGTCTATCGGTCTCAGGGAAGAATACAGTACAGAATGTAGGCACGTGGCAGCTGACTGCACCTGGAATGACCTTGTTTTCCGTACACAGTATCATCTTAGACTGTCTGAACAGATTTAGAAAAATCTGGTACAGTATCACTTTCTGGAGTTCTTAGAAGCCGTAATACACCAATTAAGGTTGATCGTCTCGTCAAGGAGTGTAAGCAGTAGAGCACAGATTTTCTGCTGCCTGCCCACACTGTAGCCTGGAAGCAGCAGAAGCCATGCAGCTCAGGATGTGTCAACCGTCAGCTGAAGAGAAAGACAGGTGTCAGGCTTGTGGTGATTATGGACCGCTTACTTTCCCATCGTCTAAAGGAGCCCTGACATCTGGAAGGACTAGGTAAGGCTATGGAGGCCACCCTAAGCCAGCAAATGTTTCCACACAAAAAAAAATAAAAAAATATTCTGTTACTCCCTGTGAATTTAGCAAATGATGTTCACATTTGTGCATGTTGTGTTTTGTAGATAGAGGTGCAGCAGGGAATTCCTTACATTCATGCATTGCTGAGTGACTAGTTAGTAACCAACCAATATCACGTTGGATGTAGGGTTAACGATTTGTGGGTTGGATAGGTTTGCCCATCTCAGAAGAAATAATTAATTTAAGACTACAAAATGTTAGCTGGGCGCTTGCAGCCCGAGGTCTCATTCCTTATTATATGGGAACTGTCATACAGTACTGCATAATATTACACTATCCCTGGAGGCCTATACAAAATCCTATCATTACCACCTGGTCCTCTGGTGAAATACAATGTTGGACTGTTGCTGTTACCGATTTAGAAACACTAGCAATATTTATAGCACACAGGGGCCTTAATAAGAAAACTATTAAAAAGGTATGGAACGCTTACCTTTATTCACTGAATGATTTGATAAAATTAAGGTAGCAACCTTCTTCTCTAGATTTATTTGCATTATGATGTACAGATCCAGTCTGATGCCCTGGCTCTCAGTTTCTTTATGAGAATACGGAGATCCCTGCCATTCCCATCTATTTTGTTCCAGATACTTTTTGACAAGCGATCCTATCGCAGGCAATGCTAGCAATTTGTTTTTATGCCCCAGTTCACATTAAGCAACACTGTAGTTCTGTAGTTCACATTATGCCGCATTGTAGTTTCTCAAGCAGTATTACCCTTTAAGTCACATAACCTGCCAATGAAACCAGTATGAAATGAGTATCTAATGTGATTTGGGGATAATAGTGAGAGAATCTATCATTATAACCTTTAGATACAGATGTAGCCCTGTTCCTCTTTGCTGTGATGCGGCGTGCTACAACACAGTTTGCTGCATGGCGTGCCAGGCTGCGGCTATTCGCAGTCGGCGATCATTCCATTGATTCCTAAAGGATTTAATGAAGTGACTGCTGGCTGCGAGTAGTTGCAGCCTGGCACGCCATGCAACATGTCATGTTGCAGCATGCTGCATCACAGTAGGATGAGCATGGCTACAGCTGTACAAGGCATTCACTGATTATTAATTTATGGTGGTCTTTTTAGACTTTCTTTATTTTTAAGTAATAGTATGGTTTTTAATAAATATATTTTTAAATTACAATTAAGGGGTATATGCAATTGCGGTCGAATTGCCGCAAATGTCGAAAAACGGGGTATTTTCGACAAAAAAAACCTGTCGAATTGGATTCAACAATGCAATACAGTACTTTTCGACAAAAAAACTGCCGTTTCAGATTCGACTTTTTGCAAATCGACATTTGTCAAATTTGACATGTCTGCAATGGTAAAAATGCGGCTTTTCGACAAAAGCATATTCAATTGAAGAATGCGTAGCGTCCCCCCTCCTAAGCATAACCAGCCTCGGGCTCTTTGAGCCGGTCCTGGTTGTAAAAATACGGGGGGGGGGAATGACAGGGGATCCCCCGTATTTTAACAACCAGCACCGGGCTCTGAGCCTGGTCCTGGTGCCAAAAATACGGGGGACAAAACACGTAGGGGTCCCCCGTATTTTTCACACCAGCACCGGGCTGCACTAGTCAGAGAGATAATGCCACAGCTGGGGGACACTTTTATATTGGTCCCTGCGGCCCTGGCATTAAATCACCAACCAGCCACCCCTGGCCGGGGTACCTTGGAGGAGTGGGAACCCCTTAAATCAAGGGGTCCCCCCCCTCCAGCCACCCAAGGGACAGGGGTGAAGCCCGAGGCTGTCCCCCCATCCAAGGGCGGCGGATGGGGGGCTGATAGCCTTGTGTAAAAAAAAAAAGAATATTGTTTTTTGTAGCAGAACTACAAGTCCCAGCAAACCTCCCCCGCAAGCTGGTACTTGGAGAACCACAAGTACCAGCATGCGGGGGGGAATGGCCCCGCTGGTACCTGTAGTTCTGCTTCCTTATTAGTGGCTATAGGGAGTGTGAGAAGCCCACAAGACAG
Organism: Pseudophryne corroboree; assembly: GCF_028390025.1. Classification (NCBI taxonomy): domain Eukaryota; kingdom Metazoa; phylum Chordata; class Amphibia; order Anura; family Myobatrachidae; genus Pseudophryne; species Pseudophryne corroboree. The sequence goes on along the minus strand of NC_086454.1, from coordinate 118,581,361 downwards.
TATCAACGGCAGATACACTTCCTTTAGCAGTCTACTTGCCACCTTAACTCAAGACACCCTCCGACATCAGGCCGAACTACAGAGTGGTAGTAGACCTCATTTCATATGTTTTTTTTCTGTAGATTTGCCGCATAAGTAAAAATATGCATGGGAATAATTTTACAGAGTGCATGTGTTTTAAAATGTGTCACAGATACTTATAGAGGTGTTAATGCAATCACTAGCAGGGATGGCGGGCCCCAGAGGTGGCCTCCCTCAGCCTCCGGCCCCACAGAAATGGTATTATATGTTGACAGTCATAATGTCAATACTAATCATGATGACATGGTCAGCAGTGATTAAATGTTGACATGTTAGAACGTCGACATATTGTGAGATATAAGACAGCTTCTATTTATGCAACTAGAGCAACAAATACACAAAGCGTATTAAGGAATGAGTGAGAAGAACACAGCCTTCCCCTATAAGAAACCTTTATGTGAAAGATCAGCGTCCTGTGAATGTAAGCATAAAGTGAGCATCATTTGTAAGGGTGTAGTACGGCTGACCGGCGGTCTCCTGACCGCCGGTCAGCTTACCAACGCCGGGATCCCGGCAGCATACCGACGCCGGGATCCCGGCGGGGAGGGGCGAGTGCAGCAAGCCCCTTGCGGGCTCGCTTCGCTCGCCACGCTGCGGGCTCGGTGGCGACCTGCGGTCGCCACGGGTTCTATTCCCACTCTATGGGTGTCGTGGACAACCACGAGTGGAAATAGTCCCTGTTGGTCGGCATGCCGACCATCGGGACAGTGACCCGTCGGGCTGGTGGAGGAGGTCATGTGACTGTCGGTCAGCTGACCGGCGGTCACATGAATACCACCCATTTGTAAGGAGAGTCCAGGGTGTATGCTTGGCACCATATAAATCCTAGAAGTACACAAGGGTGAAAGAAACCTTTATAGGAGTGATCCACAGTGTTTGAAAGTAAGAACGGATGTAAGCAGCATTTCACCATTCACATAGAGGGTGAACCTGTAAGAATAATCTATCACACACCCCGAATAAGAAGGGCATAGAAAGATGCCAGGTGGAAGTTACACACTGAAGCAGCCCATGAAGGACTTACTCTGAACATTTGTATATATTGTTTTCCTTTACATATCTGCGTTTGAAATTGAATCATCCTATGGACTGCCCATGAAAATATCGATGAACTCTTGACCCTAACGGGTAATGTTTAAGATTTTTTGTTTGTTTGCGCCACTATAGGAATCTGTCCAATCCTTTTGTTATATGTATATGTTTAATGTGTTTGGTGACACATTAGGATAGAATCTTATGTTTGGCCGCATTCAGAGTGCGCAGGAGGATATCTTTAATTTTTGCTGTATATTCTACCTGGTAGTCACATGATCCAGCACAGATTCCAGCCGTCATGTGACAGTCACTCCCAGGTCAGACACCATCTACTCCGGTGTTCCTCCCCTATCCCTAACCACTACCCATAACCCTACCTCTAATGCCTTACTCCCCCCCGCCCCCCCTCAGCAGCCTATTCCTGACCTTCCCCATAGTGCCTAATCCATTGTCAATGTCAAACTAATGAGTACTCCCCCGTCAGCAGAGACAACTATACATTAGAGTACGGTTTTATCAGTGCACTGAATATCTGTCCTAGCACAATGTCAGCTTGTACGTTGTTGGCAGTATATAAACAGCAGTATGCAGCATGTCGCTTTACATGAATATAACAAATACGTATCTTACATTATTCTCTGCAGATGTTAAGAACGCATTTGAACCTGTGCCTGCTACAGAGCACTAACCACAAGCTGCTTCCAATTTCATCTAGGTCCAGGGAAACAATCAAGATTTATATAGGCGCATAAAATATTATTACTGCAAACTCATAAAAAATTCCTCTCAATAAACGCCTGACAACAACGACGATTATTATGGCAGAATAAACTTATCACACAGCAAGATTAAGTTGTAGTTGGCATTGCAGACATTATATTACCGTGTTCAATATTCTCTTCTCAGGGTTCAGAGAAACCCACTGAGCTCCTCTGAAAATCAATAGCTGCTTATTACTGACATACAAGGCAGCAATTCGCAGTCTGGCTGCCAGACACTGTGCACATGAAGCTCCATGTAAGGGCCTCTCCAAGCTTCATATAGTACATGCACAAAACACGACAGTTAACAGCTGTCAACACTGATCTTTGGTACCATGGAAACAATAACACAATATAAAACATAAACTTATTGTATCTGTATCCAGCTAGTTTCACATTTACAGAATACGTTTGATAGGCTGATCAGATCATCACAGTCTAATAATAAAGGCCCCTACACACTAAACAATTTTTTTTAACAATCTGGGCGATTCCGACGCATCAGAACATCAAATCATCAAGTGTGTACGCACTTTGCACGCTCCCGCGGCGGTGTCCGTCGCATCCTCAGATCTCCCCTACATGCAGATATCATCAACCACCGCATACTCCTGGATGTGGCCACTGACACAGGCACTATTATTACTACTACCCAGGGCAGAGCTGTATACGGAGTATCCTACTTGTTGGGAGAGAAGATCTAATGCATACCTTCCAGCATTGAAAACGGAACAAAATAGACAATCACCAAATGCTGCCCAGATGCCTCCACTTTATGGTAAAACTCACAATCTGACAACATCCATGATGTGGGAGTGCCCCAGCAGAATAAGATATATTGTTAAGCATGTCACAGACCCTACCCCAGTGGAGCAAAATGTCTAAATTCCCGATCACAGGGACGCAACCATTAAGACTGATTTTGTCAGAAGCTAATTAACCTACTGTACATGTTTGTCTGGCCAGTGGGAGTAAACCCAAGCACACAGAAGAAACAAACATAGTGGGACAACAATGCTAACCATCCACCATGCCAGCACCATGAAGCACCTAACTATTAGGTAAGGCTCTGCCAGCTTTCTGCATCTGTCTAGTGCAATGCCTTTGCAATACAGGTTGAGTATCCCATATCCAAATATTCCGAAATACGGAACATTCCGAAATACAAAAATTTTTGAGTGAGAGTGAGATTGTAAAACCTTTGTTTTCTGATGGCTCAATGTACACAAACTTTGTTTAATACACAAAGTTATAAAAAATATTGTATTATAAGACCTTCAGGCTGTGTGTATAAGGTATATATAAAACATAAATGAATTGTGGGTATGTACACAAACTTTGTTTAATGCAAAAAGTTATTAAAAATATTGGCTAAAATCACCTGCAGGCTGCGTGTATAAGGTGTATATGAAACATAAATGCATTCTGTGCTTAGACTTAGGTCCCATCACCATGATATATCATTATGGTATGCAATTATTCCAAAGTATGGTAAAATCCGATATCCAAAATACTTCTGGTCCCAAGCATTTTGGATAAGGGATACACAACCTGTATTACTCAAGCTCCTTCATGTTTGATTGATTTTTTCCCTGTGTGGTTTTGCTTTGTGATTTGGGTCATAGCTCTGCTTGAATATAAATCTTCTTACAAGTCCTAGGTATCTTGCTGATTGCAGCAGGCTTTCTTTCAAGATTTGTCTGTATCTTGTGTCATCTGCTTTGCCTTCTACATGACAAGTTTTTCAGTCTCTGCAGCAGAGAACCATCCTCATACCATTATTAGCATTATATACAGTGTTAGGCTTGCACCAAAATTAGCACCTCATGCTGGTGCCAAAGAATTCCCTTTCATTCTGACCATGCCATAAAGCAATGTCGGAACTAGACATTTTAGCACTGTCTGCAAGAAACGGCATTGGAGCCCCCCCTGCCTTCATGTAAAACTGGGGCAGTGCGCGCGTGGGTTCGTGGGGAAGGGGTGTGACCACAAAATAATACCAATTCATATAACGGTGCACAGTAGTCTCCATTATTCAAATTATGCCGCACAGTAGCACCACTACACCAGGTAGAGCCCCTTTTACACCTTACGGCGGACAGATTCCCCTTTTTACACATTACGGCAGACAGCGTCCCCTTTTTACACATTAGGGCAGACAGCGTCCCCTTTTTACACATTAAGGCAGACAGCGTCCCCTTTTTACACATTACGGCAGACAGCGTCCCCCTTTTTACACATTACGGCAGACAGCGTCCCCCTTTTTACACATTACGGCAGACAGCATCCCCTTTTTAGTTCAGGTTCCAAAGCTCAATACGAGAATGATGGGTAGTAACATTTTTCACCTTTTAAATGATTGCCGTTTTACAAATACAGGCAGACTCGCCAGAATTTCCGCAGAGTGTGCAGCTCGCAGGCTATTACATAAGCCCTATTGCCTGCAAAGAACTCTCAATGACATATTAAAAATGTGCATTTTATTTAGGATTATGTTAATGTGTCCAATGACATTTGAGCCTTTGAAAATAGGAGACTGCATAAAAATGGTTGCAATTGCTAAAATGTTCCATATGATATTTTTGTTCAATCCCTTGAATTAAATCTGAAAGTCTGCACTTCATTTGCATCGCCATTGTTTAATTTTCAATACATTGTGGCGGCGTAGAGCCAAAATTCTGAAAATGGTTTCAGTGGAGCTAACTACATTTATGTTACTTTTATATACAGTGCAGCTGTGAATAAGAGCAGGCCCTGGCACTGGGGGCATGGGGCACTAGGGGGGACACAGCTATGCCCCACCTTACAGCGTGCACCGCGGCATTGTGTGTACTGGGGAAGCATGGTCGCTGGAAGGGGCATGGCTATGCCCCATCATCATGTACATTTAGTACCTATGGTGTGCACAGCCGCATGGACTGTGTCTTTCTTTCAACCTTACAATGTAATTATAGATGCAGAGCTTAACGGATACTGTAGCTAGTGCTCAGAAATGACAGGATTGGGAATGTCTTACACTGGGCTTAAGCAAATGAATTACAGTAAGTGGCATATTTTGCTGAATCTGGTTTTATTGCCTCAAACATTTGATACATGACATTAGATACATGCACATTACATAAAAACAAACAAGTGAACAGGCAGAGCTATGCACAAATGGGCCCAGGTGACTGCTTCTGTGTATAAAGTACACAGGAAAAGCCCATATTCCAGCCTTGGAACTAACTTCAGAGAATCTGCACCAACTGTACTTTGACGAGATGGTAGATCCAACCGGAAAGCACATGGTGGAAAGAAAGAAACCGTATCAAAGTCCACCACATTCATGTATTACATTTATATTGTTCTCCTTCAAAGTTACTTGATTTCACTTCATTTATGTCTTAACCAATTATTTTTTGTTTCTGATTGACTTGTTGTTTTACTTACCGTAATTAAGTTAAAACACTTTAAATACACTAACATATTTTATTGTAAATAAACTTGATTAGGGGGTGACTCGCATGTCCATAGGCCCTCACTGTACAATTATCTACCCCCCAGTGGTATTGTACCTCCCACCAGTGGCAATTGCTCTCCATTAGCATTACTACCACACCCCGTAGTGGTAATAGGTTCCCGTTTGTAGAAACACACTCTCTCCCTCCCTCCCTCCTCCCCCAGCGACCGGGGTCATTTTTTAAAATCCCCTTTTACCCCAGTGTCAAGTTTATATGGCGTTAATTATAGCAGTGACTTGCAGACTGCTACATCCACTGCATGGGGGGAACATGCGCAGAACGGATTTCCTCTTTAAAAGCCAGGAGACACTGCGGGTATGGCACATGGGGTGTGACTGTGTCAGCTAAGCCCTGCTGGCTGCGGTCACATGCCATGTGATCGTGCTAGTTAAGTGGTTAACAAAATCATGAGTGTGTGAGAACTTGGGTATCAAACTAAATACAGATATACTTTGGGGGGCTTCAACGTATATTTTGGGATTTGACACGTAAACAAGCTTTTTGGCAGGAAGAAAAATGCTCTTTAGCCACTGCCATAGAAAGAATGTCCAATGCATCTTCCCCACCCATTCCATCACATTTATCTGATGCCATAATAATGTGTTCTTCTTCACATACCTGTAATCTGGCCAGCACTTCCTATCCAATGATGCTGCACCACTAGAGATGCAGTTATCAAGGCTCACATATAGCCATGGGCTTCCACACTAGGTTACCCGAAATACCTTTGCAAACAATAAGACACCACAGCAGAGCAACATCATTTGCATATTTATAATGATGTTTTTCTCACCTGAAATAAGAACACCCACTACAGTAGTTGCTAGATATCACTCATTAGAGAAAACAGCTGCGCTATGTAGAAAATGGTATATATTCATTTAATATTCAGAAATAGTGGTAAGCTGACTGAAAGGCTTATGCAAAACCATTCCGAACCACAATATTAGGAAGAAGTACAAACAATTACTTGGATACAAAGAAGCGGAATGGTGCCTAGTAATATTATAGATTTCACAATGTTTCCAGAAACATTTTTTGCAAGCATTTGCTATAGTTATTTAAAGAGACTCAGCTGCACATTTATTAGCATGTCCTGGATGCCTGCAGTGAGCCTAATTTTTTTTTTTTTATCACCACAAATTAACAAAAAATTATTACTGGGGAAGCTGAGCGATTTTATACTACCCAGCTTCCACTGCAGGGGGCACAGATGGGACAGCCATTCAGGATTATATTATACATCAGCTGCCACATTAATGTGCTGCTGAGGTACATGTATAGGGGTACACAAAATCATGCAGAATTCATGTCACTTAAGTGGTGATGAAACACTGGAGAATATGCCCAAAGCAACCAATCAGCTTCTACCTATCATTTTTAGAATGTACTTGATAAATGCTAACACAAAGGTGATTGGATGCTATGGGCAGCTTCTCCTCTGGTAAAACCGGACTTTTGGGGTCTATTTACTAAGCCTTGGATGGCGATAAAGTCGCTGGAGATAAAGTAGCAGCCAATCAACTCCTATCTGACATGCCACAGGCTGTGTTTAAAAAAATGTCAGGAGCCGACTGGCTGGTACTTTATCTCCAGCGACTTTATGTCCATCCGAGGCTTAGTAAATAGACCCTTTTATCGTGGCCCACCATAAGCTGCTATTCAACTGTCTGTGAATAATTTTTTGGTGATAATTCTCCATAGGTTTATCACAAATTTCACTTCACCACAATTGTGCAGGTGATAAGCTTGGGGAAAATCCCCATTTTAAGGGTAAAAATGTTGGGATTCGGTTAAGAACCACTGGGACTCCCCCCCCGAATGACTAATTAGGAAGCCTTTACCTATTTTTAATTGGCCAATAATGACATGACATTTTTGGGGTCACAAAAATGGAAAATGATAGAAATCGGTGTGCAAGTATGGGGCAGGTATATTGGGGTGCTTTATAAGTCTTTTTAGGCTAGCAGGTGGGAGTGATTCTTTTTTTAAAACTTACTTACACATATATTATATTAGGGGTAAATACAAATGAGCACTTATTTTACTGAAAAACACTTGATTTCTCAATTTTTTTTACTTTTTTAGAAATATGCATATAATTTGACACAATTTAAGTACCCCAAATATTTTTTATTATGACCACTTATACACTTCTATAATGTTTTCCTATATTGGTTTGACCTTTTTGGGGGTACAGGCAGATTTCCCCAAGTTCTCCTACTCTTTTCTCTGCTTTTGACAGTAAGAATTATCACAGGAATCCTGTTTTTGTGAATTTGTAATTGGATAGGTCGAATCGTGGGAGTGTGCAAACCTGATATAAGCCGCTTTTCGCAGTCATTTTTTGGTGATGTCCGCTAAAACTCTGATCGCGGTAAATTACTGTGTTAACTACTGTGTTATCGCGGCTAATTGAATTCCCCCTTAGGGGTATATTCAATTGTATTCGGAATTTGCCATATTCAATTGAAGCCCCGTTTTTTCGACTGATCGGAAAATCTGACCATCTCGAAAAAGTGTAAACACGGCTTTTGTCAAATTTGCGGGTGTTTTCGCCCATGCCAATTCGACCTTTTAAAAAGTCGCATTGGCATGTCGATAACAAGACTACAAACGGACGAAAACGCCTGCAAATTGAATAAGGAACTGTCTGATACTTTCCATCAGAGAGAATCCGACAGCAATTGAATCTGACTAGATTGCTTAGATTTTAAGCACGGATCTCTCCGTGTGTATGCCCGCTAGCGATAGCGATGCGCGGCCCCGCGCGGTGCTATTGCCGGTGCTAGATTGGCCTGATGTATGTTCTTTGTATTGTATTGCAGCTGAGAACAATAGATGAAAGGATTATGTTAATAAACCATGGTGTGCCTAGGCGCAGCAAAGAAGTCAAGATAAATGTGGCTCCCTCTGTATGCACAAACTGATTGGAAAGGCAAGTGTCCTCATACATCTTGCCTCAATACACCATGCAGCGAGAGATTCCTGGCATGAGTGAGCTGACAGGTCCCGTGCAATTCCGTTAGCATTGGGCATTTTTTTTCAGCATTGCTATGCTAATAAAACACACAAGTTGACTCTGCTAATTAAAATATGCGGCATGCCTACATTCTGTGTGTGATTGCGGCTGTATCTGCATTCGAAATGGTATGTTAGTGTTTTCTAGGAAAACACTGTAGCATAACATTTTGTATGCAGATACAGCTGCAGTGACACACAGAATATAGGAATGGTGTATTTCATTTTAATCAACAAAAGCTGCTTGTGTTTCATATTCATACCGTTTTGTGAATAATATGCATTTTAATGGGAAAAGTTACACAAAAAAATAAATTCTGCGCTACCAAGTCACATTATGCCGAAGTGCGACTTGGGGAGGCAGGGAGGCTAGATGTAAGTGAACACATCTGTAGGACTATAAACAGCAACTAAAAACTAAAAGAAAATAATATCACTGCTTTCAATACTAGACAATAATGATAATGTTTAGAAAGTGTATTAAATGTAATATTAAGTAATTAAAATATAGGAGTTATCTACACTACTAAAACAATAGTAAAAGAGTAACCTGTTTTTCATAGTTTGACTATATGTAAAAATAAAATGGCAATATACATGTACGCAGCTTGCACGTGAGGCATATTTTCCATTTAAAAGCTGTAAAATGGAAGTGTAGGTATTTTGTTTTAAGAGCCCTACACAATTACCGATAACACTGAAAGATATGAACGCGATATCGTTCATATCTTGCAGTGTATATGCACCAACGATGAACGATGCGAGTCCCCACGCTCATTCATCATTGGTGCTGGCTCGTTTATGCCTGCAAGCCAATATGGACAAAATCGTCCATATTTGCATGCAGGGCTATGGGGCCGGGTCAAACCCCCCCCCCCCTCCCTACGCCGGGTTGTCCGTCGGCCGTATCGGTCGTCGGGCACCTTGGTGGCCAATTGCCCTGTGTGTAGGGCCCCTTACTTGATGAAACTGTAGCAGGTGGTATAGTCTTTCAGGGAGTGTATTATAGCTGTGTAACAACAAGCTCTTCACAGGTGCATTGTGCAAAACTGTTTACATTATGTCATGTTATATGCCGACCTCTTAGTAGGCTGCAGCCATGGTTGCAATCAGAAATGATGGGGCCTGGGAATGACAAATGTGCAGCCCCTTCACGTTGTATGTATAATGGGAGTAGACACAGGAGAAAAAGAAATTCCCGCTGCCGCCAGCGTCTGAAGCCCCAGGAAGCCGATGTCCGAACTTTTAGTTGAAGTGAACAGCGCACAGAGCGTTAACCTGACCCCGGCTGAACGTAGGGTAAGCTAGGGACAGCGCTTATGAAGAATAAGCAGGACTTGCACCTCGCCCATTAATACCCCCTTCACACCGCACAAATAACCCGGTATCGACCCGGCATTTTGCCGGGTCAGGGAAGCCTGCAGCAGCGGCCAATGCCGGATCCCACCCGGGAAGGACCCGTTTCCAATTCCCGGGTGGGATCCGGCATTGGCAGTGTGAAAGGGGTATAAGAGACTAAATAGCTCCAACAAAACAACTAAAAGAAGCGGTAAACATTGAGTCTATTTGACCATTGATTTTACTTATTTTATATTTGCATTGTCCCTTCCTATTGTCCTCATCTTTCCTCCAACATTCTTTGCTGCACCCACCTTTTTTCTCCTATTTTATCGTTTCTACAGCTGCAATCTTTTATTTTCATTTTATTATTTTCTATATTTTTATTTGTTTTTTATTAATAAACACCAATGACATACACAGCGCTAAGTTAAACCCTTCAAAACTTGATCCCCTGATCCAGAAACTGAGCAGCTCATCACTGGCGCAGCAAGCTATCAGTTTTTTCCCATATCTAAAAGATGCTACAATACAACCCCCATTTAGACTATATACCAACTTGTAGGAACTGTTATATTGGATAGACTACCTGTAGTGAAATTATGAACATCTTATGTGTGATATAACTGTTAATCGTAAAACTATTAATTAGTCAGTGCCTATAAATATTTTTTATTTATATTTATTTTTATGTGTGTCATTTTTATGGTGTGTATTATAATTAAATGATGCCCACATCGGGTAATTATTATATATGCAACATTTCTGAGTATCTTATTTTTCCAAGGTGTGGTAGAGCGCAGGGTAATTTATATGTAAATATTACTAAATTCTGATAATGAGTTCATTAAACATTATGTGAATTACAGAAAGCAGCCTGAATTCTTTACCTGCTTTAGAACAGCCCTGTATGAGAACAGTTTAGTTACCGACGCTGTGTTCATTAGCTGCACATACAGTATAGGGGGGAATGCAATTGATCCTCTGTAGGTTATTCAATTATCTCAGATAGTCGGCACTATTGGGGACTTTTTTTACCTGCTCGGAGACAGGCAAAACAAATGCTTGGTAAGCGCAGATTTTCCGCACAGTAAAAACGGGGGATGAATTATCCCCAAACATTGTGTTTCAAAAAAATCACAGTAAAGCCCAGTTTTTACCGCACCCCAGTTTTCTCCAACGCTGACCATCGCCACCCTACATGTCAATTATGCTGTGGCTTGGGGGGCACAGCAGAACGAGATTGGCATCTGAGCATGCACAAATATCTCACCATCGGAATTGTATTTAAACCATCGGGTTTGTATGTGCGAATCAGGCCCTTAGCCCATTATTACTCTACTGAAAGTTGTAATTGTGCCGCAACAAAGAAAAAAACGAATAACAGTCCTTTCTGCTAGACAGTTCTAGAGAATAGATGGGATGTGATAGTCCAGACTGTCATATTGTCAATACATGAGAACAGAAATATCCATCACACTGATGATAGAGATTAGAGACCACCGTAATGCCACAGTTGGCTACTTTCAGACTGCCCCCTAGTGGTAGCACATCGGTGGGCGATGTGGGGGGTGGGGCGTGACTTGGCATATGGGGCATGGCACGGTGCAGTTGGCTGTGAGTGGGGTGGTGGCTGTGCAATTACATTATCGTTGCTCCTGCTATACAGAGATTACTGACACTGTACAGCGGGAAGGGGGTGTGGCTACAATGACACTAATTGGATGCCTGGTCCACCCACTTCACTCAGTAAGTAGGCTGCTAGGTTGCGTGCAGCTCCGGGAGACTTGCCCACTCTTCCGGGTGGCCAGAAGCTCCCCCCGATTTTCGGGAGCCTCCCGGCCATTCCGAGAGAGTAGTCAAGTATGCTAATACAGTACATGATTATTTTTCCGGCAGAATGAATATAACCATACTTACAGTTGTGTCCCGTTTTATCTTACCTGCAATGCATACATATAGCGATAATGTAGTCCCGGCAAGAATGCCTGCGAACACGGCCTGCACGCAGAGCATTGTATATTCGCAGGTGCGACTATACGCAGCTCGGCACGGCCAGTCTTACACGTGATGCATGTGAGTCTCCCAGAGATTCCAAGAAAGTAGACAAATATAAACATAACATAAGATAACAAATCATCTTAGTATAAACAGTTACTGTACAAATATAAAAAGTGTGTAGATCCCTTAAATAAAAAGATGCAAAATGATTAATAGAATAAACATTGTACGTTTAGTCTATAGTGAAATAACCCATGTAAATTACCGTAACATTTGTTTTCTTAGTTTTATAGACCATTTCACAGCAAACTGACAGAAAGAAAACATTGTGCTTAATTAATATGGCCAACTGAATATACAGTATCTCATAACACCGACATAATGAAAATGGTGCAGACGTTACCGCGGCTTCCCCAACACGATACTCCCAGTAATTCACAGGAAAGTAACCACGCATTATAGCAGCTGGCAAACTGCAGTTTAAAACCTTCAGTAACATGATGGCTGCAGAGCAAAATCAATGACACTAGAGCAAAATGAATTCAATAAAAGGACAGGAATCAGCAAGGTAGTTTCTAATCAATCGTTTGGTAAATGTTCTTGTTTTCTATTAGCTTCTTGAAGGCAACAAGATCAGATAAATCTGCAGCGCTGGGACTTCAGCTTTATTCAACCAGAAGCACCGTTGTTGCAGCAGCACTAAATTTCTGAAAGGGCAAAACATTACTAAGTTTCCCGTGTGTTAATAAAGAGTAAGGCAAAAACACAATTTACTGTATTACAGATAAGAGCACAAAGAATATCTGTAATTGTGTTTACACGCTTAAAAGGAAAAGCAAAGAGAGATGAAGTATAGAAATTGCTCCCTCGTCATATGATTGCGCTCTATGACCTGTCATCGCTGGTCACCTCAACCCAGCACACGCAATTACTCATTTACAGACCAAGTTCATGTGGAAGTGTTATTTGCTTTTTTCTGGCATTAAGCACAAACGTGCCGATACATTATCAATACACTTGAGTATCGATGATTTAGCTTTTACATCCACAGGTGCAACAGACACGAGCAGTCACACTGCGCTTTCCTAAAATCATATCACAGCATTGCCTATTAGTGTCCCATATTGTATATCTATAGCTCTCCAGTAGCAGTACTTTCACCATACCTCCCAAATGTCCCGATTTTGGTGGGACAGACCCATTTTTCACTGTCTGTCCTGCTGTCCCACCCGCGGGTCGCAGTGTCCCACGATGGGGGGACAGTTGGGAGATCCCCCCCTGTCATCACTTGCTGCCCTGAGCAGAGCAGCGGAGAATAGATGCTGTGCCCATGCGCACAGCATCTATTTCCAGACAGAGAGGGACAGAAGGCATGGACAGCAGCTCACTGAGCGCTGGCCATGACCCCATAGTGACAAAAATGGGGGCGTGACTTGTGATTGTGGTGCGTGCAGTGAGGCCACACCCCCTTACCACGAGGCCACATCCCTAATTTCGGGCGCACGCTGGTGTCCCTCCTCCAGTGTCACAGAAGTTTGGAGGTATACCTACACCTTAGAATAAAAGTATATCTTACTTGTTTTCACGGGCTTAGTATGATTTATCGACAGACAAAATACCGACGGTCATAATCCAGACAGCCATTGACCTACAGCCAAAATACAGACATGGTCAAAATAACGGCATTCATTTTGCCGGCATAGTCAGAATACCTACATTTGAAATGTCGACATGTCAAAATACAGACAAAGGTTTTTCTGGGGTTTTGTGTCATTGTCAACATAGGTCGACATGGACACCGTCTAAGTGTCCCACGTCCCCTCGCATCGGGCACGGTGCCTTGCTGCGCTCGGCACACTATTATATTCCCATTCCAGGTCCATTGGGATGGTAAAGTATGAACAAGTCTGTTTTAGGTCAAAAATTCCTTAAAGACGCATGTCGGTATTTTAACATGTTAGCATTTAAAATGTCGGTATTCTGACTATGTCAGCATTATGAACATGTCGGTATTTTGACCGTGTCGGTATTTTGACTGTCGGGATTATGACTGTTGGGATTGTGTCCGTCGGTGAATCAACTGCTACCCGTTTTCACGCCTTTGAGGCTTTTCAATAGGGACTTAGTATTTGCTGATTGATTTTTAGAATTATATGGCAAGTTGTGAACTTTTGGGGTGTGGGTCTCCTTGGATTACTCTGGCTGGGCCACTTTGGGGCACCACCATCTTACATTTATTTTAACACTCATAACACTCTGTTTCTATATCTATCACTTACTTTTTAAATACTGTACTTTTACCACTGACCAGCTATCTTTTACTTTTTAACACTCTGATACTACACTGCTGTCCCCAGAGGCAAACCCCTATAATGTTAGGGACCTGCCTGATGAGGTCAGCTTGACAATTGGTGGGCAAGCTCATAATTTACCTCAGATATGATGTACAATTATTGCATTTATTATAATTCTACTGTTTGCATGGTGCACCTGCTCTCGTTTCTGTGTTTTCATGCTGCACAAGGTCTGAAACTGAATGCTTCCGAGTATGGATGATATAGTGTCATGCACATTTCAACTGCATCTATACAATTCTGAGCAACAAATGCCCCATTTGAAAAAGTATTATACAGTAGTTCTGTGAGCAGGGGAAACTGTGGAACCCAGGACTGACAAAACCCCCTCAATATTGTGCTGGGGCACTCCATGTCTACGTGACGTCATGCATCATGACATCACATATAGATGCGTCACTCACCTGCAGGAACGATTCACAGAGGGCTGATGCGCAGGGAAGGCTTGTTTTTAAGACGTCCTCTTTGCACATCGACCCACTGTTGTTGCACAGCCTGGAGTAGCACTCCAGATATCAGCAGTAGGAGCTGAAGGTGGGTCCCCTCACTGTCCAGGCCCGGGATTCCAGTCCCAGCAGTCTCTCCCTGATGACGGCCATGTCTGTGAGCCATAGTAAAAATGACTTGTGGGTATAAGCAAAAAATCTTCAGCATCACTCAGTGATTAACATTACACTCCCCTCCTCAAGGGAGTACTGCTCCATACCTGCAACAGTTAACTAATCACCTCTGTACCAATCTCTCACATATGCCTGCACTACAGATCATAGTCTGCTCTATTTCAAAGCTCCCCTATGGGAGAAACATGATAAATAACCGAATTGATGCTTTCCAATCACACAAATCACCCACCGGGTTCAGCCTGCAATGAGAGCTATGCTTTAAAGTTGTCAGATATCTGCCTCACATTTTAATCAGCTAGAAGAGCAGTACAATAAGTGATGTATATCTGCTTGGGAGAATAAATACCACCATGCACACCAATCAGCAGTATCTCACAATGATAGTCATCATAATGGAGTACAGATGTGTCCTCATCATTAAGTCGTAGCAAATAGCCCCTCTCGCCCGCGCCAAATGGTTTCTGTGCTCAAAATGTGCATCTAATTCGCACAAATAAAACGGGAAGTGACAACACTACTTTACTGATCAATTTGATGTGTGACATTTGTACATCTGTGTGTGTGAATGAGTCTGTAGGAAGTGCTACAATGCAGAGGCTTTATCTTATACCAAGATCCATTGTGCTTCATCTTTAAGTGTGTGTAAAACTACATCCTGCGACATCCGTAAGGTGATCTCAGTGATGCTGTCATCCACTTTGTCCACCGGGGCCCTCTTTAAGCTATTATATCTATGGATGCCGATAAAGCGTTCAACATTGTCACCTGGGATCACCTGTATCACACCTTAATTAAATTTGGCTTCCCAGTACAATTTGTCTCCTTTCTCCAGGCTTTGTATAAGTCCCCCCTTACCCAGGTGTCCAGCAATGGCTATTTGTCTTTGTCATTTTGTGTTCATCGCGGTACCCGTCAGGGTTTGCATATGCCCCCCATACTTTCTGTGATGGCCCTTGAAACCCTTGCAGTGGATTTACATACTGTACATGGATTGACTGTAAAGGGATTTTTAATGGCGCTGCAGAGCTTAAATTGTTCCTCTTTGTGGATGACATGCCCCTCTTCGTCTCCGACCCTATCTCTTCTATTCCAGCCATCATCTTACTATCTAGTTTTGGGTCATTTGCGGGTTACAAATATAATCTCCGTAAATCGGTTTCACTACCCCTTAGTACTATTAATCCTTTGGATCAACAAGACCCTGCTTTTAGTAATTTTTGTATCACTACTACTCACTTTAAATACTTGGGCATCACCATCCTGTTGTTTTTTTCCTCTTTATGGCCCTCATTCCGAGTTGTTCGCTCGCAAGCTGCTTTTAGCAGCTTTGCACACGCTAAGCCGCCGCCTACTGGGAGTGAATCTTAGCTTATCAAAATTGCGAACGAAAGATTAGCAAAATTGCGAATAGACACTTCTTAGCAGTTTCTGAGTAGCTCCACACTTACTCGGCAACTGCGATCAGTTCAGTCAGTTTCGTTCCTGGTTTGACGTCACAAACACACCCAGCGTTCGGCCAGACACTCCTCCGTTTCTCCAGCCACTCCCGCGTTTTTCCCAGAAACGGTAGCGTTTTTTCGCACACACCCATAAAACGGCCAGTTTCCGCCCAGAAACACCCACTTCCTGTCAATCACATTACGATCACCAGAACGAAGAAAAAACCTCGTAATGCCGTGAGTAAAATTCCTAACTGCATAGCAAATTTACTTGGCGCAGTCGCACTGCGGACATTGCGCATGCGCATTAGCGACTATTCGCTCCGTTGCGAAAAAAAAATAACGAACAAACAACTCGGAATGACCCCCTATATCGACTTAATTTATGCCAGTTCTGGAACAAATAGCCAAATTGCTGGAGGCCTGGAAACTGCTGCCTTTGTCTCTGTTGGGTCGAATGGCTGTGATTAAAAGTTTTGCTTTTCCCAGATAATCATATCCAATCTAGATGATTCCTATTGCTCTAACCCTAGCTGATGTAAACCTGTGTACTAAGTATTTTACTAACGTCTGTGGAGACGGGTCAACCCCACATAGTTGTGGCTACATTACGCTTTCCTAGAGTGAAGGGAGGTTTTAGTCTGCCAGACAATTTCATGCAAGGGCGTAGCTACCATAGATGCAGGGAGTGCAGCTACTATGGGGCCCAAAGCTGAGAGAGGTCATCTTCCCTGTCACAATTACATGTGTTATATATAAGGGTGTAGCTACCATAGGTGCAGGGAGTGCAGCTACTATGGGGCCCAAAGCTGAGAGAGGTCACCTTCCATGTCACAATTACATGTGTTATATATAAGGGTGTAGCTACCATAGATGCAGGGAGTGCAGCTACTATGGGGCCCAGAGCTGAGAGAGGTCATCTTCCCTGTCACAATTACATGTGTTATATATAAGGGTGTAGCTACCATAGATGCAGGGAGTGCAGCTACTATGGGGCCCAAAGCTGAGAGAGGTCACCTTCCCTGTCACAATTACATGTGTTATATATAAGGGTGTAGCTACCATAGATGCAGGGAGTGCAGCTACTATGGGGCCCAAAGCTGAGAGAGGTCACCTTCCCTGTCACAATTACATGTGTTATATATAAGGGTGTAGCTACCATAGGTGCAGGGAGTGCAGCTACTATGGGGCCCAAAGCTGAGAGAGGTCACCTTCCCTGTCACAATTACATGTGTTATATATAAGGGTGTAGCTACCATAGATGCAGGGAGTGCAGCTACTATGGGGCCCAAAGCTGAGAGAGGTCACCTTCCCTGTCACAATTACATGTGTTATATATAAGGGTGTAGCTACCATAGGTGCAGGGAGTGCAGCTACTATGGGGCCCAAAGCTGAGAGAGGTCACCTTCCCTGTCACAATTACATGTGTTATATATAAGGGTGTAGCTACCATAGATGCAGGGAGTGCAGCTACTATGGGGCCCAAAGCTGAGAGAGGTCATCTTCCCTGTCACAATTACATGTGTTATATATAAGGGTGTAGCTACCATAGGTGCAGGGAGTGCAGCTACTATGGGGCCCAAAGCTGAGAGAGGTCACCTTCCCTGTCACAATTACATGTGTTATATATAAGGGTGTAGCTACCATAGATGCAGGGAGTGCAGCTACTATGGGGCCCAAAGCTGAGAGAGGTCATCTTCCCTGTCACAATTACATGTGTTATATATAAGGGTGTAGCTACCATAGGTGCAGGGAGTGCAGTTGCTATGGAGCCCAGAGCTGAAAGGGGCCACCGTCCCTGTCACAGTTACATGTGTTATATACATATTTTCATCATTGGGAGGTACACAAACTTTTGCCTTGGGGCCTGCAATATATCTAGTTATGCTCATGACCTGCTCATTGCAATGTGATCTAAAATGAACTGGATGGCATTATAATGTTACATAATAAGAAATGGGGCACTATAATGTAGCACAACATGAAGTGGAAGCACAATAGTCAAGGCATAATATGACCTGGGAGCACTAATGTGGGATAATATGAACTGGGTACACTATGTCAAAATGTGAATTGGGGATACTGTGTTGCATAATGTGTACTGGCTGCCCTACAATGTGACATAATGTGATAAAATGCACTACTAGGTTCATAAAATAAACTAGGGCATTAATATGGTTCCAAAAATAAATTAGGTCACTACTATAGGGCATAACATTAACTAAGGCATTACTAAGGTTCTGAAAATGAACTAGGGCACAGCTATGAAGCATAAAATTAACAACTGCTGCATCTCTCTAGAAGCATTGGGTCATGGGGGGTCATTCCGAGTTGTTCGCTCGTTGCCGATTTTCGCAACGGAGCGATTAAGGCGAAAATGCGCATGCACATGGTACGCAGGGCGCATGCGCTAAGTATTTTAGCAGAAAACTTAGTAGATTTACTCATGTCCGAACGAAGAATTTCCATCGTTGAAGTGATCGGAGTGTGATTGACAGGAAGTGGGTGTTTCTGTGCGGAAAAACGCAGGCGTGCCAGGATAAAACGCGGGAGTGTCTGGAGAAACGGGGGAGTGTTTGTGACGTCAAACCAGGAACGAAACGGGCTGAGCTGATCGCAATGTAGGAGTAAGTCTCGAGCTACTGAGAAACTGCTAAGAATTTTCTATTCGCAATTCTGCTAATCTTTCGTTCGCAATTCTGCTAATCTTTCGTTCGCAATTCTGCTAAGCTAAGATACACTCCCAGAGGGCGGCGGCCTAGCGTGTGCAATGCTGTTAAAATCTGCTAGCGAGCGAACAACTCGGAATGACCCCCATGGGTCCCTTCAAAATGTTGCTATGTGACCCACAAAGTTCTGGCTATGCCCCTGATTTCATGTTTACTAAAGCAGTGTTTTTTAGATATAGCAGTGATTGGTTATTTCCTCAAAATATATTCCTTTCTGGGGAACCCCCCCCCTTTTTCCGCCTAGATTAGATAACCCTGTTTTTTTATTCAATGGATAGAGAAAGGTATCTCCTAAATTAAAGATGTATTTGACGGTTTGGGTATGAAGTGCCAGCTGTCGGTCAGGAGACCAACAGCGGCATCCCGGCAGCCGAAATCCCTACAGGGAATGGTAAGTGTTCTAACCCACCCTGTACCCAAACGCTAACAATCCCTTTTAGGTGCCTGACCCTAACCTCCCCGGGTGGTGCCTAAACCTTACCCCTCCTTCCCGCACCCTAAACCTAACCGCCTCCTCATGCAGCCTAACCCTAACCCCCTCCTCCCCCTAAACCTAACCCTCCCCGCACCCTAACCCTAAGGCCACAGGGGTTGCCTAACGGGAAATAACCTGTGGCGAGCACAGTGAGCCACCAGGCCCAAAGCATGGCAAGCACAGTGAACCCGTGACACGCAAAATAAATCACGACAAATGACTACCATCATTACATCATTTTTATGCTATTTTATTCCAAACAGGGCAATTTCCCATTTAAGATTTGATGTAAACAAAACTCTTATGGGAAAAGCACAGATTATACTTAGTCTCACTTTCTGAGGCAACGTTTGCACTAGAGATGAGCGGGTTCGGATTTACTCGGTTCTTTACACCAGAATTATCGCCATTTCTTATTTTCTGGATTTTTCTTATTGGCTAACCAAAACACGTGATGTCCGATAGCCAATAAGGAGATTCGGGTAAATCCGAGTAAAACCGAACCCGCTCATCTCTAGTTTGCACAGTCTACTCCCTTTAATAATTTGTATGGTTCTCTGAAGCTGGAATAATGCTAGTTGATCTCACAGCTGGAAAAAAACCTAAAGGTGTAAGAATCTTATTTCTCATTCAAGTTATGTTACTTGACCTTCCAGTTGTTTTGCTTATAAAGGTGGAAACAGAACATACACTCAGCGATACAGCAAACAAATGTCTGGTTAGACATAAAACAAAAAAATAATTTTACTTGCAATGTCTTTTTAAACATAGCACAATATTTTTGGCATTTATTCGTAATAACTAGGGACATCAAACAGCTTCCAAAGTGGTGGGCTGACATCATACAATCGGTTTTACACTCTTATACCCCTTTCACACCAGCAGCTGTGAAGGGTGTAGTAGGGTATGCCGGAGGCCGAGCTCCCGGCGACCAGCATACCGGCACCGGAAGCCCGACCGCCGGCATACCTACAGCATGGCGAGCGCAAATGAGCCCCTTGTGGCACATGAGCGCGCATAACCCGTGTTCCTGTGCGGTGTGAAAGGTACCAGGGGCAATATACCGGGTTGAGCGACCCGTTTCCCGTTCACAGTGTGTGGACGGGCGGCGCTTGGAGATCATATGATCTCCCAGCACCGCCCATGCCGCGTCACCAACCTGGCAATATGCCGGGTTGCAGCCTGCGGTGTAAAAGGGGTAGCAACTTTTTGCTGCTTGTGCGATCAACTTGATGCCGCCTATGCGGTAGTGTATTTTAGCATAGCAGGGCTGCGATCACTTGTGCAGACCTGCTATGCTAAAAAAAGTTTCCTGCAAAACAAGACCAGGGTAAGAGTTACTTAGCCTGTGCGACGGATCAGCGACGAAGGTCCCGGGATTGACGTCAGACATCCGCCCTCCAAACGCCTGGATCCGCCTGCGTTCGCCTCAACACGCAGCCACAGTCCCGACCTGTTCGCACCGCAGTGACGAACCGCTGCGTGCAAACGGGTCCGAATGACCCCCACAGCCACTTGTGAGACTCTGTACACTGCACAGCCAGTATAGCAGAGTACGGCGCAGCACACAGCAGCATGCCCCATATACAGAGCACAGCCACTTGTTAGTCTGGAAACAGTACAGCCAATACAGCAGAGTATAGCGCAGCACACAGCAGCGTGCAATCTGCTCCCATACACAGTCAGTGTTTCCATAGTACCCCCTTGATGACGGCCCTGATTTTAAGACTACAGTTACGACCGTGCATTTAGCAGAGCAAACGCTTTACACATCTATTTTAACTAGCATTTAATCATAATCAATTTACAGATAAATTGGGACCAGTATGAAATACCTACAAACAGAATCCCGACAACAATTGACCAACAGTCAAAATCCCGACAAGGTCAAAATACTGACAAGGTCAAAATACCGACATTTAAAATACCTACACGGTCAAAATACCGACATTTAAAATGTCAACAGGTCAAAAAGTCGTACAAGTTTTTCCTTTTTTAGGGTATGTATGTCAACATAGGTCAGCATGGACACCGTATAAGTGTACGGCTGCGCTCGGCATGCTTTGGGCACACTGCCTTGCTGCGCTCGGCACACTATTATATTCCCCCCTCTAGGTCCACTGGGATGGTAAAGTTTGAACAAGTCGTTTTCAGTTAAAAAAAAAAAAATTTAAACGTCAGTATTTTGACCTTGTCGGTATTTTAAGTGCCGGTATTTTCACCATGTCGGGAATTTTACCTTGTCAGGATTTTGACCAACGGGCAATGGTTGTCGGTATTTTTACAGTCGGGATTTTGATTGTAGGTAAATTTACCCCATCCCGATAAAATAAAGTATCAATTTAATAATAGATTAGAGCAGAGAAAAGCAAAATCCAACAGTCTGCAGAATGAATAATATCTGAATGTAACAAACAGCTGTAAAAAAATGTACAAATAAGTAAATGCAAATAACAAAAATGGCAAACAAATAAAGGCTCAGCCCTGCGGCTATAGGGGGTCATTCCGACCCGATCGCTCGCTGCAGTTTCTCGCAGCGCAGTGATCGGGTCAGAACTGTGCATGCGCCGGCGTCGCAGTGCGCCGGCGCATGCCAGCCGTTGGTGCTTAGCGATCGCCTCTGAGGCAGAGGTGGTCGCTGGGAGGGAGGGGGCTGGACAGCGGCGATAAGCCGTCGTTTAGGGGGGCGCGGTCCGGCCAACGCAGTTGTGGCCGGACTGTTGGGGGCCGGGCCGCGGCGGCTGCGTGACGTCACACGCAGCTGCTGCGGGCCGGGGAGCGACGAGTATCTCCCGGTCAGTACGCTAAAGCTGCGCTGGTCGGGGGCTACTCTTGAAGTGCAAAGGCATCGCCGCTGTGCGATACCTTTGCACTTCTGCAGGGGGGGGGGGGCGGCACTGACATGCGGGGCGGACTAGTCCTGTGCTGGGCGTCCCCCCGCATGTCAGTGTGAATGTTCGTAGCTGTGCTAAATTTTGCACAGCCACGATGAACTCGGAATGACCCCCATAATCAGAATGCTTAGTAGACTACTAAACAACATACATTTTTTCTTTATTGTTGGGAACTGCAGTGAAGTGTCCAGACACAGCCATAGGTTCTATATGGAAGAATACTAAGGGACACAGGGGCCGATTCAGACCTCATCGCTGCTGTGCGTTTTTGTACAGCGGACGATCAGGCACAAACTTCGCATGCACCGCAATGTGCAGGCGCATTGCATGGGTACAAAGCGGATCGCCGCTCAGCGATGGGTTTGTGCGACGGATCCTTTCGAACGGGCGATCGCAAGGAGATTGACAGGAAGAAGGCGTTTGTGGGTGGCAACTGACCGTTTTAAGGGAGTGTTTGAAAAAACGCAGGCGTGTCCATGCGTTTGCAGGGAGGATGTCAGACGTCAATCCTGGTCCTGAACTGGCTGAAGTGATCACAGCGGCTGAGTAAGTCCTGGGCTGCGCAGAGACTGCACAAAATTTATTTGTGCAGCTCTGCTACACATGCGATCGCGCACTTGCACAGCTAAAATACACTCCCCCAGTAGGCGGCGACTATCCGATCGCAGTGCTGCAAAAATCGCTGCCCAGCGATCAGGTCTGAATTAGCCCCACAACACAGAGTCTAGCGTAAAATCTGCAGTTGACTCCTAGCAAGGCGTTTCTCTTGCACGCGTTGACATCCTTATGTAATGTTGAGTATTCTTCTGGACGTAGCAAATTGGTGATTATGTGATCACTAGTATTTTGTATCTGTCATTCACCGGGTAGCTAGATATCGTGCATGGAATTGCAGGTTTTTTTTTTCCTCTGCGTTCCTCTACATTCTCATCTCTGTCCCACTCATCCCGTCTTGTCTCCCCGTCTATCTCCCATTTGTTCCCTCCTCATCTCTCTCTTATTTCTGTCTCCTCTCAATCTCTCTTATCTGTCACTCCTGTCTCTCTCTCTCATTTCTGCCCCTCCCCATGTCTGTCTCTCATCTTTGTCCGCAATCCTACGTTTGTCTCTCTAATCTCTGTCCCCTCCCCTCATTTATCTCATTTGTCCCACCTTTCCCCATCTCATCCCTATTCCCTGCTACAACCTAACTTTAGCAAACTGAGCAGACCAATGTGCCCTTTCTTAAGGGTATTTGAGAACATTTGATAATCTATTTTTATTTCAGTGTATGTCAAAATATTTTGTGATATAGGTGTTTAATGTAGATGGAGCACCTTCACTTGATCTAAGTAGAGAACTCTGGTAATTGTCACTCATCAAATTTGCAGCATACATTGGGCATATTAGCTCATACCATCATGCACCAGCTGTACAGAATAAATCAATGAGCAGTGCTCTATCTGTATATACTTAGCAATTGACGAAAAAATAAAAATGTGCTCTTATTCGGCTTTTCCCCTGTTGCTCTGTTCATTAAAATAAAAGACAAATGAAATGGAGTAAGACAACAAGCTGAAACAGTAATATTTGATATTTATTTATTATTCGTATGTGCTCGCGTGGATGTCTTTTATTTCTCTGCGGAATTAATTTTACATAGATAGTACTGGCATCTAATATTGTGATGTATAATTTATATTGTAAACATTGATCACAATGTTTCTTTGTACACAATGGGGGTCATTCAGAGTTGTTCGCTCGCAAGCGGATTTTAGCAGATTTGCACACGCTAAGCCGCCGCCTACTGGGAGTGAATCTTAGCATCTTAAAATTGCGAACGATGTATTCGCAATATTGCGATTACACACCTCGTAGCAGTTTCTGAGTAGCTCCAGACTTACTCGGCTTCTGCGATCAGTTCAGGGCTTGTCGTTCCTGGTTTGACGTCACAAACACACCCAGCGTTCGCCCAGACACTCCCCCGTTTCTCCGGCCACTCCTGCGTTTTTTCCGGAAACGGTAGCGTTTTTTCCCACACGCCCATAAAAGGGCCTGTTTCCGCCCAGTAACACCCATTTCCTGTCAATCACATTACGATCGCCAGAACGAAGTGATAAAGCTAAATATTTATCGTATATAAAACACTTTAAGAGGTCTAAGAACACTGTACGCTATCTACGTAAGAAGTACTGTAAGGGTACGCAAGTTGCGTAACGATCGCTCAACCGTAGTCGAGACGCTCAAGCGTCACGTTCGCTTATGGCCCAGAGATCACAGGCAGGCACGCTTTTGGCTGCCGACTAACGTAATGATTCGCTATAGCGTAGCGGACGCTCGGGACCACGAGGAGATCACCAGCGGTGCAGACGCTTATAACGTTAAACCTTTATATCTATACCTTTAACAACGAAATATACAGTAAACCTTAGTGTGGTGACAGAGTGTAAGTGCAACCTGGTGTAACCTGATTAACTACAAAGCTGCTTGAGCGTCACCGACGCTCAGGGAATACTTAACACTATAAGAAATACACAGATACCTGGGCTTAGGGTCCAAAACCTATTATATGTATTATGACTATTATACTTGCAAAAGAATCACAGTACAAAGCATACACTACAATATAACATAGACTAACTAACCAGATAACTACACAGGAAATACAATACAATACAATTAAGGGAAAAATACGGGAGAAATAGAAGAGAGAGAGAGAGAGAGAGAGAGAGAAATGGCTCACAATAACATCAAGACAATATGATTGCGGAGAAACACTTACGCACAAGGGGAAACGATCGCATGCGCCTCGATATCCAGCTCCCGATTCTCAGCAATGAGAACCGTTGAAGAGAGAGAACTGGATACGGTCGGCCTGCCTATTTATGCCCCACACACAAAACAATTCAATGGTCCCTACAATCTCATTGTTCATTGGACACAGGAATTCGGCTTCGCATTATAACAAAAGGTCATAGGTTGATTCATACAGGTGGGCTGTGACTGTTTCCAACTGTCCAGGTGGGTGGGATACTGGGTTTCCCGCCGCATGACTAAGTAAGAACAAATAATAGTAAATGGACATAAACTTCTTATGTCCATAACTATTCGCACGAGCGATTAATCCGCTCCAAACCAACACCGGAATATTGCTATTTAAATACTCTTCCGATGGGTACCAAACACTACTGTATGACCCCTGTTAGACCCTTCGTACAATACAAAGAGGGATCTCTCTGTTCAGGAACATGCTATGTTAACTAAACTTTCAGTATCTATCAAAGGGACCATGATCTACAAAATACATTATTAGTGAAAATATGTAACGAATGAGTCGCACGCTACGATTACATAAACTCTACCGTAAATACGCATACCGTGCGCCTGCGGGTGCCCGCGACTGTGAGTATGTGCACGTACGGGAGAGCGTACGCATGCGCAGCGCGGACCAGTATGAGGTGCAAATATGGCAGTGTGTGTAGAGATATTTTTCTGACTTTGACAGTCCACCCTTTGGCAGTCAATAATAACTGCCACCTTCTAAAACATTTCAAAAGGAGAAAAATATATGTCAGGGGTTAATTCATTTCCATGGTTGGGTAAGGGAGGAGAGAGGAGTAGGTGGGAAGAGGGTATGACCTAGTGAGATAGCAGAAGCATGTGTGTATGAGTCCATGTTTGGGGGGTCATGTATCATCGTGCCGTACGTGTTGTAAATCAAGCTTCGAGGTATTGCGAAGTATACATTTGAATTCCTTCTTATCCCGTGGTACGGGTCTGTGGATGGGCTGTCAAACTTTACCGAGCTCTTTTCGGCTTTGGTTGTAACAAAATGGGGGAGCACATTTTAGTTGATGATACATGAATGGGGGAGATATGTGATTGCTGATATCTGTGCCTGTATTCCCTATCGACTATGTGTGTTATTACCTGAGGGTTGTAGAGATGAAGATAAAGGCCCTCATTCCGAGTTGGTCGGTCGCAAGGCGAATTTAGCAGAGTTGCTCACGCTAAGCCGCCGCCTACTGGGAGTGAATCTTAGCTTCTTAAAATTGCGACCGATGTATTCGCAATATTGCGATTACTAACTACTTAGCAGTTTCAGAGTAGCTCCAGACTTACTCTGCCTGTGCGATCAGTTCAGTGCTTGTCGTTCCTGGTTGACGTCACAAACACACCCAGCGTTCGCCCAGGCACTCCCACCGTTTCCCCGGCCACTCCTGCGTTTTTTCCGGAAACGGTAGCGTTTTCAGCCACACGCCCCTGAAACGCCGTGTTTCCGCCCAGTAACACCCATTTCCTGTCAATCACATTACGATCGCCGGAGCGAAGAAAAAGCCGTGAGTAAAAATACTTTCTTCATAGTAAAGTTACTTGGCGCAGTCGCAGTGCGAACTTTGCGCATGCGTACTAAGCGGATTTTCACTGCGATGCGATGAAAAAGAACGAGCGAACAACTCGGAATGAGGGCCAAAGAACACTTATGGAAAATGCAGTGGTATTCTATGTCAGGTTAATGTACATCTGTCGGTTGAAGTTTTGTTCGGTATCAGTTGAAAGTCGTCTTCTTTGCGCTGTTTTGCCCATTAGGTGCGAGCAAAAAGCTTTGTCAATGCCATTAGATTTACAAAAAAAATGTTGGGCTAGCGTAAGTTTAAGAATTCTAGGGAAACTGGGGATCCATGGCAAAGTTCATCAAATGTCCGTATCTACAGTGGTCAAAACTTCTTCTTTGGTCAATCCGTTGTCTGTATAGCGTCTCGTCAACTTCCTTGTCCAAGTGGGTCTTTTTATCTTGGAGAAAAAAAACAGAAAAAACAGGTGAAAGAAACGGACCGTATAATCGCATTTTCATTACATCATTGTTTCTATTGTTGGGTCATAAATCAAATCCAGGTTAATTAGTTTCCTCACTCCTCAAACTCATTACTCTTGTACTTTGTTTGCACTTCATTAAAGCCTGACCGCATCTAAATATCAAGCCAATTGATATGACAACACCTAAGATACATAGGAGAAACTTCCCAACATCCATTATGACTCCTTGAGCCCAGTCTCCTAAACCGGAGAACCAATTTCGCGGGTTCAACCATGACACCCAACCAGTCAGCTCATTACCTACAGCAGCAAGAGTGAGATTGTGTTTTCGGCGAAATTCCCACTTCAATTGGAGAATATCGTCCATCTTTTGGTCTATGACCTCGACCGGATCCTCGGTGCTATTCGTGATATACGTGCAACACTTCACGCCATACTGTGTTGCCAGTGTGACACAATATCCGCCTGTCACTGCTGTGAGGTAATTGAGAACCATTCTATGCTGTACCAGTTCTGTTTTGTAAGCCTGAAGTTCTCTTCCAGTATACCTAAACGTGTCATCATACATTTCAGTGATATTATCTAACAAATTTGCGAGCGCCGATATGTATTTATAATTCAGCACTCCTCTAGCGGTGCGGGTGAAATCTAACGCGATTAAGAATTGAATCCCGGTGGATTCACTTATCAGATCAGAGGCCGGATGCTCTGTCTTCTCTATCAGGTGCCTTTTAACAACGTGCTCGTAATGGGTGTGAGTATAAGGAGCTTGGGCACCACGGTGTATGTCTTTCATTTTGTCATGTGACACAGTCATTACTTCAGGCAATACTTTTCCAATATAACACAATCCTTCAGAGTTTGGGGCAAGCCACTTGTACGCCTTTCTCCCGCATATGAAATATGCATCATCGGGGAGAACATATGGGACGGAGTAGGACATAACCATATTACACACCTTCCATGTGAAATCTCCTGACCCTAATTCTTCCATCTGCTTAGTACACGTATCAGGTTGTACGATATGTGCACAGTATCCTGGTGATACTTCTCCAACTCTCGTAATTCTATTTCCTAAGGTGTACCTATACCGGAAAGATTTTCCTCTACTGGCTATGTGGCGTACAAGCTCTGTATCTGTAGGCATTCTATCTGCTCTATGCGAAAAGGTCATGGTTTGGTTGCTCCATGACACTTCCCAATTTCCCGGTTTTCTGGGATTGGAGATGTTGAAACATAATAGGGACCTATCCACGTGGTATTGGTGGAGCTTCAAACTAGGAGGACTGGAGATATTAAACCTCCGGTCCACCGGTCTCCCACCACTTAACTCAAGTACCTCCCCTATCGTTAAAGGAAATGGTACTAGCCCTGATTTGCTATGACCCTGAGGTACTTGAGAGCATACCCAACAATCTGTTTTGTTTAACACACTACCCACTAAGGAGTGATAGTCACTCAATGGATGCCGGTCCATATGGATATTAAAACTGGATTGGCATTTCTTAATGCACCCATCCTCAATGACATTGTTACAGAGCCTACAGATACAGTTTTCTTCAGCTAACAATCCGTCGCAATTTCTTCTATGGTCAATGCTATCGGACCGTTTTCTGATACTCGCCTTTGCTTGTTGGTTAGGTTGATCTTGGAAAACTACGCCTCCATCTTTATCATCAGAACCCATTCCAGAACCTCTCTCGACCTCCATGGTACTCTCGCCGGAACAGACTGCTCTGGTCAACATCATGGTTAACAGGAAAATCCGGATCACAGTCTCTTGGGGCAAGTCCATCTTATAGGAGGAAACGGAGAAGAATGAGAAGGGGGAAAAAGAAATTTTAGGGAGAGGGGATGGGAAGTGGAGAAAAACAATAAAAGGGAGTGGGGAGTCGACAACAGCTCTTGGTCTTGAGATTTTCACGGCTCAGGTGCCGCCTCAGTCCTCCTGGAACAGACACTCCAGTGATACAACCTCTACCGTCTGTTCCTTATCACGGGACTTCTCTGGATCAGCAACCTTCTTGCAGTGGGATGAATGAACCCAAGTCTCTCTCTCAGCAACCTTCAATGCTGTAGTGCTAGTCAATAAGACCTGGTATGGTCCTTCCCATCTGTCAATAAGGCAACCTGAGCGTAGAAAATTCCGTATCATCACATAATCCCCAGGTTCAATGTCATGACAATTACTATCCGGTAAATCAGGAATCACCAACTTCAGATTATCATTTTGATTCCTTAACTGTTTACTCATGTTAATCAAGTACTTTACAGTCACTTCATTGTTACATTTCAAATCATCCTGAGGGTTAATCATGACATGCGGTTGTCGACCAAACAAGATTTCAAAAGGGGACAGATTAAGAGGGGACCTGGGAGTGGTTCTGATACTGTACAATACAATGGGTAAAGCTTCTGGCCATGTCAATCCTGTCTCTGCCATCACTTTACTCAGTTTATTTTTAATAGTGCTGTTCACTCTTTCCACTTTCGCACTCGCCTGTGGACGGTACGGAGTGTGCAGCTTGCTATCAATTCCCATCAACTTACACATTCCTTGAAAGACATCACCTGTAAAATGGGTACCCCTATCACTTTCGATTATTCTAGGGATACCATATCTACATACAAATTCCTGCACAATTTTCTTAGCAGTAAACATAGCGGTATTTGTAGCCGCAGGAAATGCTTCGACCCAATTTGAGAAAACATCTATACAGACAAGTACATATTTCAAATTCCGACAAGGGGGTAATTGTATAAAGTCAATTTGTATTACCTGGAAAGGGCCGCCGGCAGGTGGGATATGGGATGGTTCTGTAGGTATTGCCTTTCCAATATTCTTTCTCAAACAGGTAAGGCATGACATGGCTCTTTTACTCGCATGAGAGGAGAATCCTGGGGCACACCAATATGCTCTTACCAATTTGCACATCCCTTCCTTGCCTAGATGAGTCAGCCCGTGAGCTGCTTCAGCCAGACATGGAAGATATGCTCTGGGGGCCACTGGTTTACCATGTCCATCCGTCCAGAGTCCTGAGGACTCCTGGCCATATCCCTTTGCCTTCCAGACTGCCTTTTCCTGTGTGGAACACAAATTCTGCATTTCACACAACTTTTGTGTGTTGATGGTATTAAATACCATCAGTTGTGTTGTGTCTGTCTGTCTGGGGGTAGCAGCTGCTAACTTAGCAGCTTCGTCTGCTCGGCTGTTACCAAGTGATACTGGGTCCTGGCTATATGTATGTGCTTTACATTTGATAACAGCCACTCTGTCGGGTTCCTGTATCGCTGTTAGAAGCCTTTTTATGTGAGCTGCATGCGCTACCGGTGTACCAGCTGCCGTCATGAAATTTCTGAGGCGCCATAGGGCTCCGAAATCATGAACTACCCCGAAGGCGTATCTAGAATCGGTGTAGATATTGGCTGACTTACCCTTAGCCAATTCACATGCTCTGGTTAGGGCGACCAGTTCAGCAACCTGGGCTGAGTGAGGTGGGCCTAGCGGTTCCGCTTCTATGGTGTCTTGGTCATCTACGACTGCGTATCCAGTACACAAGTCTCCCGAGTCTGACTGTCTATGACAACTACCGTCCGTGTAGAACGTGAGTTCTGCATCTTCCAGTGGGTTGTCACTGATGTCAGGCCTTGCGGTAAAATTTTGGGTCAAATATTCCATACAATCATGTGTATCTTCCTTTGTATTAAATCCTCCTTCCCCATCACTCTCACCTTCCACCCTTGGTGCCTGACCAGGCACACCTGGGAGATATGTTGCAGGATTTAATGCACTGCATCTCCTTATGGTGATGTTTACGGGGGCCATTAGGGCCAATTCCCATCTTGTAAACCTCGCTGATGATACGTGTCTGGTTTGGGCAGAATTCAATAAGGCTGACACTGCATGTGGCGTATGGATTGTGAGGTTGTGGCCTAGCACGACATCTTCGCTTTTTGTCACTAGCAATGCTATCGCAGCAACGCTTCGCAAGCATGTGGGGAGGGATCGCGCTACCGTATCTAGCTGAGCGCTGTAATATGCTACCGGCCTGCTGGCATCACCGTGCTTTTGGGTTAGTACACCTGCCGCGCAACCAGCACTTTCTGTTCCGTATAGTTCAAAGGGTTTCCCATAGTCTGGCATACCTAGTGCTGGTGCCTGCGTTAGGCACTGTTTAAGTCTCTCAAATGCTGTTTCGGACTCGTCTGTATGCGAAATCCTATCAGGTTTGTTTGAGGATACCATTTCCTGCAAAGGTAACGCTAAAATGGAAAACTCTGGTATCTAATTACGGCAATACCCACACATTCCTAAAAACGTTCTGATCTGTTGCTGGGTTTGTGGCAGAGTCATGTCTCTAATTGCTTGAATTCTATCAGCGGTCAGGTGTCTCAGTCCTTGTGTTAAACAGTGTCCCAAATATTTTACCTTAGTTTGGCATAATTGCAACTTGTCTTTGGAAACCTTGTGTCCTGTGTCTGAAAGATGAAACAGGAGCTGTTTCGTATCCTTCAGGGATGCCTCCAATGAATCAGAACACAGTAGTAGATCATCCACGTACTGTATTAAAGCCTGAGAAAATATACTTGGGCTATCTATGAAACCTTGGGGTAATCGAGTCCACGTGTATTGGACTCCTCTGTATGTGAATGCGAATAAATATTGGCTGTCAGGGTGCAGAGGTACCGAAAAGAAAGCGGAGCAGAGGTCAATGACAGTGAAAAATTTGGCAGTGGGAGGGATTTGCATTAGGATGACAGCTGGATTTGGCACTACGGGGAACTGACTCTCAACTATTTTGTTAATCCCCCTTAGATCCTGCACTAGTCTGTAACCCCTCCCCCCACTCTTTTTAACAGGGAAGATGGGACTATTGGCAGTGCTGGACGTTCTTACCAGAATGCCCTGTTGTAGCAAGCGCTCTATTACTGGGTAAACTCCTAACTCCACCTCTGGCTTCAGAGGGTACTGTGGGATTTTTGGAGCTATCCTACCATCTTTTACTTGTACAACTACTGGAGCTACGTTTGCCATTAATCCAGTGTCCTGTCCGTCTTTTGTCCAAAGTGACTCTGGTATCTGAGATGTCATCTCTTCTACTTGGGATGGATTCCTATTTGTCATAATGGTATGCGACATTAATTTTGATGGGGAGTCTAACATGTCTCGCACTTCCTGAGCGTGATTCTCAGGTATGTCCAAGAATACACCTTCAGGAGTACAATAAATGACGCACCCCATTTTACACAGTAAGTCTCTTCCCAGGAGATTAGTTGGTGCCGATGCAGCCAGCAAAAAGGAATGCTTGGTATGCAAAGGCCCTATTGTAATCTCGGCTGGTTTGCTAACAGGGTAGTGCTGGACTACTCCTGTTACTCCCATGGCTGGAATTGTCCTACCAGTGGTTCTCATGCCCACTGTCGAATTTATCACTGACTTGGCCGCCCCTGTGTCTACAAGAAAGTTTAATGATTTACCAGCTACATTAATTGCAATTTCGGGTTCACTTCCAAGGCTTGCAATCAATTTTACTGGCTGCAGATTACAGGTATGGCCACACCCCTATTGGGTATGGTGACCTCCCTGAATCCCGCTGGCAGCAACTACTTGTGAGGGAGATAGCTGGGAACTACCAGAGGCATGCCAGTCTCTGTTCGGGGGATATCTTTTTGTTTCCCCTGTATGTGGCTCATAACTCCGTCTCTGTGGACCCTGATCCCAATGTCGTGTGTCGTGTCGTTGTCTAGGGGGTTGGTAAGACTTTTGTCGATTTCTTGATCTACAGTCTCGTGCAAAGTGTCCCTGTTTGTGACAAAAATAACATGTTACCACAGTTGACTTACCCACAGGGTTTGGTGATATTACCACAGGCTGCTTTGTGGTCAGGGCCTGTATACTTACTGACATTAACTTATCACCTTGTGACTCCCTGTGTCTGGTGATGTTCCGGTCGTGATCAATAGCAGCCTCTCTCAAAGTGGCCACTGACAGACCTCGCCAACATGGTTGCGTGGTCTGTACCCTTGCCTTTAATGCTTCCTTTAAACCATCCATTAGTACAGATACTGCTACTTCTTGATGGTTTGCATTGGTCTTAATGTCCTCTATACCAGTGTACTTTGCCATTTCTAATAGTGCCCGGTGAAAATATTCTGCTGCCGTTTCTGACTCCTTTTGTTTAATGGAGAATATTTTGTTCCATTTAACAACGGCTGGGAAATACTCCTTTAACTGTAAATTTATCCTTTTTACGTTATCTTTGTTGTACACATCTGTAAGAGGTACATCCTGATCTAATCCACAGTCAACTAAGAATTGAGCTGCGTCGACATTGGAGGGTAAACAAGCTCTTAGCAATATCTGCCAATCTTTATTATTGGGCTCTAAAGTGTTTCCTAGGTCCCTGATGTATTTTTGGCTAGCAACTAAATCTTTTCTAGGGTCAGGGAATTCAGACACTATGGTCCTCAATTCCATTCGGGTAAACGGGCAATACATGGCAATGTTCCTAACGGGTGTGGCTCCTGACGTGTCTGTTTTCCCATTGGGAACTACTATTACCTTAACAGGATTTACTCTAACAACCTCATTCTGTGTAGATTCTACAGCCTGTGGTGAAATTGTTTCAGCATAATGTATGGTGCCGTACTTACCCGTTGACACGACCTCACCTATCCCTCCGCTAGGGGCCTTTGTTACTAATCTCGGGGGTGGAGCAGTTCCTACTGTGGTTTCCGATATGGTGGCCGCTAGAGAGAGCGCTGAAATTGTTGCCGAATCGTCTTCTTGATCACACTCCTGAGGAAAGTTCAAAACAGGGTACAACTTGCACGGGTTAATACTTGCATGGGTTAATGGTTCAACATTATCTTTAACATTTACATGGTTACTAAGTGATTGTGTGTTACACCTTAGTGCGTCTTTCTCCGCAATCAACTTCTCTCCCGCTATATATGGTGGCGGTGGGGCCGTGGCTATCAGTTTCCTGACCGACCCAGATCCCGCCGCCTGAGCCAAACCTCTCTGTATCTCACCTTCCTGTTGCCACAACTGCAAATAATCATAATGCTTGATTCGTCTCTTTGCTGATTTTATGAGACATATCCTCCTCCTTAAATTTTGTAACACTTCTGGGCTGAAGCTACCTATTCTTGGGAATTTCTCCCCGTCATGTACCGTCATTCTCTCCCATTCATCACATAAAACCTCTGTGTGACTTCCATATTTCTCACACATTACGTATCTGGCCGATCCTACTGGTCGGTTTACAGAGTCAACCCGAACCGAGGTTGATCGCCCCCTTCCTGAACAACTGGCCCCCATAATCTGCAGGTGTTGCTTGCTCTACCTCTGATCTCTATATCAGGGTCTTCAGCGAACCCTTACAGAAAACCAAAATATTCACGATAGGCAGACGGTGAAGTTTACCGAGCACCCCACTCGCTCGCCCACGCCGACCAATGCGACCTGTTCACACCGATATGGTGCTGGCGCACTCGACCCAGGGCACCTATTAACCTTTGTTTACTTGAAAAATGCGAGTGTGATCCGAAGAGCACTACCCTTTCCAGTAAAGGTGGGGTTGTCAGATAGTTCCTGAGTGACCAGCGAACTTCCCTTTTTGAAAAAATAAAAAATTACACAAATCACGTTAGAATGTACAAATAGCGTTTGTGACCCCTTTACTCTAATGGTACTAGGTCAGATTACTAACTACTGTACACAATTACGTGCGGTCCAATCGTTCAGCACACAAGCAACTAAGCTTATGTACGGAAAGACCAATGGAATCGAAAATTGCGGCTGCGAATTCCTTCAGCGAGAGCTTGTATGGCCTATATGGGTGTTGCACCAACCCTTTTCGGTGTTGTGCCTGTGGACTGTATAGCGGACTTCCTTGTTTACTGTACCTGGACCTGCTGGTCTACTATGACCTCCTGGTCTTGTTCTATACGACCTCCTGGTCTGACCTCCTGGTCTTGTTTTATACGACCTCCTGGTCCGCTATACTCTAATGCTCAAATTGTATGTTTAACTAAGGATGCCTCCCTAGCCACCGTGCATGTCACTTACACGTATGTTCCTCACGAGTACTCGTGATTTCTTTTGGTTCAACCTCCAAGTTATATAAACTTATGTAATACAAAAACACTCACTCATCACATGTACACTTTTGTTTCTATTTCTATTTCTGCGCAGAAATTTTTCTTTAGACCAGATGTGTTACCAATTAGGAGCAGGATCTGTTAATTTAAATTTCGGACACCCAAAAATAGACTTGCGTTATTTCTCGCCTCGCGTTATTTACCGCTTTGCGTTATTTATCGCTTGGCGTTATTTATCGCTTTGCGTTAAAAATCAACTTATCGTGACTTGAGCTACGTGGGCGTAACCGGACGCTCCGTTGCGTAATATACGCTGCGTGCGTCGGCCTTTGGATTGCGTACGCAAGTCTTTGTTAGGGACACGTGCACGCAAAGCAAAGATCCACCGTAACACAATTTATACTTTTATCAATGTAGATGATCCTTGATCATCTACCACACACCACACTGACTTCGCCTTATCTCCCAGGCAAAACTGTGTGTTTGTCTATATTTTAACTTTATTACCTCTATTCTTAAATTATGAAATAACAGCAAATCTCTTTTAGCACTTTTATCAACTATAAAACTGGCAGACAGGAGAGTGATATACGAAAATACACAAATGAAAAAGGAATGCAGATATATATGTGTGCGTGTGTACGCAAGATAGAAAAATAAACAGTTTTAAAAGACACTAGCGTTTTGCTCTTACCTCCGGTTCCCGGATTCCTTCAGCACCCTTTACCTAAGCGAAGCAGACGCTTATCCCGTCAGCACTACGAGGGATACAACCTCCCGCCCTTTGCTGAGGGATAATGTCTGCTGATCTACCTAGTGCAGATATGTGAATCCCGGACGAGCCCCCAATTGATAAAGCTAAATATTTATCGTATATAAAACACTTTAAGAGGTCTAAGAACACTGTACGCTATCTACGTAAGAAGTACTGTAAGGGTACGCAAGTTGCGTAACGATCGCTCAACCGTAGTCGAGACGCTCAAGCGTCACGTTCGCTTATGGCCCAGAGATCACAGGCAGGCATGCTTTTGGCTGCCGACTAATGTAATGATTCGCTATAGCGTAGCGGACGCTCGGGACCACGAGGAGATCACCAGCGGTGCAGACGCTTATAACGTTAAACCTTTATATCTATACCTTTAACAACGAAATATACAGTAAACCTTAGTGTGGTGACAGAGTGTAAGTGCAACCTGGTGTAACCTGATTAACTACAAAGCTGCTTGAGCGTCACCGACGCTCAGGGAATACTTAACACTATAAGAAATACACAGATACCTGGGCTTAGGGTCCAAAACCTATTATATGTATTATGACTATTATACTTGCAAAAGAATCACAGTACAAAGCATACACTACAATATAACATAGACTAACTAACCAGATAACTACACAGGAAATACAATACAATACAATTAAGGGAAAAATACGGGAGAAATAGAAGAGAGAGAGAGAGAGAGAGAAATGGCTCACAATAACATCAAGACAATATGATTGCGGAGAAACACTTACGCACAAGGGGAAACGATCGCATGCGCCTCGATATCCAGCTCCCGATTCTCAGCAATGAGAACCGTTGAAGAGAGAGAACTGGATACGGTCGGCCTGCCTATTTATGCCCCACACACAATACAATTCAATGGTCCCTACAATCTCATTGTTCATTGGACACAGGAATTCGGCTTCGCATTATAACAAAAGGTCATAGGTTGATTCATACAGGTGGGCTGTGACTGTTTCCAACTGTCCAGGTGGGTGGGATACTGGGTTTCCCGCCGCATGACTAAGTAAGAACAAATAATAGTAAATGGACATAAACTTCTTATGTCCATAACTATTCGCACGAGCGATTAATCCGCTCCAAACCAACACCGGAATATTGCTATTTAAATACTCTTCCGATGGGTACCAAACACTACTGTATGACCCCTGTTAGACCCTTCGTACAATACAAAGAGGGATCTCTCTGTTCAGGAACATGCTATGTTAACTAAACTTTCAGTATCTATCAAAGGGACCATGATCTACAAAATACATTATTAGTGAAAATATGTAACGAATGAGTCGCACGCTACGATTACATAAACTCTACCGTAAATACGCATACCGTGCGCCTGCGGGTGCCCGCGACTGTGAGTATGTGCACGTATGGGAGAGCGTACGCATGCACAGCGCGGACCAGTATGAGGTGCAAATATGGCAGTGTGTGTAGAGATATTTTTCTGACTTTGACAGAAGAAAAAACCGTGAGTAAAATTCCTAAGTGCATAGCAAATTTACTTGGCGCAGTCGCAGTGCGGACATTGCGCATGCGCATTAAGCGGAAAATCGCTGCGATGCGAAGATTTTCACCGAGCGAACAACTCGGAATGACCCCCAATATTTGCAGTTTTTCTTTCAGGGATTTCGTTCAAGATGGCTGGGGCTACTAACTCATGAGCAAGCCACGTAAAGCTGCCCATGGGAGAAGCAGCTGGTCCTGAGGTCTACGTCTGCAGCCCCGAGCATTTGTCCCTGTGATAGTACTGATAAGCAATAATACACATTTTTATATTTTTTTTTTTAATGTAAACTACAAAATCTAATTCAAGGGGCAATCAATCTAACAGTCCAGTCTAAGTTCACTTTAGACAAACAAATATTATCTTGTAGATCCCAAATCTGTTGCCTCTTAACCAACAGTAATACCAAAAGGTTGCAAGTAACATGGAGAACAACTCTATGATATGTAGCATTTGTCTTGGAGCACCATCTACTGGTTTGACATGTGTACTGCAACTTCATCAGTCAAGATAAGCTGCTTAATTAGTGCATAATATATAGTTGGATTTTCCTGCGAAAAATATATATATGTATTTATATATGCATACATATATAACGCTGCTTTCAGGGTGTGCAGTATATATTGTATACATAGATTTATATACATATAGTAATTTTGGACTTGAGCCTATGCAAATTCCGCTAAAAATATTTTTTGTCTCCATCGTTCATAAACAGCCCGTAGAAGTAAATTTGTCCACAAAAAATTATATTTATATACATTTAGCTATTTTTGGCTTGAGGACCCTGCACACTGCACGTGCTGAGTGTCAAGCATCTGGTTTTTCCTATATTGCTAATCTCCCTGATATCACACAAGATAATACATACCTCAGTTTCCTTCTAGGTGACTGACTGCGCTATACAATAGTCAAAACGCGATCCAAATTCATCCAGTAGTTTCTGCGTGATGTCAGAATGGACAGAAAACCAAAAATTATGAAAAAATTTTTGTCTCCATAGTTCATACTCAGTCCCAAGGAGGACATTTCTCTAAAACAATGTTGATGTACAGGCACAACCATAACAACTTTATTATAAGTATAGATTTATTTAGAAACAGATTCTTATATGGCGCAGCTTATTCCGTTGCACATTACAATTGGAACGACTGATATGGTGTCCTGAAGCCGGTCGTGGCAGTCTTTTCTGTTCTCCAGCCGATTGTTACCTGTGCCTACCATCTTGGGAATCTTGTTCGGTTGGGTTACCTCCCGGTGTCGTGAGTAGCGGCGTATGCCACGTCTTGCGGCCTAGGCCGCTGTATTCTTTTATGTAACCTTTTACTGGTGCTTTGCGGAGGTTTCCGCCCTAACTGTCCTTCCCGGTACACAGCGGTGCCGTGTAGGGTGTGGACAGTGATGCCTTTGTTGTCCTTTTCCTTTGGCTGCGTGCCGCATATACGTTTAGTTTTAGGTCTCTTTGTAGCCCCTAGCTCTCAGTTTGGTTTAGTTAGAGGTCCCCTTGTTATCATCCCGTCTCGGTTTACGCCTTGTCTCACATTAAGACCTGGGGGCATCGGAGTTGGGCAGACCTAATCCGCCCTTCAAACGCGGCTGCCGTAGGCCCAAGAAACCACAGTCTCGCAGGCGTAAACACTGACCACGCAGGTGAAACAACGGAGGTAGGTTGCTAGGGGTTATTACTACACCTTGCCTTTATTTCAGCGTCCCGTTCTGGTGCTTTGGACTCATTACGCAACACCTCTTTCTCTTACGTCCTAGAGGATGCTGGGGACTCCGTAAGGACCATGGGGTATAGACGGGCTCCTCAGGAGACATGGGCACTCTAAAGACTTTAGAATGGGTGTGCACTGGCTCCTCCCTCTATGCCCCTCCTCCAGACCTCAGTTAGATCCTGTGCCCAGAGGAGACTGGGTGCACTGCAGGGGAGCTCTCCTGAGTTTCTCTGAAAAAGACTTTTGTTAGGTTTTTAAATTTCAGAGAGCACTGCTGGCAACAGGCTCCCTGCATCGTGGGACTGAGGGGAGAGAAGCAGACCTACTTAAATGATAGGCTCTGCTTCTTAGGCTACTGGACACCATTAGCTCCAGAGGGTCGGAACGCAGGTCTCACCCTCGCCGTTCGACCCGGAGCTGCGCCGCCGTCCTCCTCACAGAGCCGGAAGATAGAAGCCGGGTGAGTATTAAGAAGAAAGAAGACTTCAAAGGCGGCAGAAGACTTCAGATCTTCACTAAGGTAACGCGCAACGGTAACGCTGCGCGCCACTGCTCCCACACATACACACACAGCGGGCACTGTAAGGGTGCAGGGCGCGGGTGGGCGCCCTGGGCAGCAATATTAATCTCAAGGGACACTGACATATAGATTAGATACTGCGGATGCGGTATATTAAAAAAAACGCCAGTATAAATAATTTGAGCGGGACCGAAGCCCGCCGCTGAGGGGGCGGAGCTTGATCCTCCAGCACTAACCAGCGCCATTTTCTCCACAGCACACTACAGAGAAGCTGGCTCCCCGGACTCTCCCTTGCTGAACACGGTTACAAAGGGCAAAAAAGAGGGGGGGGGGGCACATTAATTGGCGCAGTGAGTGTAATTATATTTTTATATAAAAGCGCTGTACTAACTGGGATTTTATTCCAGTGTCCGGTGGCGCTGGGTGTGTGCTGGCATACTCTCTCTCTGTCTCTCCAAAGGGCCTTATTGGGGGACTGTCTCCATACAGATATATCCCTGAGTGTGTGGGGGTGTTGGTACGTGTGTGTCGGCATGTCTGAAGCGGAAGGCTCATCTAAGGAGGAGGTGGAGCAGATGATTGTGGTGTCTCCGTCGGCAACGCCGACACCTGATTGGTTGGATATGTGGAATGTTATAAATGCAAATGTGTCTTTATTACATAAGAGATTGGACAAAGCAGAGTCCAGGGATAAAACAGGGAGTCAATCCATGGCTTTGACTGTGTCACAGGGCCCTTCAGGGTCTCAGAAATGTCCACTGTCCCAAGTAGCAGACACTGATACCGACACGGATTCTGACTCCAGTGTCGAATACGATGATGCGAGGATACACCCAAGGGTGGCCAAAAGTATTAATTATATGATTATTGCAATAAAATATGTTTTGCATATCACAGATGACCCCTCTGTCCCTGACACGAGGGTATGCATGTTTAAGGAAAAGAAACCTGAGGTAACCTTTCCCCCATCTCATGAGCTGAACGCGTTATTTGAAAAAGCTTGGGAAACTCCAGACAAGAAACTGCAGATTCCAAAGAGAATTCTTATGGCGCATACTTTCCCTGCACAGGACAGGTTACGGTGGGAATCCTCACCCAAGGTGGACAAGGCTTTAACGCGCTTGTCCAAAAAGGTGGCGCTACCGTCTCCAGACACGGCAGCCCTCAAGGATCCTGCTGATCACAGACAGGAGACTACCTTAAAATCAATTTATACACATACGGGTGCCTTGCTCAGACCGGCAATAGCGTCGGCTTGGGTTTGTAGCGCTGTAGCAGCTTGGGCAGATACCTTGTCAGCTGACATTGATACCCTAGATAGGGATACCATTTTATTGACCTTAGGTCACATTAAATACGCAGTCTAATATATGAGAGACGCTCAGAGAGACGTTGGGCTGCTAGGTTCGAGAGCCAAAGCCATGGCTATTTCTGCTAGGCGAGCCCTGTGGACCAGCCAATGGACGGGTGATACCGACTCAAAGAGGCATATGGAAGTTTTGCCTTACAAGGGTGAGGTTTTATTTGGGGAAGGTCTAGCGGACCTGGTTTCCACAGCTACCGCGGGTAAATCTACTTTTTTACTTTATGTTCCCCCACAGCAAAAGAAAACACCACAATATCAGATGCAGTCCTTTCGGTCGCATAAGTCCAGAAGAGGTCGGGGCTCTTCCTTCCTCGCCAGAGGTAAGGGTAGATGGAAAAGAATGCTTGCTACGGCTAGCTCCCAGGAGCAGAAGTCCTCCCCGGCTTCTACTAAATCCACCGCATGACGCTGGGGCTCCACTGAGGGAGTCCGCGCCGGTGGGGGAACGTCTTCGACTCTTCAGCCACGTCTGGGTTCAGTCAGACGTGGTTCCTTGGGCAAGGGAAATTGTATCCCAAGGCTACAAGCTGGATTTCGAAGACGTGCCTCCTCGCCGGTTTATCAAATCGGCTTTACCAGCTTCTTCCCCAGAAAGGGAGATAGTTTTAGCTGCAATTCAAAAACTGTGT
Source organism: Pseudophryne corroboree (assembly GCF_028390025.1). NCBI lineage: Eukaryota > Metazoa > Chordata > Amphibia > Anura > Myobatrachidae > Pseudophryne > Pseudophryne corroboree. The sequence goes on along the minus strand of NC_086454.1, from coordinate 118,539,692 downwards.
CAACAACAAATGGTTGTCGAGGTTCCCCTAGTTCAACAGGGGAAGGGGTACTATTCAACCCTATTTGTGGTCCCGAAACCGGATGGCTCGGTTAGAACCATTCTAAATTTAAAATCCCTAAACCTGTACTTGAAAAAGTTCAAATTCAAGATGGAATCGCTCCAGGCAGTTATCTCCAGCCTGGAAGGGGGGGATTTTATGGTGTCACTAGACATAAAGGATGCATACCTTCATGTCCCCATATATCCCCCTCATCAGGTGTACCTGAGATTCGCTGTACAGGACTGTCATTACCAGTTTCAGACGTTGCAGTTTGGGCTTTCCACGGCAATGATGGTGCTCCTGCGCAGACAGGGAGTCACAATTATCCCGTACTTGGACGATCTCCTGATAAAAGAGAGATCGAGAGATCAATTGCAGAAAAGCGTGTCGCTCTCCCTGAGAGTGCTGCAGCAGCATGGCTTGATTCTAAATCTACCAAAGTCACAGTTGATTCCAACGACTCGGCTATCTTTCTTAGGCATGATTCTGGACACGGAACTAAAGAGGGTTTTTCTCCCAATGGAAAAAGCCCAGTAACTCCAGAACATGGTCAAAGACCTGTTAAAACCGAAAAGAGTGTCAGTCCATCAATGCACTCGAGTACTGGGAAAAATGGTGGCGACCTACGAGGCCATCCCCTTCGGCGGGTTCCATGCGAGGACGTTTCAGTGGGACCTTCTGGACAAGTGGTCGGGGTCCCATCTACAAATACATCGGAAAATAAGCCTGTCCCCCAGGGCCAGGGTGTTTCTCCTGTGGTGGCTGCAGAGTGCTCACCTTCTCGAGGGTCGCAGGTTCAGCATTCAAGACTAGGTTCTGGTGACCACGGACGCGAGCCTCCGAGGATGGGGAGCAGTCACACAAGAAAGAAATTTTCAGGGACTATGGTCAAGCCAGGAGGCTTGTCTACACATCAACGTACTGGAATTGAGGGCCATATACAACGGCCTACGACAAGCGGAGAATATTCTTCGCGACCTACCGGTTCTGATTCAATCAAACAACGTCACAGCTGTGGCTCATGTAAACCGCCAAGGCGGGACGAGGAGCAGAGGGGCAATGGCGGAAGCCACCAGGATTCTTCGCTGGGCGGAAAATCACGTAAGCACTCTGTCAGCGGTCTTCATTCCGGGAGTGAACAACTGGGAAGCTGACTTCCTCAGCAGGCACGATCTCCATCCAGGAGAGTGGGGACTTCATCAGGAAGTGTTTGCAGAAATAAGTCAGTGGGGACTTGCACAAATAGACATGATGGCGTCACGCCTCAACAAGAAGCTTCGGAGGTATTGTGCCAGGTCAAGGGACCCTTAGGCAGTAGCGGTGGACGCCCTGGTGACACCATGGGTGTTTCAGTCGGTCTACGTGTTCCCTCCTCTTCCGCTCATCCCAAAAATACTGAGATTCATAAGAAGAAAAAGAGTGCAGACAATACTCATTGTTCCAGATTGGCCTCGAAGGGCCTGGTATTCAGATCTTCAGGAAATGCTCACAGAAGATCCGTGGCCTCTTCCTATCAGGGAAGACCTGTTGCAGCAGGGGCCCTGCGTGTTCCAAGACTTACCGCGGTTACGTTTGACGGCATGGCGGTTGAACACCAAATCCTAGCGGGGAAGGGTATTCCGGAGGAAGTCATCCCTACTCTGATTAAGGCTAGGAAGGAGGTGACGGCGAAACATTATCACTGCATCTGGAGGAAGTATGTATCTTGGTGTGAAGCCAAGAATGCTCCTACGGAGGATTTCTATCTGGGCCGTTTTCTCCACTTTCTACAGACAGGAGTGGATATGGGCCTAAAGTTAGGCTCCATTAAGGTACAGATTTCGGCCCTTTCAATTTTCTTTCAGAAGGAATTGGCTTCTCTCCCAGAAGTCTAGACTTTTGTAAAGGGAGTGCTGCATATCCAGCCTCCTTTTGTGCCCCCAGTGGCACCATGGGACCTTAACGTGGTGTTACAGTTCCTAAAATCTCACTGGTTTGAGCCTCTTCAAACAGTTGAATAAAATTTTCTCACTTGGAAGGTGGTCATGTTGTTGGCCTTGGCATCTGCAAGGCGGGTGTCCGAATTGGCGGCTTTGTCTCACAAGAGCCCCTATCTGATTTTCCATGTGGATAGAGCAGAATTGAGGACTCGTCCTCAATTTTTGCCAAAGGTGGTTTCATCTTTTCATATGAACCAACCTATTGTGGTGCCTGTGGCTACGGGTGACTTGGAGGATTCCAAGTCCCTTGATATAGTCAGGGCCTTAAAAATGTATGTAGCCAGGACGGCTCGGGTTAGGAAAACAGAGGCACTGTTTGTCCTGTATGCAGCCAACAAGGTTGGCGCTCCTGCTTCTAAACAGACTATTGCTCGCTGGATCTGTAATAGGATTCAGCAGGCTCATTCTACGGCTGGATTGCCGTTACCAAATTCGGTAAAGGCCCATTCCACTAGGTAGGTGGGCTCTTCTTGGGCGGCTGCCCGAGGCGTCTCGGCATTACAGCTTTGCTGAGCAGCGACTTGGTCGGGGTCAAACACTTTTGCTAAATTCTACAAGTTTGATACCTTGGCTGAGGAGGACCTCATGTTTGCTCAATCGGTGCTGCAGAGTCATCCACACTCTCCCGCCCGGTCTGGAGCTTTGGTATAATCCCCATGGTCCTTATGGAGTCCCCAGCATCCTCTAGGACGTAAGAGAAAATATGATTTTATACCTACCGGTAAATCTTTTTCTCCTAGTCCGTAGAGGATGCTGGGTGCCCGTCCCAGTGCGGACGAAGTTCTGCAAGACTTGTATATAGTTATTGCTTACATAAGGGTTATGTTACAGTTTTGATCAGTCTCTGGCTGATGGTGTTTTGTTTCATACTGTTTACTGATTCGTATGTTCCAGGTTGTACGGTGCGGATGGTGTGGGCTGGTATGTATCTTGCCCTTGGATTAACAAAAATCCTTTCCTCGTACTGTCCTTCTCCTCTGGGCACAGTTCTCTAACTGAGGTCTGGAGGAGGGGCATAGAGGGAGGAGCCAGTGCACACCCATTCTAAAGTCTTTAGAGTGGCCATGTCTCCTGCGGAGCCCGTCTATACCCCATGGTCCTTACGGAGTCCCCAGCATCCTCTACGGACTAGGAGAAAAATATTTACAGGTAGGTTTAAAATCTTATTTTCGTTCTGAGCACCAAGAACGTAACACACAGGAGAGTGAGGGTGGGTTGCTTTAATAGGTCTAAAGCATGCCATGAAAAAAGCTAACATAACTTGCAGCTGCCATGGAGCCCCCCTCTGCTCTAGAGGATCCCATCCTGCTCCTTTGAGCATGCACAAGAACTAGAATAACTGCAGAGAAAGCATTTAGACTAGAGGTTCTCAAAAACGGTCCTCCAGGTTTCTAACTCTATCCATTGCTTGGCCACAGGTGACTTAAATAGCACCTAAGTAAATTTGATTTAACCAACTGTGATGAGCCATGGATATACATATAGGGGTATATTCAATTAGGGTCGGATCCATTCTGACATGCATTTGTCGGAATGGATCCGACAACCCCTATTCAATCCCATCTCAATACGACTTTTTAAAAAGTCGAATTGAGATGAGACCTGTGAGCGGAGGAGAGGGGGGAGACCAGCGGGGAGAGCCGCGAGCAAAAGGAGGAGAGCAGCACTACAGCAGCGCTGCAGAAGGATGTCTCACAGCCGCCAGACCTCATGGCAGTGTCCACCCGGCTCCAGCAAGCGTGACCTCACTTGCTGGAGCCGGATGGATGCTGCCGTGAGCGGCGCGGCTGTGACACATCCTTCTGCAGCGTTGTGCTGTAACGTTGCTCTCCCCTGTCTGCCCGCGGCTCTCCCCCCTCTCCTCCTCTAAGGTTTCTCATCTCAGTCCGACATTTTTTTTTATGTCAGACTGAGATGGTCTGAAACGGGGCCAAATCCTGTCGAATTTGGCCCAGTTTCCCTCAAAAGTACGTGAATCGGCAGCTATTCGAATAGTACGTGAATCGGCGCCGATTCACGTACTATTCGACAAGTCGAATTCCCCGACTTGTCGAATAAATATAGCTGGGACTGAATAGGTCGAATCAACATTTGACCTTAAAAAGTCGAAAACTGCCGTCTATTCGACCCTAATTGAATATACCCCATAACTTGCATCGTTGGGGTGCCTTAAGGTCCGCATTCGAGAACCTCTCATATAGCCTTTCACTCCCTGTTACAGGATATTGAGTCTCCATTTTATATATTTGTTTGTATAGATTGTGCCAAATATATTATAAATTTGCTCTAAATTTGTCTCAACACATGTGCCCATGAGTTCTCTGGCTATGGCCTAGTTTAATTAGCATTTGAACAAGCATGACTGGCTCACACATACTGTAAGGCCTTACATGAAAAAATAGGTTATGACACGCCCGCGCAAGTGGGACACAAGTTGAATATACCATATGAATCACACAGAGCTCACAATCACACTCTCTCAGAAGCATGGACCTCACCTCACCAGGAAGATGTCTGTTCCATATAAATGGCTAGGAATGTGAATTATACTCGAGTAAGTTGGTGCTAGGAACATGAATTATACTTGAATAAATTGGTGCTAGGAATGTGAATTATACTTGAATAAGTTGGTGCTTGGAATAGTGAATAGGAATGTGAATTATGGATAGCAATGTGAATTATATTTGAATAAGGTTGGTACTAGGAACGTGAATTATACTTGAATATATTGGTGCCTGTAATGTGAATTATACTTGAATAAGTTTGGTACAAGGAACGTGAATTATACTCGAATAAATTGGTGCTTGGATGTGAATTATACTTGAATATGTTGGTGCTAGGAATGTAAAATAGGATTTTAATACATACCGGTAAATCCTTTTCTCTTAGTCCATAGAGGATGCTGGGGACTCCAAAAGGACCATGGGGTATAGACGGGATCCGCAGGAGACATGGGCACTTTAAGACTTTAAATGGGCGTGCACTGGCTCCTCCCTCTATGCCCCTCCTCCAGACCTCAGTTATAGGAACTGAGCCCAGAGGAGACGGACATTTCGAGGAAAAGGATTTTGTTAAACTAAGGGCGAGATACATACCAGCTCACACCACAACACACCGTACAACATGGCATTTCACTAAAACCAGTTAACAGCGTGAACCAATGAGATCAGCAACAGGCTGACCCTTACCGAAACACAACCTTTGTGAAACATAAGCAATAACTATATACAATTACTGCAGATAGAGTCCGCACTGGGACAGGCGCCCAGCATCCTCTACGGACTAAGAGAAAAGGATTTACCGGTAGGTATTAAAATCCTATTTTCTCATACGTCCTAGAGGATGCTGGGGACTCCAAAATGACCATGGGGTTTATTCCAAAGCTCCAAACCGGGCGGGAGAGTGCGGATGACTCGGCAGCACCGATTGAGCAAACAGGAGGTCCTCATCAGCCAGGGTATCAAACTTGTAGAACTTTGCAAAAGTATTTGACCCCGACCAAGTAGCTGCTCGGCAAAGCTGTAAAGCCGAGACACCTCGGGTAGCCGCCCAAGATGAGCCCACCTTCCTAGTGGAATGGGCTTTCACCGATTTCGGTAACGGCAAATCAGCCGTAGAATGAGCCTGCTGAATCGTATTACAGATCCAGCGTGCAATAGTCTGCTTAGAAGCAGGAGCGCCAACCTTGTTGGCCGTATACAGGACAAACAGCGCCTCTGTCTTCCTAACCCGAGCCGTTCTGGCTACATAGATTTTCAAAGCTCTGACTACATCAAGAGACTTGGAATCAGCCAAGGCTTCAGTAGCCACAGGCACCACAATAGGTTGGTTCATGTGAAACGAAGAAACCACCTTTGGTAGAAATTGTTGACGAGTTCTCAACTCTGCTCTATCCTCATGGAAAACCAGATAGGGGCTTTTGTGAGACAAAGCCGCCAATTCGGACACCCGCCTTGCGGACGGACGCCAAGGCCAATAGCATGACCACCTTCCAAGTGAGAAATTTCAACTCTACCTTTTGTAAAGGTTCAAACCAATGTGACGTAAGGAACTGTAACACCACATTAAGGTCCCATGGTGCCACAAGGGGCACAAACGGAGGTTGGATGTGTAGCACGCCTTTCACGAAAGTCTGCACTTCTGAAAGTGAGGCTAATTCTTTTTGAAAGAAAATCGATAAGGCCGAAATCTGCACTTTAATGTAGCCTAATTTTAGGCCCGCATCCACACCTGCTTGCAAAAAATGGAGAAAACGACCCAGCTGAAATTCTTCCGTAGGAGCCTTCTTGGATTCACACCAAGACACATATTTTCTCCAAATACGGTGATAATGCTTCGCCGTTACCTTATTTCTAGCTTTGAGTAGAGTGGGGATGACTTCCCTGGGAATACCCTTCCTAGCTAGGATTTGGCGTTCAACCGCCATGCCGTCAAACGCAACCGCGGTAAGTCCTGGAACACACACGGCCCTTGCTGTAACAGATCCTCTCTGAGAGGAAGAGCCAGGGATCTCCTGTGAGTAATTCCTGAAGATCTGGATACCAGGCCCTCCGTGGCCAATCTGGAACAATGAGTATCGTCCGAACCCTTGTTCTTCCTTGACCATATTCTAGATTTCCTGAGCTTTTTCCAACGGGAGAAAGATCCTCTGCAGGTCCGTGTCCAGAATCATGCCCAAAAACGATAGCCAAGTTGTCGGAATCAACTGCGACTTTTGTAAATTTAGGAGCTAGTCATGCTGTTGCTGGATCTGCAGGGTGAGCGCAACGCTTTTCAGTAACTGCTTCTGTGATCTCGCCTTTATCAGGAGATCGTCCAAGTACGGGATAATTGTGACCCCTTGTTTGCGAACCATCATTTCCGCCATTACCTTGGTGAAAATCCTCGGGCCGTGGAAAGACCAAACGGCAACGTCTGAAATTGGTAGTGACAATCCTGAACAACGAACCTCAGGTACGCCTGATGAGGAGGATATATGGGGACATGTAGGTATGCATCCTTTATGTCGACCGACACCATAAAATCCCCCCTTCCAGACTAGAGATCACTGCTCGGAGAGATTACATCTTGAATTTGAATTTTTTTAAATAAAGGTTGAGGGATTTTAAGTTCAGAATCGGCCTGACCGAGCCATCCAGCTTCGGGACCACAAACAGGGTTGAATAAAATCCGTCTCCCCGTTGTGACAGGTGTACCGTAACAATGACTTGCTGTTGACACAGCTTTTGTATTGCTGCACATACTACCTCTTTCTCTGGAAGAGAAACTGTTAAGGCCGATTTGAAAAACCGGTGCGGAGGCACGTCTTGGAATTCCAGCTTGTATCCTTGGGTCACAATATCCAGCACCCAAGGATCTAGGTCCGAGCGAACCCAGACCTGACTGAAGAGTTGAAGACGTGCCCCCACCGGTGCGGACTCCCGCAACGGAGCCCCAGCGTCATGCGGTGGACTTGGTTGAAGCAGGGGAGGACTTCTGTTCCTGGGAGCTTGCCTCAGCCGGGGATCTTTTACCTCTTCCCTTACCTCTGGCCGCGAGGAAGGAAGAACAACGTCCTTTTCTGAACTTATGCGACCAAAAGGACTGCATCTGGTACTGAGGTGTTTTCTTTTGCTGTGGAGGGACAAAAGGCAAAAAGGAAGACTTACCCGCGGTAGCTGTGGAAACCAGGTCCGCGAGGCCCTCACCAAACAAAACTTCTCCTTTGTAGGGCAAAGCCTCCATAGCCTTCTTAGAGTCAGCATCACCATTCCATTGATAAGTCCACAACGCCCTCCTAGTCGAGATTGCCATGGCATTGGCCCTTGATCCCAAGATGCCAATATCCCTCGCAGCGTCCCTTAGATAAACTGTTGCGTCCCTGATGTGACCCAGGGTCAAAACTACGCTGTCCCTATCCAGGGTGTCTATGTCAGATAACAAGTTATCTGCCCACTTTTCAATAGTGCTACTCACCCATGCCGATGCCACGGCCGGCCTGAGTAGCGTACCTGTAGTAACATGAATAGATTTTAAGGTAGTTTCCTGTTTACGATCCGCAGGATCCTTAAGGGCTGCCGTGTCAGGGGACGGTAGCGCCGCCTTCTTGGACAAACGCGCCAGGGCTTTGTCCACTGTGGGTGATGATTCCCACCGTAATCTATCCGGCGAGGGGAAAGGATACGCCATAGCAATTCTCCTGGGAATCTGCAGTCTCTTGTCAGGAGACTCCCAAGCCTTTTCAAAAAGAGCGTTCAATTCATGAGAGTGAGGAAACATTATCTCAGGCTTCTTTCCCTTAAACATACAGACCCTTGTGTCAGGGACAGTGGGGTCTTCTGTGATATGCAACACATCTTTAATAGCCACAATCATGTACTGAATACTCTTAGACACTTTAGGATGTAACTTGGCATCATTATAGTCGACATTGGAGTCGGAATCCGTGTCGGTATCTGAGTCTGCTACCTGGGTAAATGGACGTTTCTGAGACTCTGAGGGGGCCTAAGATTGTGATAAAACCTCACCCATGGATTGTCTCCATGCTTGGTTCTGAGACTCAGAATTGTCTAGCCTCTTATGCAATAAAGCCACACTTGCATTTAAAACTTTCCACATATCTACCCAATCAGCAGTCGGCGGTGCCGACTGAGTCACTTTCACATTCTGCTCTGCTCCCTCACCAGCCTCCTCCTGGGAAAAGCATTAAATTTCAGACATGTCGACACACACGTACTGACACCTCCAAACACACTGGGCTATAGGGGACAGACCCACAGTAAGGTCCTTCAGAGAGACAGAAAGGGAGTTTGCCATCTCACACCCAGCGCCCCACCGGTATGAAGGAATTAACCAATGCCCCAGACCTGTAAGCGCTTTTTATATAATAGTAATCAACACCAAATTGTCGTGCCCCCCCCCCCCCCCCCTCATTTTGTGCACCATGTTACTTGTGGTAGCAGTGAAGGGCCAGGAGCAGCGTCTCTGCAGCTGTGCTGTGGAGAAAATGGCGCTGGTTTGAGCTGAGGAGGAAGCCCCGTCTCCTATATGGCGCGCTTCGGTCCCGCGTTTTTTTATACTGGCGGGGGACCCTATACATTGCCTAGGCAATGTATATACATATAGCCAGGTCTAATTTGAGGTTTTATTGCTGCCCAGGGCCCCCCCCCCCACCCCCGCACCTATGTAGTGCCGCTTGTGTAAGGGAGCAATGGTGCGCAGCGCGACCGCTGCGCGGTACCTCCGGAAGATCTGAAGTCTTCTGCCGCCTATGAAGTCTTCTTGCTTCTTTACTCACCCGGCTTCTCTCTTCAGGCTCTGTGAGGGGGACGGCGGCGCGGCTCCGGGAACGAGCAGCTAGGCGCACCAAGTGATCAGACCCTGCTACTCTCCCCTCAGTCGCACGAAGCAGGGAGCCTGTTGCCAGCAGTGCTCCCTGAAAATAATAAACCTAAGAAAAGTCTTTTCTAGAGAAACTCTGTAGAGCTCCCCTAGTGTGCAACCAGTCTCCTCTGGGCACAGAATCTAACTGAGGTCTGGAGGAGGGGCATAGAGGGAGGAGCCAGTTCACGCCCATTTAAAGTCTAAAAGTGTCCATGTCTCCTGTGGATCCCGTCTATACCCCATGGTCCTTTTGGAGACCCCAGCATCCTCTAGGACGTATGAGAAATTATACTTGAATATGTTGGTGCTTGGAATGTGAATTATACTTGCATAAGTTGGTGCTTGGAATAGTAAATAGGAATGTGAATTATACTTGAGTAAGTTTGGTACTAGGAACGTGAATTATACTTGAATAAGTTGGTGCTTGGAATGTGAATAATACTTGAATAAGTGACTATAGCAGAGGAGTTTTGACATTTGTTTGTTTCAGTGGTACAGACTGAGATTGGGAATTACTGGCTAAATTATGATAAGGACTGTACTAGTGCAGTTTGTGGAGGTATTGGTGTTTTACTACATATATATGATAGAGATGCAATAGTGGAATCAGCTCATATGTATTACACTGTTTTTGTAGTTTATACATGTTGGAATATAGTGGAGTCTTTCTGAGATAAGTTGGTTTGTACAACAAGATGGCTACTGCCATGTGTTTTCTCCACCCCTTTTGAGCCATGTGCTTACAGCAGAATCATGGGAATTTCCTTCATGGACACACAAAGGAACATGTGTTATCCCACACACACACACACACACACACACACACACACACACACGCACACACACACACACACACACACACATTTATCTCTCTATGTATTTCTTTTTTATCTCTCTTATATCTTGCGTTGTGTTTCACCAATACTGTTTTATGATATATGTGAACTTTATATGAGCATCAATTGATTATAAAAATACATTCTTATTTTCTATATCTTGTGTGCAATCTTTCTTGAATAGAATTATCCTGATGATTATGGAGGTAACATTGCGAGTACATTATTAAAAGGTATATAATTATTATGATATGGTTTTAAATGATAAAAATAATACATTTGCTTTAGGTATATGAGATTAATATCAGGAAGGAAATAAACACCCCTTTACACTCACGCTGTGACGGAGAGAAAAGCTCATAAAGGCTCTACTGTGTATTATTCCATATATTAGAAATAGACCAGTTTATTGTACAGTTGATTCGTAAGGAAATACAGGGAACATGTTCTGGGGGGAAAAAAACTGGAAATTAGGGACATTGGACAATTAATGTATGTTCTGCTTATAATGTGAAGACCTAACATTCAGAAGAGCCATAGTCTGTAATTGTGTTTCCAGTGTTCAGTGAAAAATAATTATGTCATCCCTAGCCAAAGAGATAAGGACAATAAGTGTTTAGTAAGATGACAAAATGACAGTATTATTACAGAAAACAAAATATATCCATTTCTCAGAGCACACAAAGGAGTGATTTCTCATTCGGAACCGACGGCAATCTTTGTATAGAGATAATTACATGAGCAGACTGTTTGAGAACTTGTTTTAAATGCATAAAAAGAGGACTACCCTTACAAGCTTTTATATATATATATATATATATATATATACCTCCTAAACAAATACATCACTGCTAATATGTGGCCAGCACTCACTAGGCAATACATCACTGTGATTATGTGGCTGGCACACATTAGGCAATACATCATTTCCACTCTGACTGCAAGAAAACAGGAATAAAATGATGCTGGATGGGTATTTATTACTTTGTTTTTCTCTTATTTCTCAGAGAGTACAGTCTTTCATTCATTCGCAGAGTACTATATATTGATGCACTATTCCTGAGTCAAACTTAACAAATAAATCAATTATATACAATGCATGTTTCAATGCACAGAAGACACAGGTCATTAGGCAGATCTTATGCTGCCATTGCGACAGAGGTGAAATGTATCCGTGTGTGTCGCTGACATAGAACAGTGGGCATAATTCTGATGTGGTTAGTGTTGCACAGGCAGCAAATGTGCAATACCGTACCAGCCCGGGTGGCCCACTAAAAATATCCAATCTGTCCCTACTATGGGACTGCACAGTGCTCAGGGTGCCCCCTGAAATAGGTGGGCCTGGGGACACTTACCCCCTTTACCCCACCCCCTCCTCCCAGTCTCTCTCCTGCTCCTCTTTGACTCTTCTCTGCCCTCAGTCTCTTATTGTTACTGTCAGTACCCGCCTCCACCAGCCTGTCTTACTTATTTGCCACGTCGGCCACACTGTCATTGGGAGGATGCACATTGGTCCTAGAGTGCTCTATGTGCAGCTGTCGGTCTTGTAACCACTGTCTGAGTGGATTGGCTTTGTCTGTACCTGCTGCAAAACAACGTATATTAAGTGTGGTGCTATGGATAATACGTGTAAGTGTAGGTTAGGGGCAGAAGGCATGAAGTAGCACACGTCAGTCTGCAGTGTGCACACACCAATGTTCATTGTGATAAATGTTTCTTGTGTTAGGCAGTGTGTTGCTGTATTATCAGTGGTATAACAGGGGCAGATGGGTAAACTGTAGGTTTTTATTTCTTTTCAACTGAATTCCATCATGTGGATTTGTGGACATACAGTACGCTATGCACGTTAGGGGCAATGTGCACTATGACCTATTTTGTATCAGCAGTCAATGTTATCATACTTATGTAAGTGAGCATGTAATGTATATGTATAATATGATATAGATAGATAGATAGATAGATAGATAGATAGATAGATAGATAGATAGATAGATAGATAGATAGATAGACAGACAGACAGACGTGGATAAAGTTGTTGGTATGCATCCATGAAAAAAAAAATCATATTTTCTTTTAAATAACTTGAAATCTACAAAAGGAATTGGCATCTAGAAATCAGAGTTTGAAATTAATGTTTGATTCAACAGAATATTTAAATAATAAAACAAATGAAAATGGCATGGACGAAATGATGGAATCCCTGACCCAATATTTAGTTGCTGAACCTTTAGAGGCAATCACTGCAATCATGCGATTTGTGGAATTCTCAGTGGGACCTCTGCACCTGTCAGCAGGTAGTTTGCACTACTCTTCCTGAGCAAGCTGCTCCAGCTGATCAGGGCTCATAGAAGGACACTTCAGAACAGTCCAATGTTCTGTTCTTATCCATTCTTAATCTTGGGTACTTTTAGATTTGTGCTTTTGGTCATTATCCTGATGGATGGAGGATCCATGACCTGAGACTAATACAGAGCTTTCTGACAGTAGGCAGTATGTGTAATTACAGAATGCCTTGATAGTCTTAAGATTTCATCGTGCCATGTACAGATTCAGGCACCCAGTGGCAGAAGAAGCCCCAAAACATAGCAGAGCTTCCTCCATGTTTCCCAGTAGATATAATGGTCTTTTCTTTAAAAGCTTCATTATTTCATCTGTCAACATGAAGCTGATGTGACTTGCCAAAAAGTTGGTGTTGACTAATTTGTCCAAAGGACATTTTCCCAGAAGCATTGTGGCTTGTCAATATGTATTTTTATCAAATTCCAGCAGTTTTATTTATTTTTTTTAAAGTGGGGCCTTCTTCCCCTGATCCCATTTCCGTTCACAAAGCATCAGATGGTGCAATGAGACACTGACATACCTTGGAGTTCAGCTTGTATCTCTTTGGAAGTTTTCCTTGGCTCTCTTCTACCATTCGCAATATTTTTCAGTTTAATTTGGGGTTGACTTCTCCCTTCAGCGAGGTTAGCTACAGTTCAATAGACTTTAAACTTCTTAATATTTGCAATTGTGGTCACAGGAACATCAAGCTACTTGGAGGTGGTCTTTTAGTTTTTGCCTTTAACATGCTTGTCAATAATTTTCTTTCTGATCTCAGACAACTCTCTCTTTTGCTATCTCCATGTTCAGTGTGGTTCACACGTTGATACCAAACAGCAGTGACTATTTCTCTTATGTCCTAGTGGATACTGGGGAATTCTAGATTACCATGGAGTATAGATCGTGTCCACTGGAGCCTGGCACTTTAAGAAACTAATAGTATTTGCTGGCTCCTCCCCTCTATGCCCCTCCTAGCAGACTCAGTTTAGAAAATGTTCCCAAGGAGCCGGGTGCATTCTGTTGCTCTCCAGAGAATTTTCTTCAGAAATGTATTTTAGTTTATTATTTTCAGGAACACTGGTTGGCAACCAGTCTGCCTGCGTCGTGGGACTTAAGGGGGGGACCAAACCAACTTCCTTAGAGTTAATGGTCCGTCATGCCAGCTGACAGGACACTGAGCTCCTGAGGTGATGTTCTCACACTCCGAGAGGGTGAGCTCACGTTGGCAGCAGCAGCCACCCCTTAACAGAAGCTGAAGAGGGACCACGACACAGTGCGGTGAGTGTTACACCGGTGACCCGGTTAGCGGGTCCCCCCGGTGCGTGATGGCTTCGGGCCGCGGTGCACACTGACTACCCAGACTGGCAAGCAAGTAACCAGGGGCTCTGTGCTTTCACAAATATAGACAGCCAGTATAAAAAACTGATGCAGGAACACCACGCCATTATGGGGGCGGGGCTTCCCGGAGAGCCAGACCAGAAAGCAAACTGCGCTATTTCCTGCTGCTGCCGCTTCACAGGTTGCACGCGGACGCTGCTCCTCCAGAACACACTGAATCGCCATTGTAAATTGGTACCCGGGGTTATAGTGAGGGGGGAGTGCAAGTTCAGCGGTTTTACCGCTGTAAGGAAAATGACACTAAAAGGTCACCCAGTGGGGCTCTGCTCAGTCTGTGCTGAACTGTGCTGGTTCCCATATCTCCCTCTGTGTCACTCCATTCAGGGTGGTCTGGGTTAGTGTGCTTATCTCACTAATATTACTGTGTTTTTCATACTAATCTGTGTACAAGCATGTCTGCAAATATGTCTGTGTGTACTTTATGCAAAGCTAGGTTACACCTTCCTCACAAGGTTCGCTGATGTGTACCCAATGCTCAATTCCTTCACAGGGTAGTGAGGTGCAGGGACCAGAGTGGATGGAATCATTTAAAACTTTGATTTCCAATATTAATTCAGAGCTAGCTACGGCTAAGTAATAGAGGCAAGCCCTGAAACAAACTATGGACACGTTTATGGTAACTGCTGCCGACCACAGACAGGCTTTTCAGGCCCTACCATTGGTGTGTCACAAACGCACTCTTCCTCAATTGTTACAATCTGACTCTGATTCTGAACTGCCAGCGCTTGATTATTATTATCCTTTATTTATATGGCGCCACAAGGGTTCCGCACCGCCCAATTACAGAGTACATATGCACATAAGCAAAATAGGAAAACGGTGACTTACAATTGATAAGACAAGTACAGGGTAACTAAGCATAACTACACCAGTAAACGACAGAGATTTGTTTCAAGGTGGCCAAGAAACTGCAGGATTTGGGCAGTTGAGAATTATTAACATAAGAAAAGGATAAGCACATGAGGGAAGAGGGCAGTGACGTGCGGTGGGGTGAGGCAAAGTCTTTCCTGTCATACTAATGTTTGTACCAGAGTTTTGATTGTATAAAGTACATGAAAAATACAAAGAATATGTTTGAAATATCATCTTTGCATTATTCTAATTATTTTTATAGCCAAAACTCTCGAGTAAAAAGTCTATGGCGGGTGAGGCAGTGCCTCACGTGTGTATCCTTTCCACACATCTCTGATCAAAACTCACCAAATTTCCAGGAGTTTATAATGTTGCACCTGTGTATAATGCCCAGATGTACCCTTTGGCTAATATATTGCGTGTAAATCTGGCTCTGGTGCTGGCCAGTGCCTCCTGAGCCATTTAGCTCACCACACGTCCCTGGGCGCCCTACTCGTGAGAGCTTACATTTTTATGAGGGAGAAGTTCAGGCGGCCGAGGATGTTTCCCTGTCCCCGGGTGTAGAAGCCCTCATTTATGCCATTAGAGAGGTGCTTAACATCCCTATTAAGGAGGAAGAGCAGGCAGAGGAATCGTATTTTAATGTGAATCCTAAGTCCTCTGCTACCTTCCCAGTTTCTAAGGAGTTAGATTCCCTGGCTAGGGCAGCATGGATTAATCCTGACAAGAAATGTATTACCCCTAAACGGGTGTTAAATTCATTCCCTTTCCCTGCAGAGGATAGGAAAGTCTGGGTGACCCTGCTGACAGTGGATACCTCTGTATCCAGGCTGGCATGTAAGATAGTTTTACCTGTACCTGTTTCCCTTAAAGACTCAGCTAATCGCAAGATAGAAACCACTCTTTAATCAATTTATACTGCAGCAGGTGTTTCCCAATGCCCTACCATAGTATGCGGCTGGATCTCTAGAGCCATGGTAAAATGGTCTAATGAAATTTTGAGAGGGTTGCTCACACTACATCAGGAAGAGATAGTTACCTTACTGCAACACATCCAAGATGCTGCTAACTTTATGAGTGAGGCTGTTAAGAACTTAGGGGGTAATTCCAAGTTGATCGCAGCAAGAAATTTTTTAGCAGTTGGGCAAAACCATGTGCACTGCAGGGGAGGCAGATATAACATGTGCAGAGAGAGGTAGATTTGGGTGGGGTGTGTTCAATCTGCAATCTAATTTGCAGTGTAAAATAAAGCAGCCAGTATTTACCCTGCACAGAAACAATATAACTCACCCAAATCTAACTCTCTCTGCACATGTTATATCTGCCTCCCCTGCAGTGCACATGGTTTTGCCCAACTGCTAAAAAATTTCCTGCTGCGATCAACTTGGAATTACCCCCTTAGTATCATTAACGGTCGTACTACTGCTCTGGCAGTATCGGCTCATAGAGCCCTGTGGCTGCGTCAATGGTCAGCGGATGCTGAATCCAAAAAAGGGGATGAAAACCTTCCTTTTACAGGTGATGCCTTGTTTGGGGAAGAACTGAACAAGAGGATATCTCAGGCAACTGCAGGTAAATCTACATATATGACGTCTGCTCTGCCACCTGCCAGATGTCCCTATCTTGGACCCTCCCTGCAGTCCTTTCGGGTGGCCAGATTCCAAGGCAAAGCCAGAAGTGTCTCCAATGCTGCTAGAGGATCTCGCGGTAAGTCACGTAAACCAGCAGCTGCTGGAACTGCAGACCAGGACACTCTTCCACGAAGCCCTCTGCGTGACGGTTGGCCCCAGCAGCAAGGCGACTTTCAGGTAGGTGCTAGCCTTTAACACTTCGCCCACATGTGGACAGAGTCCTACCAGGAACCTTGGGTGAGGGACCTTATATCCCAAGGATACCGGCTGGAATTCCTGGAACTCCCTCCTCCCGGATTCTTCAGGTCAGGCTTACCTGCTACACAGGAAGCAAGGGTTTCCTTACAGCAAGCAGTGCAGAAACTGATTTCTACAGGAGTTACTGTTCCAGTGCCGTCACAACAGCATACAAAGGGGTTTTACTCAAGTCTCTTTGTGGTTCTGAAGCCGGACAGCTCGGTACGGCCTATCTTGAACCTCAAATCTCTGAACCCGTATCTTCGGGTGTTCAAATTCAAGATTGAATCCCTAAGAGCAGTGATTGCGAATCTGGAGGAGAGGGAGTTTCTGGTGTCCCTGGATATAAAGGACGCATACCTGCATATCCCAATTTGGCCCCCTCACCAGGCGTTTCTTAGGTTTGTGATTCTGGACCAACATTTCCAATTTCAGGCATTACCCTCCGGTGTCTCCACAGCCTTTAGGGTTTTCACAAAGGTCATGGCGGAAATGATGCTGCAGCTAGGCATGAGGGGTGTGCAAATAATTCCGTACCTGGACGATCTCCTGATAAAGGCGGTGTCCAGGGAACAGCTACTGCAGAGTATAGACTTGACTACCCGTGTACTTACAGATCACGGTTGGATACTCAATTTCCAGAAATCTCCCTTGGAACAGTCTCAGAGAATTCAGTTCCTAGGGATAATCCTGGATACGGTGTCTCAGAAGGTTTACCTTCCTATGGAAAGGCCTCAACTATTCAGTCTATGGTCCGGTTTGTGCTGAAACCTTGCGTGGTCTCAATTCACCTTTGCAACCGTTTGCTGGGCAAGATGGTGGCTTCCTATGAGGCAATACAGTATGGCAGGCTCAATGCGCAACCGTTTCAACTGGCGACCGTTTCAACTGGATTTGCTGAACAAATAGTCGAGGTCTCACCTGCACATGCATCAGTTTATAGCCCTATCACCGAAAGCACGGATATCCCTGGTATGGTGGCTACAAGTTCCCCATCTGGTGAAGGGTCAGAGTTTCAACATCCAGTTGTGGACGCTGTTGACAACAGATGCCAGCCTCCGGGGGTTGGGGGGCTGTGACTCAAGGTGCTCAGTTCCAGGGAACGTGGTCCTTTCAGGAATCAGCTCTTCCAATCAACATCCTGGAACTCAGGGCAATTTACAATGCTCTAGCACAGGCCTCATCCCTCCTTCGGAATCAGGCCATCCAGGTGCAGTCGGATAACGCCACGGCAGTAGCATACATGAACTGACCGGGAGGAACCAGAAGCAGGGCCGCAATGCGAGAGGTGTCAAGAATAATTCTCTGGGCACAAGCTAACGTAAGGGCCATCTCCGCAGTGTACATGAAGTGTTGAGCTTTCTGTATGGAGAGACTGAGCATCAGTCTTTCATGTACTTATGAGCCCAATGTGTGATATCACAAAGAGAGGATACCTGTTTTAATTGAGGAGTCCCAGTTGCCCTATTCACTTAGGATAAGTATTCATTTTACAATCTATTTCACAATGTTTTCTTATTATTAACCACATTTTCACCTGTATAGGCACGGTAGCGCCATCTGTTTCACATTCCTCCGTCTCTATATACCCCATGGTAATCTAGAATTGCCCAGTATTCACTACGGACTACAAGAAAAGGAATTACCGGTAGGTATTAAATTCCTATTTTTTCGCCATTAAACAGGCTGAATAACTGATTAGAAGAATGAAGACATGTGTGATGCTAATTCAAGAAAGCAATTAGTTTAAAATATCCCAATAATCCATTTATTTATTATCTTTTATAAGGGTTACCAAGAAATCCATCCAGGCCACTTAGAATATCCTTGGAGAATAAGCAATAATTTATTATTTTTTGCAGTTTCTTTGCTTTGTTCTATGACATACCAAAGGCATGAAAGTATACATGGGCCATGGTTTTTAATTTCATCAATTTCCAGGCACAAAAAGACCCCATTGTTTCAATGAGCTTCTAGGGTACCAACAAATTTGTCCACATCTATGAAGACCTATAAACACACAGTCTGATACTCTGATATGAGTTTTAAATAAATTGAATGTAAAAGCTGCAATCTGCATGTAAAACCACGAAAGATGCGCTCCATAAACAGGGGCACATTCCTCTCCGCATTGTATAGTAATTTTGTACACAGCTCTACTAGCGAATGTGTGCTTTAAGCTCAATTGGATGTGACAAAACCGCCTCACAAGACAGCACTGATTTATATCATATCTAACAGTTGTATATACGTACGTGACGGAGTCTGAATCTGTATAACAATCTGTGCCTCATGTGTGGGAAAGGTCAAATCTGACAGCAAATAGATATGAAAAATGGACTGAAAAAATGATTAACACTTCCTAGTGCTTTTCAATTGGCCAAAACATACCACATCCTATTTCTACATCACAAACTCCCTTATAAAACAGCCCCAAACCGCCCAGGCACATTGTGAGTGTCTACTGAGGTAGGTGGTGTGGGTCGGTGGTAGGAGAGTAGGTTTGGTAAGTTCTATAGAGATTTCTGAAAGTTGTCTTTTTGGGTGTAGTCTTGTCTTAGTTAAAAGGTTATCTCAGTTTTTTGTCTGTTGCTCCTTTTTCTTTTCTGTTTTGTCAGTGTTCATTTGTGTGTGTCTTCTTTGTATTTGTTATTCAATTTGATTCACAAACCCTGAGAACCCATCCCCAGCCTCGCTTCCTAAAAGGAAACAATAATGTCCATTTATATGCCAACATTAAGTTTATATTTCAGCATATCAATAAAATATTTCTGGGTTCTGTGAAAAAAATGGCAAAACCAAAAACAACAATATTTTGTAAGGGTATACCAAATGTGGTATACAGGTTTTGTGCAACATTTCGCACAATATGCATCAACAAGCAAAGCGTATGTTGACAAATATTTCCATTCTTTTTTAAACATTTACCATTGTAGATATCATCAAGCATCTATCCTATACAGTATGGGGTAACAATGCTGTATTTTATGTTTTGCAATAACAAAACACATAGGAAAGGTTTACTTACATGTGAAAGTAATTAAGTGCTGTGTCCAAGAAAATATGCTTTAGAACCCATATGCGCCTGTCAGTCGGTAGCCCGTTATTTGGTCGGATTGGCAACTTATAGAAACATAGAATTTGACGGCAGATAAGAACCACTTGGCCCATCTAGTCTGCCCCTTTTTTTAATCCTTTAGGCAATCTCAACCCTTTTTGAACCTTAATTCTTTGTAAGGATATTCCTATGCCTATCCCAAGCATGTTTAAATTGCTCTACAGTCTTATAGAAACATAGACTTGCGGACGGTTTGAAAACTGATGCTTAGTAAATCTGCGGTTTGTATACTTGCCTATGTAAAATAATTGATAGTTGGCCCATGAATCTAAAGTCAGTCATTTGGTCGGTTTTCCTGGTGGTTTTGCCTTTAGTAAATGGTCGGATTGCAAAACAGATGAAAAAATAACTCAAAAAAACCCTAAACCAATGCTTAGTAAATGTACCCAGTTTAAATGCAAGTATCCACATATTGTGCTCCATCTTTCATCTGGGTGCTTGCCCTTTTAATGCGGATTTGCACAAGGGAACAAACATTCCCACTAACCATTATTTTTATTTTCTGGCAAGCAACCAGCTCAATGAAACTGAACACAATCAAGTGTTCCTCCCTGCCGAGCTGTCTCTTGTGTCACATTGGCCTTCATTTCCCTGCCTGTGGCTTGTGACTGAAATCCATTTCTCCCTTTTAATATAATCATGGTCAAATTTGATTGTGAGATTTGCTATCTCTGCATCCTACCTGCAAGAATGACACGAGCAGCTCTGATTACCTGGATGTTCCCCCTGGAGAACTGGATGGTTCACAGCAGCAGTTATCTACTAGTACCCCAGCTGCCGCAAAAGAACGCCTGGCCAGAATATAGCATGAAAACCAACTAGCAATAACACTGACACGCACCATTACACTTAAATGTAGTTTATCGAATATTAAAAAGCATATTGTAATAATCAGATATAACATGGTAATTAAAATAGACATGAGAGAGGATACGGCCAAAGGAACAACTAGTATGCTAATCACCCTGACTAATATGTATATTGCAGTAATCCAGAGCAGAATGGAGCAGGTGCCAGCCTCTCTCTCAGGGAAACTGGAGCTCTAATTCCCCTTACATATCAATTGGCTTAGAGCTAATTAAAGCCCAGTGTAGACCTACAGGAAGGGGTTCAGATTAAAATAAGAAATATATAGGCATTAATAACTATGGATGACTGATAATACCTTGTCAACATATCACTATACTGAGCACTGTCCACGCAGTGTTCTCCAGTCTATAACTGCTTATGAGCAGGTAACCTTCAATAGCATGGACACATATTAAAAGAGATCCATCATATAATATACTTTAATGTTGTTCGTATTTTAAAGTTTACAAAATATGAACTAAGTGGTTCATTCAATGTAATCTTTATTCAAATTTACATAAGTACTTTCCTAAGTGTAAAAGGCGAGCACACATACCTTCTGATGAAGATGCCAAGTAATCTATAACTACACGTGTCCTTATAGAACTAGCCTCAATACGCCATGTGACGCGAAACACGAGGCATGAAGAGCTGCCAGGTCCGCTATTGGGGTCGGACGTCTTTTTGCCAATTTTTTACCTGATAATGGGGCAGATGTATTAAGCTTAGAGACGGCATAAGGAAGTGATAAACCAGTGATATGCGCAAGGTGATAAACACATCAGCTCCTAATAGTTCATTTACATATTGGAGCTGATTGGCTGGTGCGTTTATTACCTTGCACATATCACTGGTTTATCACTTCCTTATGCCTTCTCCAGGTTAATACATGTGCCCCAATGTGTCTTAGTCACAATGTGATGTGACAAGGGCGCACCAGGAGACTGTGCTGATTAATTTGATACTGGACACTTGTATATCTGTGTGTGACTGAGTCTATATACACAGCACAACAGAACGTGGCGTAGAAATAAAAAAAGCAATAGATGTTGCATTGTGGCACTTTGCATACAGATTTTGGGGGATATCCAGTAAACCCTGGTAATTTACCCCGATAAGCGGACACGAGACCCGGCTTATCAGGGATTTTGTTTCATCTGCCTCAGGTTTCAGTGAACCTGTGTGTTTTCGGGATATCAGCTTTTTTTTCACGGCGATCTATTTTGGATAGCCTGTAAAAAAAAAAAAAATCGGTGAAACATCGGATAAAAGTCAGAAAAACTAATAATTGGATATCCCCCTTAGACTTTGTTCCACACAGATATACAAGTGTCACATAAATTAATCAGCACAGTCCCTGGTACGTCCTAGTGGCATTGCATTGTAAGTCGGACTTTTGGGTATAAAGGCATGCGCTAGTCACATGGGTCCTGGCACGCCCAGAGGGGTTGTTTGGTGAGGCTGCAGCAATGTATGAGGACAAACCTGTAGCTGGGAACAGTAAACATCAGAGTAAACACATATGAAGTGCTACAAGGAGGTCACGGCAGCAGATGGCGCAGACGTATGGTGAGAAGTGCGTTACAGTGCATTAGTGGTTTCATTGTATTTATACTTGCCTACTACAGATGGCTGAGCTCCCCTAGGAGTGCCACCTAAGAGCACTTCCCAGGGAAGCTACTCCACTGCTATAAAATCAGCCACACCTGGCTTCTATGGGCTGCAGCTGATGCAGTCCTTAGAAGCCAGTCTGTTTCACGGTGCTGGACTTAAGCCCCGGCCCCAAGCCCTACCCTACTACAGCCAGACCTAAGCCCTGCCTCCCTGTGCCATCAATTCCCTGCCTCCTGGTGCCACCAATCACCGGGTGAGCAGGGAGGAGAGGGCTGCAGACTCACCCAGTCAGAAAGGTAACGAGCCACCGCTGGTCAGAATACACATAATTCACGCGATTAAGAATAATTAAAACACAACAGTTCAGGGTACTCCATGGAGGACTATTGACTTATGACATACAGTTACTGACAGATAGTAACTACACTGCTCAAAAAAATAAAGGGAACACTAAAATAACACATCCTAGATCTGAATGAATGAAATATTCTTATTAAATACTTTGTTCTTTACATAGTTGAATGTGCTGACAGCAAAATCACACAAAAATTATCAATGGAAATCAAATTTATTAACCCATGGAGGTCTGGATTTGGAGTCACCCTCAAAATTAAAGTGGAAAAACACACTACAGGCTGATCCAACTTTGATGTAATGTCCTTAAAACAAGTCAAAATGAGGCTCAGTAGTGTGTGTGGCCACCACGTGCCTGTATGACCTCCCTACAACCCACACAAGTGGCTCAGGTAGTGCAGCTCATCCAGGATGGCACATCAATGCGAGCTGTGGCAAGAATGTTTGCTGTGTCTGTCAGCGTAGTGTCCAGAGCATGGAGGCGCTACCAGGAGACAGGCCAGTACATCAGGAGACGTGGAGGAGGCCGTAGGAGGGCAACAACCCAGCAGCAGAACCGCTACCTCCGCCTTTGTGCAAGGAGGAACAGGAGGAGCACTGCCAGAGCCCTGCAAAATGACCTCCAGCAAGCCACAATGTGCATGTGTCTACTCAAACGATCAGAAACAGACTCCATGAGGGTGGTATGAGGGCCCGACGTCCACAGGTGGGGGTTGTGCTTACAGCCCAAAACCATGCAGGACGTTTGGCATTTGCCAGAAAACACCAAGATTGGCAAATTCGCCACTGGCGCCCTGTGCTCTTCACAGATGAAAGCAGGTTCTCACTGAGCACATGTGACAGATGTGACAGAGTCTGGAGACGCCAAGGAGAACGTTCTGCTGCCTGCAACATCCTCCAGCATGACCGGTTTGGCAGTGGTTCAGTAATGGTGTGGGGTGGCATTTCTTTGGGGGGCTGCACAGCCCTCCATGTGCTCGCCAGAGGTAGCCTGACTGCCATTAGGTACTGAGATGAGATCCTCAGACCCCTTGTGAGACCATATGCTGGTGCGGTTGGCCCGGGGTTCCTCCTAATGCAAGACAATGCTAGACGTCATGTGGCTGGAGTGTGTCAGCAGTTCCTGCAAGATGAAGGCATTGATGCTATGGACTGGCCCGCCCGTTCCCCAGACCTGAATCCAATTGAGCACATCAGGGACATCATGTCTCGCTCCATCCACCAACGCCACGTTGCACCACAGACTGTCCAGGAGTTGGCGGATGCTTTAGTCCAGGTCTGGGAGGAGATCCCTCAGGAGACCATCCGCCACCTCATCAGGAGCATGCCCAGGCATTGTAGGGAGGTCATACAGGCACGTGGAGGCCACACACACTACTGAGACTCATTTTGACTTGTTTTAAGGACATTACATCAAAGTTGGATCAGCCTGTAGTGTGTTTTTCCACTTTAATTTTGAGGGTGACTCCAAATCCAGACCTCCATGGGTTAATAAATTTGATTTCCATTGATAATTTTTGTGTGATTTTGTTGTCAGTACATTCAACTATGTAAAGAACAAAGTATTTAATAAGAATAATTCATTCATTCAGATCTAGGATGTGTTATTTTAGTGTTCCCTTTATTTTTTTGAGCAGTGTATATATCCTTAGCACAACATGTCTACAACAAAAGTTTATTCTGTAACTTCTGAATTCACAGTGAGCCACCACTAGACACATTTCTTACAAGGCATGCAAAACTCACTAAGCACCAGGCAGTGTGTACCTGTACCTGACAATGAGGGGTTACAGATAGAATATGGAAATTTGGACAATGGAAGCCCAGACAATCACCCAGATTGATAACGAACGTTTGACCAAATTAACCTGTGATTTTCATACTGATCGGAAAATACATAACCCAAAGGCTGTACTAAATGAGGTCACAGGGTGAACCGTTTTCTGGAGTTAATGAAGTTTTGTGAATTCTCAAACTGTTTCCTATTACAGAGATATACAGCACAGATGTAATACCATTTCCACACTGATTGCATTGCTTCAAATTGACCACAGTCAGACTCAACAAAGTATAACAGTCGGGGATTGTACATAAATTGGCAGGGAGACTTCACTAGAAGCTAGGCAATTTAGGTTTCTGTGATTATTCTCCTATCTAACATAAAGACTAGAAATGCTACCTGAAGATCCATCTCTTCAAAGAAGCTGATTACTCATCTACAAGAAATCTCAATTTAATCATACTCACTGCACACTAAGGGTGGGTACACATTAGGCGATGTGCTCTATGAGTGACGATGCCTAGTGTGTTCCCTTCCCTGCCAGGCGGTCGGCGGCAGTACATGCACACTGAGCGATATGCAGACGATATCGCTCACCGACGTCACGCCGCGGCCGAGCTGTGCGTGCAGTTTTTTGGACGACAGTCCAATTTATGCTGCATGCACGGTCGACAGCGAGGGCTGTTAACGACCTGCGGGGCCGCGCATCGCTCGGCGGCGGAATACACACTTAGCGATAAGGTAAACGACGTTGCTCAGTAAGGGACAAAATAATCTACATTGTTTAATTTATCAGTAAGTGTGTACCCACCTTAACTAATCCCACTTGCACAACCAGTGGCTCATAGAATTAATTACCCACAGACTGCAGGTCTACGGCCGCCATCACATCAGAACAATGTGTACCAGGCTGATATGCCAGCCGAAGGGCCGACATTATCGTATCCGTGGTAAACTTCAGAACGATGTATAAGGACGGAACAATCACTGTTCCATTTTTTCTTAATATGCACCGGGTCGCATGTGATGACTTCCTGTCAGCCATGCAGCATGGTCAACCAGAAGATAATGCATGCAGCTGCAGGAACATGCAAATTGCGGGTACACACCGTACAATCCGGCCGATATGTCATTCCGATTTGTCCGGAAAGGACATACTGCGCAGACATCGCTCAGGTGTGTACCCACCCTATAACTTGAAGACAATTTTTAGGGCAGATCCTACCAAACAAAGTTAAATGATTACTTTAAATCTTTAACTCCAGCACAGACACAGCATTCAGGAAGAAAACAAACTGTGTAGTCAATCCAAAGTTCTTAAAGGAACAAATAAAAAAATAATAAATAGAAACCAAAACAGGGACAGGTATCTCATACCTCCCAACTGTCACGATTTCAGCGGGACAGTCCCGCTATTCGGACACTGTCCCGCTGTCCCTCCCGTGGGTCACAGTGTCCCGTGGACAGGGGGGCAGATGGGGAGGATTTGATCACCCGCTGCTCTGCCCTGCAAAGCAGCAAGTGATCTCTGAATAAATGCTGTGTGTACGCGCACAGCATCTATTCAGTGTGGGGAGTGAGCCGGGGGCTGCTCAGATGCTCAGGGAGCGCTGGGCACGCCCCCAAAATGACGGAAAATGGATCATCGGCATGAGGCCACACCCACTCAACCGTGGCACTGCCCCCACCCGAGGGCACACCCCTTTTTGGGGACGCACGCTGCTACGCCGCGCGTGTCCAGACTCATAACAATTAGAAGTTGGGAGGAATTGTATCTTGATAGCGTCAAAAGATACTAACAAGTAATATGGGAGATTGAGCAGTATTTAGTGGTGAAGAATGTGTGAAGGTATTTATATAGGTGTTTCATACAGGGTAGGCCCTTTGTGAGACATGGGGGTATATGCAATTCACGGCGAATCGCGGCAATTTTTCGCCGTTTTTTAATTCGACTAAGTTCGCCAGGTGAATTCCGGAAGGTGGCTTCCGGAATTCACCATATTCAATGAAAAACGGATTCGCCAGAATCGCGGGCGAAAATCGGCCGATTTGGCGGATTTTGCCGCGATTTTAAAAAATGGGGAAAAACGGGAAAAACCCGGAAAAAAAAATGGCGTGGGGTCCCCCCTCCAAAGCATAACCAGCCTCGGGCTCTTCGAGCTGGTCCTGGTTCTAAAAATGCAGGGGAAAAATTGGGCAGGGATCCCCCGTATTTTTAAAACCAGCACCGGGCTCTGCGCCTGGTGCTGGTGCCAAAAATACGGGGGACAAAAAGAGTAGGGGTCCCCCGTATTTTTAACACCAGCATCGGGCTCCACTAGCTGGACAGATAATGCCACAGCCGGGGGTCACTTTTATGCCGTGCCCTGCGGCCGTGGCATTAACTACCCAACTAGTCACCCCTGGCCGGGGTACCCTGGGGGAGTGGGGACCCCTACAATCAAGGGGTCCCCCCCCCCAGCCACCCAAGGGCCAGGGGTGAAGCCCGAGGCTGTCCCCCCCATCCAATGGGCTGCGGATGGGGGGGCTGATAGCCTTTTGTGATAATAAAAAGATATTGTTTTTTCCATTAGTACTACAAGTCCCAGCAAGCCTCCCCCGCAAG
Organism: Pseudophryne corroboree; assembly: GCF_028390025.1. Classification (NCBI taxonomy): domain Eukaryota; kingdom Metazoa; phylum Chordata; class Amphibia; order Anura; family Myobatrachidae; genus Pseudophryne; species Pseudophryne corroboree. Next base: position 118,512,716 of record NC_086454.1, on the reverse strand, counting down.
CTGGTACTTGGAGAACCACAAGTACCAGCATGCGGGAGAAAAACGGGCCCGCTGGTACCTGTAGTACTACTGGAAAAAAAATACCCAAATAAAAACAGGACACACACACCGTGAAAGTAAAACTTTATTTCATACGCCGACACACACATACTTACCTATGTTGACACGCCGACTGCCACGGTCTCCGACGATCCGAGGTACCTGTGAAAAAATTATACTCACCTTCCAGCGTCCAGAGGTACATCCAGGTCCAGAGATAATCCACGTACTTGGCAAAACAAAAAAACGAACACCGATCCATACCGGACTAGAAAGGGGTCCAATGCTTTCACATCAGACTCCTTTCTCCCGAATGCCGGGACATCACGTGACTCCTGTCACTGAAGTCCCTTCAGCCAATCAGGAAGCGCTACTTCCGTGGCGCTCATCTGATTGGCTGTGCGCTGTCTGTGATGTGACAGCGCATCGCAAAGCCGCTCCATTACTTTCAATGGTGGGAACTTAGCGGCTAGCGGGGGGGTCACCCGCCGGTCAGCCGCTGACCGGCGGGTGACCTCACCGCTAGCCGCTAAGTTCCCACCATTGAATATAATGGACTGGGCTGTGCGATGCGCTGTCTGCTCAGACGCACAGAGCCAATCAGATGAGCGCAACGAAGTTGCGCTTCCTGATTGGCTATAGAGACCTTTCTGTGACAGCTGTCACTGACAGGTCTCTCTGCATTCGGGGATAGGGGTCCCATGTGTCAGCATGGGACCCCTTTCAGTCCGTTTGGTCGGGTATTTGCGGTTTGTTATTTTCTACAAGTACGTGGATGTATCTCTGGACCATGGCTGAGGTGAGTATATTGATCTTTTTTTTCAGGTACCCCTGGATTCTACATGGAGAAGAGGACCGATGTCGGCGTGTGAACATAGGTAAGTATGTGTGTGTCGACGTAAGAAATAAAGTTTTACTTTCACGGTGTGTGTGTCCTGTTTTTATTTGGGTATTTTTTTCCCAGTAGTACTACAGGTACCAGCGGGCCCGTTTTTCTCCCGCATGCTGGTACTTGTGGTTCTCCAAGTACCAGCTTGCGGGGGAGGCTTGCTGGGACTTGTAGTACTACTGGAAAAAACAATATCTTTTAATTATCACAAAAGGCTATCAGCCCTCCCATCCGCAGCCCATTGGATGGGGGGGGACAGCCTCGGGCTTCACCCCTGGCCCTTGGGTGGCTGGGGGGGGGGACCCCTTGATTGAAGGGGTCCCCACTCCCCCAGGGTACCCCGGCCAGGGGTGACTAGTTGGATATTTAATGCCACGGCCGCAGGGCACGGCATAAAAGTGACCCCCGGCTGTGGCATTATCTGTCCAGCTAGTGGAGCCCGATGCTGGTGTTAAAAATACGGGGGACCCCTACTCTTTTTGTCCCCCGTATTTTTGGCACCAGCACCAGGCGCAGAGCCCGGTGCTGGTTTTAAAAATACGGGGGATCCCCTGTCAATTTTTTCCCCGCATTTTTAGAACCAGGACCAGCTGGAAGAGCCCGAGGCTGGTTATGCTTTGGAGGGGGGACCCCACGCAATTTTTTTTTCGGATTGTACCGTTCCAGCAATAAAAAAAATAAAAAAAAAATAATAATAATATTTAAAAAAAAATTATAAATAATATTTGTGCCTCCAAAAAAAAAAAAAAAAAAGTACCTAATCCCTTCTAATATAAGTAGATCTGCTATTCCCAAAAAAAAAAAACACAAAAAAAACCATGTTTAAATTTTTTTTATTTGTTTTCACCCTCCAAAGTGTGGCGGATTGAAAATGACGAATTTGCTGTCTAAAAGCACTGCTGTCGAATTTCCAAACTTGAATTGAATATGCTTTGGTCGAATTGCAGCACTTATATCATTGCAGAAAAGTCGAATTTGCAAAAATTCGAATTTCAAAAAGTCGAATTTTGAAAGTCCGTTTTTTGGTCGGAAAGCACTGAATTGCATAGGCGAATTTTTTTTTTGGTCGAAAATGACCCGAAATTCGACAATTTCGGGAATTCGACCGCAATTGCATATACCCCATGATATACAGTGTAGAAGTTGTTCTTCTTTCCTCTATTTTGACATGGCATGTTAAGTTTGCAGCATGTGTTTGATCCTGAATATACATAAAGAATTCCTGTATGATTACTTCCTCCCGCACCTGTATTGCGTATCTGCTAACAGATTATGGGCCTAGGTCTGCAGAAAGAAAATAAAGCAAAGTTATACAAGTGAAAACCTCAGTGAAAGACATAGCACAGAGGAAATGGCTGCTGCTACAAGAGCTTCATCCAAATTCATAGTGATGAGTCTGACTAACCAGAACTATTAGACAGGGAAATTCAAAAGTAAAGATGCTGCTCATAAGAAAAGGTATGTGGAAATGTATTCAAGAGGCTGTGCCTGACCCAATCACAGAGGAATGGTCTGAGAAAGGCCAGAGTAAAATATCCCTCATTGCAGATGATCAGATTGTGCATATATGTAACTGTGACACTGCAAAAGAAATGTGGGATGTGCTACAGAAAGTGCACAAAAGAGCTAATATAAGCAACAAACTATAATTAGAAAGTTTTACTAGACTACACTGCTTAAAGGCCAGCACATATAGGATTTATAACATATACCTTGGCGATGGTTCAGCGTTTGCGCTGCATAGGAGACAAAATAAAGACAGCTGCAGATAAGGCCACAGTCTTCTGACCCACGATTATTCAAAATCATGGGTTGTTTGTCGTGACTAGTGTGCACATGGGCGGTCACGTATGTGCGCACCCGCTTCCATAGGAATGCATTGTGCATAGACACCCTGAAACTAGTCATGAGCGGGTGTGAATAGTTGCTGCCACAATCCGTTTGCATGTGACAATTGATGCAAGACCAGATGATGAGCTGACATTAGAGAGTGTTTGAGGGAAACTTGTGATTGAATTCAACTGCAAGATAGAAATTGCAAATAAGTATGATTACCAAGGCGAAGCAGGAAAGGACATCGACAACATGTATTAACTTCTTGTCTGCCCAAGCGAGGAAGCGAAAGCTCCGCCCTCCGCCAATGTCCCCCAAGCACACAGCGCTTCAGCTCAGGGCAGACGTGCTGTGTCTCCTTCCCGGCCGGCTCCTCTGCGCATGCGCTGGATCTCGCTATTCACGCAAGATCCTCAGCGCAGTCCGGAGCTGATACCCGCCACAGGCAGGGACAACTCTGCGATGCTGACCGTTCCTACATACAAATCTACCTCTCTTTGCACATATTATATGTCACAACTGAGGGCCTGAGCTGACGGGAGGCAGCCTCAGTTGTAGGGGCTGAGATGTACCGGAACCTGGGAGGTTGTATCAGACCCCTGGACATGTAAGTAACATGAATAATAACTGCCCGAAGGCGTGACCACGACAACTTAGCTAAAAGTCAATGATGTTTATTATGACAACTCCGCAACACAGCAGCAGTAAAAGAAAACGTAAAAGTCAGCAAATAATAAATACAGTTCCTGGGTACTACAGGATGGCAGGAGCCACAGGGCACTGGTAGTGTGAGATAGTTCTTATGATCTTCTAGATGGAAAGTCCTTACCAGGCCCGACTGTAGCAATGGAGATAACCCAGGATTGTGCCAGCTGGTGTTCCAGGAAAAGCTGGGTTGCTGAAGGTAAAACAGCTGCTGTGGATACTGGCTGGAACCAGACTGTTGTTAGCACGGAGTGGATACTGGCTGGAACCAGTTAAATAATAAATGAACTTGGGAGCGATGAAATATGAACTGAAATGTAGAACTTGAGAGCGGAGAAATAATAATACCGGTGGAGAGTGGTAAAGTGTAGAAAGGACACCGGCCCTTTAAGGGAAGCTGTACTCTGCTGGAAGCTGAGCTGGAAGCAGGTAATGTTGTAGCTGGAAACAGATGAATCCACAATGGATTGGAGAGTCAGGCTACACCGCAGGTGGAATGCTGGTGCGGGTCTCTATGGTGGAAGTCTTGAGACAGGAGCTGGAACCTGGAAGACAATCACAGGAGAGAGACAAACAGGAACTAGGTTTGACAACCAAAGCACTGACGCCTTCCTTGCTCAGGCACAGTGTATTTATACCTGCAGCAAGGAAGGGATTGGCTAGGCAATTATGCAGATTAACAATACTGACAACAGATTGGAGGAAATGATCAGCTGACAGAATCCAAGATGGCTGCGCCCATGCAGACACTTGGAGGGAAGTTTGGTTTGTAATCCATGTGGTAATGAAAACAGTAATGGCGGCGCCGGCCACTGGAGACAGGAGACGCCAGGCTGACAAGTGCACATCCAACCACGCGGACACAGCGGAGGCCGCGGCTGACGTAATCGCCACTCTGACACTCTGCATGCAGAAGCTCAGGGACGGCGGCGGAGGCCGCGGGAGACGCCATGCCAGATGTAATAAGGCGTTACTGTGACAGCGTCTCAGAGAGACAGGAGAGGATGCAGGAATGTGAACATTAGGATAACAGATGGGATCCGGTCCTGGAGCGCTGAGCCAGCCTTAGGAGGCATCTGATGGGTAAGAAATGGCGTCCAGATACCCGGATCGTGACAGCACCCCCCCCTTTAGGAGTGGCCCCAGGACACTTCTTTGGCTTTTGAGGAAACTTGGAATGGAATCTCCGGACCAAGGCAGGAGCATGGACATCAGAAGCATTGGTCCATGAACGTTCCTCAGGACCATAACCCTTCCAGTCAATAAGATATTGTAGTTGACCGTAACGGTGACGTGAGTCCAGGATCTTGGCCACTTCATACTCAACGCCTCGTTGAGTTTGGACTTTCGGAGTTGGAGGAAGTGAGGAATGAAACCGATTCAAGATCAGCGGTTTCAACAGGGAAACATGGAATGTCCTGGGTATTTTTAAGAAGGGAGGCAACTGGAGTCTGTAAGCAACAGGATTGATGACTTGTTCAATCTTGAAAGGACCGATATAGCGAGGTGCAAACTTCATACTGGGAACTCTTAACCTCAAATTCTTCGTGGATAACCATACCCGATCACCCACCTTGAGAGCAGGAACTGCTCGACGCTTCTTATCCGCAAACTTCTTGTACCTGAACGATGCCTTGAGCAGAGCTGATCGTACGCTCTTCCAGATATTGGCAAACTGATGCAAGGTGATATCCACTGCGGGGACAGAAGTTGCTGGAAGCGGTTGGAACTCAGGGACTTTAGGGTGGAATCCAAAGTTAGTGAAGAATGGTGTTGAAGCAGATGAAGAATGATACTGGTTGTTATGACAGAACTCGGCCCAGGGAAGTAATTGAACCCAGTCATCTTGAGAGGAGGACACATAGATGCGGAGGAAGGCCTCCAAGTCCTGATTCACCCTCTCGGTTTGACCATTGGTCTGAGGATGGTAAGCCGTGGAAAACTTTAGCTTGACTTGGAGGACTTGACATAAACTTCGCCAGAATTTGGCTGTGAATTGAACTCCTCGATCTGAGATAATTTCTTCAGGAAGACCGTGGAGTCGGAAGATCTCTTGTATGAATACTTGAGCCAACTTGGAAGCTGACGGAAGACCAGTGAGAGGAATGAAGTGTGCCATCTTGGTGAACCGGTCAACTACCACCCAGATGGTATTGAACTTGTTGCACATGGGTAAGTCTGTAATGAAATCCATCGACAAGTGGGTCCATGGTCGACGGGGAACGGATAGTGGAACCAGTTGCCCCGCAGGCGACTGGCGGGATACTTTATGTTGGGCACACTTTGGGCAAGATGCAATAAACTCCAAGACGTCCTTTTTCAGAGTTGGCCACCAATAGGACCTAGAGATAAACTCCAGGGTTTTTTGGATACCTGTATGTCCGGCAAAACGGGAAGCATGGGCCCAATGCATGAGCTTCTTCCTTAGCATTGGCTTCACAAAACTTTTCCCTGATGGGGGCGTAGAGTCCATCCCTACCGTGGAGAATGCCAACGGATTTATAATAGGATGCTTGTCTGAAGACTCTGACTCATTTTCTTGCTCCCATGAGCGGGAAAGGGCATCGGCCTTGCGATTCTGAGAGCCCGGACAGAACTGGAGTTTAAAGTCGAACCTGGAAAAGAAAAGTGCCCATCTGGCCTGACGAGGGTTGAGACATTGTGCGCCCTTCAGGTATAAAAGGTTCTTGTGGTCTGTAAGTATGGTGATTAAATGAGAAGCTCCCTCCAACAGATACCTCCACTCTTCTAGAGCGAGCTTGATGGCTAGCAACTCCTGGTCGCCAATGGCATAGTTGCGCTCAGCTGGGGAGAACTTCCGGGAGAAGAAACTGCAAGGATGTAAATGGCCATCTTTAGCCCTCTGAGATAACACCGCTCCTACTCCAACGGAGGAGGCATCCACCTCTAGGATGAAAGGAGAGTCGATGTCAGGCTGTTTCAGGACAGGCGCAGAGATGAACCTCTGTTTTAAAAGATGAAAAGCTTGCATGGCTTCTTCAGACCACTTGGACGGGTTAGCACCCTTCTTGGTGAAAGCAGTAATAGGCGCCACAATGGTGGAAAAGTCTCGTATAAACTTTCGGTAATAATTGGCGAACCCTAAGAACCTCTGGACCCCTTTGAGGGTTAAGGGTACCGGCCAATTCTGAATTGCTTGTAGTTTCTCAGGATCCATCTCTAGTCCGGAACCGGACACAATGTACCCTAGAAACGGAATGGACTTGACTTCAAAGACGCATTTTTCTAATTTGCAATAGAGATGATTGACACGGAGACGGGACAGAACCTCTTTAACCCAAAAACGATGTTCCTCTAAATCGTTGGCAAAAATGAGGATATCGTCTAGATAGACCACGACATGACGGTATAGAATGTCTCTGAAAATCTCATTGACAAAATGCTGGAAGACAGCTGGAGCATTGCTCAATCCGAAGGGCATGACGAGGTACTCATAATGTCCGTCACGGGTGTTAAAGGCGGTCTTCCACTCGTCACCCTCACGGATCCGGATGAGATTGTATGCACCTCGCAAGTCCAGCTTTGTAAAGATGGTAGCTCCACTAACTCTGTCAAAGAGCTCAGTAATCAGGGGTAAAGGATAACGGTTCTTGATGGTAATGTCGTTCAAACCTCTGTAGTCGATGCACGGCCGCAGACCACCATCTTTCTTTTTTGCAAAAAAGAAGCCTGCGCCGGCTGGGGAAGAAGAAGGTCGAATGAACCCCTTTGCTAGGTTCTCTTTAATGTATTCCTCCATAGAATGTGTCTCAGGCAGAGACAACGGATAAGTTCGGCCTCGAGGTGGAACCTTCCCTGGAACGAGATCAATCGGGCAGTCCCATTCTCTATGAGGAGGAAGGATATCAGCAGAAGCTTTACTGAACACATCCGTGAAATCTTGATATGGAGGAGGTGGAACATCAGACGACCTGGGGGAGGAAGAACAGACAGGCAATACTTTAAACAAACATGTCTCTGCACAGGAGGAACCCCATGCCAGGATTTGCGTAGTCGTCCAATCAATTGTAGGATTGTGAAGACGGAGCCATGGAAGGCCCAGGACCACAGGATGTGTGGCTCTTGGAATCACTAAAAGTGAAATAAGTTCGGAATGAAGAACTCCCACTCTCAGACGAACTGGTAGAGTCCTTAGAGCAATAACAGTATCAAAAATTTTACTGCCATCCACGGCAGTTAAGGAAAAGGAGGAAGGAAGTCTCTCGGTGGGTAGGGACCACCGTTTAACATAGGCTTCAGTAATAAAGTTCCCAGCTGCTCCGGAATCAAGGAGAGCAATGACGTTCCGATAACGCTGAGCAACTTGAAGCGAGACTGGGAGATTACAATCATGAGGAGATGGAGAGGAGATCATTACTCCTAGCCGGCCCTCTCCTGGGCGAGCTAGGGTTTGGAGTTTTCCCGGACGTTCGGGACAGGCATTGATGGTGTGAGACGGAGCTGCACAGTAAAGACAAAGAGACTCAGAGAGACGTCTTCGGCGCTCAGCAGGAGTTAAACGGGAACGGCCAATTTGCATGGGCTCATCTTTAGATGGTGACAGTTGACGAGGAGGAGGAGCAGAAGATTTTGGAGCAGATGATCTTCCACGCTCAGTTGCTCTCTCTCTGAAACGTAAATCAACTTTCGTGCAGAGTGAGATTAGCTCATCTAACTTAGAAGGTAAGTCTCTGGTAGCTAACTCATCTTTAATAAGCTCAGATAAGCCATGCCAGAATGCAGCATACAGGGCCTCGTCGTTCCATGCCAGTTCGGATGCCAGGATCTGGAACTGTATCAGATATTGTCCTACAGTACGTGACCCCTGGCGTAAACGGAGAATCTCGGATGAAGCTGAGGTTACCCGGCCTGGCTCGTCGAAGATGCGCCTGAATGTTGACACGAATGCAGTGTAAGAAGATAGCAGGGTGTCGGACCTCTCCCATAACGGTGATGCCCAGTCAAGGGCGGAGCCACTGAGAAGAGAGATGATGTAGGCAATTTTTGTACGGTCACTGGGAAAATTGCCAGGTTGTAGCTCAAACTGAATCTCACACTGGTTGAGAAATCCCCTGCAGAATCTTGGAGATCCGTCAAATTTTGCTGGCGTTGGAAGATGAAGACGTGGAGCAGAAATGGGTAAGGTGGGTGGGGTTATAGCTGGAGTCACTGTGGTTGACGCACCAGATGCGCCTGATCCACGGAGAGTTGTCTGAATCCCATCCAGCCGAGTAGAGAGATCCTGGAGACAGCGGATGATGTGGCCCTGTGCAGCCTCCTGATGTTCTAGTCGGGCTGCCAGTTCTTGCATCGGCCTGGCCGCTTGATCCTGGTCTCCGGCTGGATTCATTAGGTCAGTGCTTACTGTCACAACTGAGGGCCTGAGCTGACGGGAGGCAGCCTCAGTTGTAGGGGCTGAGATGTACCGGAACCTGGGAGGTTGTATCAGACCCCTGGACATGTAAGTAACATGAATAATAACTGCCCGAAGGCGTGACCACGACAACTTAGATAAAAGTCAATGATGTTTATTATGACAACTCCGCAACACAGCAGCAGTAAAAGAAAACGTAAAAGTCAGCAAATAATAAATACAGTTCCTGGGTACTACAGGATGGCAGGAGCCACAGGGCACTGGTAGTGTGAGATAGTTCTTATGATCTTCTAGATGGAAAGTCCTTACCAGGCCCGACTGTAGCAATGGAGATAACCCAGGATTGTGCCAGCTGGTGTTCCAGGAAAAGCTGGGTTGCTGAAGGTAAAACAGCTGCTGTGGATACTGGCTGGAACCAGACTGTTGTTAGCACGGAGTGGATACTGGCTGGAACCAGTTAAATAATAAATGAACTTGGGAGCGATGAAATATGAACTGAAATGTAGAACTTGAGAGCGGAGAAATAATAATACCGGTGGAGAGTGGTAAAGTGTAGAAAGGACACCGGCCCTTTAAGGGAAGCTGTACTCTGCTGGAAGCTGAGCTGGAAGCAGGTAATGTTGTAGCTGGAAACAGATGAATCCACAATGGATTGGAGAGTCAGGCTACACCGCAGGTGGAATGCTGGTGCGGGTCTCTATGGTGGAAGTCTTGAGACAGGAGCTGGAACCTGGAAGACAGTCACAGGAGAGAGACAAACAGGAACTAGGTTTGACAACCAAAGCACTGACGCCTTCCTTGCTCAGGCACAGTGTATTTATACCTGCAGCAAGGAAGGGATTGGCTAGGCCATAGGTTCTCAAACTCGGTCCTCAGGACCCCACACAGTGCATGTTTTGCAGATAACCCAGCAGGTGCACAGGTGAATTAATTACTCACTGACACATTTTAAAAGGTCCGCAGGTGGAGCTAATTATTTCACTTGTGATTCTGTGAGGAGACCCGCAAAACATGCACTGTGTGGGGTCCTGAGGACCGAGTTTGAGAACCTGTGGGCTAGGCAATTATGCAGATTAACAATACTGACAACAGATTGGAGGAAATGATCAGCTGACAGAATCCAAGATGGCTGCGCCCATGCAGACACTTGGAGGGAAGTTTGGTTTGTAATCTATGTGGTAATGAAAACAGTAATGGCGGCGCCGGCCACTGGAGACAGGAGACGCCAGGCTGACAAGTGCACATCCAACCACGCGGACACAGCGGAGGCCGCGGCTGACGTAATCGCCACTCCTGACACTCTGCATGCAGAAGCTCAGGGACGGCGGCGGAGGCCGCGGGAGACGCCATGCCAGATGTAATAAGGCGTTACTGTGACAGCGTCTCAGAGAGACAGGAGAGGATGCAGGAATGTGAACATTAGGATAACAGATGGGATCCGGTCCTGGAGCGCTGAGCCAGCCTTAGGAGGCATCTGATGGGTAAGAAATGGCGTCCAGATACCCGGATCGTGACATTATATCTACCCCACCTGCAGCGCAGCATGGTTTTGCCCATTAGAGAAAGATGTTGCTTTTGTGATGCATGCTGAATTCAGCCCACAATGTAAACTGGCCCATGAGAAATTCCAGGCAGCCATTACTGATGGTCGTATTCAACAGATATTTGCCAGTTACACTTATAATCAGCTAAATTGGACTGTCCATATTTCAGCTTAGTTTTTGCTTTTGCCATGCCGTGGGTCGCATATTTTTTTTCTTTTATCAAGCACAAACGGAGTTGCAGGAGACAACACAGACGTCATGACGTCTCACCTCCTAGGCAAACAGAATTGTTAACAAGAATCAAAACAGCAAAACAAGTTAAGAAGTTCAATGCAAAGGGAAGAGAAAGCTAAAAAATCAATCTCTTTTTCTTTAGTGTTAAATCTCATATGTCCAGTCTGCCTAACCTCACACTTTTCAGAGTAGCCGGCTTAAAATTGAATACCTCTGGTTTAATCGCTGGTGTTACTCTATTCCAGTGAGCCCATTTTTCCCTGTATTACAACAACTTAATCACTAAATCCTACACCATATTTTTTCTTCTTTATTTTACAGTAAAGGAGTGTTTTGTCTAGTCCATGAATAATGACAGATTTGTTTTATAAGAGATAGTCATTACATTCTAGCAGAGCGGGATCACAAAAGCATCACCTTATATCTTGTTAATATACAGAAAACACAATGTTTTTCTCAGTCATTGATCACAGTTTCCCTGGGTATTGAACTCATCACTAAAAGACAGAACAGAATGTTTTCCTTCCACCCACATTAATAAGTGAGTTGTGCAGTGTACACTACTGTTTTCCTCCTATTCCCTGATCAATTTGGACCACTGGCATGGAGGGAAAGAATTGCTGTATACGTAAGTTACAACACCATATTTGGTAAATGCATTATGTTTGACCACATTTTAAATTCACAACTTTTTAAATTGTATTTTTCTGGGACCTTCTGTACAACCCTGACTACTACACTGAATACTTCTGGAGGTTATATCTGGGATCTTCACCGGTGAAGCAAGGGTCTATGGCTAGAGGGTATTGCCCACAACTAACTTATAAAGAAAAATACAATGCAGCTGTGGTAGCAACGTCCAAGACGTAATTCTGGAGACATCACCACCTCAGCGAGGGACAGAATCATCATGGACAGTTTACTATTATTGCATCAATAATGGGAACAATAATAATGCATTTGACAAAAGGTTCTATTTAAAAATGTGGGATGGTGTCGTATTTAATCAGAACCTTTTATCAAGCTAACAATAATTATCGCTGATACCTCAGAACCAAATGCTTGCAATTCTATATTTCTTTTTGTTATAATAAATACCATTTGTATTTGATAAACATTTAAAGATAGTCTGGATATTTGGGGGTTTAACTCCAAAGGTATAATTATTTCATAGACTAGCGGTTATATATAGACATACTTTGCCAAACAAAAATGGACCATTGGACATACCCCCCAACTGTCCTGATTTTCACGGGACAGTCCCGTTTTTGGGGACTGTCCCGCTGTCCCACCCACGGGCCGCAGTGTCCCGCGGTGGGGGAGGGCAGTTGTGAGGCTGCCATGTACTGACCAGCGGTGAATAGATATGCGTACAGCGTCTATTCACTAGAGGGAGAGGGGGCATGCCAGCAGCTCACAGAGCGCTGGGCACACCGCCTCAGTGATGAAAATGGGGGTGTGGCTCACGATGGCGGGCACCACAGTGAAGCCCTTCACCATAGGTCACGCCCGCTTTTCGAGTTCGGCCATGCAAAAGTCCCGACTGCCATGTCTTCAATCAGTGCCGTAACTAGACATTTTAGCGCTGTTTGCAAGAAACGGCATCAGCGCCCCCCCCTTAGGTAAAATAAGGGCAGTGCGCGTCGTAGGCACGCGCAAAAAATATAGGGGCGTGGATTCATGGGGAAGGGGTGTGGCCACAAAATAATACCAATTCATATTACAGTGCATAGTAGTCTCCATTATTCAAATTACGCCACTACACCAGGTAGAGCCCCTTTTACACATTACGGCAGACAGAGTCCAACTTTTAAACATTATGGCAGACAGCGTCCCCTTTTTACACATTACGGCAGACAGAACCCACCTTTTTACACATTATGGCAGACAGCGTCACTTTTTTACACATTACGGCAGACAGCGTCCTCTTTTTACACATTACGACAGACAGTCACGGTTTTTACACATTACTGCAGACAGCGTTCCTTTTTTTTACACATTACGGCAGACAGTCTCCCTTTTTACACATTACGGCAGACAGCATCCCCTTTTTACACATTACGGCAGCCAGTCCCCCTTTTTACACATTACGGCAGATAGATAGATAGATAGATAGATAGATAGAGATAGATAGATAGATAGATAGATAGATAGATAGATAGATAGATAGATAGATAGACAGACAGAATAGATGATATTTACTCTCTCCCCGCTGGCTCAGGCAGTCAGGCTCCTCGGTGCAGCAGCTGCTGGCAGAGTCCGGCCAGGGGAGGAGGAGGGAGGGGGACTCAGGAGCCATAGTAGCGCACTGTAATTGGTGGTGGTGCCGCTGCAGCTGTCCCTCTCCTTCCACATTGGCTGCTTGCAGCCGCTGTGAATGCTAGGATGAGGGAAGCGCATCCCAGCATTCACAGCGACAACGGCCAGCCTATGCAGAAGGAGAGGAAAAGCTGCAGCAGCGCCGCTACCAATTACAGTGCGCTGCTGCGGCTCCTGAGTCCCGCCTCCCTCCTCCTCCTCCCCTGCCTCCAGCGCTGCTACTCCTCTCCTCTCAGGCGGCTTGTAATGAGTCAGTTTGACTCATTACAATGCCGCTTAATAAAGTCATGGGAATGCAGCTAGTTGTGTCCTCAAGGCAACTGCGCTGTGTGCCAGGCACACCTGGCACGCACGTAGTTACGGCTCTGTCTTCAATGTTGGGAGGTATGCATTAGAGAACACAGGTATATATAAGCCTGATACGCTGCAGTATTATTTGGCAGGGCTGTTTTACATGTACAGTAATGGCTGCTAGTCTGTGTGACAATTGTTCATTATACCTGGAGGGACAATTTCTCGGAGGGATTGGGAATCTATCATTGCCAATCCTCTACATGCAGGGTTTTCACCTACTGGAAGGATTACAATTTTTCCCCAAACTTTTGAACTGGATCTTCTATGAAAATTCACAAACACTGGGCCTGATTCAGAGGTGGACGCAAATGTCGCAGCTGAGTCTTTGTACACAGCGGCTGTGGGACAATATGCAAATGTGTATAAAGACGCCCACTCCCTGCAGTGGTGTGCGGTGAGGTCAGTGGCTGGGGAGGCACTGGCAGCTAACCCTCCCCCCCATACAATGAGGGGGGAAAAAAGTGTAGTCCCGCATACATTGCTAAAACCAGCACCAGGCAGGAGAACCACAAGTGCCAGAATGCCCGGACATATTAAAATAAAAACACCACACTATCTTTAAAAAAGAGATTATTCGTCACGGTCTTCACCTGGAGTGGCGGCCTTTAAGCTCTTTTGCATGGCCGCCGCCTCCCCAAGGCTTCGGCGTCTACACCTGGGGGGGGGGCGCCACCTCCCCAGGGCTTCCAGCGTCTTCCTCCGGCGTCTTCACGTGGGAGACAGCGGCCTTTAAGCTCTTTTGATTGTCTGCCGCCTTCCCAGAGCTTCCGGAGTCTTCACCTGGGTGGCGGCTGCCTTTAAGCTCTTTTGCATGGCCGCCACCTTCCCCAGGGCTTCCAGTGTCTTCACCTGGTGGGCGGCGTCTGTTAAGCTCTTTTGCATAGCCGCCGCCCACCCAGGACTTCCGGCGTCTTCTGTCTTCGGGAGCTCTTCTCTGCTCCTCCTCCGCCGTCAGACTGACGCGCCGTTGCCTCACGCTGACTTATATAAGTCAGCCGGAGGGGGCGGGGTGATGATGCAGCGAGCCATGATTGGCTCGCGACGGCCATCTTGAATTATGCTGAGGTGCCATTTTTGAAACTGGTACCGCTCCGCTGCCAAACTCTGCACAATGGCAGGCAGGGATCTTGGATCCCTGCCTGCCGCTAATACTCTCACCGCCACCCGCACCTCCGCCGCCCCCACACAGTGACTGACAGCGGATCCAGTGACGGATCCGCTGGCCAATCACTGTGGCCTCACTGACAGGGGCGTGCTTTCATGGGTTGAAAGCACGTCCCTGTATGAAAGCGGCACCTCTAATGGTGCCGCTTTCCCATGTATTTTCAATGGGCTTTTAATACCCATTGCTAGGCCCCGCCCGGCCCTCGCTCCCATATCTTTCCCCATTCACAACGGGAGGCAACCCAATCGGTGCCTCCCAACCCGATTTAGACAGGGATAATGATTAGGATAATATAAAGCATATACTTATGACACAGAATATGTGTCATAAGTATCTTCTTTATATTATTTTAGTCATTACTGACAAGGGAGGCCCTGCCTCCACTGACTGCACGTCCCTGACTGCTTGCATCTCTGATCTGCTGCCTGCATCTGAAGATGCAACATCCGATTACCACCGCGACCATCGGTCACAACTTTGGACCTCGGAGTAACCCTCAGTCTACCCAGGATGTCTGGCAAAACGACGCTGGCTTGTCCAGAAAATAGGTCTGACACATCTACAGCTTCTGGAAAACTTCATGTTGCCTGTCCGAAATGCATGTAGTCTATTGATCAGGCTGTGGCTAACAGGGCACTGTGACCGGAGCACCATAACGAGACATGCACACTGCAGCTCTGGCACAACTGACTCTGGTCATTTGCAACCAAATCGGGACTGTGTCCGGGCTGTATCAGACCGACTACCTGGTAACAGCAGCATTTACCAATACAGCATCATGATTTGTTTGGATACTATTTAGATCTGCCTTTTAGAATACTTAATATTCAGTTTAACTGGACATAATATGATTAACCATTTATGACCCCTTGTCTATTTGAATGGACATTATTAAAAAAAATGTATAGCATAGACTGTATTGTGAGGACAGTTGCCATCCAAATCTCAATGCCTATTCAAATGTACTAAAATACTGCGAGCCTTTTCCGGCAGATGGCAGCAGCGGCGTGTAACAGTCACTGCTTGTATGTAAGATGGCTTCGCCCAGACAGATCGCCACCAGGGCAGTGTCCCACTTTATAAGTAGAACACTGGGAAGAGTGTAGGGAGTTAAATGGGCCAGGGGGTCCCCCTGAGTGACGGCTGCAGCTGCCCAAGCTATGTATTTTGACCGGTCGCATCATTTGCCACCAGGCAAGTAGTAGTAAAAAAAAAAAAAAAAAAGACACACCCACCACCATAAAAGTACATGCGCATTAAAATTAAGCACATATAATACTTATCACAAAGCTCTTTAAACTTCCAGTTAGATGCTTTAATAACAGATACCTCTGGATTTAAGAGAAATAAGGTGCACAGAGTGTAATACTGCTATTAGCAAAAGACCATGACAACTGAATAACAGTATAAGTGCCAAACAATACTATATGTAACCAATTAACTGAGTAAATGGAGTTCTTGGGATCCTGTATGTACAAGTACATCTGTTTTAATTGGTGACTGAAGGATAGATGAGGTTTCCTCTTACTTCATCCGAAGGAGTAGGAAACCTCATCTTCTTTCCTCCAGTTACCAGTGCCATTAGAGGACTTTCTCATGTCAGGACTTACAGATAAGCTCTTTTGATTTAAAACTGATATACATGCATGATTTTAAGTGTTTCAGAATAAAAAGTGGATTTGCTAAATACGACACTATGCTGTTGCCCTCACTGTGGAACCACGTAGTAATTAAAGTGAATTCTCTAGCTGCAACTTATTAGGTTCAGCGCAGTTTTAATTTACAGTACCTATTTTTAACCACTGTGCCAATCCCTCTGTCGACTGTAAAGCAGTACGGATGGCGTAATGAGGTCATGGGTTCGACTCCCACCATGGGAACTATGTGGAGTTTGTATATTTTCCCCAAGCTGCGTGGGTTTCCTCCGGGTACTCCGGTTTCCTCCCACACTCCAAAAATATACTGGTAGGTTAATTGGCTCCCAATAGAAAAATAACCCTAGTGTGTAAGTGTGTGAATGGGCAGACTAGATGGGCCAAGTGGTTCTTATCCGACGTCAGATTCTTCTTATGACGCAGCACTCCTCTCAGTATGTAATATAATTGATGTGCAGATGCCCTCCTAAATAACTCTAGCGCAGCATCTCCAGAATATTCAGGTGAATAGCAGGTGGAACTCATCGAAGGAATAATCAGAGACATAGAATTCCCCAACATTTCATTGTTATTCAATTCAACATTAGGTAGTTCGGCTCCCTCCGTGACGCTGATTCTGGCATCCTAATGTGATGTCATTCTTCTGCGTTGGGAACCTGCAAGTAGCTGGCGCCATGGATGGTCATAACACTGAAACATCGGTGAACCCCTCATCTGTTGTCTGATTATTCCTGCAATGAGTGCAGCCTGCTATTCAATTGTGTGTGCAACAGCCACCATCATTTCCCCCCATAAACAGATAGCACAGGCATATAATTCCCTCCAGCAACCCCGCCCCCTACCCTCCATAGATATACAGAGCACCACCCTTCCCCCCAGCAAGCCCCCCTTTCCCTCCACAGACAGAACACCATCACCCCCCCCACCACCACCACCACCACCAACAACCTCCCTTTCCCTCCACAGACAGATACAGCACCATCACACATCACACACACCCCGCAACCCTCCTTTCCCTCCACAGACAGAGCACCAGCAAACCCCACCCCCCAGGATCCCCCCTTTCCCTCCACAGACAAAGCACCCCCCCCAGCAACCCCCCTTTCCCTCCACAGACAGAGCACCATCACCCCCCAGCAACCCCCATCCCTCCACAGACAGAACACCATCATCCCTTCCCAGCAACCCCCCTTCCCTCAACAGAGCACCATAACCTCCCCAGCAACCCCCCTCCCTCCACAGACAGAGCATCATCACCCCCCCCAGCAACCCCCCTTCTTTCAGCTGACAGACTGAGCACCATCACCCCCCCCCCCAGCAACCCCATCTCCCTCCATAGACAGGGCACCATCTTCCCCCCACATCCAGCAACCCCCCTTTCCCTCTACAGACAGGCAGAGCACCATCACCCCCCCCCCAGCAACCCCCCTCCCTCCACAGAGAGAGCATCATGATCCCCCCCAGCAACCCCCCTCCCTCCACAGAGAGGGCACCATCATCCCCACACATCCAGCAACCCCCCTTTCCCTCCACAGACAGAGCACCTTGATTCCCCCACTAGAAACCCCCCTTTCCCCCCATAGACTGACAGAGCACCATCATTCCCCCACATCCAGCAACTCCCCCCTTTCCATCCATAGACAGACAGAGCACCACGATCCTACCCTCCAGCAACCCCCTTTCCCTCCACAGACAGAGCACCATTAACCCCCCCCCCCCTGTAACCCCCCTACCCTCTATAGACGACAGAGCACCATCATTCCCCCCTTCTCATAGACAAACAGCGTAGCAGCACTATCATTCCCCCCTTCATGGGCGGACAGCACATGGGCACCATCATTCCTCCTTGTCAAACATCTCTGCCATTAAGAGTACCGGCGCCCGCCCCCGGCATATGTCTCACCGCGCACTGCCCCACTCACAGAGTTACGAAGTCCTAGTGAAGCTATAAGCACTTTGGCGCTGTTACAATGTCGCTGCGCCAGCGCCTCTCACCTCTGAAAGGAGCTACTCTCCCTGCCAGCATGTGCGCAGCCAACCTGGAGAGGTGCAGGAAGTGTACACCTACACTGTGAGGCTGCGCTATGGACGTACAACAGAAAAATAAAATCGGACGGCTCCACCCCCCCCCCCCCCACCCCCTGTGTGCGCGTATGCCCCTGTATAATTTGTTTTCTATGGGAGCCCGAGATCTACTGGGAAAGGGAGTCTCCCAAAAACTCCATGCACTCAGTTCAGCAATAACATATATTATTGCTGGCTACAGATGCATTTTTACTATTATTCATGATGGTTGTTTGGCAATAACAGTACTGTATTCCATTCTTTGCACATTATGCTTCCTAAATAGAGAGGCACAGGTTACAGAATGGGTGCTTAATTTTGGTACACAGGCGCGGATATGGGTGATTTAGGCACACAGGCGTACAGTGTTCAGATAGTGTCACTAGGGTATCTGTGGGTACATTTTACTATGTGGTTACCAGATAGTCATTCAAGTTCTAAATTCATTCACAACATCAGTATTACTACTCTTATTATATTCATTTACAATTCTCTTAGTTTCTTCCTTGGGGTGTGATACCACTGACAATACATTTCTCATTCACACAGAAAGAAAGGAGAAGGGAAAGACGACATTCACACCGCTGTGCACTTTAGAGTAATAGTTTTTAATTAAAATATAAATTCCATTTTCATTATCTAAAATTGGGATTTGTGCAGGTTTATATTAAAAAAAAAAAAAAAGCTAAATAAAGTAACCAAATTAAATTTGAGAAATATGCTTAAAATCTTAAAATGTAATATTCTAAGCAAGTATTATTTCATATTATCAATTGCTTTATGGATTTGGGCCTTTGTTTGCAGTTGTGGTTTCATACCTTGCCTATGACAGCTATCTCTTTTGTAATCAGGAAAGTCTGGTGCAATGCCACTGCGTAGGCTTATCATAGGGAATGCTGGCCAATTCATCCTATGGTTTTAGCCATGCTAGCTTGTGGGTGTGTGCGCACCGCTGTGCTATACAGACTTGGGGCCTGATCCTGAGGTGGGAGTAAAGTAAGAAAGGGCAAGTAACTTTGCACCATACTTGCCTACCCTCCCGGAATGGCCGGGATGTGTCACGTCTAGCAAAGTTTGGGAATCCGGCAGTTGAGACTTGCCCAAGGAGGTAGCAGGCTGGGGAAGAACAAAATGAGGGGGTTGGATATAGTTCCTTTGCATGGGATACGGAGCAATGAAGGATGTAGGCGGAGTTTGAGAGTCAATGGAAAGTATTTATTATGTACAGAGCAGAGGTAGAAAACTGAGGTTGATGAACGGTGACTTGAGAACGTGGTCGTAGACAAAGAACTGTGGGTGAGAGTAAAACGAGGCTGAATACAAGAACCGTGGACTGCGACTTATGAGATGAAACTGCGGTAGAGGAGCTGAGAACTGTGGACGGTAGTTTGGGTCGTGACTGTAGACTGAGAACTGTAGACTGTGGCTTGAAAGATGAAGCTGGAGATAACGAGCTGGGGACTGTGAATGGTGGTTCGAGGACTTGGCTGGAAGCAAGAATCTGCGGACTGTGGCTTGGAGGACGAGGCAAGAGACCCGGCGTCGTCCGTGCCCAAAGGGTCTTACTGAACCGGGTTTTCCAAGAGCGTCTCCACGGGCAGCAGCAGGCTAGGAACGGGAAAACTGCAGCAGCAACTGAGAACTGGCAAAGCAGGATTAGAAGTACCAGAATACAGCAGGAATCCTGGGAGCACAGGCTAAAGCACCTACAACAGGGTTGTAACTTGAAGCACTGGCATCCCTGTCCTAAACCAGCCCCCTTTTATAGGAAGAAGTCTCCCTGGATTGGCTGGAAAACTAGGAACAGGAATTATGTCAGAAACTTGGTCTCCAACATGGCGGCGCCCAGTAATGAAGACCTTTTCTGACAACATGCTGCTCACTGCCCCCGGTCTCCTAGGCAACGGCTTAGCGAGAGCGAGCTGCTGCAGCGGCATCCCGCCGCCACGAGCGGACCCCCTCAACGTCATTACCGCTGCCTGTACCCTTGAACCCAACGCCGCAGCCCTCCACCGCCGCTGCCCGGCCGCCCGTGAAGCCTGCCCCGCGGCCCCAGCGTTCCGGTAAGACCCCGGACGCTGACAGTACCCCCCCCCCCCTTTGCAGGTGGACTCCGGACACCTATAAGGTTTAGCTGGAAATTTGGCATGAAATGTCCGAAGAAGTCTTGGGGCATGGACGTCCTCTGCCTCTACCCAGGACCTTTCCTCAGGTCCATATCCCTTCCAATCAACTAGGTACTGGAGGCGACCATATCGTTTGCGGGAGTCAAGGATCTTATAAATCTCAAATTCGTCTCCTTGTGTTGACTGGATCTTGGGTGATTTAGGTAGAGCAGCTCTGAATCGATTGAGTACCAACGGTTTTAAGAGAGAAATATGAAAAGTGTTAGGGATTCTTAAATGTGGAGGTAACTTCACCTTGTAAGCCACAGGATTCAAAACTCTTTCGATTGGGTAGGGCCCAATAAACCTGGGAGCAAACTTCTTAGTAGGAACCTTCAATCTTAGGTTACGTGTGGAAACCCAAACCCGATCTCCCACTTTAAGACTTGGTACCGCTTTTCGCTTTAGATCTGCGTAGGTCTTATACTTCTTGGATGTCTTGAGCAAGGCCTTGTGAATTTGTTTCCAGGTTTCAGTAAATTGTCTGAGTGTTGACTCTGCGGCAGGAACCTCGAGTGTAGGCAGAAGTTGGAAGTCAGGAACTTTCGGATGATAACCATAATTAATGAAAAATGGAGAAGATTTTGTGGCAGAGTGATATAGATTGTTATGGGAAAATTCTGCAAATGGGAGGAAGTCCAGCCAGTCGTCCTGAGAGGAGGACATGAATAAACGCAGAAATGTCTCCAGGTCCTGGTTCACTCTTTCTGTTTGACCATCCGTTTGAGGATGATATCCTTAGGAGAAATTCAATTTCACGCCAAGAGCAGAACATAGGGATCTCCAAAACTTGGCCACAAACTGGGGACCTCTATCAGATACGATTTCCTGCGGTAATCCATGGAGACGAAAAATCTCTGCTATGAATAATTTTGCCAGCTGGGATGCTGATGGAAGACTGGCCAGGGGAACAAAGTGTGCCATTTTAGAAAATCGATCAACTATGACCCATACGGTGTTCCGTCCGCCAGACACAGGCAAATCAGTAATAAAGTCCATAGAAATATGTGTCCATGGTCTTTGCGGCACAGGTAGCGGATGAAGTAACCCGGCTGGAGGACCTTTAGGACTTTTATGCTGAGCACACTTTGGACAGGCAGCCATGAATTCCTGTACATCAGTCCTGAGATGAGGCCACCAGTAGGAGCGCTGAATGAATTTGAGCATTTTATGACCACCCGCATGGCCCATGAAGGAGGAGGAGTGAGCCCATGTAAGCAGTCTCTTGCAAAGATTTGGAGCAACGAAGATCTTTCCTGGAGGAGGAAGTGGAGAGGTATTGGTTGCTGAAAAAGAGGTGGAGTCTAAGATGTATTGTTCTTTTGAACGGTCAGAGGGTTCTTCAGAACTCAAGGAACGAGATAATGCATCTGCCTTTTTGTTGAGGGACCCTGGGCGGTAACTAAGTTTAAAGTTGAAACGGGTAAAGAAGAGTGCCCATCTTGCTTGACGTGGATTCAGACATCGGGCTGACTGTAGATACAGGAGGTTCTTATGATCTGTGGTTACCGAGATTGGATGCTGAGCTCCCTCCAACAAATACCTCCACTCCTCAAAGGCTAACTTAATTGCTAGTAATTCTTGTTCCCCAATAGCGTAATTCTGCTCAGCGGGGGAGAATCTTTGCGAGAAGAACGCACAAGGATGGACTTTCTTGTCCTCGAAGAGCTGAGATAAAACTGCTCCCACTCCTACCGTGGAGGCATCTACTTCCACCAGGAACGGACGACTGAGATCAGGTTGTCGAAGAACAGAAGCGGTCATGAAGGCCTTCTTTAATGATGAAAAGGCTTCTAAAGCCTCTGGAGACCATTTGGCTGGATCGGCTCCTTTCCTGGTTAATGCTGTTATGGGGGCTATGACAGAGGAATAATTCTGAATGAATCTTCGGTAGAAGTTAGCGAACCCCAGGAAAAGTTGAACTCCCTTAAGGGAAGCTGGAAGCGACCAATCCTGAATCGCTTGGACTTTAGCGGGATCCATCTGCAATTTCTGCCCTGAAAGGATGTAACCGAGGAATGGAATCGTGGGTACTTCGAAGGTGCACTTCTCGAGCTTACAAAATAGTTGATTCCTCCGTAAACGAGTTAGAACTTCTTTGACTTGTTCTCGATGGGTCTTCAGATCCCTAGAAAAAATGAGGATGTCATCCAAGTAAACCACCAAGCAGTCATAGAGGAGATCTCTGAAGATTTCATTAACAAATTCTTGAAAGACGGCTGGGGCGTTACATAGGCCGAAAGGCATTACCAGATATTCGTAGTGGCCGTCGCGGGTATTAAAAGCCGTCTTCCATTCGTCACCTGGGCGAATACGTATAAGGTTGTAGGCTCCCCGTAAGTCCAGCTTAGTGAATACAGTAGCTCCTTTAACACGCCCGAACAGTTCTGGAATTAGAGGTAATGGATATCTGTTCTTAATTGTAATGTCATTGAGACCTCTATAGTCAATACAGGGCCGCAGACCCCCATCCTTCTTTTTGACAAAGAAAAACCCCGCCCCAGCCGGATAGGTGGATGACCTAATGAACCCTTTTTCCAAGTTCTCCCGGATATACTCCGACATGGCCTGAGTCTCAGGGAGTGAGAGCGGGTAGATTCGACCTCGGGGAGGAGTCTTGCCGGGTACCAGATCAATGGGACAATCCCAAGTGCGATGCAGAGGCAAGGTGTCCGCCCCATGCTTACTAAAAACATCTTGGAAGGCCTGGTATTCTGCAGGGAGGCTGGAAGGACTAGAAGAGCAGAGAGTCTTACAGAGGGCAAACAGTTCAGGAAGCAGTTTCATCCCCAGGAAAGAACATCCATGGTTTGCCAATCTATGTGGGGATTGTGTCTACTTAACCATGGAAATCCTAGGATCAGTTCGTGAGAGGCTTTGGGAATTACTAGGAAAGAGATGTTTTCCGAATGAAGAGCTCCAACCTTCATCTTAAGAGGAATTGTACGAAGAGTGATAATTCCCTCAGGAATATGACTTCCATCCACAGCAGTAATTGAGATGGTACGATCCAAACGGACCGTTTGTATCCCAGATCGTTTGACCAGAGCGGATGTAATAAAACTTTCGGTGGTTCCGGAGTCGAGTAGTGCAGGGATGAGAAGAGAGGAAGAAGGAAGCTCCAGGTGGGTTAACAAGACTGACTCTTTCTTGGCAAGTAATTCTGAGAATTCTCCTAGCTTGACCTCTCCGGCACAAGCTAGGAGCGGGCGTTTCCCGGACGTTGGCTACAAGATTTAACAAAATGATCAGATGCACCACAGTACAGGCATAAGTTCTCTTGTCGCCGTCTCTGACGTTCCTCGTTGGAAAGACGGGAACGATTGATCTGCATGGGTTCCTCAGTAGTTGGAGTTGATGGTGTTGGTGGAGGAACGACTCGAGGCCTGGGACGATCTGACCGTGATTTCTCCATACAGCGTTCTCTGTATCTTAAGTCTAATTTATTGCATAGGGAAATTAACTTATCCAACTTATCAGATACGTCCTGAGTCGCGAAGTCATCTTTGATCTTCTCGGAGAGACCGCTCCAGAAAGCTGCGATGAGAGCCTCCTCATTCCAGTTCAGTTCAGAGGAGAGAGTACGAAACTGGATCACGTACTGACTGACCGTACGCGTGCCCTGACGCAGGCGCAGGATCTCCAATGAGACAGCAGAAGTCCTGCCCGGTTCGTCGAAGATTCTTCGAAAGGCGGCTACAAACTCAGAGTAGTTAGACAGGATTGGATCCGACCTCTCCCACAATGGTGACACCCATTCCAACGCTTGCCCAGTAAGTAAAGAAATTATATAGGCTACCTTGGTTCGTGCTGATGGGAAACTGGCCGACAGTAGTTCGAACTGGATTTCACACTGGTTAAGAAACCCACGGCATTGCTTTGGATTCCCATCGAATTTACTGGGAGATGGCAAATGCAACCGTGGAAGTGGGCCTGGCACAGGAGGAAGCGGAACCGGAGGTGCTAATGTGGGAGCAGCTGTAGGAACTTTAGGAGCCGTCATGGCAACACAGAGAGAATCGAGACGTTCGGACATACTCTGCATGAACTGCACAATTTGAGATTGTGTGGCCTCCTGCTTACTTAAGCGAGACCAGATATCTGCGGTTGAATCTCCTCCTGAGGCCTGATCACCCGTCGAATCCATTGGGCCAGTGCTTACTGTCACGTCTAGCAAAGTTTGGGGATCCGGCAGTTGAGACTTGCCCAAGGAGGTAGCAGGCTGGGGAAGAACAAAATGAGGGGGTTGGATATAGTTCCTTTGCATGGGATACGGAGCAATGAAGGATGTAGGCGGAGTTTGAGAGTCAATGGAAAGTATTTATTATGTACAGAGCAGAGGTAGAAAACTGAGGTTGATGAACGGTGACTTGAGAACGTGGTCGTAGACAAAGAACTGTGGAACTGTGGGTGAGAGTAAAACGAGGCTGAATACAAGAACCGTGGACTGCGACTTATGACATGAAACTGCGGTAGAGGAGCTGAGAACTGTGGACGGTAGTTTGGGTCGTGACTGGAGACTGAGAACTGTAGACTGTGGCTTGAAAGATGAAGCTGGAGATAACGAGCTGAGGACTGTGAATGGTGGTTCGAGGACTTGGCTGGAAGCAAGAATCTGCGGACTGTGGCTTGGAGGACGAGGCAAGAGACCCGGGGTCATCCGTGCCCAAAGGGTCTTACTGAACCGGGTTTTCCAAGAGCGTCTCCACGGGCAGCAGCAGGCTAGGAACGGGAAAACTGCAGCAGCAACTGAGAACTGGCAAAGCAGGGTTAGAAGTACCAGAATACAGCAGGAATCCTGGGAGCACAGGCTAAAGCACCTACAACAGGGTTGTAACTTGAAGCACTGGCATCCCTGTCCTAAACCAGCCCCCTTTTATAGGAAGAAGTCTCCCTGGATTGGCTGGAAAACTAGGAACAGGAATTATGTCAGAAACTTGGTCTCCAACATGGCGGCGCCCAGTAATGCAGACCTTTTCTGATAACATGCTGCTCACTGCCCCTGGTCTCCTAGGCAACGGCTTAGCGAGAGCGAGCTGCTGCAGCGGCGTCCCGCCGCCACGAGCGGACCCCCTCAACGCCATTACTGCTGCCTGTACCCTTGAACCCAGCGCCGCAGCCCTCCACCGCCGCTGCCCGGCCGCCCGTGAAGCCCGCCCCGCGGCCCCAGCGTTCCGGTAAGACCCCGGACGCTGACAGGATGCTCCCGAAAATCGGGTGGCCCTCCCGGAAGGGTGGGCAAGCCTCCCGTTTTCCCTGTCAGGCCCTCCACTCTCCCCCCTTGGCCATCCACAGCAGAGAACAAGTGGACGGCCGAGGGGATCCGATGACTCGATCCGCGCTGAATCGCGTCACCGTAGGTCCGCCCTCCGCGATCCAGTGCCTAGTTTCTCGGCACTGTACAGCTGGGGGGAGGAGCCACGATGATGGGATCGTGATGTCACGCCTCCGGACTGTCCACTTCCCCGTCATCACGCCCCTTGGACGGCACATCATGCCGTCCGCCACGCCCCCATGCGCCTACAACGTAGGAGGGGGCAGCAATGTAGGCAAGTATGCTTTGCACCTGGACAAACCATGCAATGCAAGGGGGTACAAATACATAATTTACTAATGCTGGGCAGCTTTATTTTTGCATTGCAACTTAGATTTGAGCTAGGACACGCTTCTCTCATATCTACATCTCTCTACACATATACATCTGCCCCATCTGCAGTGCAGCATGGTTTTACCAAGGTGCACAGTTACTTGCTCTTTCTTACTTTATTCCTAACAAGACCAAGCCATGGTAATAGCCCTCAAACAGACAGCAGGACATCTAAACCCGAGCATTGTACCTACAAGGCACAGTGAGTATACGTGTGTATTTTTGGACGAAATATTTTACAACAGTTATTTGCTTCCTTCTGAAGATATGGCATCTAGAATACTGTGTTCAATTCTGGAGGCCATATATTCAGAAGGATATACATATACATTAAAGATTGTACAAAGAAGAACAACTAAAATGGTGCATGGCGTACAGCACACAACATACCCAGAAAGACTAAAAAATCTCAATATGTTTAGTTTGGAGCAATGAAGGGATAGGGGGGATATGATAGAAACTTTCAAATATACAGTATCTAGGGTTTTAACAAAGTCCGGGAGATAAACTTTCTTCTAATGAAGAGAAGAATTAGGACATGAGGACATGCACTGAGACTGGAGGGAGGTAGGTTCAGGGGAAATTTGTGGAAAAATTACTTCACAGAAAGGGTAGTGAACAAGTGGAATAGCCTCCCATCAGAGGTGGTAGAGTCTATGGGGTATATTCAATTGAAGTCGAAAGCTGCCGTCTGTCGAAAAGACGTCAGTTTTCGACTTTTTAAGGTCGAATCGTGATTCGACCTATTCAATATAACCCAAATTTTTTTGACAAGTCGATGAATTCAACTTGTCGAAAAGCACGTGTATCGGCGGAACAGCTGCCGATACACGTGCTTATGTCGAAAACGGGGCCAAAACCGATAGGTTTTGGCTCCCTTTTCGACCATCTCAGTTTTATGTCGGACTGAGATGTGGGACCCAGAGGAGGAGAGGGGGGAGAGCCGCAGGGAGACGGGGGACAGCCGCGGGCATACAGGGGAGAGAAGCGCTACAGCGCTGCAGCAGGATGTCACACAACCGTGCCGCTCACAGCAGCTTCCACCCGGCTCCAGCAAGTGAGGTCACGCTTGCTGGAGATGGGTGGACACTGCCGTGAGGTCAGGCGGCTGTGTGACATCCTCCTGCAGCGCTACTGTAGCGCTGATCTCCTCCGTCTGCCAGCGGCTGTCCCCGCTGGTCTCCCCGCGGCTTCCCCCCCCCCTCTTCCTCTGGGTCCCTCATCTCAATTCGACTTGAAAAAGTCGAATTGAGATGAGATTGAATAGGGGTTGTCGGATCCATTCCGACAAATGCATGTCGGAATGGATCCAACGCTAATTGAATATACCCCCAAGACAGTAGAGCAATTTAAAAACATAACGATATTCTTACAAAGAAATAAGGATCAAATAAGGTTTGAGATAAAAAATATAGTAAAAAAGGGGCAGACTAGATGGGACAAGTGGTTCTTAATCTGCCGTCAAACTCTATATTTCTATTACAGTTTTCTGGCTTCAATACTTTGGTTCCTGTCCTTTTTTTTCCCAGTACTGTCATCGTGCCAAGTGTTACATTACTACTCCTGTGTATCTCTGATGGATAAATATCTCATGGTATTACTGTTACTACCTGCACCTGTCCTCTATACCTGGTGACTTGCTGCGGGCTGCGACCAGCGTGGTGCTAGCACTGAAGTCCATATCGCTGGGGTCTCTGGGGAACATCTGCACCATATTACACTCCACTCCTCCACTGCACATAGCTCTAAACTAAATGCACTGAGCTCACTACATTCCCTTGTGTTCCTGACAATTAGGTATAGTAGTCTCTACAGCCCAATGCAAACAACGGCTCCAATATGCAACCCAAATCCTAAATCTGTTACCTTGAATTGCTAGATTATGATCACTTTTATATATTTTGTCACATTTCATGTGATCCTGGATAACAACCTGTCATTACATAATTCATACAGTAATTCCACTATATATATATATATATATATATATATATATATATACACATACACACACACACACACACACACACACCCATTCAACCTGCTAACAGGCATTCGCTAGTGAGCTCTATTTATTATTATTATTATTGTTATTTATTACCAGTTATTTATATAGCGCACACATATTCCGCAGCGCTGTACAGAGAATATTTGCCCATTCACATCATGACACCTGAAATGTTATTCTATATACTTTTCTCACCTTGGAGGACAATAATCTGTAGGCTGATATAGGGTTCATGAGGGGAGAGAAGGAGGCTGCTGACTTAAGGGGAGTGAGTGGGTGAGGAGGCAGATATGGGATGCATGAGGGGAGAGACCAAGGCTGCTAGCTTTAGGAGAGTGAGTGGGTGAGGAGGCTGATATGGGGTGCATGAGGGGAGAGAAAAAGCCTGGTGGCTTTAGGAGAGTGAGTGGGTGAGGAGGCGGATATGGAGTGCATGAGGGGACGGGAGAGAAGGAGGCTGCTGGCTTAATGGGAGTGCGTGGGTGAGGAGGCTGATATGGGTGCATAGGGAGAGAAGGAGGTTGCTGGCTTTAGGAGAGTGAGTGGGTGAGGAGGCTGATATGGGGTGCGTGCATGAGGGGAGAGAAGGAAGCTGCTGGCTTTAGGAGAGTGAGTGGGTGAGGAGGTTGATATGGGGTGCATGAGGGGAGAGAAGGAGGCTGCTGGCATTAAAAGAGTTGGTGAGGAGGCTCATATAGGGTTCATGAGGGGAGAGAAGGAGGCTGCTGGCTTAAGGGGAGTGAGTGGGTGAGGAGGCGGTTATGGGGTGCATGAGGGGAGAGAAGGAGGCTGCTGGGGCTTAAGAGGACTGAGTGGGTGAGGAGGCTGATACGGGGTGCATAAGGGGAGAGAAAGAGGCTGGTGGCTTAAGGGGAGTTAGTGGGTGAGGGTTCATGAGGGGAGAGAACAAGGATGCTGGCTTTAGGAGAGTGAGTGGGTGAGGAGGCTGATATGGGGTGCATGAGGGGAGAGAAGGAGGCTGCTGGTTTAAGGGGAGTGCGTGGGTGAGGATGCTGATATGGGTGCATAGAGAGAGAGAATGAAGCTGCTAGCTTAAGGGGAGTGAGTGGGTGAGGAGGCTGATATGGGGTTCATGAGGGGAGAGAAGGAGGCTGCTGGCTTAAGGGGAGAGAGTGGGTGAGGAGGCTGATATGGGGTTCATGAGAGGAGAGAAAGAGGCTGGTGGCTTAAGGGGAGTCAGTGGGTGAGGAGGCTGATAAGGGGTGCATACGGGTAGAGAAAGAGCTGGATGAAGGGAGAGGAGGCTGACAGGAGGAGGCTGATTGCTGTGGCATAGGGAGAGTCGGTGAAGAAACTGATATGAGGGGAGCAGGGGCTGACTTGGAACTAAACGTGGCCCTGAAAAATTTGAAAAAGTGGCCTTATATGTCCAGCACCGGAGGTGTAACAGAGCGAGATGATGGATGGCAGAGTTGCTGTACTGTAGACAATACAGAGATGGAATAACAGAATGAATTGGAACAATGCAGTGTATGAGTGTAATGAGTCCTGGCAGGGAGGCAGGACCACATGTCTACAAACAAAACATGCCTCACAGGCACATCGGCCCACCGGGGATTTTCGCTACCTGATTCTGAGTTGGGTGCAGTTGCGGCATTCCTTGCATCTTTTGCTGCCACTGCGTCTGTGACTTTATGCTATTGATGCTACAATGCCCTTCCCTGGTGTGCATTCAAATATGCAAACAAACAGTGGTAGCAGCTCATGGGCCTTTATCATGAGGCCTTACTGTAGATAAATTACATGGCCCTATGTGGGCACTGCTATTATGTAGCGTAGGACTGCTGATATCAAGTATTGTTACAGGTATTAGTCAGTGTGCTGGGGGGATACCAGGGGTGAAAAAGCCCTCCCCATCCCCCTTTCTCTTTGGTGCATTCAAATATACAAGGACAGAGATGCCTACTTTCAGTGTCTACTACAATCATGCTTTATGTGTCTTTAGATGCCACCATCAGTTGCACCATTGTAATTTTCAGCAGCCCTATGCTAGGTGCAGATCATCCATCTGAGTATGGCCTCCAATGTGAGTAATTCAATTTCTCTATACGTAACCAGTTTAAGCAACACGCCCACACTATGTGATATCTGCGTTAGCCAACCACCTGTAACCACACAGGAATGCCCAACACATTCTAATACACTTTTTGGTGAGAGTGTCTGACTCTGTACAAACACCATCACAGTGCATGCATGTTCGGTGTGACTTGGACACGAACACAGATGAAAAACTTTGCACAAGAAAAAAAATAAAACACATTGGCCTGCACAGGAAAAATACACACACAATGGCATCAACAGAAAATTAAACAAATTAGGGGAAAAAAATGGATAATATAGTTGTTGGTATTACAATTTGTTACAAGGCTGTTTGAAAGGCCAAGTCACAAGACATTTTATAATTCTTGGCTGTAGCATCTATATATTTATTTATTAACATTCATGTAGCGCCAGCATATTCCATTGCACTTTCTGTCAAAGTCGGGCAGAAACGAATTGGTAAACTGAAAGTGGCCCTGGAAAAATTTGTAGAAGTGGCCTCACATGGGCAGCACCAGAGGTATACTGCGTAACCATGGTGACAACACCACCCCTTACATGTCAACAAACAAAACAGGCCCCACATGCGCATCAGCCCACCGGGGAACTTACCTTGGAGTCCTATGGCCAATCCGACCCTGGAGGGGAGAGAGGGAGGCTGAATGCAGCTGGAATGAGGGGAGTGGCTTAGAAGACTGAGGGGTCTATTTACTAAGCCTTGAATGGAGATAAAGTTGCTGGAGACAAAATACCAGCCAATCGGCTTCTGTCATTTTTCAAACACAGGCTGTGGCATGGCAGTTAGGAGCCGATTGGCTGGTACTTTATCTCCAGCGACTTTATCTACAGCCAAGGCTTAGTAAATAGACCTCTGAATGAGGGAGAACGAGGCTGGCATGAGAGGAGGCTGAATGTTGAGGCATAAGGGGAGTGGTTGAGGTTGCTGGCAAATAGGGAAATAGAGGCTGATATGAGGGGGGTGGGAGAGTAGGCAAGAGGAGAGGACTTAGAGAAGGCATGAGACAAGAGAGGAGACTGGGGAAGGGATAAAAGGAAGGAGACTAATCAGGTGGTATGAGAAAGTATACTAAAGCTGGGGACACATTGGAGCGATGTCAGGCCGATAAAGTATGTCGATTCATAACAACAAATCGGTTACATTGCTCAGTGTGTATGGGTGATTGTGTGTTCCAGCGGTCACTAGCAACGGACACTAGGTTTGATGTGCTGCACATCAAACCTAGTGATATACCGATAGCGACCTTGTTTATGTTTCTGAAAGTCTGAACATGATCATTCCGTCCTTCAGAGACTCATTCCAGTGTAGACACAGAATCTGGGTTCAAGGGCATTCGTTCCGATGTCGGAATGCCTCGCTCCAGTTTGTATACAGCTTTTACATCTGTAGAAAGGAGGACTTTAATGATAGCACATATACACTTTTGTGCCATGCGCCTCCAGAGATGTTCTGCTTCCTTGCATATCTAGGAGCACTTCTAATTTGTACAGTGCATCGAGTAGGCAAGTTCCTTAAAGCCCATATACTGTAGGTGCATTTTCCAGAACATATACAGTGTGCTTTACAAATTAGATTCATAGTATTTTAGCATATTTATAACTCTAACCATAAAAAAACATGACAATCTTTTACTGTCCTAAGAAATGGAAGGAAATTAGGACTCCCGAACAGCAAAACAATATTGATAAACCAATAAGGGCTGATGGGGCATGTCATTCTGAAGGTTTATTGATCTAAGTTCAAAGTGGCCTCTACATTTGCTAGCGCAGGAGACGCTGCTTTACTGCCTGCGGCAATGAACAGTGTCAGTTTGACACTACGTAGGGTTTGGACAGGCAGGGAGAAACGATTTTCTTTCCCTCTACTTAAACTGCTCTGAGACAATAGGCGCATCAGGCCCCCGCAGACTCAGCACCAGACAAATTAAAAGAGATTACCGATTTCAGCACAATCCCCTTCACTCTATTCATATTTAAATGAGTTTTCCAGTAGATAAGACGTTTTACACAAAGCGGCACTAGATTTTGTCCCAAATCAAATTATGTGTTAACCCATTTTGCTGTTTGAATGCCTGTCCTTTTCTTCTGTAATCCAAGAACAGGTGCTCATACATTCTATATATGTATATACTCTACACTGTGCATATACAGACAGGGAGGATTTACCGTAACAGCCTATGCATCAGTAGGAGCAAACATGAGTACCGGGGCTTTTAGGGGACGAGTGGCTTAATGTTTATCATTGTATTTTTCTGCCAGTCCATAACAAGGACCACTGTGTATATATTTGCTGTCAATATTTCACATACATCCTAAAAGAAAATGTAGCAAATAATAAAAAGCAGGAAGAAAACCTAGAATCACACAACGTAACAATACAGACCCATGGCGCGTCACACATGTTCTATTAGCAGATGCCTCATAGTGTTGATTCCAGTGGAAACAACCCAAATGGTATCAATCCAATGGGAGTAACATCTGTTCATGCCAAATGAGATACATTATACAGTATCAGTTGTTTGTATCCCTAATGTGCCAACCTGTCCAGGCAAAAATTAGGACAAGGCATAATAACTGCTGCTACAAAGTCTCCATAATTATATAAACCTCTAAAGACACACACACACACACACACACACACACACACACACACACACGCACGCAAACAGGCTACACTATTCAATTCCTTATGTAATATAGTCTTTATACTTAAATCTTAACCCTTTTTACGCCTGCAACCCGTTGAAGGTCTTATGATGCCCTGAGTAGACACATCACTCTACCTATAATAAGGGCCACCTTGGAATGTCACAACATTATTACAAAACAGGAACGCAGGGAAAAGGTCACCTGCCAGCAAAACAATATCTTTCCCAGCCTCGCTTATTATCAGAGATGAGAGGGGAAGAGAGAGAGAGAGAGAGTGAGGGCGGGAGAGGGGAACAATCCCATCTGCATTCCACAGCAGCAGTGGCCAGGAGTGGGTGCTGGGCACCAGAGTGCATGGTAATTACTTGGAGAGAATACAGCACCAGCCTGTTAGGCTCATCAGCTGACACATAGCAGGAAAGATTGAGATAATTTGTATTCTCTCGCTCTTATCACTCAACAGGAATCCCTTCCAAACCTTGTAAATCTGCCCACTGCTGGAAAATATTCAATACTTCATTATAGAAAACACGCAGCAAAATTGGACGATACAAGTGTAAGTTACAGTAGCTCCATTTAGCTAGTTAGCATTTCTTTATTGTAACACAGATATCATGGTATTCATAGAGTGGTGGGTTTAATTGCATTCGTTAGTAAATGCAGAAGCAACCCACTTCTTAGAAAGGACACTGTTAAGTTATTTGTTGGTTTTAAAATGACTTTTACCAAAATTAGTTTGGTTGGGGTTTGTTTTGTTTTTTTATACAGTTCAACATTTTTCTATTTTTTATTTTTAAAATTCTGAATTACATAAATGACCTTGTTGGCAGCTCAGTTTCTTAACCACTTAACTGACAATTTTTTTCCCCAAAAAACCACTTCGAAGTCGTCGTTTCTTTAAATGAGTGAATTAGGTGAAGAACATGAGTTTAACTTTATCCAAAATGATTTTAGTTAAAAATAATAAAAAAAAAATCTTTTCCTTTTTCTCAAACATCGGTAACATTGGAACATCAGTAACATTGCGACGTTACTTTTTATCCCCAAGACAGCTGCCAGGTACACAGGGCGGGTCTGGGAGTGGCTTGGGAAGGGTTGTTTTACACTTCCCCAGCGACTGCCATTGTCTGCAGCTGCTGTTGGGTGGGGGGTCCTGCGTGCTGACCAATCAGCAATGATCAGCAGCACGGCAACACTGAGGGCAGGGTGCAGGGAGGCAGAGGGACCACAGCAGCGGAGGGAAGTTTCCCTTCCCTGCTAACACCGTTTCTCTGACTGGTCGCATCCTGTGCAAATGGTTAAAAACTAGGTACACACAGGGCAGCAGAGAGCCTGGCTAGTCCCAGGTACTTTTCAGGGGGCATGGCCTAATCACAGGAGGCGTGGCCATGCACCCTTAGAAAAAAATATAGAAAAAATTGTATTTTAAGCACTTCCCTGGCCATACTGCAGCCCAGCACAAAGTAGCATGTGCTGGGCTGAGAAGAAAAGCTGCTGCTTCCAGGTAAGGGGAGGAGAACCTGGGTACCCACTGGGCCCCTCCATCAGACCTGGGACCAGGTAATTTGTACCCTCCCCCTCCCCTCTCTCGGCACCACTGAGTACACACCATCGGGGCAAATTCAATTAGGTGCGATAATAACAAAAATCTCACACCTACTGGTTTTCCCACAAATGCAAGATTTTGGCTATTGAATTGGGTGCAGGATTTTTATTTTTTTGAGTAGCGGGTGATTCTTATTTCTAACAGGGCCAATTTTCCTTAAATATATATTTTTTTTTTAGGAAAAATTATCTGGAATTGCTCAGGAACTGCTGTGGCACCCCACCAATGACTAATTAAGCAATTGGAAGTTTCAGTTAGCTTAATTAGCCCAATTACTCACCTTTCAAAGTGCTGCCTCCTCCTCCTCCAGTTCTCTCCTCCAGCGTCGCAGACAGCTTCCAGGAAATTGCACATAAGATGCGACCACCTGATCCCACTGTTTGCAGGAGCATTGTAAGCAGTTAATTAGCTAACACTCCTGCGCACGGGAGGCATTCAATATTCCGTCTGTTGGGATCCCAGCGTTCTGCATACCAGCGTCGGGATCCCGACTGCCGGGATACAGACAACTGTTCTCCCTGTTGGGGCGTCCACGACACCCCTGGAGGGAGAATAAACAGCGTGGCACGCTTAGCGCGCCACCGAGCCCGCAGCATGGCGAGCGCAGTGAGCCTGCAAGGGGCTCTTTTGCGCTCGCCACGCTGCCGGCATTCCGCCAGTCGGGATCCCGGCGCTGGTATGCTGGGCACCGGGATCCCGAGCGCCGGCATATAGTAGTACACCCCTGCATACACACCTATACAATTATAGGGACCATCAGCCTATATTGGGTGACTGTCCCGATAATTTTATAGGTGTGTACCCAGCTTTAGACTGGACACCAGATAACACTCAGCCTATTGCTGTAGATAGGGCATTAGAGTACAATGGGAATCACACGCAGGGTACAATGGGCACTTGTTTACAGCTGGATATGGTACCCTCCTTGGATTACCCATATATACGGTAGCTCATACTAGTATTTGTTTCATGAAAACAGTGAACGTGAACACACGTTAATTAATCTGGGTGGAGGGGGTGCACATTTAATGGACCCCGATAAGGAGACAAAAGTTCAGT
Organism: Pseudophryne corroboree; assembly: GCF_028390025.1. NCBI lineage: Eukaryota > Metazoa > Chordata > Amphibia > Anura > Myobatrachidae > Pseudophryne > Pseudophryne corroboree. The sequence goes on along the minus strand of NC_086454.1, from coordinate 118,477,328 downwards.
CTAAATTTTCCCTCTCTCCATCAGATCTCTGCATGATTATATATGCAGAATTTCTATATACCACATTGTGATCAATAGGAATGTTACACTAAGAGACACATAGAACGTGGTGGTGATACAGGGTTATTTGTTTCATCAAATACGGTTTATGGGGAAAAAAAGTAAAAAGAGAATCGTTAACCAACTAATCAGATTTAAGGTTCAACCACCTCAGCTGTGTGTATATACTGTATGTTTATTATGTGAGGTTTAGATGAAAGTGTTATGTGAAGATCAGATAGGAATAGCTGATTATAGGTTAATCACTTCTTGTCTGTTATGCGATTGTATTTTACTCTCTCCAGCAAACAAGGTATATTTATTTCAGGGTAAACAATCAAATAACTACTTAGATTGCCTATTGTTCTCTTATGTGACATGTTTGTTGTTTAGTATTGGTCTTATTATTTAACCTGGTTGTATTTATGTGTGGTATGATATCATATGAGACGAATTTGCGTCTTAGTTGCAACATAATAAAACAACTTCATGACACTGCACTGATTAATATCATATGCAACACACTTCTATATGCGACTGAGTCTCAGGGCCTGATTCAGACCTGGTCACTCTTCTGCGAATTTGCAGAGGTTTGCGATCAATAGTCGCCACCCAAAGTGAATACCCACCCTGTGCAAGTCTGCGAACGCTGTGCGAGAATCTCTGCGTACACTGGTCAGCTGCTAATCCGATCGCAACTCACTCACCATCGAATGTTTTTTTCCAGTCTGTGCGTAGCCCAGGACCTACTCCTACAGTGCAATAGAAACAGGCTGTTTGGGACCAGAGCAGACATCACACACCCTCCCTGAAAACACTTGGGAACGCCTGTGCTTTGCAGACACTCCCAGAAAACGGGCAGTGACCACCCTCAAACGTCGGCTTCCTGCTAATCAACTTGCATACGCCTAGCGATCAAAAATTTGATGGATTCTTTTGTAGTTTGGCCTCACGCGTGCGCATTACTATCCAGCTGCATGCGCAGTCGATCGATAATCGGCCACCTTGCGAAATCGCACAACAGCGATCAGGTCTGAATCGGGCCCTCAATCTGTATACACATAGTAGCACTTTGCATACAGATTAAGGGCCTAATTCAGAGTTGATCGCAGCAACACATTTGTTAGCAGTTGGGCAAAACCATGTGCACTGTAGGAGGGGCAGATATAACATGTGCAGAGAGAGTTAGATTTGGGTGGGGTGTGTTCAAACTGAAATCTAAATTGCAGTGTAAAAATAAAGCAGCCAGTATTTACCCTGCACAGAAACAAAATAACCCACCCGAATCTAACACTCTCTGCAAATGCTATATCTGCCACACCTGCAGTGCACATGGTTTTGCCCAACTGCTAACAAATTTGCTGCTACGATCAACTCTGAATTACACCCTAAGACTCAGTCGCGCACAAACAAGTGTCACATATCAAATTAATCAGTGTAATCTCTTGAACTGCTTTTGTCACATTGCATTACAATTAAGATGCAAATTCGGGTATAAACACGCTCTGTGCAAGCAGAGTCTCACAGGATCTAGCGTGCCAAGAAGGGCTGTCTGACGCGACTGCGCAAAAGCGCATTAAGACACATCTGTACATAGGTTAATCCTGTTGTTGGGAAGTGAGTGTATACGGTTGCCAGTGAGTTATTTGGGGTGTAAGGTTTTAGATAAGTGGAGCAGAGGCAGAACTCTGGGATGCAACAGAGTCAGCTGCCACCGGGCTCCTGCTTTGAAGGGGGGCACCTCTCCTCCGGTTCTGTGTGTTCAGCGACATTAATCAATTAAGTTAATTGACAGCAGCCGGTACCTCTTCCGTAGCTGACTACCCCACTAGTCACTACACCTTACAAATCACACCCTCTTTATTATAGATATCCTGGAAGCAGACACCTTACTGATGAAGCTGTTTGCTCCTATAAAGGAAGCATGATAATTTTAACTATATGACATTATTTCTCTGACAATTACAAGTAACTTCATATAGTTAGAATTCTCATACTTCCTATGGAACAGCAGATATCTCCATCAGTAAGGTGCATGCTACCAGTGTAAAAGGTTGTGGGTTCTAACCCTGGATATGACACTTGCAAATTAATTGTCAGAGAAATAATCAGCATTGTGAGTGACTGAGCAGATCTATGTAGTGTGTGGCTGGACCCTATATACTGTAGATCTGCCTAGTTGCAATGGTTTTGTAGTAGCTTCATATAGTTAGAATCTGCAGGCTTACTATGCAGGAGCAAATTATATATATACATAGGGGAAGGGGGGGGGGCCAATATATTTCTTGCCTCCGGGCAACTGGGACAAACTTACGCCACTGAAGTGGAGAGGTGCCAGGAATTATTATGGAGCAATAAGTGTAGTAGTTTTTTCTATGTTGGTTGTAAGTCTTTCATTTAAAAGTGTACAGATGCCAGGTGCTGGTACCGTATTACAGGGTGTTATGTGTTAGAAGGGTGTATATGGATGGGCACTACCAAACATAATGATATCTGTTTGTTTTCACAGGTGCTTGCGGGCTTTATAATATAGGGGTGGTCTTCGGGTTGCCGGCGGCTGGGCTCCCGGCGACCACCACACTGGCGCCGGCATACCGTCAGCTCGCAGCGTGGCGAGCCTGCAAGTGGCTCATTTGCGCTCACCCAGCTGTTGGTATGCCGGCAGTCGGGATTCCGGCGCCGGTATGCTGGTCGCCGGGCCCCCAACCGCTGGCAAACCATACTACACCCATAATATAGGGACTGGTGTCCTTCATACAGAACTAAAACTAGAAAAAGTTATGATGGCGGTGGTGCACTGCTGCTGAATTTCACTTATATATTAGGGGAAAACAAAGTAACAGTGGATAGCACTAATTACGTAATAGCATGGGCATTATAATGGGTGCACACACTGTACACCATGCACCCATACATTATGCTTACCTCTCCAGAACCGGTGCTGGCACTGCAGAAATCACTGGGAAAATGGCACCAACCTCATTCTCATGGAGGCGGCACATGCGCAGTAGACTCTAGCACAGAGCCACAGCCGACTCTGTAAATGCGCCAGCAAGAGAGGAGGGGCTCACACCGAGACTGCTCATAGGCCCCTTCTTTCTTAAATTCCCTAATTTTTCCCTCATTTTAGTGGGATTCCCTGACTGTATCTGTTTTCCCACCTGCTTGTTTAGTTAATAGATACTGTACAGATTATTAAAAAAATGATTCCATTTCTTATGCTTGGAACTTGCCTATCTTGATTATCCGTATTCTATTCAGAGTCCTGCCATGTCAATTTCCTCACACATTTCAATGAATTGATCTACATTTCCATTTCTCTCTCCTATGCTTGCTCAGCTGAGGGCATCCTGCATATGTATATTGAACGCTTTTACAGAGGATCTCATGAAGGACATCCTACATGACCCTGCCTGCAATGTTACAGTGTGCAGTCAGAGAAACTACCAGACAATTCAAAAAGAAAACAAAATATCAAAGGAACTTGTGCCCCCAACCAAATCAGTCTCCCTTGAGTGCAACCTATAATACATTGATTGTAATCAGCAAAGCAGAAGAACACAAAGAAATGGATTTAAACTAATGCTGCCCATACACTTATGAGATAATCGGTGCTATCCTTCGATTTCGACCACATCTGTGAGAGAAATCGAAGGATTGTATGCACATTTTAGTACCTTGAAACGCGATGCGCGGGCACGCCAGTCAAATTTCGCGTCTCAAGATATTATGTGGTGCACTTAATATTTGTTGCATCGCAGTGCGATCGCATGTGGTTTAAAACCCACATGAGATATATCGCACTGCGATGTGCGATGGCACCCGCCGGGAGCGGCCGCTCCCACTCGGTGGTGACGTGCCCATCACGTGATTACCATGCGATCTATCGCATGATCGCATGGTAATCACTTTGGTAGTTCAGGTGCGATTTCATCGCACCTGAACTGCCGGTGCGATGCCCCGCGATGTCGCGTCGCAGGGCATTGCACAAGTGTATGGGCAGCATAAGATTATAAATAGAATTTCAGTAGGAAAATTAAACCGGTTTTGGACTGAAGTTAGGACCTTACACCTTCACCTTTGGGTCCTATGAATATTATAGAAGATTAAAAGTTATGTAGTAATTATATTGATGATATTTAGAATGTTGACACCAGAATGTCAACAGGGTCAAAATTTCAACACTGAAAATGTGGACATGGACATAATAGGGGGTATTCAGTCCCCCCAATGTTGCAGTTGTAAATGTTGATAGTCACAATGTCAACAGTGCATGCCAGTGTTCAGTATAGGGTTAGGGCTTCAATACTGTAAAAACACTATTTTGACATGCCGACTCTCAGCATGCACAGAATAAAGGCTGTCCCAAATGCTAAAGGCCCCATAAACCACAACTTCAAAGTTTCCCATATGAAGCATGGCTTTTATAGAGAAATACGTGTATACCAGCCTGCTTTGCTCAGCTCATTTCTTATATTATTCAACAATTTTTAAGAAATATGTAAAATGATTACTTTTTTAAACAGAAATGTTCTAACAGTCAAAAACTTGAGTATGAGTAAACAAAAGAATTATAATAATAATGAATAATAATAGTGTTATTTATATATCACTTTTTTTTCCCAAAAGAACACAAAGTGCTTTTCATTTGCATTTAAAAAAAAACACAAGATAAGCTAAACAGAAAAGAGAACTAAGCATTTGGGTTTTACTTTGTTATGAGCTAAAACGGCATTAAATGAAATGCTAAACAGGTAAGTCTAAGTGTGCTTTTGAAGGATTCTAGAGTGGGGGCCACTCGGACTGCACAAAGAACGGGCCCCAAATGAATGAAGTGATATTCTAAGTACCGTTAATAGTCCTTCATCAACAGATTGCATTAAGTAAGCTGGATAGTAAAGAATCAGATGATGCTGAAAGTCAGTAAGCCAATCTTGAAGATGATTTGCCATCTAAAGGCCAGTACTCACTGGCAGATGTGGGGAGAGATGTGTGCTGAGCGAACCGCTCAGCAGCACACATCTCTCCCCCCTGCTCAGCACAGCGCGATGTGAGATGAGCGTGCGGGGGGAGCGGGGGTGGGGGAGCGCTCATTTCACCCAGCGGGTGAAGTGAGCGACCCGCTATATCTAGCACCAGCGATAGCGATGCGCGGGGCTGCGCATCGCTATCGCTGTCAGGGGTACACACGGAGAGATCACTGCTTAAAATCTAAGCAATCTAGTCAGATTGCTTAGATTTTAAGCAGCGATCGCTCCGTGAGTACCCCCCTTTACAGGCAGCCAGCGGAGGCAGTAGAAAAATAAGATTTTACTCACCGATAAATCTATTTCTCGTAGTCCGTAGTGGATGCTGGGACTCCGTAAGGACCATGGGGATTAGCGGCTCCGCAGGAGACTGGGCACAACTAAAGAAAGCTTTAGGACTACCTGGTGTGCACTGGCTCCTCCCACTAAGACCCTCCTCCAGACCTCAGTTAGGATACTGTGCCCAGAAGAGCTGACACAAATAGGAAGGATTTTGAATCCCGGGTAAGACTCATACCAGCCACACCAATCACACCGTGTAACTCGTGATACTATACCCAGTTAACAGTATGAAATATAACTGAGCCTCTCAACAGATGGCTCAACAATAACCCTTTAGTTAGGCAATAACTATAAACAAGTATTGCAGACAATCCGCACTTGGGATGGGCGCCCAGCATCCACTACGGACTACGAGAAGTAGATTTACCGGTGAGTAAAATCTTATTTTCTCTGACGTCCTAAGTGGATGCTGGGACTCCGTAAGGACCATGGGGATTATACCAAAGCTCCCAAACGGGCGGGAGAGTGCGGATGACTCTGCAGCACCGAATGAGCAAACTCTAGGTCCTCCTCAGCCAGGGTATCAAACTTGTAGACTGTTGCAAAAATGTTTGAACCCGACCAAGTAACAGCTCGGCAAAGTTGTAAAGCCGAGACCCCTCGGGCAGCCGCCCAAGAAGAGCCCACTTTCCTCGCGGAATGGGCTTTTACAGATTTAGGGTGCGGCAGTCCAGCCGCAGCATGTGCAAGTTGAATCGTGCTACAGATCCAGCGAGCAATAGTCTGCTTAGAAGCGGAGCACCCAGCTTGTTGGGTGCATACAGGATAAATAGCGAGTCAGTTTTCCTGACTCCAGCCGTCCTGGAAACATATACTTTTCAGGGCCCTGACTACGTCCAGTAACTTGGAATCCTCCAAGTCCCAAGTAGCCGCAGGCACCACAATAGGTTGGTTCACATGAAAAACTGATACCACCTTAGGAAGGAATTGGGAACGAGTCCTCAATTCCGCCTTATCCATATAAAATACAGATAAGGGCTTTTGTATGACAAAGCCGCCAATTCTGATACACGCCTGGCCGACGCCACGGCCCACAGCATGACCACTTTCCACGTGAGGTATTGTAGCTCCACGGATTTAAGTGGCTCAACCCAATGCGACTTCAGGAAATCCAAAACCACGTTGAGATCCCACGGTGCCACTTGAGGCACAAACGGGGGCTGACTATGCAGCACTCCCTTAACAAAAGTCCGAACTTCAGGCAGTGAAGCCAGTTCTATTTTGGAAGAAAATCGATAGAGCCGAAATCTGGACCTTCATGGAACCCAATTTTAGGCCCATAGTCACCTCTGACTGTAGGAAGTGCAGAAATCAACCTAGCTGAAATTTCTCCTTTGGGGCCTTCCTGGCCTCACAGCACGCAACATATTTCCACCATATGCGGTGATAATGGTTTGCGTTCACTTCTTTCCTAGCTTTAAATAGCGTAGGGATAACTTCCTCTGGAATGCCCTTTTCCTTCAGGATCCGGCGTTCAACCGCCATGCCGTCAAACGCAGCCGCGGTACGTCTTGGAACAGACAGGCCCCCTGCTGCAGCAGGTCCTGTCTGAGTGGCAGAGGCCATGGGTCCTCTGAGATCATTTCTTGGAGTTCTGGTTACCAAGCTCTTCTTGGCCAACCCGGAACAATGAGTATAGTTCTTACTCCTCTCCTTCTTATTATTCTCATTACCCTGGGTAAGAGAGGCAGAGAAGGGAACACATACACCGACTGGTACACCCACGGTGTTACCAGAGCGTCCACAGCTATCGCCTGAGGGTCCCTTGACCTGGCGCAATATCTTTGTAGCTTTTTGTTGAGGCGGGACGCCATCATGTCCACCTGTGGCCTTTCCCAACGGTGTACAATCATTTGGAAAACTTCTGGATGAAGTCCCCACTCTCCCGGGTGGAGGTCGTGTCTTCTGAGAAAGTCTGCTTCTCAGTTGTCCACTCCGGGAATGAACACTGCTGACAGTGCTAACACATGATTTTCCGCCCATCGGAGAATCCTTGTGGCTTCTGCCATCGCCATCCTGCTTCTTGTGCCGCCCTGTCGGTTTACATGAGCGACTGCCGTGATGTTGTCTGACTGGATCAGCACCGGCCGGTGTTGAAGCAGGGGTCTAGCCTGACTTAGGGCATTGTAAATGGCCCTTAGTTCCAGAATATTTATGTGTAGGGAAGTCTCCTGACTTTTCCATAGCCTTGGAAGTTTCTTCCCTGTGTGACTGCCCCCCAGCCTCGAAGGCTGGCATCCGGAGTCACCAGGACCCAGTCCTGTATGCCGAATCTGCGGCCCCCTAGAAGATGAGCACTCTGCAGCCACCACAACAGCGACACCCTGGCCCTTGGAGACAGGGTTATCCGCCGATGCATCTGAAGATGCGACCCGGACCACTTGTCCAACAGATCCCACTGGAAAATCCTTGCATGGGACCTGGCGAATGGAATTTCTTCGTAAGAAGCTACCATCCTTCCCAGGGCTCGCGTGCATTGATGCACCGACACCTGTATACGTATTAGGAGGTCTCTGTCTAGAGACGACAACTCCTTGGACTTCTCCTCCGGGAGAAACCCTTTTTATCCTGTTCTGTGTCCAGAACCATACCCAGGAACAGTAGACGCGTCGTAGGAACCAGCTGCGACTTTGGAATATTCAGAATCCAGCCGTGCTGTTGTAGCACTTCCCGAGATAGTGCTACTCCGCCGAACAACTGCTCCCTGGACCTCGCCTTTATAAGGAGATCGTCCAAGTACGGGATAATTATTTCGGCCATTACCTTGGTAAATACCTCGGTGCCGGGGACAGACCAACGGCAACGTCTGGAATTGGTAATGACAATCCTGTACCACAATTTTGAGGTACTCCTGGTGAAGAGGGTAAATAGGGACATGCAGGTAAGCATCCTTGATGTCCAGTGATACCATGAAATTCTCCAGGCTTGCAATAATCGCCCTGAGCGATTCCATTTTGAACTTGAACCTTCGTATATAAGTGTTCAAGGATTTCAATTTTAGAATGGGTCTCACCGAACCGTCTGGTTTCGGTACCACAACATTTTGGAATAGTAACCCCGGCCTTGTTGAAGGAGGGGTACCTTGATTTCACCTGCTGGAAGTACAGCTTGTGAATTGCCGCCAGTACTACCTTTCTCCGAGGGCAGCAGGCAAGGCTGATGTGAGGTAACGGCGAGGGGGAGTCGCCTCGAACTCCAGCCTGTATCCCTGTGATACTATTTGCAGAACCTAGGGATCCACCTGTGGGCAAGCCCACTGGTCCCTGAAGTTCCCGAGACGCGCCCCTACCACACCTGTCTCCACCTGTGGAGCCCCAACGTCATGCGGTGGACTCAGAGGAAGCGGGGGAAGATTTTTGATCCTGGGAACTGGCTGCTGGTGCAGCTTTTTCCTTCTTCCCTTGTCTCTGTGCAGAAAGGAAGCGCCTTTGACCCGCTTGCTTTTCTGAAGCCGAAAGGACTGTACCTGAAAATACGGTGCTTTCTTAGGCTGTGAGGAAACCTGAGGTAAAAAAATTTCTTCCCAGCTGTTGCTGTGGATACAAGGTCCCAGAGACCATCCCCAAACAATTCCTCACCCTTATAAGGCAGAATCTCCATGTGCCTTTTATAGGCAGCATCACCTGTCCACTGCCGGGTTTCTAATACCCTCCTGGCAGAATGGACCTTGCATTAATTCTGGATGCCAGCCGGCAAATATCCCTCTGTGCATCCTTTATATCTAAGACGACGTCTTTAATATGCTCTATGTTAGCAAACTATTATCCGTCTTAGAGTATTAATATTATCTGACTGGGTATCAGACCACGCTGCAGCAGCACTATTTATGCTGAGGCAATTGCAGGTCTCAGTATATAACCTGAGTGTGTATATACCTGCTTTTTATCAGCAGGCTCCTTCAAGGTGGCCGTATCCTAAGACGGCAGTGCCACCTCTTTTGACAAACGTGTGAGCGCCTTATCCACCCTAAGGGATATCTCCCAACGTGACCTATCCTCTGGCGGGAAAGGGTACGCCATCAGTAACTTTTTAGAAATTACCAGTTTCTTATCGGGGGAACCCACGCTACTTTACACACTTCATTCATTCATCTGATGGGGGAACAAAACACTGGCTGCTTTTTCTCCCCAAAAATAAAACCCCTTTTATGTGGTACTTGGGTTCATGTCAGAAATGCGTAACACATTTTTCATTGCCGAGATCATGTAACGGATGTTCCTAGTGGATTGTGTATATGTCTCAACCTCGTCGACACTGGAGTCAGACTCCGTGTCGACATCTGTGTCTGCCATCTGAGGTAACGGGCGCTTTTTTGAGCCCTTGATGGCCTTTGAGACGCCTGGGCAGGCGCGGGCTGAGAAGCCGGCTGTCCCACAGCTGTTTTACATCCAGCCTTCTATGTAAGGAGTTGACATTGTCGGTTAATACCTTCCACCTATCCATCCACTCTGGTGTTGGCCCCACAGGGGGCGACATCCCATTTATCGGCCTCTGCTCCACCTCCACGTAACCTTCCTCATCCCACATGTCGACACAGCCGTACCGACACACAGCACACACACAGGGAATGCTCTGACTGAGGACAGGACCCCACAAAGTCCTTTGGGGAGACAGAGAGTATGCCAGCACACACCAGAGCGCTATATAATGCAGGGATTAACACTATATTGAGTGATTTTTCCCCCAATAGCTGCTTGTATAAACAATATTGCGCCTAAATTTAGTGCCCCCCCTCTCTTTTTAACCCTTTGAGCCTGAAAACTACAGGGGAGAGCCTGGGGAGCTGTCTTCCAGCTGCACTGTGAAGAGAAAATGGCGCCAGTGTGCTGAGGGAGATAGCTCCGCCCCTTTTTCACGGACTTTTCTCCCGCTTTTTATGGATTCTGGCAGGGGGTATTTATCACATATATAGCCTCTGGGGCTATATATTGTGATGATTTTGCCAGGCAAGGTGTTTATATTGCTGCTCAGAGCGCCCTGCACCCATCAGTGACCGGAGTGTGAGGTGTGCATGAGGAGCAATGGCGCACAGCTGCAGTGCTGTGCGCTACCTTGGTGAAGACTGAAGTTTTCTGCCGCCGATTTTTCGGAACACTTCTTGCTTCTGGCTCTGTAAGGGGGCCGGCGGCGTGGCTCCGGGACCGAACATCAATGGCCGGTTCCATGCGGTCGATCCCTCTGGAGCTAATGGTGTCCAGTAGCCTAAGAAGCCCAAGCTACCACCAGTTAGGTAGGTTCGCTTCTTCTCCCCTTAGTCCCTCGCTGCAGTGAGTCTGTTGCCAGCAGATCTCACTGTAAAATAAAAAAACTAAAATATACTTTCTTTCTAGGAGCTCAGGAGAGCCCCTAGTGTGCATCCAGCTCAGCCGGGCACAAGAATCTAACTGAGGTCTGGAGGAGGGTCTTAGTGGGAGGAGCCAGTGCACACCAGGTAGTCCTAAAGCTTTCTTTAGTTGTGCCCAGTCTCCTGCGGAGCCGCTAAACCCCATGGTCCTTACGGAGTCCCAGCATCCACTTAGGACGTCAGAGAAATGGGTGTTATGTGGCTGGAACGGGACCGGTTAATTAACAGCCTGGCAGTTGCGTTTTATACCAGCTGCAAGTGGTGCAATTCCTTCACTAGGAGACCCAGGTAGAGGGCATTGCAGTAGTTTCAGTATGATGATACAAATACAGGTATGAGTTAGGCAGATCAATTGAAGGAATGTAGTGCTTGGGGGTTCACTACGATATGCCGGCGGTTGGGCTCCCGGCGACCAGCATACCGGCGCCGGGAGCCCGACCGCCGGCATACCGATAGCGTGGTGAGCGCAAATGAGCCCTTTGCGGGCTCGCTGCGCTCGCCATGCTATGGGCACGGTTTTTCTCCCTCCAGGGGGGTCGTGGACCCCCACGAGGGAGAATCAGTGTCGGTATGCCGGCTGTCGGGATCCCAGCGACGGTATACTGTGCGCCGGGATCCCGTCAGTCGGCATACTGAAGACCACCCGTGCTTGGTTCTAGCTATAGGCCTAATTCATGTTTGTACGCAATGGGCGATGCTCAGTGTGATCGTATTGCACATGCGTCAAGGTGCCGCTGCGATATCGTGCCCAATGAGAATATATTGGAAAGTGATTGACAGGAAGGAGGCGTTAACAAGGAGTGGCTGCAAAAAGGCAGGTGTGTCATTATTTTCCGTCAGCTGCAGGCTTGTACATACAAAAACATGGTGCCTGTGTCACTACCGCCGTGTCCAGTCTGCGTAGAGTTAGGCCAACTCTTAGACCCGATGTTCGAATGAGTTTGCAAGTGGGCATCTCTTTTCATTCCTGGGTGGCAGCTTTCCTTGCTAATGTCAGTAGTTGTGAAGCCGAGAAAACGGCACACGTTAAAAACATGCACATGCTAAAACATGTGCGTACAAACATGAATTAGGCCCTATGTTCCTCAGATGAATGGAGTGATGGTTTGATTGTTGCTGATACTTGATGTTTAAGTGTCAAGTAACCATCCAGGACAACAACAAGATTCCATGCATGTTCAGTGTTTTGTCATTCTGAACTCCCAAACGTCCAATTGGTTGGCTAAGCTGCAATCTTGTCCTTTCATGGGGAGACTCTAGCATAAGGACCTGTTTTCTCAGGATTAAGTTTCAGCCAACTGGCACTCATCCACTGCTGGAGCTCTGCTAGACAGCCAGTTAAGGTCGGTATTGGGTTCCCAGTACACAGATCAAAAGACAGGTACAGTTGTGTATTATCTGCATAGCAATGGTAGGCCAGGCCTTGATGTCTGATTATTTCATCCAGTGGTAGCATGTATACAACAAAAAGCATGGGAGAGAGTATAAAAACGTGTGGAATACAGCATGGCAGTAATGAGGAGTATGCTCTAGAAAAACTTATATGTGACCTGCCAGTCAACCAAAAATTTTTCAGGAGCCCAATTAGAATCCCATGGTTTATGGTATCAACTGCTGCAGACAGGTCCACAGGGATTAAGGACCTTATTAAGAAAGGATTGCAAATTCTACTTTTGAGCAGAATTTGAAATCCTTTCCCTCACAGGGCAAAGCCGCCAAGCATGCTGTCTGCGTCCTCCCACTGAGATCACGCTGAAATTGCGGCAAGATCGCAATTTCAGAGTGATCGTAGAAATTCTGGAAGCCTCCTGCTGGCGCAGCCTGGCTGCGACAGCAGGATGCCCGCCGCCATCTTTTTGATCAGAGTGACTGTGTGTGACGTCATGCAGACGCCCTGATAAAGCTGCCAGCACGACCCCCGATTGCGCCGACATGTCCCCGTTCCCCTGCTGCCACCCCCGCATTGCTCCGTCTTGGAAAAGGAGTGAATGGGATGTACTCTGATACCTAATCCTGCAGAACTGTGGACAGTGATGCACTCAGATAAGTAAGTTATTTCATTGTGTAGCCATTAAGTCTAAGTGCTTGTTTAAGGCAGATGGCCACTCTACCTACTCTGAGGTTTAGTGGATGGCGGAGTTATTTGTTGGCGCTGCAGCTTCCAAGATACAGTAGGTTCTGCATTATCATCTAGCCAAGTCTCTGTAATACAGCCTAGATCTGAAGGTTTAACAAGGTCAGCAATTGCAGTAATGTTGGGGGTCATTCCGAGTTGTTCGCTTGCTAGCAGATTTTAGCAGCATTGCACACGCTAGGCCGCCACCCTCTGGGAGTGTATCTTAGCATAGCAGAATTGCGAATGAAAGATTAGCAGAATTGCAAATAGAAAATTCTTAGCAGTTTCTGAGTAGCTCGAGACTTACTCCTACATTGCGATCAGATCAGCCCGTTTCGTTCCTGGTTTGACGTCACAAACACGCCCTGCGTTCGGCCAGCCACTGCCCCGTTTCTCCAGACACTCCCGCGTTTTATCCTGGCACGCCTGCGTTTTTCCGCACACTCCCAGAAAACGGTCAGTTTCCGCCCAGAAACACCCACTTCCTGTCAATCACACTCCGATCACATCAACGATGAAAATTCTTCGTATGGACGTGAGTAAATCTACTAAGTTTTGTGCTAAAATACTTAGCGCATGCGCACTGCGTACCATGCGCATGCGCATTTTTGCATTAATCGCTCCGTTGCGAAAATCGGCAACGAGCGAACAACTCTGAATGACCCCCGTTGTTTCTTATAAATTTATCATACTATAGAACATATCTGATTGGGCATACCAGGGGGCCTGTAGTTTTCTTTATGTTCAGTGCAGGGGCTCTGTGGATGGCAGTCACAAAGTGAGAATTTACAGTTCTGTTCTTCCAAGCACATTTCTATTTGTTTCCTACATGAAACTGGGGGCGATCAAGAGGGCTAGGGACATAGATGGTTACCTGGGAGAAGAGGGTTTTGGCCAGCTCACTTCCCAAGACTGCCCCCAATGGGTTGGGTTTTTATTTTTGTTTTTAAATGTTACAGGATTAAAGAATGGAAACTTGTGAATGTTTAATAGGAACTACAGCACATGGTGGGCAGAGTGAAAGAATGACACTCGAGGTGAACGACTACAGTGGGTCATCAAATGGGCTGCATTTGATGATATGAGGAAAACAGATTTTATACGAAGAACAAAAAATATATAAGAGTAGGCAAAAATCAGATAAATTATGCAAAAATCAGACAAGTTGCCACATACTAAATAATAAAAGGCCAACGCTGCTCCTCACCTCTATTGGGTGGGATTCAAGTGTTTTGAGCTCCGGTGTCTACTAGATGGTGAGCAATTCAAGTGTTGCTCTGTCCGGGTGTACACAGTCGCTGACATTATTGTCATGTTGTGCCTTCATTTTGATAGACTGGGAGCTATTCAAATATAATTATGATTTTGTTATATATTGTATTGTGAGTTTAACTTTGAAAAAACAGGATTTTAATACCTACCGGTAAATCCTTTTTTCCTAGTCCGTAGAGGATGCTGGGGTCCACTTATTGACCATGAGGTATAGACGGTTCCGCAGGAGCCATGGGCACTCTCAAGACTTTTCAATGGGTGTGAACTGGCTCCTCCCTCTATACCCCTCCTCCAGACCTCAGTTATAGGAACTGTGCCCAGGGAGACGGACATTTCGAGGAAAGGATTTACTTTAATACTAGTGGTGAGATATATACCAGCTCACACCTCAACCATGCCGCACACATGGCCATCAACATAACACACGCCAACAGGCATGAACCAATTGCAGCAACAAGCTGAAAGTAACATAACACAACTTGTGTATACCTAAACTGCAGGTAAAGTATGCACTGGGACGGGCGCCCAGCATCCTCTACGGACTAGGAGAAAAGGATTTACCGGTAGGTATTAAAATCCTGTTTTCTCATACGTCCTAGAGGATGCTGGGGTCCACTTATTGACCATGGGGTTTATACCAAAGCTCCAGTACGAGCGGGAGAGTGCGGATTACCCTGCAGCACTGATTGACCGAACTTGAGGTCTTCATCTGCCAAGGTATCAAACTTATAGAATTTTGCAAACGTGTTTGACCCCGACCAAGTAGCTGCTCGGCAAAGCTGTAATGCAGAGACCCCCCGGGCAGCCGCCCAGGATGAGCCCACCTTCCTAGTGGAATGGGCCTTCACCGACTTCGGCAACGGCAATCCAGCCGTAGAATGAGCTTGCTGAATCGTATCTCTGATCCAACGCGCAATAGTCTGCTTGGAAGCAGGACACCCAATCTTGTTGGGAGCATACAAGACAAACAAAGACTCTGTTCTCCGAATTCGAGCTGTTCTAGCGACATAAATTTTCAAAGCTCTAACCACATCTAGAGAGTTTGACTCAGTGAACGTGTCAGTAACCACTGGCACCACAATAGTTTGGTTTATGTGGAAAGAAGAAACCAGCTTAGGAAGAAAATGTTGGCAAGTTCGCAACTCTGCCCTATCTTCATGGAAGATCAGGTAAGGGCTCTTGTGAGACAAGGCCCCCAATTCCGACACCCGTCATGCGGATGCCAATGCCAAAAGCATCACCACTTTCCAAGTGAGAAACTCCAGCTCTATCTCTTGTAGAGGCTCAAACAAATCCTTTTGAAGGAACTGCAACACCACATTAAGGTCCCATGGTGCCACCGGAGGCACAAATGGAGGCTGGATGTGCAGAACGCCTTTCACGAAGGTCTGAACCTCTGGAAGAGAGGCCAATTGTTTTTGGAAGAACACTGACAAGGCCGAAATCTGGACCTTGATTGACCCCAATCTGAGGCCCGCCTCCATACCAGCCTGCAGAAAATGGAGAAAACGTCCCAAGTGAAACTCTTCTGTAGGAGTCTTCTTGGATTCACACCAAGACACATATTTTCTCCATATACAGTGGTAATGTTTTGACGTTACTCCTTTCCTGGCCTGAATAAATGTGGGAATTACTTCTTTCGGAATACCTTTACGACCTAGGATCCGGCGCTCAACAGCCATACCGTCAAACGTAAATGCGGTAAGTCCTGATATACGCACGGCCCCTGCTGCAGCAGGTCCTCGCGAAGAGGAAGAGGCCGAGGATCTTCTATGAGCAACTCCTGAAGATTTGGGTACCAAGCCCTCCTTGGCCAGACTGGGTCAATGAAGATTGCTCGAACCCTTGTTCTTCTTATGATCCTGAGAACTTTTGGGATCAGTGGAAGTGGAGGGAAGACATACACTGACCGGAATACCCACTGGGTTACTAGCACATCCACCGCTATTGCTTGAGGGTCTCTCGACCTGGAACAATATTTCTGAAGCTTCTTGTTGAGACGAGATGCCATCATGTCTACTTGAGGAACTCCCCAAAGACTTGTCACCTCCGCGAAGACGTCTTGGTGGAGGCCCCACTCTCCTGGATGGAGATCGTGTCTGCTGAGGAAGTCTGCATCCCAGTTGTCCACTCCCGGAATGAAAATTGCTGACAGAGCTTTTGCATGCCTTTCTGCCCAGGAGGATCTTCGTCACCTCTGCCATTGCTGCTCTGCTTTTCGTTCCGCCCTGCCTGTTTATGTACGCGACTGCTGTTACATTGTCCGACTGGATCTGCATGGGATGATCCTGAAGAAGATGTACCGCTTGTCGAAGGCCGTTGTAAATGGCTCTCAATTCCAGCACGTTTATGTGAAGGCAGGCTTCCTGACTTGACCATTTTCCTTGGAAGCTTTCCCCCTGAGTGACAGCGCCCCAGCCTTGGAGACTCGCTTCCGTGATTACCAGGACCCAGTCCTGAATCTGCGTCCCTCTAGTAGGTGCAGACTGTGTAGCCACCACAGGAGTGAAATCCTGACTTTTGACGACAGGACAATTTTTCGGTGCATGTGAAGGTGGGATCCCGACCACTTGTCCAACAGGTCCCACTGGAATACTCTGGCATGGAACCTGCCAAACTGTATGGCCTCGTAGGCCGCTCCATCTTCCCCAACAACTGAATGCACTGATGGATCGACACACTGGATGGTTTCAATAACTGTTTTACCATTTTCTGGATTTCCAGAGCCTTTTTCACTGGAAGAAACACTATCTGAACTTCCGTGTCCAGAATCATCCCGAGAAAAGACAATCTTGTTGTCGGTTCCAATTGTGACTTTGGATAATTTATGATCCAACCGTGTTGACAGAGAGAGCGCGATGTTTTTTTTAACAACTGCTCCATGGATCTCGCCTTTATCAGGAGATCATCCAGATAAGGAATTATATTGACTCCCTTTTGACGAAAGAGGACCATCATCTCCGCCATCACCTTGGTGAATACCCTCGGCGCCGTGGAGAGACCGAAAGGTAACGTCTGAAACTGGTAATGGCAATCCTGAACCGCAAATCTCAGATAAGCTTGGTGAGGAGGATAAATGGGAACATGTAGGCAAGCATCCTTGATGTTTACCGAAACCATGTAATCCCCCTCCTCCAGACTGGAAATCACTGCCCTCAGTGATTCCATCTTGAACTTGAACCGTTTCAAGTAGAGATTCAAACTTTTTAGGTTCAGGATCGGTCTGACCGAGCTGTCCGGCTTCGGAACTACAAAGAGGCTTGAATAAAATATCTCCCCTTGTTGCGGCAAAGGTACCAGGACTACGACCTGATCCTGACATCATTTTTGGATTACCGCAGTTACTGCTTCTCTTTTTGGAGAGAAACTGGCAAGGTTGATTTGAAAAATCGGCATGGGGGAACGTCTTGAAATTCCAGCTTGTATCCCTGGAATACTATTTGCAATACCCAGGGATCCAGGCCAGACAGAACCAACCTTGGATGAACAGTTTTAGATGTGCCCCCACCCGAGCGGCTTCCGGCAAGGGAGTTCCAGCGTCATGCTGAAGATTTGGCAGAAGTAGGGGTAGACTTCTGCTCCTGGGAACCTGGAGCCGCTGCAAAGAAGGGGGAACCTCTCGCTCTTTTGTATTTATTGGGCTGAAAGGACTGCATGTGTGTGTGATAGGTCTTTTTTGCCGGTGCAGGTGCAGAGGGCAAAAACGTTGACTTACCTACCTGGAAGCCGCCAAGACTAACGCATCCAGACCATCGCCAAATAAGGTCTCACCTTTATATGGGAGAGCCTCCATGTTTCTTTTGGAATCCGCATCCGCGTTCCACTGGCGAATCCACAATGCCCGCCTAGCTGATACCGCCATGGTAGCGGTTTGTGAACTCAAGAGTCCAATTTCTTTCATCGCTTCTAGCTTGTAGGCGGCAGCGTCTTTGATATATCCTAACTTAAGGAGTATCTCATCTTTATCAACCGTGTCAATTTCTGATGACACGCTGTCTGACCATTTTTCAATAGCGCGACTGACCCACACGCAGGCAATAGTGGGTCTGAGCAGTGTACCATTAGCAACATAAATGGTTTTCAATGTAGTTTCCATCTTACGGTCTGCCGGCTCTTTTAGTGAAGCCGTGCCAGGTGCAGGGAGAATAACCTTCTTTGTCAACATGGATAGTGCACTGTCTAACACAGGGGGCAATTCCCATTTTTTCCTGTCCTCTGCTGGGAAAGGGTAAGCTACCTGAATCCGCTTAGGAATGTGAAATTTTTTCTCAGAATTCACCCACATCCCTGCAAAGAGAGCATTTAGCTCGTGGGAAGGAGGGAACGTGACTTTGGATTTCTTTTCCTTACATAAATAAGCCTTCTCCTGAGGTACAGGCGAGGCTTCTGTAACTTCCAACACATCCCTTATAGCCACAATCATATATTGTATATTTTTTGCCAATTATGATCTATTTCTGTAGAGTCACTATCGTTGACACAAGAATCAGAGTCTGTGTCGGTATCAGTATTCACAAATGGTCTCTTATGTGACCCAGAGGGGCCGCCTGCAGAAGGAAGAACTGAGTCCTGAAAAATCACATCTTCCACAGATTTTCTCCAGCATTCAGCCTGAGATTCAGACTTATCTAACCTCCTGTTAATAAGATGCATACTGTCACGTATTTCTTTCACCCATGCAGGCTCTTGGTGTGCCAGCAGTGCCACCACATTACAACTCTGTGTCCCTAAAATGCCTTCCTCCGGGGAGGAACTCCCTGCCTCAGACATGCCTTACACGTGTACAGCACACACTCACAGACACACTGGGACTTATAAGGGGACAGACCCACAGCAAAATCTGTCAGAGGGACACAGTATAGGAGCAGCCAGTTCACAACCCCAGCGCCAGTATGTAATGTCTGTGAACACAGAATGCCCACAGACAACAGCGCTTTTACACAGTAATTCACACTTGTAATGCACCACAAAACGTTTTGTGCCCCCCATATTTGCACCCATAACTTGTTTCAGAAGTGGAGGAAAGGACCAGCGTTGTCTCTGCAGCCTGAGGAGAGAGAGGAAATGGCGCTGAGCAGTGTGCGCGTTTTTCACTCTGTGCCAGCGGCATCTTATGCCCCCATTTGCACCAGTTTTTAGGTATTATTTGCTGCCCAGGGCGCCCCCTCCTCGCGTCTGCACCCTGCAGTGCTCTGTGTGTGTGGGCAGCAATGGCGCACTGCGCTCCCGCCAGCCGCGCCGTACCTCAGCCGTCACTTTACTTGCTAGAAGATCTTCTTCTCATACTCACCTGTCTTCAGACTTCTGGCTCTGTGAGGGGGGTGACGGTGTGCTGTGGGAGTGAGCATCTAGGCACGGCTAGCGTTCAGTTCCCTTCAGGAGCTAATGGTGTCCTGTCAGCCAGAAGCAGAACCATGAAACTCTTCAGGAAGTTGGTTCCTACTTCTGCTCCCTCAGTCCCACGAAGCAGGGAGTCTGTTGCCAGCAGTTCTCCCTGAAAATAAAAAACCTAACATAAGTCTTTTCAGAGAAACTCAGTAGAGCTCCTCAGAGTGCATCCAGTCTGCCTGGGCACATTTCTAAAACTGAAGTCTGGAGGAGGGGCATAGAGGGAGGAGCCAGTTCACACCCATTGAAAAATCTTGAGTGCCCATGGCTCCTGCGGAACCGTCTATACCCCATGGTCAATAAGTGGACCCCCTGCATCCTCTAGGATGTATGAGAAAATGGATTGTTCCTGCACTTAGAAGTGCTGATGGAAGCACTTGCTAGAAACATTTGTGGCACATAATCATAAACTTTGAATGCCAAAAAGAGCCATAAGGGTTTCTAAACAACATATTTTGTAGTGATGAGCGGATTCGGTTTTACTCGGTTCTCAAAACCGAATCTTATTGGCTCACTGATGTCACGTGTTTTGGAAAGCCAATAAGATTCGGTTTTGAGAACCGAGTAAAACCGAGTAAAACCGAATCCGCTCATCACTAATATTTTGGTTTGTCTATTTGGAGTGAGATTGTTTAAATTGTTAAGGCACTGATAGCCTTAAAACCTGTACTGTTAGGTGGCTTTGGGGACGGAATAGGTAAATGTATTGTTGACATACAGACTGTTGACACTTGTTAGTGTTGAGATTTAACTTGCTGTCCACATCGGCATTCTGGTGTCGGCACGCTGAATGTTGACTCTTACCACGTTCCTATATGTGTGCTAAAAAGTGACACCCATTCACAGAAGTACTTTACTTTCTTAGCAAACATTAAAAATGCGGAGGGCAAAAATGGAGAGCTGCGGGGGTGAGAACATAAGGGACCACAAGGAATGCCAGCAAAATTCACAATGTATTTATTCAAAGATACAGTAAAACACACAAAGTCATTCCATCTTTACACTAGAGATGAGCGGGTTCGGTTCCTCGGAATCCGAACCCGCCCGAACTTCAGCTTTTTTTACACGGATCCGAGCGACTCTGATCTTCCCGCCTTGCTCGGTTAACCCGAGCGCGCCCGAACGTCATCATGACGCTGTCGGATCCTCGCGAGACTCGGATTCTATATAAGGAGCCGCGCGTCGCCGCCATTTTCACACGTGCATTGAGATTGATAGGGAGAGGACGTGGCTGGCGTCCTCTCCATTTAGATTAGAAGAGAGAGAGAGTGAGATTGAGACAGAGACACTTGATTTACTGGAGCTTAGGAGTACTAGAGAGTGCAGAGTTTACTAGTGACTGACCACTGACCAGTGACCACCAGTGCAGTTTTATTTAATATAATCCGTTCTCTGCCTGAAAAAAACGATACACAGTGACTCAGTCACATACCATATCTGTGCTCAGCCCAGTGTGCTGCATCATCTATGTATAATATCTGACTGTGCGCACACAGCTTAATTGTGGGGGAGACTGGGGAGCAGTTATAGGTTATAGCAGGAGCCAGGAGTACATACATATTATTAAAATTAAACAGTGCACACTTTTGCTGCAGGAGTGCCACTGCCAGTGTGACTGACCAGTGACCTGACCACACTGACCACCAGTATAGTATACTATATTGTGATTGCCTGAAAAAGTTAAACACTCGTCGTGTGACTTGTGTGGTGTTTTTTTATTCTATAAAAAACTCATTCTGCTGACAGACAGTGTCCAGCAGGTCCGTCATTATATAATATATACCTGTCCGGCTGCAGTAGTGATATATATATATTTTTTATATCATTATTTATCATCCAGTCGCAGCAGACACAGTACGGTAGTTCACGGCTGTAGCTACCTCTGTGTCGGCACTCGGCAGTCCATCCATAATTGTATACCACCTACCCGTGGTTTTTCTTTTCTTTCTTCTTTATACATACTACATCTCATTATCATCCAGTCTATATTAGCAGCAGACACAGTACAGTACGGTAGTCCACGGCTGTAGCTACCTCTGTGTCGGCACTCGGCAGTCCATCCATAATTGTATACCACCTACCCGTGGGTTTTTTTTCTTTCTTCTTTATACATACTACATCTCATTATCAACCAGTCTATATTAGCAGCAGACACAGTACAGTACGGTAGTCCACGGCTGTAGCTACCTCTGTGTCGGCACTCGGCAGTCCGTCCATAATTGTATACCACCTACCCGTGGTTTTTTTTCTTTCTTCTTTATACATACTACATCTCATTATCAACCAGTCTATATTAGCAGCAGACACAGTACAGTACGGTAGTCCACGGCTGTAGCTACCTCTGTGTCGGCACTCGGCAGTCCGTCCATAATTGTATACCACCTACCCGTGGTTTTTTTTTCTTTCTTCTTTATACATACTACATCTCATTATCATCCAGTCTATATTAGCAGCAGACACAGTACAGTACGGTAGTCCACGGCTGTAGCTACCTCTGTGTCGGCACTCGGCAGTCCGTCCATAATTGTATACCACCTACCCGTGGTTTTTTTTTCTTTCTTCTTTATACATACTACATCTCATTATCAACCAGTCTATATTAGCAGCAGACACAGTACAGTACGGTAGTCCACGGCTGTAGCTACCTCTGTGTCGGCACTCGGCAGTCCGTCTATAATTGTATACCACCTACCCGTGGTTTTTTTTTTTTCTTCTTTATACATACTACATCTCATTATCATCCAGTCTATATTAGCAGCAGACACAGTACAGTACGGTAGTCCACGGCTGTAGCTACCTCTGTGTCGGCACTCGGCAGTCCATCCATAATTGTATACCACCTACCCGTGGTTTTTTTTTCTTTCTTCTTTATACATACTACATCTCATTATCAACCAGTCTATATTAGCAGCAGACACAGTACAGTACGGTAGTCCACGGCTGTAGCTACCTCTGTGTCGGCACTCGGCAGTCCATCCATAATTGTATACCACCTACCCGTGGTTTTTTTTTCTTTCTTCTTTATACATACTACATCTCATTATCAACCAGTCTATATTAGCAGCAGACACAGTACAGTACGGTAGTCCACAGCTGTAGCTACCTCTGTGTCGGCACTCGGCAGTCCGTCCATAATTGTATACCACCTACCCGTGGTTTTTTTTTCTTTCTTCTTTATACATACTACATCTCATTATCAACCAGTCTATATTAGCAGCAGACACAGTACAGTACGGTAGTCCACGGCTGTAGCTACCTCTGTGTCGGCACTCGGCAGTCCATCCATAATTGTATACCACCTACCCGTGGTTTTTTTTTCTTTCTTCTTTATACATACTACATCTCATTATCAACCAGTCTATATTAGCAGCAGACACAGTACAGTACGGTAGTCCACGGCTGTAGCTACCTCTGTGTCGGCACTCGGCAGTCCATCCATAATTGTATACTAGTATCCATCCATCTCCATTGTTTACCTGAGGTGCCTTTTAGTTGTGCCTATTAAAATATGGAGAACAAAAATGTTGAGGTTCCAAAATTAGGGAAAGATCAAGATCCACTTCCACCTCGTGCTGAAGCTGCTGCCACTAGTCATGGCCGAGACGATGAAATGCCAGCAACGTCGTCTGCCAAGGCCGATGCCCAATGTCATAGTACAGAGCATGTCAAATCCAAAACACCAAATATCAGTAAAAAAAGGACTCCAAAACCTAAAATAAAATTGTCGGAGGAGAAGCGTAAACTTGCCAATATGCCATTTACCACACGGAGTGGCAAGGAACGGCTGAGGCCCTGGCCTATGTTCATGGCTAGTGGTTCAGCTTCACATGAGGATGGAAGCACTCAGCCTCTCGCTAGAAAACTGAAAAGACTCAAGCTGGCAAAAGCACCGCAAAGAACTGTGCGTTCTTCGAAATCCCAAATCCACAAGGAGAGTCCAATTGTGTCGGTTGCGATGCCTGACCTTCCCAACACTGGACGTGAAGAGCATGCGCCTTCCACCATTTGCACGCCCCCTGCAAGTGCTGGAAGGAGCACCCGCAGTCCAGTTCCTGATAGTCAGATTGAAGATGTCAGTGTTGAAGTACACCAGGATGAGGAGGATATGGGTGTTGCTGGCGCTGGGGAGGAAATTGACAAGGAGGATTCTGATGGTGAGGTGGTTTGTTTAAGTCGGGCACCCGGGGAGACACCTGTTGTCCGTGGGAGGAATATGGCCGTTGACATGCCTGGTGAAAATACCAAAAAAATCAGCTCTTCGGTGTGGAAGTATTTCACCAGAAATGCGGACAACATTTGTCAAGCCGTGTGTTCCCTTTGTCAAGCTGTAATAAGTAGGGGTAAGGACGTTAACCACCTCGGAACATCCTCCCTTATACGTCACCTGCAGCGCATTCATAATAAGTCAGTGACAAGTTCAAAAACTTTGGCCGACAGCGGAAGCAGTCCACTGACCAGTAAATCCCTTCCTCTTGTAACCAAGCTCACGCAAACCACCCCACCAACTCCCTCAGTGTCAATTTCCTCCTTCCCCAGGAATGCCAATAGTCCTGCAGGCCATGTCACTGGCAATTCTGACGAGTCCTCTCCTGCCTGGGATTCCTCCGATGCATCCTTGCGTGTAACGCCTACTGCTGCTGGCGCTGCTGTTGTTGCTGCTGGGAGTCGATGGTCATCCCAGAGGGGAAGTCGTAAGCCCACTTGTACTACTTCCAGTAAGCAATTGACTGTCCAACAGTCCTTTGCGAGGAAGATGAAATATCACAGCAGTCATCCTGCTGCAAAGCGGATAACTGAGGCCTTGACAACTATGTTGGTGTTAGACGTGCGTCCGGTATCCGCCGTTAGTTCACAGGGAACTAGACAATTTATTGAGGCAGTGTGCCCCCGTTACCAAATACCATCTAGGTTCCACTTCTCTAGGCAGGCGATACCGAGAATGTACACGGACGTCAGAAAAAGACTCACCAGTGTCCTAAAAAATGCAGTTGTACCCAATGTCCACTTAACCACGGACATGTGGACAAGTGGAGCAGGGCAGGGTCAGGACTATATGACTGTGACAGCCCACTGGGTAGATGTATGGACTCCCGCCGCAAGAACAGCAGCGGCGGCACCAGTAGCAGCATCTCGCAAACGCCAACTCTTTCCTAGGCAGGCTACGCTTTGTATCACCGCTTTCCAGAATACGCACACAGCTGAAAACCTCTTACGGCAACTGAGGAAGATCATCGCGGAATGGCTTACCCCAATTGGACTCTCCTGTGGATTTGTGGCATCGGACAACGCCAGCAATATTGTGTGTGCATTAAATATGGGCAAATTCCAGCACGTCCCATGTTTTGCACATACCTTGAATTTGGTGGTGCAGAATTTTTTTAAAAACGACAGGGGCGTGCAAGAGATGCTGTCGGTGGCCAGAAGAATTGCGGGACACTTTCGGCGTACAGGCACCACGTACAGAAGACTGGAGCACCACCAAAAACTACTGAACCTGCCCTGCCATCATCTGAAGCAAGAAGTGGTAACGAGGTGGAATTCAACCCTCTATATGCTTCAGAGGTTGGAGGAGCAGCAAAAGGCCATTCAAGCCTATACAATTGAGCACGATATAGGAGGTGGAATGCACCTGTCTCAAGTGCAGTGGAGAATGATTTCAACGTTGTGCAAGGTTCTGATGCCCTTTGAACTTGCCACACGTGAAGTCAGTTCAGACACTGCCAGCCTGAGTCAGGTCATTCCCCTCATCAGGCTTTTGCAGAAGAAGCTGGAGACATTGAAGGAGGAGCTAACACGGAGCGATTCCGCTAGGCATGTGGGACTTGTGGATGGAGCCCTTAATTCGCTTAACAAGGATTCACGGGTGGTCAATCTGTTGAAATCAGAGCACTACATTTTGGCCACCGTGCTCGATCCTAGATTTAAAACCTACCTTGGATCTCTCTTTCCGGCAGACACAAGTCTGCTGGGGTTGAAAGACCTGCTGGTGAGAAAATTGTCAAGTCAAGCGGAACGCGACCTGTCAACATCTCCTCCTTCACATTCTCCCGCAACTGGGGGTGCGAGGAAAAGGCTCAGAATTCCGAGCCCACCCGCTGGCGGTGATGCAGGGCAGTCTGGAGCGACTGCTGATGCTGACATCTGGTCCGGACTGAAGGACCTGACAACGATTACGGACATGTAGTCTACTGTCACTGCATATGATTCTCTCAACATTGAAAGAATGGTGGAGGATTATATGAGTGACCGCATCCAAGTAGGCACGTCACACAGTCCGTACTTATACTGGCAGGAAAAAGAGGCAATTTGGAGGCCCTTGCACAAACTGGCTTTATTCTACCTAAGTTGCCCTCCCACAAGTGTGTACTCCGAAAGAGTGTTTAGTGCCGCCGCTCACCTTGTCAGCAATCGGCGTACGAGGTTACATCCAGAAAATGTGGAGAAGATGATGTTCATTAAAATGAATTATAATCAATTCCTCCGCGGAGACATTGACCAGCAGCAATTGCCTCCACAAAGTACACAGGGAGCTGAGATGGTGGATTCCAGTGGGGACGAATTGATAATCTGTGAGGAGGGGGATGTACACGGTGATATATCGGAGGATGATGATGAGGTGGACATCTTGCCTCTGTAGAGCCAGTTTGTGCAAGGAGAGATTAATTGCTTCTTTTTTGGGGGGGGTCCAAACCAACCCGTCATATCAGTCACAGTCGTGTGGCAGACCCTGTCACTGAAATGATGGGTTGGTTAAAGTGTGCATGTCCTGTTTTGTTTATACAACATAAGGGTGGGTGGGAGGGCCCAAGGGCAATTCCATCTTGCACCTCTTTTTTCTTTTATTTTTCTTTGCGTCATGTGCTGTTTGGGGAGGGTTTTTTGGAAGGGACATCCTGCGTGACACTGCAGTGCCACTCCTAGATGGGCCCGGTGTTTGTGTCGGCCACTAGGGTCGCTTATCTTACTCACACAGTCAGCTACCTCATTGCGCCTCTTTTTTTCTTTGCGTCATGTGCTGTTTGGGGAGGGTTTTTTGGAAGGGACATCCTGCGTGACACTGCAGTGCCACTCCTAGATGGGCCCGGTGTTTGTGTCGGCCACTAGGGTCGCTTATCTTACGCACACAGTCAGCTACCTCATTGCGCCTCTTTTTTTCTTTGCGTCATGTGCTGTTTGGGGAGGGTTTTTTGGAAGGGACATCCTGCGTGACACTGCAGTGCCACTCCTAGATGGGCCCGGTGTTTGTGTCGGCCACTAGGGTCGCTTATCTTACTCACACAGCGACCTCGGTGCAAATTTTAGGACTAAAAATAATATTGTGAGGTGTGAGGTATTCAGAATAGACTGAAAATGAGTGGAAATTATGGTTTTTGAGGTTAATAATACTTTGGGATCAAAATGACCCCCAAATTCTATGATTTAAGCTGTTTTTTAGGGTTTTTTTTAAAAAACACCCGAATCCAAAACACACCCGAATCCGACAAAAAAAATTCGGTGAGGTTTTGCCAAAACGCGGTCGAACCCAAAACACGGCCGCGGAACCGAACCCAAAACCAAAACACAAAACCCGAAAAATTTCCGGCGCTCATCTCTACTTTACACATCACAATTAAAGAACATTTAGACTTTATCCTAACTTCTAGTCATAGCCCTAACATTGGTTTAGACATCTTATAATGTCATGTTTTAAGAGGTTTAAACATAGATATGGAGATAATCCCCTTTTTGAAATGAAAACGAAGTGGTAAAAATAATGAATAAAAACTAAGAAAAGAAGAACGAAACCCCATATAAGATGATAAGAGTGAGGATATAGGAATGTTATGATTAGAAATGTAAGTTTAGGAAAAGACTAAAGAAAACAAGTACTACAGATGAATAAAAATAATTAAAAGCATCTCAAATAAACAGGGTTAAACTAATGAGTATATTATCTTATTACAATGTTATGGTCTTAATAAACTAATTGAATACTTTGTATGTTTTATTTATATGATTTAAGATAAACTTTTTAAATAATCCTTCAGGTCTGCACATACGTGTATATATATTTTAATATTTTTAGTATATGTATAGTGTTCCCATAGAGTGTATATATATGAAATAACGGTATAACATAGAACTCATATATATATGCATAATTTTTATAAACCACATAAATATAAGGATTAGAGTCTATCCATGTTTGTTTTATGTTGTCCAGTGTGATATGTGTACTATATTGAGAATGTTAAGCATAATCTAGAAATGAATACAAGTATGTAAGGGCAAAGATGCAAGCTGAACCATCTTATGTAAGGGCGGAAGCTACAGAGCGTGGCAGCAGTGAATAAATACAGTGGACGACTGTAGATCGATTACGCAGCCATCCTGAGGAAGCCTTTGACAGGCGAAACGCGTTGATTGCGGAGAAATCGATCTGGCTCCAGGGACTGCACAGACGAGAACACGAGGCTACGGAAGTCTGCCGGCAGACTACAAATTGATCCACCACACCACCAACGAGGACCCCCACGCAGTGGTAACTACATTGAGGTAGGCAAAGGGCTAATCCCCAACCAATTGCCTTTTGTTGTCAGCGGAAACACGGGGACAGTAATTACAGGACTCCAGCACCAGCATTGCTTTGCACACAGGGACATTTGTTTGCAGTGACGGGATGAGTCACAAAACTACAGAGACTGCATTTCCAGTGTAAATTACCAGATGCAGAGCCCATTACAATAAGGAACAATATAAAACCCAAAAAACTTTTCCTTTGACCAAAGACTGTTGATGCAATAGGTCATTTAACATCAGCCATTACTAGTGGGGTAAAACGCTGTTGAAGTGTACCCACAGGCATTGTATATGTATATGTTTGTCTATGTGTTTTGTGTACCGGTACTAGGGAGTAAGCCTAGAAGTATCATACACCCATAAAATTACACTCATTATTAAATTTGATTTTTATTCATTTATACAAATAAATCGGTAATTTTATTCACATTTTCTGTCTCATTGTGGACATTCTTTATAGGTATAGAACCTAATATTTATATGCTCAAGCTAGGGATGCGCTAAACACCATATCCACGATGTTTTAATGTTAGTATTCACTATAGTTTTATTACACAAATTCTACAGTATATATAAATTTAGTCAAAACTACCTGCCCTTAAGGGTGTTAGCAGTAGCGGATCTTGCCACGGGCAAGCAGGACTTTTGCCCGGGGCGCCGCCTTCCGGAGGGCGCCGCACCAGGGCAAGATCCGCTGCTGCTGTGTGCCCCCCGCTGCCCGCTGTCCCCCTGCTGCCGCTGGCCGCTGCCGCTGGGAAGGGAAACTAGACGCGTACGCGTCTAGTTTCCCTTCGTGGAGAGGTCCTTTACTGTGCGGTGCGCGATGACGTCATCACGCACCGCACATCATTTCAGTCTGTACAGGGGGCGTAAATGACCACGCCCCCTGTACGAAGCCACGCACCCTACTGCCGCCCGGGGCGCCAGAAGCCCCGGAACCGGCCCTGGGTGTTAGGAAAGGGGCATACTGCATTTAGCCCAGCTAAGCTGCATGTCTGAGTTTTGCTAGAAGAGAGAATATAAAGATAATGGTATGGAATCATATTTTAAATTATTTGGCGTCACTGAACCCGATGAGAAGAACTGTACTCAAGTATGGGCAAATACAGTGCAACATACTGTAGCTAATTAACAATAACATTATAACTAAGTAACGCCCCTTTCAGACCGCCAGCTATGAACACGGGTTATTGGCACATGAGTGTTCATGTGTGGTCTGAAAAGTGGCAGGGTAAAAATACCGGGTCGAGCTAACCAGTATTTCAACCCTGGTAGAGAGCAGGGTTGAACTTGTGTTCAACTCGGCTTGCTGTGCGGTGGGAACAGGAGCCGGTTTGATGTGACCTGTTTCCCATTTACTGTCTGTGTACAGGCGGTGCTTGGAGATCATGTAATCTCCAAGCACCGCCCCTGTCACGTCGCCGCTATGTGCAACCCGGTATTTTGCTGGGTTGGTGACATCAGCGCTGACGCGGCGGGGCGCCTGAGGTATGTCGCAAACTGGGAGCTCCCGTGTCAGGTTCCCGATTGCGACCCGCCTCAGGAGGTGTGATAGAGGTATTATATGCTGTGTGCCGCACTGTCAATCTATACATGAAAAACAGAAACATCTCACAAGGATTAAATATCATTAAAAAAAAATACTGTCATTTGTTTTTCTTCCACACCAACTGACTTAAAAAAAAATTTCTGGCATGAATGGAATCTACTGCAAATTACAGCTATGCTATAAAATGGTGAAAATGCCACTAATGCGTCCTTTGCCCAGCTCCAATACTGCATTAGTACAGCACTGGCCACCAATCAAAAACAAGGACATCTCATTACATTTAGGGATTCAAATCATGAGAATGTTTTGTTATTTTTCAGGCTGTTGAGAATATACATTACTAGTTACAATGAGGGGCACACAGAGCTGTTTCACTACCAAGAAACATAATGACAGTGAGATGTGACTGAGACAATGTCAGAGAGCCAGCCATGTGTGCAATAAAGAAAGGAGAGATTTGCTGCATGTCATTGTAAAATAGGAGAGAGCAACTGAGCGAGCTGTGATCAATAGAATGGCAGTGCAGCAATATGCCAGATAAATACCTGCTTGATAACATTGGAAATAGAAAGTCACTTGAGAATTCATTGCTTCATTCACTTTCTCCATTTGAGTTGGCCTAATGACGTGAGAATGGCTTACAAGGCGACAGTGTAGCACAGTTCAGCCTCTTTTACAGCTCACACATCGCATAAGATTGTGTACGTTTTGATGCATGAGGTAATTTTGTGTTTGCACTTTTTTTTTCTTCTTACATTACGCAAGATGTGTGCAGTAATGAATGAGCTGATCTGCCCAAATCACACTGGAAGGTGCAAAATGCATTGGAAATATAGGATGGGGCTCGATTTCCACCACCCACAAAAGAACAAGCATGCTAAGTCTATATATAAATGAAGTGCTGCTGGTATCCAGATAAGGACTTAGGGGTCTATTTACTAAGCCTTGGATGGAGATAAAGAGGTATATTCAATTGAAGTCGAAACTGCCGTCTTGTTGGAAAGACGACAGTTTTTGACTTTTTCAGGTCAGAAGGGGTTCCGACCTGTTCAGTCCCCGGCTTTTTTTTATCCGACAAGTCTGGGAATTTTTTGTCCCCGTTTCCGACCATCTCATCCGAGATGAAGGTGCTGACAGCAGTGGGCAGACGGGGGACAGCAGCGGCTACAGCAGCGTAGCCGGAGGATGGGGCACCACCACTGCTCACGGTAGCGTCCTCCCAGCTCCAGCAATCGAGGTCCCGCTTACTGGAGCCGGGGAGACACTGCCGTGAGCGGCGGTGGTGCAGCGAGGTCCCACTTGCTGGAGCCAGGAGGACGCTGCCGTGAGCAGCGGTGGTGCAGCGAGGTCCCGCTTGCTGGAGCCGAGGGGACGCTGTGGTGCAGCGAGATCCCACTTGCTGGATCCAGGAGGACGCTGCCATGAGCAGCGGTGGTGCAGCGAGGTCCCACTTGCTGGATCCAGGAGGACGCTGCCGTGAGCGGCGGTGGTGCCCCATCCTCCGGCTACGCTGCTGTAGCCACTGCTCTCCCCCTCTCAGCACCTTCATCTCAATCCGACTTTTTTTAAAGTCGGATTGATTTGGTCATTGAATAGTAGTAATAATAATAATAATAATAATAATAATAATAATAATAAAGTACCAGCCAATCAGCTCCTAATTATAATTTTTCAAACTCAGCCTGTTACATGGCAGTTAGGAGCTGATCGGCTGGGACTTTATCTCTGTCCACTTTAGTTGCATCCAAGGGGGTAACCTTATGCTGGTGTGCAATATTGGATCTCTACTGCCCAGTGCCTGTGAGTGACATTTCTGTTCTAAAAACGTCTCTCTCACTCAGATCTATGATGCCCCAGTCACAGTGGTAGCAGAGGAGTGATGCCGCAGATACAGAGGCCAGAGCACGCTTCATCACTTACAGCCGCTGCAGCAGTATACAGATGTGTCCAATTGCATCTAGCCTCCCTGCTCGTTAAACAGTCCTTCTAGTCACGCCATGCTGTGTCTTTATGTGTCTTTTTCCATTTAAATGTGTCTCAAAATGCATTGCTATGCAAATAGGACGCACAAGCAGCTAATGCTCATTAAAATGATATGCGCCATGCCTATATTCTATGTGCGACCTTGGCTGTATGTGTATACGTAATGCTACATTACACTGTTTTCCTGCACTACAATGTTTTCTTAGAAAACACTCAAGTAGCATTTTATATGCAGATACAGCATCAAACGCAGACAGAATATAGGCACGCCACATATCATTTCAATCAACAGGGTCTGCTTGTGCGTCCTATTGATGTGACCAAGATGCAAAAAAAAGACGCCAATTGCTAACGGAGTTGCACGGGCCCTGTCGGCTCACTCTCATGCCAGGCACCTCCCGCTACAGTATGTGGCATCTTGAGGCATGATGTATGAGGATACATCTGTACTTACCCAAATCTGGGCAGAGAGCGGACCATTGTGCTAATAGCAAATACAACATCTCCCTGGGCTGATGAACTACATACAGCCTGACTGCTGATTAGAATCATCCACAATGGATCCTATGTAAACTGCACTGAGCTCATGCAAGTATACACACTATTTCAACATTTGGATGAGTGTGCAGTGCTTACATATTATTATCTTACTGAACTTGAACTGGCACGTCATTCACATTCAGTATATATTCTATTATAGTTTAAGTAGAGGGCTGTTTTTATGTATGCAAACTGAAAGAGTTTTTACTGATTAGAAAAAGGAGATATTCTCATATATTCGTGGTTTAAATGTTACACATATATCATTTTATATTGTAGCTTGACTACTTAATTTTGCCATATTGGTGGGTATTTAAAATATACATTTATTTTATTAGTGCTGGTCCGCTCTTTGTTTTGCACTTTCAATTTCCGTTCCACCACCTCTAAGCTACAACAAAATGACAGGCCTTTTGTAGTGCGGAAATAACCATGTGGCCTTTCACACAGAAAAACATGCGCTCTTTAATAAGCACTTCACAAACTAAAATCTTTGGGGGTGAAGTATTATTGTGGCACGTAGCAAAGCGAAGCAAGAACACAAAGTCCAGTGTAGCGGGGGAGAGAAAGATCCCAATCCAGCGAAGTCTGTACAGTTCGAGGCACCGCATTATAAAAAAGATATCTTGGAACTTTAAAGGGTTCAGAGGTGAGCCACCAAACTTATCAAGGGGTTAGATGCACTGGATTATGAGGAAAGGCTTACTAGGTTAGATATGTTTACACTCAAAAAGAGGTGACTGAAGGGGACATTATTAATATCTATAAATATATAAAGGGACAATACAAGGATCTATCAGGGGATTTGTTTATTGAAAAACCTCTACACAGGACACGCGGACACCCTCTGAGGTTCGAGGAGAGAAAATTTCATACACAATGAAGGAAAGGGTTCTACACAGTAAGGGCAGTAAAAATTTGGAACTCTCAGCCAGAGAAGGTAGTAATGGTGGACTCAGTCAATGGGCCGGATTCAAATGATACCGCAACCGCTATCTCCCATCTAAAGTGATGGGAGATAGAGAGGCAATATTCATATGTGCCCCATTATCGCGCTGATCGCGCTCATTCCAGTCTGGTTTAGGAGCGTCAAGCGCCTAAACCAGACTAAAGTAATGGGCGCGATCGTGAAGAGACCTGTTTGGGCGCCCAAACGGGTCTCTTTACACACATTTCAGCTCACTACCTCCGGGGGTAGCGAGGTGAAATGAAGTTGTCGCGCCCGTCAGCAGTAACATTAGAAAACCGCCGGCGGGCGTGATAGGGTACGTGAGGGAGGCTTAAACATTTGAATCCACCCCAAAATGTTCAAATATGGATTAGATAAATTCCTAACTGAAAGAAATATTAAAGGCTATAGCATTTAAGGGAACAGCATTTTTAGAAAAAGCACAAATGATAGTAGTTATTAAGACTTAAAAACATAACTTTATTTGGGTCACCTATAGTTAAACTATAATTACATACAGATTAGTGTAAGAAATATAATACGGGTTGAACGATGGACATTTTGTCTTTTTTCAGCCTCATTAAGTAATTTTCTCTGTAGTAACTGCTTTAATACGTCTTGCTGATCAATATAAGTGTCAAACTGCTGTGATCTACGCATTTGACACTTATCTACTGATGATACATTCCCCCTTAGTAATGTTCTTAATCTGCCCAACTCCTCCAATCAGCCAATTAATACCCCTACAGACCACCAGCTATGAACACGGGTCGTTGGCACATGAGCGCATAACTCGTGTTCATGTGCAGTCTGAAAGGTGCCAGGGGAAAAATACCTGTTTGAGCGACCCAGTATTTCAACCCTGGTAGCGAGCGGGGGTGAACTCGTGTTCAACCCCGCTCGCTGTGCGGTGTGAATGGGAGCCGGGTCGATGCGACCTGTTTCCTGTTCACTGTGTGTGTATAGACGGCGCTTAGAGATCACATGGTCTCCAAGCGCCGTCCATACACACACAGTGAACAGGAAACAATGCCGGGTTGCACACAGCGGCGGCAGGACGCCTGAGGTGGGTCACACCCTGGGAGCTCCCGTGTCAGACTCCTGGGTGTGACCCCTCTCAGGTGGTGTGAAAGGGGTATTAACCTTCTACTGCCACCAACACTGCAATCACAATCCTGTGTGCTTTATTGGAAATCTAAGCGCACCTGTGCAAATATAGCCGCCATAATGATTTTGCACTGCACCTCTAAAACCCCTTTTCCACCTGAGGACCGAGTTCGATCCGGGATGTTTAACCCAGCTACAACCCATGTCGGCCCCGCCGTTTCCACTGCACTTCGACACGTGTTATTCCCGGGTCGGATCTGTTTCCACTTAAACCGGGTAAGCTCTGTAAAGCCTACTGATGTCACTCGCTACTCGGTTCTGAAA
Organism: Pseudophryne corroboree; assembly: GCF_028390025.1. NCBI lineage: Eukaryota > Metazoa > Chordata > Amphibia > Anura > Myobatrachidae > Pseudophryne > Pseudophryne corroboree. The sequence goes on along the minus strand of NC_086454.1, from coordinate 118,442,789 downwards.
CACAGGTAATGACCGTTTCCACTGCACAATACCCGGGTCATTAACGTGTTACCGTGTTCAACCCAGGTAGCTACCCGGGTAGGATTCCAGGGTCACTCAACCCGTGTTGTGCCGTTTCCACTTACTAAAAACCTGTGTTGATGCGTGCCCCCATGCAAAAACATGGGTAAATTTAGCTAGTGGAAAAGGGGTATAACACTTTAAACCTCTCAGTTATTCACATTAAGGTATAAGGTGTTAAAAAATAATCTAGCATTATGCAAACTGTCATTTTTAATTTTCAACATGCAATAAGAAACCAGCCATTAGGTTAAAAGAAAGTAAAATACTAAGCCTTGAAATAACCCGATTAAGACTGGTGAATGTCCATGGCTCTTGGAGTGGAAATTGTCAGATAATGCTCAGAACTTTCCATTAATAACACTGCTACATTATCCACTGCCTGGCTTCAGTTTAATGAATAAATAATCAGCTATTTTATTTATCTGAGTGCAGCAATAACCTCAGAACAATCCTACCTAACCTTTACACACACAGCAGAAATACATTTTCATAGGAATTTGCAGGAGGATGGGACACTTCTCAATCAATTATTCACCAAGTTGTTTAAAGATGGTTGTCAAAAGTAAACCACTGCTTCAGTTAACTCATTTGTTGCTATTTCAGAGCCCCCTAACCTAAAAGTCCCTCATTCTACAGCACATAGTAATACATAAAGCAATATAAAAACCAAACAGAAATGCTATAAAGGCTGTTGGTCAGGTGAGCAATGGGTATATAACATTCTGCTGCATGTGAGATCCTGCTTATTAGTCTGAGCTGACATTCTCGGGACTTTGCCAGGTTATGTCAGGAGCCTGCTGAGCCCTTGCTGTCCCTGACATATGGTGTGCTTGCCGGAGACAGGCCAGACTGCAAGGACATATTCAAACGGAATCGCATGACTTTGGCCAAGGTCACTGACTTCCTACACGCTACAGAAAATGACGCTATCCCAAGGCAATTTAGAAAACAAATTGTGGCGAAAATGAGATTGTGTGTGTATGTGTGTGTGTGTGTGTGTGTGTGGGAGGATGGGGGGGGGGGAAGGGGAGTCACCTCTTTGTTCAAATTTCTGATTCTTATGAAACAAGATTATTTCAAATTAAATTGCCCCATTTATATGGGCACTTTGCATATGGCACTCCCAGGTTGTTCTCATGTTATATTTAAGTGGAACTGCCCAAGTCATTATATTATTTTTCCCCATAATTTTATTATATGAAACATTTTTCTAGACATATCTTTCTAACACTCCTTCACACAATATTACATATTGTAAATGACTTTTTAACAAGCCCCTGACGTCAATCCATCCATGGCACAATCGCCTAGCTAAGGCAATGACTGAGGAGAAAATGTAATACCCACTCTTACAGGAATTTTGTTTTGTTAACATGATTCTTTAAAAGATGAAATTACTTTGGTGTAATGCTATTTATATGGCAGCCTTGAGGGTCATTTTCTTGCCCATAGAGCATGACGGAGACTTGTACGGTCTTAGAACATTCCTCAATATACAGCTCTTAAGGCAAACTGATAGTGCTGATCTATAGGATTGGACAATTTTCTAACTGGAAAAAGTATCCAGGGCTATAGTATTTAAGATACTGACATTAAATATCTGGGAGTGGTAAGAACCATCGATGTCAACTGATACTAAACCATTACTGTAGCAGGTGCATTATAATATGCTCAGTTTAACACAGAATACAGGATGAAACCGATGGGCATTTTGCCTCTTTTCAACCTCACTATGTAACTATGGCGTTCTACCGGTCCATGCTGTCACACCCCTGCCAAGCTGCATTTGCTGACGCTTACCACGGAGGAATGGCTAAAAAAAAAATGTCAGCACCAAGATCCCAAGTGTATTGATGTAGTCATCAGGTGAGGAGGCATAGTGGGTGATTCAGACCTGAACGCTGCTGTGCGTTTCCGCACAGCGGGCAATCAGGTCCTAACTGCGCATGCACCGCAATGCGTATGCGTATCGGACAACAACAACGGGCATTGCCGGTGGCAAGCAGCTGCGGATTCATTTAACAATAGCCCCTGTGGTTGAATAAGTTATTTCGAGAGAACTAATCTGTGTAATAGACTTGACCCAATTGCGTATAAAAGCTGAATTGCCATCGTACTATTTAGAGGTCATTGTCAATGCAGTCATGTTGTATGATATTACCAGACCCGTACAATAGACTTGATCTCAATACACATGAATTAATAAATCAGCGGCGTGCACACTAGGGTCATTTGTCAGCAGAGTTCTTTTGAGGTAAATGCTAATTGCTTGGCTATCTGTGCAAAATGAAGTTTGACAAGTTTCTCAATAATTTGGTTTGCAAAACATTTGAAATATCATTACTAGAATTATGAGCGGTCTCTATGATACTTAATATATGAGAGATGATGAATGTGTCCCAGTAGTATCAGGGCCACCTGCTCACCACTCACGGCTTGTGCTACATTATAGCTATTGGTCCTTACAATCAAATCCTATTTCTGCTACTTACCTGCTAAATATATGCTGTTCATTCTGAATATAACCATCATCAATAATATCAATAGGGCTAATTCCAGTGGTATTTAATGAATACAAATAAACTGAGCAAATAAGTGTTTGAGCACAGTGAATCAGTTTTTAATATTTTTCAGCACATAATTTATTCACTTACAGTGCACAATTTATTCAGATTTTTCACATATAAGTTTCTCATTGCAAGGCATTTTTATTGAATGGAAACAATAAAAGTTATATTTTAATAAATAACTAAACATGTTCTTCTAAGTGCGCCAACGAAGAGACAATCTTTCTCTGTCCAATGTTGTTCTACACTCTAGAGCAGGGCTGGCATGATGTGGTAAGCAGGGTAAACACTGCATGAGGGAACCGGGCTGGAGAGGTGCTGTCCCCTCCTGGAAAGGACCACAAGCCAATAGGCAGAAGAGGCTATTTGTCCGTGGTGACAGGCTGTACAGAAGCCAATCAGGAGGGCCTATGCAAACCAACTGAAGTGTCTTTCCACATGAAGTATCCTTCCACTAAAGTTTTGCGCCTGCGCAGAAGTGGGAGCAGGTGCTGTCTGTAGACTCTGGTCCCCAAACACACCTGAAGAGGAACGTGCATTCCTCTAATTTAGTGAACTGAAATTTTTGATGATTTTTAAATACAATTTTCATGAATCACTCAAAAATAAAAGCTCTTCTAGCAAGTGATCCCATCATGGTCACAAAATAAAACTTTGTTCATACTGTTGTTAATAAATCCCCAATTTTTTAGATTTTCTAATATTAATATTTATGGGAAAATACTGCTGTGTTATGTATCATATTAAAGCCCATAAAAATAGGTTTAAAATGAGATCATGCCGAACTCCCTAGCTCAATTAGGTGAGCTGCCAGTGCAATAAAAACAAATATTAATAGCAATTTTTTTGTGAGGCCCAGCGCTACCCGCTCAGCATAGGGATGCAGTGCAGGTAGGCGCCAGGCAGGAGAGGCGCTCTACCTGCTCTGCATCCCCGCTGCTGCGCCTGGGCCCCCTGCTGCGCTACTACTGGGGCATTACGTTAAGCTGTGCCACTACTGGGGCGTTACGTGTAAGCTGCACTACTACTGGGGCGTTACGTGTAAGCTGCACTACTACTGGTTAAAAATGGATAGATGGAGGAGGGATCAAAGGCGCTACTGTACTACTAACATATGATTATCAGAGAATAAAATGAGAATGTACATCACATGAATTCTTTGCAGTCCTTTGTCAATTTCTTTATGTCGTCCCAGTAACTTCCAGGTGTTGCATACATGCAAAAACAAAAAATAAACACAAAATGTGCGGTACTGTTTTTTATGATAAAATTTCTGTGAATTCTCCAGCGAAAAAGAACCCTGTGTTTTGTGAGTTTCTTGATAGTAGATAGAGATAATTCCTCACTACCACTTCACAGGGACAAATAAACGTACCAAGACTCACTTAGAGTTTTATATCACTATACATATAAAGGTATCTTTTATACTTCTGATCATCACACGTAAGAGATATTCCGTTCAATAGAACGTACCACACTCACTTTTCAGCAGGTGAAATTCTACATGTAGCGGTTTCTTTAAACAGACGGGAACACTCCTTTCTCCAACAGATGATATATTGTCGCATGAAACACAAAGAAAATAAACACAAAATGTGTAATACGGTTTTTTGTGTTAAGATGTTTGTGAATTCTCCAGTGAAAAAAAGAGCCCTGTGAGAGTTTCTTGATAGTAGATAGGAATAGTTCCTCACCACCACTTCACAGGGACAAATACACGTACCAAAACTCACTTGGAGTTTTTTATCACCATGCTTATAAAGCAGTGGCGTGCGGTGAGGTCAGTGGCTGGTGAGGCACTGCAGCCATAATGCCAACCGAGTCCTGCCGATGACCCCTACCACCGCAGAGACGATGCCTGCTACCGCCCCCAAGCCGATGCCTTCTACCACCAGCGCTAATGGCCACTGCCCACTCCAATGTCCTACAAAATCACCACCAGCAACCACCCTGGCCCCCCTGCCGCTAATTCGCATCTCAGTCCAATAACGCCACCGCCAATGCCCGCAGCCTGCCTGATCAAACTTGTGATGACCAGGTGGCTAATATATTGTAAATTTTTATAAAATAAAAAAATAATTAGGGAGAGGGTGACGCAAGGGATGATAACAGCAGTGGGTGACAGGGAGAAGGTGACACTGACAGCATTGGGTGATAGCAGTAGGTGACAGGGACAGGGTGATGACAGGAAGTGGGTGACATTGAGAGGGTGATGCCAGGGTGAGGGTGACAGCAGTGGGTGATTCCAGGGAGAGGGTGACAGGGAGAAGGAGACACTAGGGAAGGGGTGACAGGAAGAGGGTGACAGTATTGGGTGACAGTAGGCAGGGAGAAGGTGATACTAGGGAGAGCACATTACTTTCGGCAATATAAAATACAACATAAGCAGTACAGCCTGGGGTCTGCGGAACAGCATATGTGAGCTTAGACCATGTCACACTGAAGCGCTTGTCACTCTTCCCTGCCAATCCCGGCCAGCCCCTGCCTTTGCTGCAGCCGGTAACAGAGAGAGGAAACAGCAAACCTGCTCATCCTCCAGCACTTCCTAGCTCCACCTGTACAGGGTCACGCTGTCCGCGGAGTGCACTGCAGGCTGCTGGGTAGTAGGCCGCAGAGTTACTACTTTGTTATCCAGGGGCGGATCCAGATAAAAATGACAGGGGGGGGGGATATGGTCCCACATATCTGCTATAAATACATAATGTCCTCCAAAAGCTGTTATGCCAAATGTTATAGCACATGCACATCCCACTTATATTTGGGGCAAATCAGTTATTGATAGTAAATAGAAGTGCTGGTATGTAAATTTGAAGTAGAGAGGAGGAATAGCGGAAGACAGGAGAGCAGGAGAGAGGAGGAATAGTGGGAGATGGGAGAGGTAGAGAGGAGGAATAGTGGGAGAGGTAGAGAGGAGGAATAGTGGGAGATGGGAGAGGTAGAGAGGAAGAATAGTGGGAGATGGGAGAGGTAGAGAGGAGGAATAGTGGGAGAGGTAGAGAGGAGGAATAGTGGGAGATGGAAGAGGTAGAGAGGAAGAATAGTGGGAGACGGGAGAGGTAGAGAGGAGGAATAGTGGGAGACGGGAGATGTAGAGAGGAGGAATAGTGGGAGACGGGAGAGGTAGAGAGGAGGAATAGTGGGAGACGGGAGAGGGAGAGAGGAGGAATAGTGGAGATAGGAGAGAGGAGGAATAGTGGAAGAGGGAGAGAGGAGGAATAGTGGAAGATGGGAGAGGTAGAGAGGAGGAATAGTGGGAGACGGGAGAGGTAGAGAGGAGGAATAGTGGGAGACGGGAGAGGTAGAGAGGAGGAATAGTGGGAGACGGGAGAGGGAGAGAGGAGGAATAGTGGAGATAGGAGAGAGGAGGAATAGTGGAAGAGGGAGAGAGGAGGAATAGTGGAAGATGGGAGAGGTAGAGAGGAGGAATAGTGGTAGATGGGAGAGAGGAGGAATAGTGGTAGATGGGAGAGGTAGAGAGGAGGAATAGTGGAAGATGGGAGAGGTAGAGAGGAGGAATAGTGGTAGATGTGAGAGGTAGAGAGGAGGAATAGTGGTAGATGGGAGAGGTAGAGAGGAGGAATAGTGGAAGAGGGAGAGAGGAGGAATAGTGGTAGATGGGAGAGGTAGAGAGGAGGAATAGTGGAAGAGGGAGAGAGGAGGAATAGTGGTAGATGGGAGAGGTAGAGAGGAGGAATAGTGGAAGACGGGAGAGGTAGAGAGGAGAAATAGTGGTAGACGGGAGAGGTAGAGAGGAGGAATAGTGGAAGACGGGAGAGGTAGAGAGGAGGAATAGTGGAAGATGGGAGAGGTAGAGAGGAGGAATAGTGGGAGACGCAGCTGGGATGGGGGCTACAGGATACATGTATTGCCAGCACCTTCAGGCACCACCACTGCTGCCTCTCCATCTATGGGCTGCTGATGCCCAGTAACAAATTGCTAAGGGTGGGCTGCCTGATCACGAGTCGGCACTGTGAGCTACATGCACCATGGAGGACCCTATGGCGCCCAGGCCGCTGTCCCAGATGGTGTCCTCACTGCGGGTGATTAGGCTGCCGCCCTGAGGGTCCCTATCATATTCCTTAGAGTCGCGGTCTAGTTTGATGACACAGAAGTGGGAAGCGTAGGCAGCAGCGGCGGCCAGGGGCTTGTTACTGCCAGGGCCAGATTAAGCCTTTTGGGCGCCATGGGGCAACTAAAACTCTAACTTGTTGTGTCTACTCTGCCCCTGCATAATAGTAATAATAATAATAATAATAATAACAACAACAATAATAATAATAGAGAAATAAATATGACAGGCATGATTTGAAGGGGTACATGGGGCCAGTGGGACAAGGGAGGATTGCCTCTGTGCAGCCATGTGCCAGGCCAGCTGGAGCACCCCATCACAGCTGCTGTCACTGTAAAAGGCAGGGGAGGGCAAAGTGTGCACACACGGTAACATACACAAACATACTGTAGAGGGCCACAAACTAGTGCCTTACCTGCCAGTGCCCCAACAGATATTTGATTGTGATGGGAAAGATCATGCCCTCAGCCACCATCTTCATTCAGCTGGTGCTGCAGTCAGCGCCCGTTCACCTTGCAGCAGCCTGGGCTGAGCTAGAAGAGTATGGAGCAGAGCCCCCAGGCATGCGAGTAGAGTACCGAGCACATTCATTCTCACACGACCTGCTTTAGATCCGGCACTGGTGCTGAGGCCAGAGTCTGGTGCTAAGTGTCGGACACCCACCTACCCGCTGTCTCTGATCCCCAGCCGCCTGCTGCAGACTCGGAGAGCTGGGATATCAGAGCCGGGGGAACATCTGTCCCAGAGAGGCTGAGAGGCTGCTGCTGCTGCTTCGTTGCTCCGGGTCACTGGGGGAATACAGCGCAGACATCCCGGCACACAGTGTGGTCCTCTTCTGTCACTGCAACCCAGGTATGGCAGTTGTATGTGAGAGGAGAGGGAATCGCGGCCGTTCCTCCACCTCAGGTCGGACTGCACTTGGCAGCCGCTATGCATTACTGGGGGAGTGGTAGGTGCATAATAAAGTAATGTTAATAATAATTAGTGTTCCCCCCCTGTCCCGCTGCCCCCGGAATCTGCCAATTACATGAGATCAGTGACGGGCGTGCTTGCATGATATGGGCTGACAGCACGCCCCTGTCAAAGCGGCACTTCTAGAGGTGCCGCTTGTAGGTTTTTTTTTTATGGGCTATAACTGTCCGATACCTGGCTCCGCCCCCCTACCCCCGCGATTCCGGCCCTTCATCATTGACAGCGGGAGGCACTGAGAGCAGTGCCTCCAAAACACATTTACACTGTTTTTTAGAAGGTAAAAAAACGATTAACCTAATGCAAAGGCTAAAGCAGATACTTATGACACAGAATATGTGTCATAAGTATCTTCTTTGTATTACTTTAATCATTGATGACAGGGGAGGCACTGCCTCCCCTGCCTCTCCTGACTGCACGTCCCTGTTATAAAGGTATCTTTTATACTTCTGATCACTACACGTAAGAGATATTTTCGTTCAATAGAACGTACCACACTCACTTTTCAGCAAGTGAAATTCCACATGTAGCGGTTTCTTTAAACAAATGGGAACACTCCTTTCTCCAAAAAATGATTTATTGTCGTATAATAAAACTATACACAATCTTTATCAAGGTGATACACCTTGATAAAGACCTTCGGTCGAAACGGCGTTGGTGCTACCAGACAGTGATTTTTTTTATTCCGGATTATCTTTCTCCATTTGCAGCATTCCAAGGTAAAATAGTAATTGTGTGCACGAGTATAAGTCCGGAATTTACTCGTGATTGTCTTATTCCATCTGACACACATTTTTCTATTGAACCATTGTTGTTTGGAACTGTATGAGGAGAGTTTTTATTTTTAGTTGATTGTGTATAGTTTTATTATGCGACAATAAATAATTTTTTGGAGAAAGGAGTGTTCCCATCTGATTAAAGAAACCGCTACATGTAGAATTTCACCTGCTGAAAAGTGAGTGTGGTACGTTCTATTGAACGAAAATATCTCTTACGTGTAGTGATCAGAAGCATAAAAGATACCTTTATAAGCATGGTGAAAAAAAACTCCAAGTGAGTTTTGGTACGTGTATTTGTCCCTGTGAAGTGGTGGTGAGGAATTATCTCTACTATCAAGAAACTCACAAAACACAGGGTTCTTTTTCGCTGGAGAATTCACAAACATCTTAACTAGAGATGAGCGGGTTCGGTTCCTCGGAATCCGAACCCGCCCGAACTTCAGCTTTTTTTACACGGATCCGAGCGACTCGGATCTTCCCGCCTTGCTCGGTTAACCCGAGCGCGCCCGAACGTCATCATGACGCTGTCGGATTCTCGCGAGGCTCGGATTCTATCGCGAGACTCGGATTCTATATAAGGAGCCGCGCGTCGCCGCCATTTTCACACGTGCATTGAGATTGATAGGGAGAGGACGTGGCTGGCGTCCTCTCCATTTAGATTAGAAGAGAGAGAGTGAGATTGAGACAGAGACACTTGATTTACTGGAGCTTAGGAGTACTAGAGAGTGCAGAGTTTACTAGTGACGGACCACTGACCAGTGACCACCAGTGCAGTTTTATTTAATATAATCCGTTCTCTGCCTGAAAAAAACGATACACAGTGACTCAGTCACATACCATATCTGTGCTCAGCCCAGTGTGCTGCATCATCTATGTATAATATCTGACTGTGCTCACACAGCTTAATTGTGGGGGAGACTGGGGAGCAGTTATACGTTATAGCAGGAGCCAGGAGTACATATTATTAAAATTAAACAGTGCACACTTTTGCTGCAGGAGTGCCACTGCCAGTGTGACTGACCAGTGACCTGACCACACTGACCACCAGTATAGTATACTATATTGTGATTGCCTGAAAAAGTTAAACACTCGTCGTGTGACTTGTGTGGTGTTTTTTTATTCTATAAAAAACTCATTCTGCTGACAGACAGTGTCCAGCAGGTCCGTCATTATATAATATATACCTGTCCGGCTGCAGTAGTGATATATATATATTTTTTATATCATTATTTATCATCCAGTCGCAGCAGACACAGTACGGTAGTTCACGGCTGTAGCTACCTCTGTGTCGGCACTCGGCAGTCCATCCATAATTGTATACCACCTACCCGTGGTTTTTTTTTTCTTTCTTCTTTATACATACTACATCTCATTATCATCCAGTCTATATTAGCAGCAGACACAGTACAGTACGGTAGTCCACGGCTGTAGCTACCTCTGTGTCGGCACTCGGCAGTCCATCCATAATTGTATACCACCTACCCGTGGTTTTTTTTTTCTTCTTTATACATACTACATCTCATTATCATCCAGTCTATATTAGCAGCAGACACAGTACAGTACGGTAGTCCACGGCTGTAGCTACCTCTGTGTCGGCACTCGGCAGTCCATCCATAATTGTATACCACCTACCCGTGGTTTTTTTTTCTTTCTTCTTTATACATACTACATCTCATTATCAACCAGTCTATATTAGCAGCAGACACAGTACAGTACGGTAGTCCACGGCTGTAGCTACCTATGTGTCGGCACTCGGCAGTCCGTCCATAATTGTATACCACCTACCCATGGTTTTTTTTTCTTTCTTCTTTATACATACTACATCTCATTATCATCCAGTCTATATTAGCAGCAGACACAGTACAGTACGGTAGTCCACGGCTGTAGCTACCTCTGTGTCGGCACTCGGCAGTCCATCCATAATTGTATACCACCTACCCGTGGTTTTTTTTTCTTTCTTCTTTATACATACTACATCTCATTATCATCCAGTCTATATTAGCAGCAGACACAGTACAGTACGGTAGTCCATGGCTGTAGCTACCTCTGTGTCGGCACTCGGCAGTCCATCCATAATTGTATACCACCTACCCGTGGTTTTTTTTTTCTTCTTTATACATACTACATCTCATTATCATCCAGTCTATATTAGCAGCAGACACAGTACAGTACGGTAGTCCACGGCTGTAGCTACCTCTGTGTCGGCACTCGGCAGTCCATCCATAATTGTATACCACCTACCCGTGGTTTTTTTTTTCTTTCTTCTTTATACATACTACATCTCATTATCAACCAGTCTATATTAGCAGCAGACACAGTACAGTACGGTAGTCCACGGCTGTAGCTACCTCTGTGTCGGCACTTGGCAGTCCGTCCATAATTGTATACCACCTACCCGTGGTTTTTTTTTTCTTCTTTATACATACTACATCTCATTATCATCCAGTCTATATTAGCAGCAGACACAGTACAGTACGGTAGTCCACGGCTGTAGCTACCTCTGTGTCGGCACTCGGCAGTCCATCCATAATTGTATACCACCTACCCGTGGTTTTTTTTTTCTTCTTTATACATACTACATCTCATTATCATCCAGTCTATATTAGCAGCAGACACAGTACAGTACGGTAGTCCACGGCTGTAGCTACCTCTGTGTCGGCACTCGGCAGTCCATCCATAATTGTATACCACCTACCCGTGTTTTTTTTTTCTTTCTTCTTTATACATACTACATCTCATTATCATCCAGTCTATATTAGCAGCAGACACAGTACAGTACGGTAGTCCACGGCTGTAGCTACCTCTGTGTCGGCACTCGGCAGTCCATCCATAATTGTATACCACCTACCCGTGGGTTTTTTTTTCTTCTTTATACATACTACATCTCATTATCATCCAGTCTATATTAGCAGCAGACACAGTACAGTACGGTAGTCCACGGCTGTAGCTACCTCTGTGTCGGCACTCGGCAGTCCATCCATAATTGTATACCACCTACCCGTGGTTTTTTTTTCTTTCTTCTTTATACATACTACATCTCATTATCATCCAGTCTATATTAGCAGCAGACACAGTACAGTACGGTAGTCCACGGCTGTAGCTACCTCTGTGTCGGCACTCGGCAGTCCGTCCATAATTGTATACCACCTACCCGTGGTTTTTTTTTCTTTCTTCTTTATACATACATACTACATCTCATTATCAACCAGTCTATATTAGCAGCAGACACAGTACAGTACGGTAGTCCACGGCTGTAGCTACCTCTGTGTCGGCACTCGGCAGTCCATCCATAATTGTATACTAGTATCCATCCATCTCCATTGTTTACCTGAGGTGCCTTTTAGTTGTGCCTATTAAAATATGGAGAACAAAAATGTTGAGGTTCCAAAATTAGGGAAAGATCAAGATCCACTTCCACCTCGTGCTGAAGCTGCTGCCACTAGTCATGGCCGAGACGATGAAATGCCAGCAACGTCGTCTGCCAAGGCCGATGCCCAATGTCATAGTACAGAGCATGTCAAATCCAAAACACCAAATATCAGTAAAAAAAGGACTCCAAAACCTAAAATAAAATTGTCGTCGGAGAAGCGTAAACTTGCCAATATGCCATTTACCACACGGAGTGGCAAGGAACGGCTGAGGCCCTGGCCTATGTTCATGGCTAGTGGTTCAGCTTCACATGAGGATGGAAGCACTCAGCCTCTCGCTAGAAAAATGAAAAGACTCAAGCTGGAAAAAGCACAGCAAAGAACTGTGCGTTCTTCGAAATCCCAAATCCACAAGGAGAGTCCAATTGTGTCGGTTGCGATGCCTGACCTTCCCAACACTGGACGTGAAGAGCATGCGCCTTCCACCATTTGCACGCCCCCTGCAAGTGCTGGAAGGAGCACCCGCAGTCCAGTTCCTGATAGTCAGATTGAAGATGTCAGTGTTGAAGTACACCAGGATGAGGAGGATATGGGTGTTGCTGGCGCTGGGGAGGAAATTGACCAGGAGGATTCTGATGGTGAGGTGGTTTGTTTAAGTCAGGCACCCGGGGAGACACCTGTTGTCCGTGGGAGGAATATGGCCGTTGACATGCCTGGTGAAAATACCAAAAAAATCAGCTCTTCGGTGTGGAAGTATTTCACCAGAAATGCGGACAACAGGTGTCAAGCCGTGTGTTCCCTTTGTCAAGCTGTAATAAGTAGGGGTAAGGACGTTAACCACCTCGGAACATCCTCCCTTATACGTCACCTGCAGCGCATTCATAATAAGTCAGTGACAAGTTCAAAAACTTTGGCCGACAGCGGAAGCAGTCCACTGACCAGTAAATCCCTTCCTCTTGTAACCAAGCTCACGCAAACCACCCCACCAACTCCCTCAGTGTCAATTTCCTCCTTCCCCAGGAATGCCAATAGTCCTGCAGGCCATGTCACTGGCAATTCTGGTGATTCCTCTCCTGCCTGGGATTCCTCCGATGCATCCTTGCGTGTAACGCCTACTGCTGCTGGCGCTGCTGTTGTTGCTGCTGGGAGTCGATGGTCATCCCAGAGGGGAAGTCGTAAGCCCACTTGTACTACTTCCAGTAAGCAATTGACTGTTCAACAGTCCTTTGCGAGGAAGATGAAATATCACAGCAGTCATCCTGCTGCAAAGCGGATAACTGAGGCCTTGACAACTATGTTGGTGTTAGACGTGCGTCCGGTATCCGCCGTTAGTTCACAGGGAACTAGACAATTTATTGAGGCAGTGTGCCCCCGTTACCAAATACCATTTAGGTTCCACTTCTCTAGGCAGGCGATACCGAGAATGTACACGGACGTCAGAAAAAGACTCACCAGTGTCCTAAAAAATGCAGTTGTACCCAATGTCCACTTAACCACGGACATGTGGACAAGTGGAGCAGGGCAGGGTCAGGACTATATGACTGTGACAGCCCACTGGGTAGATGTATGGACTCCCGCCGCAAGAACAGCAGCGGCGGCACCAGTAGCAGCATCTCGCAAACGCCAACTCTTTCCTAGGCAGGCTACGCTTTGTATCACCGGTTTCCAGAATACGCACACAGCTGAAAACCTCTTACGGCAACTGAGGAAGATCATCGCGGAATGGCTTACCCCAATTGGACTCTCCTGTGGATTTGTGGCATCGGACAACGCCAGCAATATTGTGTGTGCATTAAATATGGGCAAATTCCAGCACGTCCCATGTTTTGCACATACCTTGAATTTGGTGGTGCAGAATTTTTTTAAAAACGACAGGGGCGTGCAAGAGATGCTGTCGGTGGCCAGAAGAATTGCGGGACACTTTCGGCGTACAGGCACCACGTACAGAAGACTGGAGCACCACCAAAAACTACTGAACCTGCCCTGCCATCATCTGAAGCAAGAAGTGGTAACGAGGTGGAATTCAACCCTCTATATGCTTCAGAGGTTGGAGGAGCAGCAAAAGGCCATTCAAGCCTATACAATTGAGCACGATATAGGAGGTGGAATGCACCTGTCTCAAGCGCAGTGGAGAATGATTTCAACGTTGTGCAAGGTTCTGATGCCCTTTGAACTTGCCACACGTGAAGTCAGTTCAGACACTGCCAGCCTGAGTCAGGTCATTCCCCTCATCAGGCTTTTGCAGAAGAAGCTGGAGACATTGAAGGAGGAGCTAACACGGAGCGATTCCGCTAGGCATGTGGGACTTGTGGATGGAGCCCTTAATTCGCTTAACAAGGATTCACGGGTGGTCAATCTGTTGAAATCAGAGCACTACATTTTGGCCACCGTGCTCGATCCTAGATTTAAAGCCTACCTTGGATCTCTCTTTCCGGCAGACACAAGTCTGCTGGGGTTGAAAGACCTGCTGGTGAGAAAATTGTCAAGTCAAGCGGAACGCGACCTGTCAACATCTCCTCCTTCACATTCTCCCGCAACTGGGGGTGCGAGGAAAAGGCTCAGAATTCCGAGCCCACCCGCTGGCGGTGATGCAGGGCAGTCTGGAGCGACTGCTGATGCTGACATCTGGTCCGGACTGAAGGACCTGACAACGATTACGGACATGTCGTCTACTGTCACTGCATATGATTCTCTCAACATTGAAAGAATGGTGGAGGATTATATGAGTGACCGCATCCAAGTAGGCACGTCACACAGTCCGTACTTATACTGGCAGGAAAAAGAGGCAATTTGGAGGCCCTTGCACAAACTGGCTTTATTCTACCTAAGTTGCCCTCCCACAAGTGTGTACTCCGAAAGAGTGTTTAGTGCCGCCGCTCACCTTGTCAGCAATCGGCGTACGAGGTTACATCCAGAAAATGTGGAGAAGATGATGTTCATTAAAATGAATTATAATCAATTCCTCCGCGGAGACATTGACCAGCAGCAATTGCCTCCACAAAGTACACAGGGAGCTGAGATGGTGGATTCCAGTGGGGACGAATTGATAATCTGTGAGGAGGGGGATGTACACAGTGATATATCGGAGGATGATGATGAGGTGGACATCTTGCCTCTGTAGAGCCAGTTTGTGCAAGGAGAGATTAATTGCTTCTTTTTTGGGGGGGGGTCCAAACCAACCCGTCATATCAGTCACAGTCGTGTGGCAGACCCTGTCACTGAAATGATGGGTTGGTTAAAGTGTGCATGTCCTGTTTTGTTTATACAACATAAGGGTGGGTGGGAGGGCCCAAGGACAATTCCATCTTGCACCTCTTTTTTCTTTTCTTTTTCTTTGCGTCATGTGCTGTTTGGGGAGGGTTTTTTGGAAGGGACATCCTGCGTGACACTGCAGTGCCACTCCTAGATGGGCCCGGTGTTTGTGTCGGCCACTAGGGTCGCTTATCTTACTCACACAGTCAGCTACCTCATTGCGCCTCTTTTTTTCTTTGCGTCATGTGCTGTTTGGGGAGGGTTTTTTGGAAGGGACATCCTGCTTGACACT
The DNA here is from genome assembly GCF_028390025.1 of Pseudophryne corroboree. Classification (NCBI taxonomy): domain Eukaryota; kingdom Metazoa; phylum Chordata; class Amphibia; order Anura; family Myobatrachidae; genus Pseudophryne; species Pseudophryne corroboree. The sequence continues at coordinate 118,427,430 of NC_086454.1, read as the reverse complement.
GCAGTGCCACTCCTAGATGGGCCCGGTGTTTGTGTCGGCCACTAGGGTCGCTTATCTTACTCACACAGTCAGCTACCTCATTGCGCCTCTTTTTTTCTTTGCGTCATGTGCTGTTTGGGGAGGGTTTTTTGGAAGGGACATCCTGCGTGACACTGCAGTGCCACTCCTAGATGGGCCCGGTGTTTGTGTCGGCCACTAGGGTCGCTTATCTTACTCACACAGCTACCTTATTGCGCCTCTTTTTTTCTTTGCGTCATGTGCTGTTTGGGGAGGGTTTTTTGGAAGGGACATCCTGCGTGACACTGCAGTGCCACTCCTAGATGGGCCCGGTGTTTGTGTCGGCCACTAGGGTCGCTTATCTTACTCACACAGCGACCTCGGTGCAAATTTTAGGACTAAAAATAATATTGTGAGGTGTGAGGTATTCAGAATAGACTGAAAATGAGTGGAAATTATGGTTTTTGAGGTTAATAATACTTTGGGATAAAAATGACCCCCAAATTCTATGATTTAAGCTGTTTTTTAGGGTTTTTTGAAAAAAACACCCGAATCCAAAACACACCCGAATCCGACAAAAAAAATTCGGTGAGGTTTTGCCAAAACGCGGTCGAACCCAAAACACGGCCGCGGAACCGAACCCGAAACCAAAACACAAAACCCGAAAAATTTCCGGCGCTCATCTCTAATCTTAACACAAAAAACAGTATTACATATTTTGTGTTTATTTTCTTTGTGTTTCATGCGACAATATATCATCTGTTGGAGAGAGGAGTGTTCCTGTCTGTTTAAAGAAACCGCTACATGTAGAATTTCACCTGCTGAAAAGTGAGTGTGGTACGTTCTATTGAACGGAATATCTCTTACGTGTGATGATCAGAAGTATAAAAGATACCTTTATATGTATGGTGATATAAAACTTTAAGTGAGTTTTGGTACGTTTATTTGTCCCTGTGAAGTGGTGGTGAGGAATTATCTCTACTATCAAGAAACTCACAAAACACAGGGTTCTTTTTCGCTGGAGAATTCACAGAAATTTTATCATAAAAAACAGTACCGCACATTTTGTGTGTATTTTTTGTTTTTGCATGTATACAACACCTGGAAGTTACTGGGACGACATACAGAAATTGACAAAGGACTGCAAAGAATTCGTGTGATGTACATTCTCATTTTATTCTCTGATAATCATATGTTAGTACAGTAGCGCCTTTGATCCCTCCTCCATCTATCCATTTTTAAGCATTTCTTTGTGTGATCTGGATTTGGGCAGATCACAGGAGGGTTAGGATTGGGCTGATACCTTGAGTGCGCCAGAATCCACACATTCTTTATTTTTATTGCGCTACTACTGGGTTTATTATGTGTATGTGGCGCTACTACTGAGATCATTATGTGTAAGCTGTGCTACAACTGGGTGTAGTATGTTATGCCAGCGATTGGGACCCCAGCGCCCAGCATACTGGCGCCGGGATCCCAACCGCCGGCATACCGGCAGTGGGGCGAGCGCATAAGAGCCCCTTGCAGGTTCTCTGTGCTCGCCACGTTGCAGGCACAGTGGCACGCTGTGCGCTCCATGCTATTTATTCTCCCTCCAGGGGGGTCGTGGACCCCCCAAGAGAGAAAAGTTTTCGGTATGCCGGCTGTCGGGATTCCGGCGCCGGTATACTGAGCGCCGGGATCCCAACAGCCGGCATATCAAACACCACCCCTACAACTGAGGTGTTATGTGTAAGCAGCGCCACTACTGGGGGGCATTTTAAATGGGGGTACAATTGTGTGGCCATGCCCCTTCCTTGTGAGACCACATCCATTTTTCGATGTGCGCTGTCCCTTTGTAAAGTATGGGAGGGCGCAAATTTATAGTTTGCAGGGGGGCGCCGAACACCCTAGCACCGGCCCTGACGATAGTAGTTATAAAACCCAATTTCCATTCTTAAATCACTGGCTCTAATTTTCATTATTGAAGCAGTGCAGAGAAATCTCCTATATTCTGTGCTTTTACATTTCAATTATTTAAATAATTTCAGATATCTCTGTTTTTCCTGTTTTCGTTGATGTCTAGAAATAGCCCAGTCAGTGCACACTGCTGCCAAGGTCAAAAAGAAATGAAGGGAAAAAAAGCATTTATTTACCTTGTAGCGATAGGATCACTTATTGTGAACCTGAATATGAAACCACTAATCTGCTCTGTATCAGTCATCATTTATGTCACTAAAGCTATCAACACACATTAAAAATCCCTGTTGCTCCTAAAACACTCAATATAAAGGCATAGATACTGTAGCAGGATGGATACTTTTACATACAGAACACGGCACATGCCAACACTTACATTACATTGGAGATATTATATAGTCAGTAATACACTGCTTGGAAGCCCTTAGATCTAGATAATCTTGATGATCTCAAGAATACCTTCTGCAACCATACCTACACAAATTGTACTATTAATGAAAGGAGGAAACCAGCTCATGGGTCACAATGTCACAACACAATGGCACTGCTCCACACATCACACAGGTACAAGTAGTCAGTCCCTTCTGCTCTCCCACCACATAATCATATTACTAGAATGGGAGTGACAGAATTAATGAGCACATAGTTTCCTTCTGTCTAATGCTGTGTCACCTTGCGGGTAAAAGCTAAAGGTACGGTTCTCTGATGCCAAAACATATCATCTCACTGTGAATACCCAATCCACTGAAACCGTCGAACTGGAAGTGTCCTGTGGAGGAACTAACATTAAATGAGAACTCAGGCCCTGAACATAAGGTAACCTAATTACTTCAGCCTTGCATTGGTTAGGATATGTTTTTCCATTTGGAAGTAGGGAAAATACACATCATTTCGCTATTTTTAGCTATTTTTCGCTTTATACATAATTACAGTATGGCTTATTTTGCCTTATGTTGTGCCACAGTGCTCATAAAAATACAAAGTCATTCCATATACTGTAAAGTGATGCAATTGTCAATTACTTGGCACCTTAAGTTTCCAATTATGTTCTCACTCTTTTTAATACTTAACGGGCCATCAAAGTGGAATGCAAGTGTTCAGAAATGCAAAAGTACATGAATATACACAAACACCAATCTTCTGAGGCTTAAGATAACAGGAGATATATATTATATATATATATATATATATATATCACACCTAAATTCAAGTAATCAGGATTGCCCAGCACGTAATAATGTTAACATATACTGTAGATGACTTGAGAGCCAGCACATCCAAATATAGACACACCAACATTTCATTAATAAAGTGCATTATGGTAAGCAGTAAAATCCAGCAGTGCTGCAGTAGGGAAGGCATATTATATATTGCAATAAGCAGCATAAAAGAAGTCAGCAGCAGTACTTATCGTATGACATATAGAAGCGTCATCCCCACATGCAGCTACCATCAGGGAGGTATCCGATTGCCTCCAAATTTATTCTGCAGCAGGACAACGACCCCAAACATACAGCCAATGTAATTAACATACCCCCCAACCTTTGATTTCATATAGGAGGGACAAATAGGGGGCGTAGCGTTGGTTGAGTGCACGTGGCCATGCGACACGGACCTGATTTCCGTCATTTTGGGGAGCGTACCCAGTGCTCACTGAGCAACTGGGCAGACCCCTGCTCCTCACCCAAGACTGAATAGATGCCGTGCGCGTGACATCTATTCAGAGATCACTCCCGCTTTGCAGAGCAGCGGGTGATCAAAGCCTCCCCCAACTGCCTCCTCCATACCCCATGGGACAATGCCGACCGGGGGTGGGAGAGCGGGACAGACTCCGAATAGTGGGACTGGCCCGCTATAATCGAGACAGATGGGAGGTACAGTATGCAATAAGAACTATCTTCAGTGTAAAGAAGAACAAGGAATCCAGGAAGTGATATGGCCCCCACAGAGCCCTGATCGCAACATCAAATCTGTCTGGGATTACATGAAGAGACAGAAGAATTTCAGCAAGACTACATCGACAGTAGAGCTCTGGTTAGTTCTTCAAGCTGTTTGGAGCAACCTCCCTGCCAAGTTCCTTTCAAAACTGTGTGCAAGTGTACCTAGAAGAATTGATGCTGTTTTGAAGGCAAAAGGTGGTCAAACCAAGTATTGATTTGATTTAGGTTTCTCTTCTGTTCCATTTTTACTATGCAGATTTTTTTCCACACCTGCCTAAAACATTTGCACAGTACTAAATATATACATATAGGCTGAGCCGGCCATAGGCAATTTAGGCAATTTAGGCAATTGCCTAGGGCATTTGATATGCCTAGGGGCATCATCAGCTTCTGCTGATTAAAATGATATGCAACATGCCTATATTCTGTATGTAGCATTTCATATGCAGATACAGCCACAGTCTCACACATTATATTGGCATGCTGCATATCAGTTTAATCAGCAGAAGCTGCTTGTGCATCCTAGCCACATAGCAATGCAAATAAGATGCATTTTCATAAAAAAAAAGTGCCCAACGTTAGCATTGATGCAAGATTTGTGAGGACATATCTGTATCCAAGCAGATCAGAGGTCACAGTGTTAGTGGAAGTGTGAGTGCTGTGTGCATGTGAGTGGGTTGGTTGTGCAGTAGTGTTCAGAATATGTGTAAGGAGCATTATGTGTGTCATGTAAAAATACATTAATAATGTGCAACATATGTGTAAAGGGCCACTATGTGTGTCATTATGTGTATAAGGGCATTAATAATGTGCGGCATATGTGTAACAGGGTACTAATGTATGTGTGTCATTATGTGCATAGGGGCACTAATAATGTGCAGCAAATGTGTAGGGGGCACTATGTGTGTCATTATGTGTATAAGGGCATTAATAATGTGCGGCATGTGTGTAAGGGACATTATGTGTAAAAGGGCATTAATAAAGGTTGTCATAATGTGTAAGGTGCATTATGTTTATAAGGACATTAATGTGTCTCATATGTGTATGTGTAAGGGGCATTACTGTGTGGAATTGTGTATAAATGCATTACTAATGTGTTGCATTATGTGTATAAGGTGCTCTACTATGTGGCGTTGCAAATAGAAAGGGCACTACTGTGTCGTCTAATGTGAATAAAGAGCAATTCAGTGTGATGTAATGTGCATAAGGGGCTCTACTGTGAGGAATAACGTTTATAAGGTAAAGTGATACTACTGTGGAATGTAATATGAATTATGGACACTATCGCATGATCAAATGTGAATAAAGTTGCAGTACTGTGTGGCGTAATTGGAATTGGGGTTACTATTGTGTGGCCATGTCCCTTTCCAGCAAGAAGATGCCCCTTTTTGGGCTGTGCGTCAAATGTGCGAACTGTTCCTATTTAAAATATAGGGGGTACAAGGACTGCCATGGGTGAGGGGTAATGGTGCTGGGAAAGAGGTGCAAGGTCAGAGGCAGAACCAGCGGTGGTGCTAGGGGGCACCAGACAAAATCTTGCCTAGGGCAACAAATTGGTTAGGGCCGGCTCTGCATATAGGTGTACATACAATACATATCTATACATATATAAAGAAGTAGCCATGCTTATCTTTGCTGCAATGTGGCATGCTGTAACATGGCTTCTGCATGTCATGCCGGTCTGCAACTATTTGCAGCCGGCGATCACTCCATTCATTTACAGAAACTAATAGTATTTTTAATGACTATATAATAAAAGTTAGATTTTACTTATATCTTTCTTTAGTGCGCCACTTACAGACTTTGTTTCCTTTTTTCTGCTCACATACGACTACCAGTCTGTGGAAGCACCCCCATGATATATATTTCTATATGTAGAGTTACTAAAAAATAAGGGTTAAACACCATTCAATATACAATACACAATAAGTTCAAAAGAACCCTACTCCTATACTGCATACAGGAAACCGCAGCCGCTTCAGTTGAAAAGAAAAATTGTTGGGGATAAAGGGTACACTGTACTGTACATGGTATAAACACAGTCTCAATTGTGCCACATTCCATTAGAATCTCTACCTTAATTAGGTTAATCTGCAGAGCAGTCGGGTTCCATTGCATAACTTGGGCAGAGTCAAGTTCCGCAGAAGCATGATCGAAACACCAACTGTCAATGCGCCAAGTGTCAAGCGTCCGTTTTTACCTTCATTGCTCTTCTTCATGATGTCACAATGAGATCATACATACCTCAGTGTCTTTCTAGGTTACTAAGCTATACATCAGTAAAAACGCAACCTAAATTCATACAGTAGTTTTTGCGTGATGCCAGAACAGATAAACATTCAGAATTATTTTTCCCGTCTCCATAGTTCAGAAACAGTCCCTAGAAAATCCAAGTACTTTGTATAATAATTACATTCTGACTCAAGAGACTGTGTTGTGTGCTCATGTCTCCCCAGAATGACACTGGACAGAGGAAAAGCTATACAGCAGCTATGTAAAACGCAAACAGGAGTTAATAGTCTTGAGTGTAATAATCAAAAGTGAATGTAGGGATATGGTTTTCACCTGTCTTGTTTATTCCACACCACACAGTAAGATGTTTCATACCTTCAGATTACAGTTGGCACATAATTGCCGTCTCGTTTGTGGTCTGTTTGTCCTTAATTAAATGTGAACAGAACACACTTTTTACATCCAGCCAAACCTCCCTACTTTATATGGAATACAGGCATTAAAAATGTATGTGAGGACCAGGACGTTGGTAGATATTCTAAGGAACTAATTTCTCATTCTGGCTGTAGCTAAAAGTGTAACAAAAGTTAGAACTAAAGAACTATGGGCCTAATTCAGACCTGATCGCTCGCTAGGGGATTTTTGCACTGCTGCGAGCAGATAGTTGCCGCCCATAGGGGAGTGTATTTTTGCTTTGCAAGTGTGCGATCGCATGTGCAGCCGAGTGGTACAAAAAAAGTTTAGTGCAGTTTCTGAGTTGCTCAGAATTTACTCAGCCACTGCGATCACTTCAGCCTGTCTGGGGCCGGAATTGAAGTCAGAAACTCGCCCTGCAAACGCTTGGACACGCCTGCGTTTTTCCAAACACTCCCAGAAAACGGTCAGTTGACACCCACAAACGCCTTCTTCCTGTCAATCTCCTTGCGATCGGCAGTGCAAACGGATTATTCGTACAATCCATCGCTGGGCAACGATCCGCTTTGTACCTGTACGACGCACCTGAGCATTGCAGTGCATACACATGCGCAGTTCTGACCTGATCGCAGCGAAAAAACCTAGCGTGCAATCAGGTCTGAATGACCCCCTATATCTGGCACATTGCAGCCATGTGGAAATCACTGGCTACCTCCTCTTTGTGGTAATGTCTCTCTCTTGTTGGATGATGAACCCAGGAGATGCAAAAATACACTTTGCAAATACAGTTTTAAAAATTTCCCCCATAACCAAAGTTTTTGTAAAGAAATACTATTGTAGTGTTCGCAGGATTAAACAGTACAATTGTAAGGCAGATGTTTTGGGAAAATCTGCAACCAACACCAGACTGTTTCACGCCTCAGGACACCTAACACTATCTGCAATAAGAACCTGCATTGCGTCAGTTCGGTTTGTGCATAGAAATTTCTACACTAATGGGACAAAGACGAGGTCGTTTTGTCCAATATGCTCAAAGTACTCAATTAACAACAGTATTACTGACCTAAATCCCCAGAAAGGCTGCTACGCACAAGATATGATCGGCGAGACAGGAGTCAAATGTAAAAATACTTTGAAAATATATCAGATTAAAAACAAATTATATTTCATACAAAAGACATTTCTGTCTTCAATTAGACTTCATTACCCACATGTTTTTGTATTACTACAATTAAGTTAGAATCTTTCATATATTAATATTATAAATTTGAATGCGTATGACCCTGATAAGTAATTAATGTAATCATCACACAGGCATGCTTAGAATTGGCATCCAGATACTGGTTAAGCTGATTAGCATGAGTGAGCTCCCAGTATTCTTGTTCTGTATACAATGGCACACACCAAACTCCCGACTGAAGCGCTCATCACATTATTCCTATTTTCACATCTGCATCTAGTGGTGATGGAGGTAGCACTGGAGGGTTTAACACATGCATAGGTGCCGATTTATGTTTTTGCTGGTAGGTGCTTGGCGGGAGGTGGCAACGAGAATGAACGGACGGCAGTGGCAGGGACTAATGCCCATTAAAAATTATGCAACACACCATAATGGCTATTACACATTATACTACACACCGTAATGCCCATTACACATTATACCACACACCGCAATGGCTATTACGCAATATGCCACACACCGTACTGCCTATTACACGTTATGCTACACACCGTAATGTCTATTACACGTTATGCTACACACCGTAACACCCATTATGCGCTATGCCATACATTGTAACATCAATTACATATTATGCCACACACAGTTATGGCCCCAACACTATTTTATTCCCCTACACACAATAATGCCCTTTACAAAATATGCCACACAGTAAGGCTTCTACTTATTTTTAAATTACCTGCCTGTTGTCAGGGGTCTCATGCTCGTTGCCAAGGGTTTCATGCACGTTGTCACGGGTTTCATGCTTTGGGTTCCATGCTTGCAGGGGTCTCATGCGCATTGTCAGGGATCTCCTGCGCATTGCCAGGGGTCTCCTGTGCGTTGCCAGGGGTCTCCTGGCCGCTGCCTCAGTAAAGTATGGGAGGATGGGTGCGGGCATCAGTAACTATACCGCTAGCCCCCCCAGTGGATTGAGATGCGCTGGAGGCTGCGGAAGCGCTTCTGTACATTGCAGTGTAGAAAAAAAAAAACTTAAAATGCCCGCTGCCAAGGAGACTGGCGCTAGAGGTCAAATGTGACCTCTAGCGTCTGTCTCTTCCTTGGCAGCGGCCATTTTTGGTGGGGTTTATTACACTGCAATGTACGGAAGTGCTTCTGCAGCCCCCAGCGCGCCTCAATCCACTGCGGGGGCTAGCGGTAACTGTGCTCGGGAAGCAGCTGGTTCCGTGGGTGCTTGGGCCCGGAAGCACTCACGGAATCGGTGCCTATGAACACAGGGCCAAGGGACCCCTTACAGCACGGTATTTCTGGGTTGGGATCCTTCAGTTATTTATCAGAAATAAGTACAGTCTATGGATCCTGCACAACATCATATTGTTATCTGGAATCCCTGTTTACTAGGATCACACAATGGGTGGTATTCAAATGATTTATCACGCCCAATCTGCTTTCTAAAGTGATCCCCTAAAGCACATATTGCACCCACAGTAATCAGGTTTAGCTGCGTAACGGATTGGGTGCCCTCGCTACCGCAGGGGTAGCGAGCTGAAATGATTACACCACGCCCATCAGCAGAAAACAGAACGGGTGTGGAAGGGTGTGAAAAGAATTGAATACCGTCCATTGTGCACTTATGATGCTGCGCTGAACTACGCTCCAATGTGAGTGACAGCTGCAAATGCAACTTTTTCATACTTTACCATCCATGTGGACTACACTTTGGAAGCGAAACATGCGAGGAGACATGGTACAGTGACTGGGCTTTTTTGTGGCAGTAAAGTGACAAAACACCCAAGAAAGCTTTAAATACAAAATGTTGACCTTTTTGTATTGTCCATTTGTAGACTCAACTCGCATTAGCTGGATTGCAGGAATCTAGGACAGAAGCACTACATCTGAGCAACAGACATTTTAACTTGGATAGGAATAATTAGTAACCTAGCCATAGTCCTGTTCATAGATTGCTAACACACATCACTGTACTGTATATGTGTTATTACTTGTGCATCTGCCACACATTCACTCAGGGCCACTGCAGCGCTGTGCTAGCCCCGCCCATGAGCATGTGATGTTACGCCACAATGATGGAGTGAGGCAGCTGTACTAAGGAGAAAATCAGTATGGCCATACCTCCCAACTGTCCTGATTTACGCGGGACAGTCCTGTTTTTTGGTGGGGACTGTCCTTCTGCTTATGCACAATGACAGGAAATGGGGGCGTGGCTGGTGTTTGCGGCATTACTGTGAAGCCACGACCCCTTTCCTCTGAAGCCACACCCCCTTTTCCACTGCGCAGGAGTCCCTCTTCATCCTACATCAAAGTTGGGAGGTATGGTATGGCTAATGAGCGCTAACTAGCTAAGCACGCAGAGCGTCCTAAGGATGCTCCAGACGGCTGCTTTCTAGGCATTCTGTGTGCCAAATAAACAGTGCCACATGGCTGCCACTATACCACTCACTAGGTCCCGTGTAGCAGCATGGCCTCACCCGCTACAGCACTGCAGTCGCTGTTTTTACACAGATTTATTAGGAGCTGTCACTATTTCAGTACACAATAATAATACTATAATAACAGTAATACTTTATATAGCACTTTTCTCCCAATAGGACTCAAAATGCTTTCAAAAACACAAACTACAAAATAAATGTAAGCGTTACCAGAGAGCTAAGCATTGGTTTTGTTTCATTTTAGGAACTAAAAGGGCATTAATGGAATTCTTAAGCAAACAGGTAAGCCTGGACTCTCGAACTGTGCAACACAATGTGTCATTTCAGGTTATTACATTAAGGGGGTCATTCCGAGTTGTTCGCTCGCTAGCTGCTTTTAGCAGCCGTGCAAACGCTATGCCGCCTCCCACTGGGAGTGTATTTTAGCTTAGCAGAAGTGCTAATGAAAGGATCGCAGAGCGGCTACAAAAAAATTTGTGCAGTGTCAGAGTAGCTCCAGACCTACTCAGCGCTTGCAATGACTTCAGACTGTTCAGTTCCGGATTTGACGTCACAAACACGCCCTGCGTTCTCCCAGCCACGCCTGCATTTTTCCTGGCACGCCTGCGTTTTTCCGAACACTCCCTGGAAACAGTCAGTTGACACCCAGAAACGCCCACTTCATGTCAATCACTCTGCGGCGGACATTGCGATTGAAAAGCCTCGCTAGATCTTGTGTAAAACGACATCGGCTGTTGTGAAAGTACGTCGCGCGTGCGCATTGTGCCGCATACGCATGCGCAGAAGTGCCATTTTTTCACTTAATCGCTGCGCTGTGAACATTTGTATCTAGCGATCAACTTGGAATGACCCCCTATGTCATCATTTATAATTACTACACTGGCATATACTGAAGCATCATGCCACATAGCCTCCAACAATATACAACATGCGGCTCAACTACTTCTTCTGCAAATGAATTCTACTACAGCTACTGTAACATTATTCAGAGAGATAACCACAAGCAGCTTATCTGCCGGAATCTTCTGTTTTGTGCTTGAAGCATTGCTGATTCGTTAGGAGATTCAAGTAAGTAAATAAAACAATTACTTTAAAAGTAGATTGCATTTTTCTATAGTAGTAGATTGTGTGGATCCTTTTGTTTAACTTTACTGAAATATCATAAACAAGCAGCAGCCGAGCATCATTATCTCACTGCATCAAATGTGAAAGCCAAGACGTGCCTGAATAAATGTGCCTGTGAGTAAGCACTAAGCAGACTGCTGAATACACCCACACAGCCTTACTCAGTCACAGACTACATGAAATGTACTTCTCAGCCATCAGTTACTGCACTTCTCAACGCAGTGTCATTCTTACCTGCTCCCCAGAATCGGCTCACCGGAGGCTCCCAGTGCAGAGTAATCCATCCCATAAAAATGCAGCCCAAGAAGGATCTTCTTTCTCCATTTGGATTCAGGATCCAGAATCTGAACACAAGCCTGCACCCATGAAATGGGGGAATTGGGACCTGGCCTGGATGGACACAAGATGTTATACAGTCAGAGCTCTTGAAAGCTTTGCAATAGATTTATATGATATCGTCAGACAATTTTAATTTAGATTATTAACAGGCAGCAGTAGCATAAGGCTAACTCTAAAGGAAATTTAATGCCTGCTCACCATAACGCTGCCTGGATATTTATACGCCTTGCCTCTATTTCCTCTCTCAACAGTGTCCTTAACTGACGTCATCTGTAGCTAGTATTGCAGTTGATCCTTCTAATACTAAAAGTACTAGTACTGTATGTTTGACCTATCATCCGCCTTCTCGCTAGCTAGTGTGGCTGCCACATAGCCTCATCCTATCTGTGTCTCACCAGCCGCACTCCTCAATACTCTTTCCAGCCTCTAGACCTACCTTTCCAGCCTCATGTCTTCTAGTGTATCTCCAACCACATGGCCCTTCCCTGTGTCACTCCAGGCTCATGCCTCCTGTGTCTCTCTATCCTTTTGCCCCCATATGTCTGTCCAGCCTCATGCCCCCCCCCCCCCAATGTCTCTCCAGCTTCATGCCTTCCCTGCATCTCTTTCACCTCTGTTCCCCCTGTGTCTTTCTTTCTGTCACCCCATTATCCCTCTCATCTCTGGCCCCCTTTGGATAGGTGAAAAAAGTTTTGTTGGCGAAGTCCCGCAGTTGGGGCATGCAGATGTGAGGTGCTAGAGAGCGCTATGAGGGGAGGGAGGTGGTGGGACCTTCTTGCAGCTCTCTAATGTGCACCTGCTAGACACATGAATTGTAGCATCATTACCTTAATGGCATAAACTCTACTTCAGGCATGTCCTAACTGCGGCCCTCCAGCTGTTGTGAAACTACATATCCCAGCATGCCCTGACACAGTTTTGCTGTCAGAGAATGCTGAAGCTGTGTCAGGGCATGCTGGGATGTGTAGTTTCTCAACAGCTGGAGGGCTGCAGTTTGGACATGCCTGCACTACTTGTTACTTCCCTTTCTGCACATTCAGAACCTGTTTGGCGAGCTCGCATGGAGTGCTCCCAAGCTGCAGCTCCATTTGGGGGTGGGACAAGGGGGGTGCAGGGCAGGATTTAAAAAAAAATGTTGAGCAGTTCCACCAATCATTCTGAGCAAGCACTGGTGATCAGATGATGTGGATCTGCAATTATGGTATGAATCAGATGACCTATAAGACAAAAGAATTCTCTTAGCAGTTTGTCTATATTTAGCCCTGGGTGTAAATTGGCGATGTATTAGTTTCCTCTGACAGAGCCGCTTATGGGCTGGATTCAATTAGCAGCAGTTAATTACCGCAGGCTTATAGATCTACCAGGTCTACTCAGTTAGAGCCTACACTTTGCCTGCACTTAACGCAGATTTCTGTTCAAGCCTGAGGAAGGCTTGAACAGAAATCCACGTTAAATGCCCTGATCGCGGGTGCTGTGAACCGGATTCTATGGGTTAACAAGCGTTAGCTGTTTTTTTACCATGCGAGAAAAAAGGGGCTGTAATTGAATAGCCATGGGCAGTAAAGCCCGAGGTTACCACCCTTTTCCTGGTTGCAGTAATTTATCACATCTAACTGAAACCGGCTGTAAGAATATTACTGCACATTTTTTTTATTTGGTTTTCTGTGAACCACTGAAGTGTGACTGAGTATAAATGTGGGTAGAAATGTGTTTTTTAGAAATGGAGATGTTGCCCATAGCAACCAATTAGATTCTACCTTCTAGAAGATAATAGTTAGAATCTGATTGGTTGCTATGGGCAACATCTCCACTCCTAAAATCACGCGCTTTAGTAAATATACCACAGCGAGTACAGCAATGGGCAAGGGTTATTTTAATTAGTCTCTGTTATAACCTTTTTAGACAGAAATGTCTGAAAATCCCAGCTTTTAACCGGCATTTGAGTGCCCGGCTGTTTTGCTGTTCTCTGCCTGACCCCCTTTTCACACAGGGAAGCAAGTTACCAGGTCAAGAATTTCTACCCGGTAATTTGTAGATCAACATGGGCATTTTGTCTGTGTGAAAGGGTCAAACCGAGTCCAAATTCCCGGTTCTCCGACCCTGGTAAATTCCTGGGTCGAAGTCCCAGGAATTTTAACCTGGGTTGACCCTTTCACACAGAAAGACCCTTCTTCATCCGGTAATTTGACTTACTGTGTGAAAGGGGTATCAGCTGCAAAGTGTAATAAACAAAAGCTGTTTTAAAAAAAAAAAAAGTGTAATTATTGGTGGAAGTTTAGGAAAAGATGAATACCAATTTCTTCTGATGTATGGTCTCCAACATCTGAATAATAGAGGGCCTGAATAAAAATTGTATGACCCCCAATTAAAGAGGTATCCAACAGCAAAACCTTACATGGAAGCATATAACTATGCAGCACAGGAGTAATGCAACACGGGAAGGGAGATTATGGACAGCAAACGTGGAGACAACCGAGGGCAGTTAAGCTAGCCATACACCTAAAGATTTATTGTCCGATCTGGCTGGTTGGAATGAAAATCTGGTAGTGAATGGGAGCAAATGACAATTGACCATTTGCTCCAAAATGCCAGAAAACTGACAAAAACGGTCGTTCAGACAAATTGGTTAAATCAAATAGATTTAACCAATTTGGTTGACAATTTTTGTCTGTTTTTCAGTGTTTGGGAGCAAATGGTCAATTGTCATTTGCTCCAATAGTATTACGAGATTTTCGTTCCAACCAGCCAGATCGGACAATAAATCTTTAGGTGTATGGCCAGCTTTAGAGGGGTGAATTCTGGTTGTTCTTTGGATCATTAGAAGCATAGTGTATTGGATTCATTACTGTACAGGCAGCCAGGACAAAAAATGGGGACTGTTCTTTGATGCCTGGATTCTAACAGCTGCTGTGAATGAATGCAGTGACTTAATTCCATTTCTACATTATTGTCCGAGAGGCATGTATGGGATTAGTAAACTGCAAGGGAGTGCTGCTGCTTGTAGTCCCATTTTGAAGGCTCCTGGGGTACCCGCGGATAAACTAATGTAAACACATGAAAATCCAATCCAATATAGGGACAATCAATGTTTAGATCTATTAGCGGGAGCGCTTTGACGTGGCGAGTGGCTTATCATATTTGCATATGTGTGTTACTGAGATTCCTGGATTTAAGGTATAAATAGAATATCAGCTTTTTTCTGGCTCACAGCGGTATGCTGGTGGATTTCTCAGACTGTCTCTTTCTAGCACCCGCTGTGAGCTTCTAAACTGATTGAACAACTTCCATGTCTGCATTGCTGCATGCATAATACATCATTTAAGTGTGGTTCGACTAAATGGTGTAGCTGTAAAAACAGAGGAGGACTGACCTGTGCTTTGTCATGCAATTCTGGCATAGCGGAAACAGTTGTTTAAGTACCAATAATTGTTTTTCAGAAATTAAGAATTTCTGATGCAGGGATTACAGATTTTGACATTGTATTATTTATTTTCCACCGCAATTTTGTTAAATGGAAAGTTTAATTTCATATTTAATATGCATATATTTTTAACAGTAATAACCCCTTCAAAATTTCTTATGGGGGATATCCCATTAGATTAGTTAATTTTTTGGCCGATAAAAACAGGCTGATTTTTTGACCGATAATCATTATCGGGCTAGCCAATTATAGCCTGTTTTCATTGACCGAGAAATGCCCTGTTTTCGTCCGTTCACACATGGGATCTGGGGATAAGTATCTTGGACCCATGTGTTATCGTGGAAAAAGGGTTTCTTATCGGGGATTGTGTTTCGCGTGTCTGAGGCACCCGGGTATCTGGACTACATTAATTCGAAAGCCCACCGGCGAATCCATTAGCTGCGTTAAATTACCGCACCTAATTGTGTACCGACCTTTGTCTAAAGAGGAATTACAGTAAGACAAAAATAAGAATTTACTTACCGATAATTCTATTTCTCGGAGTCCGTAGTGGATGCTGGGGTTCCTGAAAGGACCATGGGGAATAGCGGCTCCGCAGGAGACAGGGCACAAAAGTAAAGCTTTCCGATCAGGTGGTGTGCACTGGCTCCTCCCCCTATGACCCTCCTCCAAGCCAGTTAGGTACTGTGCCCGGACGAGCGTACACAATAAGGGAGGAATTTTGAATCCCGGGTAAGACTCATACCAGCCACACCAATCACACCGTACAACTTGTGATCTAAACCCAGTTAACAGTATGATAACAGCGGAGCCTCTGAAAAGATGGCTCACAACAATAATAACCCGATTTTTGTAACTATGTACAAGTATTGCAGATAATCCGCACTTGGGATGGGCGCCCAGCATCCACTACGGACTCCGAGAAATAGAATTATCGGTAAGTAAATTCTTATTTTCTCTATCGTCCTAGTGGATGCTGGGGTTCCTGAAAGGACCATGGGGATTATACCAAAGCTCCCAAACGGGCGGGAGAGTGCGGATGACTCTGCAGCACCGAATGAGAGAACTCCAGGTCCTCCTTAGCCAGGGTATCAAATTTGTAGAATTTAGCAAACGTGTTTGCCCCTGACCAAGTAGCTGCTCGGCAAAGTTGTAAAGCCGAGACCCCTCGGGCAGCCGCCCAAGATGAGCCCACCTTCCTTGTGGAATGGGCATTTACATATTTTGGCTGTGGCAGGCCTGCCACAGAATGTGCAAGCTGAATTGTATTACACATCCAACTAGCAATAGTCTGCTTAGAAGCAAGAGCACCCAGTTTGTTGGGTGCATACAGGATAACAGCAAGTCAGTTTTCCTGACTCCAGCCGTCCTGGAACATATTTTCAGGGCCCTGACAACATCTAGCAACTTGGAGTCCTCCAAGTCCCTAGTAGGTGCAAGGCACCACAATAAGCTGGTTCAGGTGAAACACTGACACCACCTTAGGGAGAGAACTGGGGACGAGTCCGCAGCTCTGCCCTGTCCGAATGGACAAACAGATATGGGCTTTTTTGAGAAAAAACCACCAATTTGACACTCGCCTGGTCCAGGCCAGGGCCAAGAGCATGGTCACTTTTCAAGTGAGATGCTTCAAATCCACAGATTTGACTGGTTTTTAAACCAATGTGATTTGAGGAATCCCAGAACTACGTTGAGATCCCACAGTGCCACTGGAGGCACAAAAGGGGGTTGTATATGCAATACTCCCTTGACAAACTTCTGGACTTCAGGAACTGAAGCCAATTCTTTCTGGAAGAAAATCGACAGGGCCGAAATTTGAACCTTAATGGACCCCAATTTGAGGCCCATAGACACTCCTGTTTGCAGGAAATGCAGGAAACGACCGAGTTGAAATTTCTTTGTGGGGCCTTCCTGGCCTCACACCACGCAACATATTTTCGCCACATGTGGTGATAATGTTGTGCGGTCACCTCCTTTCTGGCTTTGACCAGGGTAGGAATGACCTCTTCCGGAATGCCTTTTTCCCTTAGGATCCGGCTTTCCACCGCCATGCCGACAAACGCAGCTGCGGTAAGTCTTGGAACAGACATGGTACTTGCTGAAGCAAGTCCCTTCTTAGCGGCAGAGGCCATAAGACCTCTGTAAGCATCTCTTGAAGTTCCGGGTACCAAGTCCTTCTTGGCCAATCCGGAGCCATGAGTATAGTTCTTACTCCTCTACGTCTTATAATTCTCAGCACCTTAGGTATGAGAAGCAGAGGAGGGAACACATACACCGACTGGTACACCCACGGTGTTACCAGAACGTCCACAGCTATTGCCTGAGGGTCTCTTGACCTGGCGCAATACCTGTCCCGTTTTTTGTTCAGACGGGACGCCATCATGTCCACCTTTGGTATTTCCCAACGGTTTACAATCATGTGGAAAAAACTTCCCGATGAAGTTTCCACTCTCCCGGGTGGAGGTCGTGCCTGCTGAGGAAGTCTGCTTCCCAGTTTCCATTCCCGGGATGAAACACTGCTGACAGTGCTATCACATGAATTTCCGCCCAGCGAAAAGTCCTTGCAGTTTTTGCCATTGCCCTCCTGCTTCTTGTGTCGCCCTGTCTGTTTACGTGGGCGACTGCCGTGATGTTTTTCCCACTGGATCAATACCGGCTGACCTTGAAGCAGAGGTCTTGCTAAGCTTAGAGCATTATAAATTTACCCTTAGCTCCAGTATATTTATGTGGAGAAAAGTCTCCAGACTTGATCACACTCCCTGGAAATTTTTTCCTTGTGTGACTGCTCCCCAGCCTCTCGGGCTGGGCTCCGTGGTCACCAGCATCCAATCCTGAATGCCGAATCTGCTGCCCTCTAGAAGATGAGCACTCTATAACCACCACAGGAGAGACACCTTTGTCCTTGGATATAGGGTTATCCGCTGATGCATCTGAAGATGCGATCCGGACCATTTGTCCAGCAGATCCCACTGAAAAGTTCTTGCGTGAAATCTGCCGAATGGAATTGCTTCGTAGGAAGCCACCATTTTTACCAGGACCCTTGTGCAATGATGCACTGTTTTTAGGAGGTTCCTGACTAGCTCGGATAACTCCCTGGCTTTCTCTTCCGGGAGAAACACCTTTTTCTGGACTGTGTCCAGAATCATCCCTAGGCACAGCAGACGTGTCGTCGGGATCAGCTGCGATTTTGGAATATTTAGAATCCACCCGTGCTGTTGTAGCAGTATCCGAGATAGTGCTACTCCGACCTCCAACTGTTCCCTGGACTATGCCCTTATCAGGAGATCGTCCAAGTAAGGGATAATTAAGACGCCTTTTCTTCGAAGAAGAATCATCATTTCGGCCATTACCTTGGTAAAGACCCGGGGTGCCGTGGACAATCCAAACGGCAGCGTCTGAAACTGATAGTGACAGTTCTGCACCACGAACCTGAGGTACCCTTAGTGAGAAGGGCAAATTTGGGACATAGAGGTAAGGATCCCTGATGTCCCGGGACACTATATAGTCCCCTTCTTCCTGGTTCGTTATCACTGCTCTGAGCGACTCCATCTTGATTTGAACCTTTGTAAGTGTTCAAAAAAATTTTTTAGAATAAGTCTCACCTAGCCTTCTGGCTTCAGTACCACAATATAGTGTGGAATAATACCCCTTTTCTTGTAGTAGGAGGGGTAATTTAATTATCACCTGCTGGGAATACAGCTTGTGAATTTTTTCCCATACTGCCTCCTTGTCGGAGGGAGACCTTGGTAAAGCAGACTTCAGGAGCCTGCGAAGGGGAAACTTCTCGACATTCCAATCTGTACCCCTGGGATACTACTTGTAGGATCCAGGGGTCCTGTACGGTCTCAGCGCCATGCTGAGAACTTGTCAGAAGCGGTGGAACGCTTCTGTTCCTGGGAATGGGCTGCCTGCTGCAGTCTTCTTCCCTTTCCTCTATCCCTGGGCAGATATGATCTTATAGGGACGAAAGGACTGAGGCTGAAAAGACGGTGTCTTTTTCTGCAGAGATGTGACTTAGGGTAAAAACGGTGGATTTTCCAGCAGTTGCCGTGGCCACCAGGTCCGATGGACCGACCCCAAATAACTCCTCTTCCTTTATACGGCAATACACCTTTGTGCCGTTTGGAATCTGCATCACCTGACCACTGTCGTGTCCATGACATCTTCTGGCAGTTATGGACATCGCATTTACTCTTGATGCCAGAGTGCAAATATCCCTCTGTGCATCTCGCATATATAGAAATGCATCCTTTAAATGCTCTATAGTCAATAAAATACTGTCCCTGTCAAGGGTATCAATATTTTTAGTCAGGGAATCCGACCAAGCCACCCCAGCTCTGCACATCCAGGCTGAGGCGATCGCTGGTCGCAGTATAACACCAGTATGTGTGTATATACTTTTTATGATATTTTCCAACCTCCTGTCAGCTGGACCTTGAGGACGGCCCTATCTATAGACGGTACCGCCACTTGTTTTGATAAGCGTGTGAGCGCCTTATCCACCCTAAGGGGTGTTTCCCAACGCGCCCTAACTTCTGGCGGGAAAGGGTATACCGCCCATAATTTTCTATCGGGGGGAACCCACGCATCATCACACACTTTATTTAATTTATCTGATTCAGGAAAAACTATGGTAGTTTTTTCACATCCCACATAATACCCTCTTTTGTGGTACTTGTAGTATCAGAAATATGTAACACCTCCTTCATTGCCTTTAACGTGTGGCCCTAATAAGGAATACGTTTGTTTATTCACCGTCGACACTGGATTCAGTGTCCCTGTCTGTGTCTGTGTCGACCGATTAAAGTAAACGGGCGTTTTAAAACCCCTGACGGTGTTTTTGAGACGTCTGGACCGGTACTAATTGTTTGTCGGCCGTCTCATGTCGTCAACCGACCTTGCAGCGTGTTGACATTATCACGTAATTCCCTAAATAAGCCATCCATTCCGGTGTCGACTCCCTAGAGAGTGACATCACCATTACAGGCAATTGCTCCGCCTCCTCACCAACATCGTCCTCCTACATGTCGACACACACGTACCGACACACAGCACACACACAGGGAATGCTCTGATAGAGGACAGGACCCACTAGCCCTTTGGAGAGACAGAGGGAGAGTTTGCCAGCACACACCAAAAACGCTATAATTATATAGGGACAACCTTATATAAGTGTTTTCCCTTATAGCATCTTTTTTATATATTTCTAACGCCAATTTAGTGCCCCCCCTCTCTGTTTTAACCCTGTTTCTGTAGTGCAGTGCAGGGGAGAGCCTGGGAGCCTTCCCTCCAGCCTTTCTGTGAGGGAAAATGGCGCTGTGTGCTGAGGAGATAGGCCCCGCCCCTTTTTCGGCGGCCTCGTCTCCCGCTCTTAACGGATTCTGGCAGGGGTTAAATATCTCCATATAGCCTCCGGAGGCTATATGTGAGGTATTTTTAGCCAAAATAGGTATTCATTTGCCTCCCAGGGCGCCCCCCTCCCAGCGCCCTGCACCCTCAGTGACTGCCGTGTGAAGTGTGCTGAGAGGAAAATGGCGCACAGCTGCAGTGCTGTGCGCTACCTTTAGAAGACTGAGGAGTCTTCTGCCGCCGATTCTGGACCTCTTCTTACTTCAGCATCTGCAAGGGGGCCGGCGGCAAGGCTCCGGTGACCATCCAGGCTGTACCTGTGATCGTCCCTCTGGAGCTGATGTCCAGTAGCCAAGAAGCCAATCCATCCTGCACGCAGGTGAGTTCACTTCTTCTCCCCTAAGTCCCTCGTTGCAGTGATCCTGTTGCCAGCAGGACTCACTGTAAAATAAAAAACCTAAGCTAAACTTTTCTAAGCAGCTCTTTAGGAGAGCCACCTAGATTGCACCCTTCTCGGCCGGGCACAAAAATCTAACTGGCTTGGAGGAGGGTCATAGGGGGAGGAGCCAGTGCACACCACCTGATCGGAAAGCTTTACTTTTGTGCCCTGTCTCCTGCGGAGCCGCTATTCCCCATGGTCCTTTCAGGAACCCCAGCATCCACTAGGACGATAGAGAAAAGCTAGTAGTGTATATGTTAGTAAGGAGACTGCAAGTCAAGTTAATCAAGCAAAGTTTTGCAATCCTCAGAGAGATATAGGAAAGAGAATTGCCATCCTCCTGAGAATTTTTTCTCAACTGAAATATGTACATTCTTAAAAAGGTGAAAATAAACAAATTCAATTAAAATGAAACATTTACGCTATCACAGGCTGTAATATTTAGCATTGTAAAGGCAAAAGATGACTTCACTTGCTCTTTAAGAGCGGTTGCATTTTCCTTTGATATTTAGACTTTCCGAGCTTGCATGGTTTAACACATTTTATTTCTATACTGTTCAAGCACTGACCTCAATCTAAACAATTAAAGGCATTGATCGCCTCTTCACAGCTAAGGGACTGCAAACTTGACCTGGAGGAGGAGCAGTAAGGGAGCTGTCAGTGGAATCACTGACGATACAGTGAGAGCGGGTGACCACGTCAAGCTGTTGGTGCATTTTGAGTGCAGCACGCAGCCTATGAACAAAACAGTCTGCAGGAACAGTTGCAGACTCTGGAAAGGGTCACCACGACGAGGACATCGGAGCGTCACTTTTGAAGAGGCGAAAGCATCAACAAGAAAGTGTACGACCATCTGTGCTTTGCCAAGTCCATTCCTAAGGGCATATCAAACCTGTCCATCACACATTGGAATGTTCAGACTGTCCACACACCCTGCTGTGTGTTGGAATAATGAGAAGAACATTTCGTGTTCTGAGGCCTCAGTAATGTGCAAAAGCTAGTGCTGGTTCCAGCCTGGCTAGATTAGTGGTTTTGATAAATTTGTAGTTAGAGCCCAGTTATAGTCTCTCACAGATGTAGCTATACTTGATGGTAGACTTTCAGCGCCCAGATATAGAGGTTATAAATGCATATATAAATGACACAATCTCTATTAAAGTTAGTTTCACTTTTTCCCCTGTTCTAACATTCAGAGAGCAGAGTGTAAATTGTAACATGATATTCTAATATTGAGTGAGTTTCTCAGCTCTGGCAGACAGCACTGCTATTTCTACAAATTGCAAAACTTCTTCAATTTCCACAATGATAGTCTGGCTAAATTAAATATCACAGGGCAGTTAAATGATAAAATGAGCAGCCCGCGAGCCATGGTAACCCTTCAGAGTCTACTTTAAGCGCTGGTGTTTGTGTTAGAACAGGGGTGGCCAGACTTTTGGAGTCGGCGATCTACTTTGAAAGCTGAAAAGCTTTTGTGATCTACCTAGGTGGAATAATAGCGCGCGCCGCAGGCGCTTGCCAAAAAGGGGCGTGGCATAACAAAAAAGTGGGCGTGGTATAACGAAAAAAGGGACTTAGCCTTGCTGCACAGAGTAACACATTGGCCCCCACAGGTAAAACCTCAAACACATATGCCCCCACAGTGCCAGATACACATATGCCCCCACAGTGCCAGATATGCCCCCACAGTGCCAGATATGCCCCCACAGTGCCAGATACAGATATGCCCCCCACAGTGCCAGATATGCCCCCAGTGCCAGACACAGATATGCCCCCACAGTGCCATGTGCCCACAGTGCTAGATTTGCCCCCACAGTGCCAGATACAGATATGCCCCCACAGTGCCAGATATGCCCCCACAATGCCAGATACAGATATGCCCCCACAGTGCCATGTGCCCACAGTGCCAGATATGCCCCCACAGTGTCAGATACAGATATGCCCCCACAGTGCCATGTGCCCACAGTGCCAGATATGCCCCCACAGTGTCAGATACAGATATGCCCCCACAGTGCCATGTGCCCACAGTGCCAGATATGCCCCCACAGTGCCAGATATGCCCCCACAGTGTCAGATACAGATATGCCCCCACAGTGCCATGTGCCCACAGTGCCAGATATGCCCCCACAGTGCCAGATATGCCCCCACAGTGTCAGATACAGATATGCCCCCACAGTGCCATGTGCCCACAGTGCTAGATATGCCCCCACAGTGTCAGATTACAGATATGGTCATTCTCTGCATCACATGCTGAGCACAGGAACTGAGTGGGGAGCTATTAGCAAATTCATTGCAGGCAGGCTAAAAAATGATATGTCAAATTAGACAAGTCAGTAATAACACATATATAAAAACATTACAGGTTATGGCAAAATTCCAGGAGGAATAGCAATGGCTCCACTTGCCCTTCAATGCAACTGCTATGAGTGATGCCCTGCTCAAGTAGCAACACTTAAAATAAGACCTCCTTCAATTATTCCATTAGTGCTGAGCCTTCCCCTCCAAGACAATGTACCTGAACTGCCTGGTCTGCTGGATCCCCGGTGGCTGGATCACCGGCTGGCTCCCCACTGGGCTGGCACTGTCAGTATGCCTGTTCCCGCCTGAGCTGACTGGATCAAACAAGATCCAATAGGCGCAGAGGCTCCTCAGTTCGCGTTCCCAATGATGCATAGCGCGGGTGCGCGGCTGACGTCATGACGTCACCCGCGCAATGCATCATTGGGAACGGGACTCACAGAGGTGGCAAGTTACACTGGAATGCAGAAGTTGGTCGCGATCTACCGGCGGGAGCTCCGCGAGCTACCGGTAGATCGCGATCGACCTTTTGGTCACCTCTGTGTTAGAATATATGAATGCCAGCAAGTCGGTAGGACACTGTAAAAGCTCTCTAAAAATGTAAATAAGCATTCTTGGAAGAATAAATACCAAGTTTATTACAGGGCAACTACTTTTTTTTTTTTTAATTATTCAATATTTTGAGTTCTCACAAGATTAAATAGGAACAAATATAAAGCATAAGGAAGGGGATCTGATCAGGAATCTGGCGGTCGGGATTCTGTCAGTCGAAATACCAACGCCGGAATCCCGACACTAGTCGGAATGCCAGGGATCCCGACACAGATCACTAACCCAGCGTTGGGATACCAAATGAGAATTTGCAGGGGCTGGCGGAGAGGAGAGCCACGGGGTGGGGGGTTTAGGTCTAGGCTGCGGGGGAAGGATTAGGGTTTGGCTGTGGTGGAGGGAAGGTTAGGTTTAGGCTGTTGGAATGGGAGGTTAGGCATTATCGGGATAGTTAGGGTTAGGCTGCGGGAGGTGGGAGGGTGGTTGGGGTATTGGGGATAGTGTACTCAGCTACTAGGTGTCGGGTCCCTGATCATCGGGATGCAGCTGTCGATGTTATGACTGCCAGCATCCAAAGCGCTGGTATACCAATACCATCCTATAAAGAGCACAGACCGCATATGTGAGCCATTTATGAACACAAAAAGAATATATTACATACTGTAGGTAAGGGGAAACTCTATGTAACTACAAAGAGAGGGAAAGAGTTGTTGCAAAAGGGAGAACCGGATGAAAGCACTGTAACTACAGTATCTCTGACCACGTCCTGCGACAGGAGACGGGGGGACAGGGCGTGTCAAATGGGATACCAGTACTGGGCACTGACATTATGAAGAGCCACAAGATTCTGAGGGGTAGTCAGCATCGGTCAGGCACCGCAAGTAATGGATTTATTCTAGTGGTTCGCGTCGTCTGCTCTCCTGGAAGGGACTACAAAGCAGGGGCGGATTGGGATGCCGTGTCAGTCCCTGCTCGGCCGAGCCCCGTGCTCCCTTTAGCGGCTGTTCAGAACCGTGTTGATGTGCTGCTCAGTACTCACTGCTGTACCGACCTTGCTGCTTCCCTCAGCTCCTGCACTCACTAACTGGCTGCTGGCAATAAATTTATTGGCACACGCAGGGTAGGGATATGTGGGTCTGGGGTCAAGCGGTGGGGGCAGAGATATCAGTGTACCGGGCCCCAAAGATTTCTGTTGCTGGTCCTGTCTCTGACACTTGAACACAGAGGTACTATAGGCGGGGTGTCCCATGTGGAAAGAAGAGGAGGAGGGAAGAAGAAGAAGAAAAACAGAAATCAGGGATAGCAAAATGATGAGCCACAAAAGAAGGTAAAGAGTATCTTCGTATCATGCATGGGTCAAGTGGAGGAGCCGGGTGCAGGAAGCAATGGTGATGGTGTACCCTAAAGGGAGAGCCAAAGGGCCCACAACTGCGCAAACACACGGTCTCTGTCATGAAGGTTAATGGGTGATATTTTCCATAGCCGCGCTATGCCATATTTGGGATTTTAGTGCAGAAACAGACAGAGAAAGAGGGTTCTTCCAGGTAAGAGCTATTAGGCTTTTAGCTGCGATTACTATGTGGGATGCCAATTTGCCATAAAGTCTGCCAAGGTTGGGAGGAGGGTAATATAAGTGAAAGATGTATGGATCTTTTGGATCTGGGGTCTCAAGTAAACTATTCAGGAGTGTATGGACTTCTGTCCAGAAAAGTTCAACCACTGAACAAGTATCTCAGACATGAGCTAGGGTACGCCGTGACCACAATTTCTCCAGCAGAGGAAAATACCTGGGAGAGCCTTGCTGGGGTATAATAAAAGCGGTCATATAATGTATATGATGTTTCTTTAAGACTGATAGAGATGGAGCAGGGGCGGAACTGTGGGAGGCAGTGGAGTCGGCTGCCGCCGGGCTCCTGGCCACAAGGGGGCGCATCTCCTCCACTGTCTCCTGCAGCCTGAGGACTGCGCTGCTATTGCAGATGGAGGAGCTGTGTCAATGACACGGAAGCTGCCTCTTGTAGAGAGAGATGGCACTGGCTGCAGCTAGGGGGAGCTCCAGAGCACAGCTCCTCCCGGGCCCTTAGTAAGCCAGCCGAGGGAAGCTCAGAACTCTCTGCTCCTCCATGCTCTGGATGATAGCCAAAGGTAGGCACTGTGTGGGGGGTGGGGGAGAGGTGTATTTGAGGGGAAGTACTGTGTTTTGTGTGTGCTTGTTTTTAAGTGAGGTGTGTGTGTTTTTAAGGAAAGTTGTACATTCAAGTAAAAGAGGCATGTGTGTGTGTGATGTGTGTGAGAGTGGCATGTGTGTGAGAGGCATGTATGTGTATGTAAGTGGGAGGCATGTGTATGTAAGTGAGAGGCATGTGTGTGTGTATGTGTGTGAGAGGCATGTGTATGTAAGTGGGAGGCATGTGTATGTAAGTGAGAGGCATGTGTGTGTGTGTGAGAGGCATGTGTATGTAAGTGGGAGGCATGTGTATGTAAGTGAGAGGCATGTGTGTGTGTGTGAGAGGCATGTGTATGTAAGGGGCCCTACACACTCGGCGATGCGCCGCCGAGGTGCCCGACGGCCGACGAGCGACCCAGCGGCGGGGGGGCAGTGACGGGGGGAGTGAAGTTTCTTCACTCCCCCCGTCACCCGGCTCCGTAGACTTGCAGGCAAATATGGACGATCTCGTCCATATTGGCCGGCATGCACAGCCGACATGGCCCCAGCGATGAACGAGCGCGGGGTCGCGCATCGTTCATCGCTGGGGACTCCACACTGCACGATATGAACGATATCTCGTTCATTAATGAACAAGATCGTTCATATCGTGCAGTGAAATCGCTATGTGTGTAGGGCCTATAAGTGAGAGGCATGTGTATGTAAGTGAGAGGCATGTGTATGTGAGAGGCATGTGTATGTGAGAGGCATGTGTATGTGAGAGGCATGTGTATGTGAGAGGTGTGTGTAAGTGAGAGGCACGTGTGTGAGAGGTGTGTGTAAGTGAGAGGTGTATGTAAGTGAGAGGCGTGTGTGTTTAAGTGAGACGTGTGTTTAAGTGAATGAGGCGTTTGTCTTTTTTTTAATATATATCTAGTGTTCACGCTAGGTGTCTGCCCCTTTTTTAGACAGCTGAATCCCGCCCTGCCCGTTTTTGTGCGCCCTGCCGCCCCGCCGTTTGCTGCCTGCCGGACCCCGCCACGTCGCCGGATCCAGCCGTGCGCCGCCGGACCCGGTACGTACATGAGAGTCCCCCTGGGCTAAATTAACCTTGTAAGTATTTTGCAGCTGTAAACATTAATCTCAGTGCTTTCTACCTGGTGCAGTGTGCCTCAGTGCTCTCTACCTGGTGCAGTGTGCCTCAGTGCTCTACCTGGTGCAGTGTGCCTCAGTGCTCCCTACCTGGTGCAGTGTGCCATTAGTGCTCCCTACCTGGTGCAGTGTGCCATTAGTGCTCCCTACCTGGTGCAGTGTGCCTGAGTGCTCCCTACCTGGTGCAGTGTGCCTGAGTGCTCCCTACCTGGTGCAGTGTGCCTGAGTGCTCCCTACCTGGTGCAGTGTGCCTGAGTGCTCCCTACCTGGTGCAGTGTGCCTCAGTGCTCTCTACCTGGTGCAGTGTGCCTCAGTGCTCTCTACCTGGTGCAGTGTGCCTCAGTGCTCTCTACCTGGTGCAGTGTGCCTCAGTGCTCTCTACCTGGTGCAGTGTGCCTCAGTGCTCTCTACCTGGTGCAGTGTGCCTCAGTGCTCTCTACCTGGTGCAGTGTGCCTCAGTGCTCTCTACCTGGTGCAGTGTTCCTCAGTGCTCTCTACCTGACGCAATGTGTATAATGTGCTCTATCTGGCGCAATGTGTATAATGTGCTCTATCTGGCGCAATGTGTATAATGTGCTCTATCTGGCGCAATGTGTATAATGTGCTCTATCTGGCGCAATATGTATAACGTGCTCTAGCCTCTACCTGGCGCAGTGTGTATAGGAGGTTCTAACTGGTGCAATGTGTATTAGGGGCACTACCGTGTGGTGTAATGTGAATTGACACTATTATGTGGCCACGCCCCTTCCCCACGAAACAACGCCCCTAGATGTTTTGCCCATAGGAATGGGAGCACCAAGCATTATAGTATGTACCTAAGTTTGCCCATTTAACTTAAAAATTTACCCTCACGAATGAAAAATGTGCCCTCCCCGTGATCAGCACCCTGCCCTAAAAAAAAATACTACAGTGAACACTAATTATATTGGCACACCGCTGCGCCAAAGCATCTCCATGGAGACCTGGTGGGTGAGGGAGCACTGTAGGTGTACTATAATGGTATGCTGGTGTCTGTTTTATTGTAATGACTGACTTGGAGTGCGTCCACTTTCTATGTGTATCTATATTACTATTGGGAAAGGTACCTGAGCACCCTTCTACTGTTCACCCTGGGTGCGGGATAGCTACATATGGTATGTGTGTGTATGTGTAGGGGGGCACCAAAATGTATCATGCCTCCGGGCGACTGGGACGAACTTACGCCACTGAGATGGAGTATTTGGCAACAGCTAATCTCATGTTTTTCCAAGCTTCCTTGTCAAGAAGGGGACCAACGTCAGCTTTCCAGGACGTTTCATGGAGATTTTGATCAGAGAGGGTGGTTTCTACAAGGATGACATAGACTTGAGATATCATACCTTTGTACGTGGGACAATAACTACAGAGGCACTCAAAAGGAGTGAGATTGAAGAAAAGTGAGATCTGGTGCTTAAGAAGTGCTCAATTTTAGAATATTCAAAGCAGTTCAGGGTGTGGGCAGAGGACTTCCGTTGGAGGGCTGAGAGGGAAAGCCAAAGCCCACATGAACTGAAGTCAACACAGAATTTAATCGACGCTGCAGCCCAAGGCCTCATGCAACTGGTCTGTAATCCTGGCAGGTAACGGGGGTTGTTCCAAATGGGAGTTAATGGGGAAAAGAGAGGTGAAAATTGCAGAGTATACTGTAGGGTCCATAATTTCAGAAATAATTTAAGGGTCGGAGGCAGACTAAAAAAAGTCGACAGTTTTTCGGGTGTAGACCCCAGAAGGAGGACAGAAGAATATTGGAGGATAACTGCGGGGAAAGGGTCAACTGGGGTAAATAGACAAAGACAGTTTCAATAGTCTGTATAAAAAGGCATAAGACAGGTCAGATACGAGTGACTCGCCCAATGCGTCATTATGCTTTATCTGTGACTTTATATTACTATAATTACTGTGAGACAAGAATACTCAACCTCAGTGTTTAAAAGAGCAATACATTTACAGTAAGAGCAATGTGAGCAATACACTTTATTACTACTAACATCCTGCTTATTCTTGTGAAATGCCTATCCCTGCTGTGTTTCTCTGTCCCTTACTGTCTACATTGTCCAGTGTTCTGCCAGCTACATATTAGTCCTGATCAGAACATCAGGTACATTCAATCAGTGCAACCAGCAAAGAGCAGCACCATTTACAATTCTGATTTAATATAATATGCTAATAAATATGCACGTTTATTAACTAAACAGTCCCATCTGCAGGCAGACTGTATACTGTACCACCGGTGGATACTGAAAAAGTTCCCAATACAGCTAATGTGCACTTTCCTTTCCTGAGCACAGCAGGACATGACACACAGTTGATCTGCAGAAGTGACTTTATGTAAAGGGAGCTTCTACCACTACTTTTCCTGGCTTGTCTGTCTTTGTTACAGTAATGAATGCATGCAGTGCTACGAAGCTTTTTCATTTTACGGAAATGGAATTTCTTCTGTCACTTTTTGACTTTCCAGATTTCTGATATTGAAATTACCGCCGCTCTCCACTTCTTCCTGCTTGAAGTTCAGTTGTCTGCTATGAATAGTAGAGGAAGTCATTTTTGGGCTGAAATAAAGATCATCCAATCAATAGGAACGTCTGACATCTCAGAGGCATGAGACATTTCAGAGGAGTCTCAAGATCATCATGCTTCAGTGACTGGTTCCAAGAAATCACTAGGCTGAATATTTGTTCTGTGTACCATATACATCTTTTTTCCCCCAAAAAAAGTTTATTGACAGGCAAAAGCAATACAAGCAATACACATAGACAGCACAAACATACAGAACAGAATCGGAATAGTCTTGTAGAATATTACAACAATCGATCAAGGGAAGAGACAGTACAACAGAAGAGGGTCAAGAGCTTAAACAGGGCAATTTGTAAGGCGTAGGACACAGATATAATATGGTCAAATGACAGCTTTGGGAGGGGAAATGATACCCTATACAGGGGCAAGTTCGAACGGAACACCAGAGTCTAACACTGTTAGACTGTACCAATCAGTATTTTGAAAACATTTCCGTAAGGCCTCTTTTAGTGACGGGAATAGAGTATGAATGTATAAAGCCATGTGTCAAAATGTTTCCCTGTCAATTTTTCTTTGTGAAGCGTAGTGTTGGGCCAATCTAAGTGAAATAAGAATGAAATTCTGGGATACAGTAGTGCAATGGGCATAGAATCTGGGGAGATCCATTGGGAGAGTATAGTTTTTTTTGCTGCCGCAGTCAGTTTTACAAGTATAGTACGGTTACCTTTAGATAACATTGGAAAGGAAGTCTTAGAGTAAATTCCCCAAAATGCCCAGGATTTAGTAATAGTGAATTGAATTTTCAATTAATTCGTAATATATAGTTGAAGTGCCTGCCAGAGGGCCTGTACCTGACAGGACCACAAGCAATGGACTATATCTGCTTCCGGGAAAACCGCATTTAAAACAATTAGAGGTTGGGGCGTCCCCAATGAGTTTAGGAGTAAAATAAGCCCTGTGCAAAAATTTCTGGTGCATTTCTGTATAGGAGATCGAGACCAATAGTTTATCTAAAGTCATAGTGGCATCTAAAATGGATTTCTGGGAATTAATGAACCAGAGAGCAACCAATAATCTAAACGAGAGAATACATTATGTGGATTAGAGAAAAAGGTATATTCCCTAGAGTCAAGATGTGAGAACCTCCAGGGATCCATAAGTTGTAATGTGTCTAGCAATAATGATAAGGTGGATGGGGCGGATCTACTGGAGCCAGTCTGCCTAGGCCCACCTGACACCTCGAGGGAAGGGTCAAAGACTACATTTAGAGCACCCCCAAAAATTAAAGAACCTTGTAGGTTAACAAAGAGTGTATAAAAAAAGGCCACATTCGGCCCTGTGGGGGCGTAAATACATGCTAATGTAAAACGTTCCCGTTCAATGGCCCTCATTCCGAGTTGTTCGCTCGTTCTTTTTCATCGCATCGCAGTGAAAATCCGCTTAGTACGCATGCGCAAAGTTCGCACTGCGACTGCGCCAAGTAACTTTACTATGAAGAAAGTATTTTTACTCACGGCTTTTTCTTCGCTCCGGCGATCGTAATGTGATTGACAGGAAATGGGTGTTACTGGGCGGAAACACGGCGTTTCAGGGGCGTGTGGCTGAAAACGCTACCGTTTCCGGAAAAAACGCAGGAGTGGCCGGAGAAACGGTGGGAGTGCCTGGGCGAACGCTGGGTGTGTTTGTGACGTCAACCAGGAACGACAAGCACTGAACTGATCGCACAGGCAGAGTAAGTCTGGAGCTACTCTGAAACTGCTAAGTAGTTAGTAATCGCAATATTGCGAATACATCGGTCGCAATTTTAAGGAGCTAAGATTCACTCCCAGTAGGCGGCGGCTTAGCGTGTGTAACTCTGCTAAATTCGCCTTGCGACCGATCAACTCGGAATGAGGGCCAATATCCACCTTCAAAAATAAAAATCTCCCACCAGGATCAATCCATTTATCCTTAATATTGTAATGCAAAGATTTATTAAATAAGAGCAACACTCCTCATAGTTTTCATAGTGTAAGAGGCACATTTATAATCGCCAATCCAATTATCCCACACTACGTTTGGGTCTGTGAGCCACCAATGCGTCTCTTGTAAGAACGCCACATCGGGGCGAAATTTCTTGAGATGATTTTGAATTTTCTTCCGTTTCATCGGGTTGTTCAACCCTTCCACATTCCAAGAGACCAGCTTAAAAGAAGTCTTCGATTTGTCCGTGAGGACAGCAGTATCAGAAGACCTCAACATCATCCAACACCCAGTCTGGTGGAACATGGAAGGGGAAGCCATAAGAAAGTGTCCGTCCACCTGTCCCAGCAAGCAGGTGAGGGACCAAAGATAACCAGCAAAGAGAAATACAGAAAGTAAACCAGAAAAACAAGACATATTACAATACGTGTAAGTGCAACAATAGCATATAACAAGTGCCACCTGTCCAAATATTTAAAAGTTTTTTTAACCCAAATTGACAGTTCTAAGAACCATCACAATACAATTAAAATATTATCAAGACTAGTAAGAGAAGGATAGTGGGGATGGGTAGGAGAAATAGAGAGGGGAGTTGTCTCTGCTCAGGCATCCACATTATATCGAGAGAAATACCCCGTCACATTAACAACAGCAAATACAGAAAAAAAGAAACATAACAACATGTCATCCATTTAAAAGGAGAAAAAGGAGATTAAACTAGACAATACTTATCAGGCCATGGCCAATCAAACGGCATCGTCCATGCGTGAATCAGAGAAGGACAAGGATAAAGAGTGTAAGAAACTGCGGGCAGTATCAGGGGTTTCAAAATAATGTGGTTTGCCGGCATGAAAGATCCTCAGCTTAGCAGGATAGAGGAGGGCAAATCGAATGTCTTTTGAAAAAAGTTCTTTGCAGACCTGAGAGAATTCGCTGCGGCGTGAAGAAACTTGAAAAGTCCTGAAAAAGGAGCAATTTGGAGTCCTCATAACAAAGGTTGTTGGATTTGCTGTAAGCCTCCATGATTTTCACCTTGTCCAAATAGTTCAAGAGCTTGAAGATCACCGGTCTAGGGCGTTGTTGAGATGATTGTTTGTCAGGACCAATACAGTGCGCCCTTTCCACCAAGTACGATGTAGGAGAAGAAGGAAGGCCCAGAGTCTCAGGGAGCCAACGAGAGACCAGATCCATAAGATCTTTAGGGTGGACTGATTCCGGAAGGCCAATAAGGTGTAAGTTGTTTCGCAGATTGCAATTTTCCAGATCTTCGATTTTATCGGTTAAAGCCGCAAGGGTGGCGTCATGTGTTTGCAATTGCGATACTACCTCGTGATGGTCATCCTCTAAAGTTGAAATGCGGTCCTCTGCCTTCACAAGACATTTGGTGTGTTGCGTTATTTGAGCAGCGGCCGAGTTAATAGCCGCCATTAACGGAGCCAATTTAGCATCTAGAAGAGGCGAGATAATGTCTGAGATTTCTTTGACCCGTTGAACAAAGGAAGGACTGAATTTGCCAGCCACAGCCAGCCCATCTGTGGAATCTCCCTAGCCGGGAGATGTGGGGTAAAGAGAGTGATCCAAATAGGCATCTTTATCCTTATCCTTATCTTTGGACTCCATTTTATTTTTATTTTAGGAACCTTTGGTCACCCGTGGCGTTTTGGCGACATTTTTCCATGATCAGGATCGTTGGATCAGTATGACCCGGTATAGAGCAGAGAAGAAATGTCACAAAAATGATGTAAAATCCCAAATGTCACTGGATGTCTCACAGATGCATATGCAGCAGCGGCAGCAAACACGGTATCTTAGATATCACTTGGAATCTCACAGGTGCACAAGCAGTAGCAGCAGCAGATACGGTGGCAGATATCACTTGGTGTCCCAC
Source organism: Pseudophryne corroboree (assembly GCF_028390025.1). NCBI lineage: Eukaryota > Metazoa > Chordata > Amphibia > Anura > Myobatrachidae > Pseudophryne > Pseudophryne corroboree. Next base: position 118,394,064 of record NC_086454.1, on the reverse strand, counting down.
AAGTGTGCAAGCAGCAGCAGATATGGTGTCACATATTACTGGGTGTCCTACATATGTACAGGCAGCAGTCACGGTGTTATATATCACTTGGTATCTCAAGGGTGCACATGCAACAGCGGCAGTAGTAGGCACAATGACACATATCACTTGGGTGGTCTCAGATGCATATGCAGCAACCACAGCAGCAGTGACAAGTATGCTGCCTCTTGTAACACTTAGCCTCACACAAAGGTATATGCAGCAGCAGCAGTGACAAGTATGCTGCCTCTTGTAACACTTAGCCTCACACAAAGGTATATGCAGCAGCAGCAGTGACAGGTATGCTGCCTCTTGTAACACTTAGCCTCACACAAAGGTATATGCAGCAGCAGCAGTGACAAGTATGCTGCCTCTTGTAACACTTGGCCTCACACAAAGGTATATGCAGCAGCAGCAGTGACAAGTATGCTGCCTCTTGTAACACTTAGCCTCACACAAAGGTATATGCAGCAGCAGCAGTGACAAGTATGCTGCCTCTTGTAACACTTAGCCTCACACAAAGGTATATGCAGCAGCAGCAGTGACAAGTATGCTGCCTCTTGTAACACTTGGCCTCACACAAAGGTATATGCAGCAGCAGCAGTGACAAGTATGCTGCCTCTTGTAACACTTGGCCTCACACAAAGGTATATGCAGCAGCAGCAGTGACAAGTATGCTGCCTCTTGTAACACTTAGCCTCACACAAAGGTATATGCAGCAGCAGCAGTGACAAGTATGCTGCCTCTTGTAACACTTAGCCTCACACAAAGGTATATGCAGCAGCAGCAGTGACAAGTATGCTGCCTCTTGTAACACTTGGCCTCACACAAAGGTATATGCAGCAGCAGCAGTGACAAGTATGCTGCCTCTTGTAACACTTGGCCTCACACAAAGGTATATGCAGCAGCAGCAGTGACAAGTATGCTGCCTCTTGTAACACTTAGCCTCACACAAAGGTATATGCAGCAGCAGCAGTGACAAGTATGCTGCCTCTTGTAACACTTAGCCTCACACAAAGGTATATGCAGCAGCAGCAGTGACAAGTATGCTGCCTCTTGTAACACTTGGCCTCACACAAAGGTACTGTATATGCAGCAGCAGCAAAGGCTTTGACTGTGTGGGAAAGACAGGGCACAGTGTAAAGGGCCTGTCTTAGACACTTATCAGGATGCCCGAGTGGAGGGTGAAGGGAAGGGAGCCCTCTGTTCCCCAATGCAGCGCTAAGACACAGAGGTAGTTGGCAGCATGGGGGGTGATGATCCCTAACAGGAGAGAGCTGATGAGGGGTGGGAAGGGAGGGAAAATGGATCCCTATCCCTAAGTGCAGCGGCCGCGGGAGGCAGGCAGTGACCAGCGCAGTATCTGCTCCCTGGGCTCTCGGACCCGCAGTTGGAGCTCCTGGCACAGCCGAGATCAAGGATGGCCGCCGCCCTCCACACACTGCGTGTGCTCACTCCGGCAGAGAAAGACAGACATGCAGGGGTGAGCCGGGAATCATCCCCTCTTGGCCCCGCAGTATCTCCAGACCCTGATGGTATTAGCGGCGGGTACCGGTCCTGAGTCGGCTGGTGAAAGGGTGGTTATTTCACCAGGGAGGACGTAGCGCTCTGGTAACATGCGGCTGCCCAGGTCGGCCCACCCACTGGAAGTCCCACCATATCCATCTTATTACCTCCCTTATTCTGTATTTCTCATTTTCAGAGGTTTTGATCATTTAACTTGTCATACACAGACATCTGATGGTACTTTATAACTTACCTTTGTGGATTTGAATAATCATAAGTCATGAGACTAAAGCTGTCCACATAAGGAGCCAACAGGTCAAACTCTTTTTTCCCAAACATGCCCAACTGGTCAGTTCTTGAAGAAAAAGATAGAACAACATTTAGTTTTCAGTACATCTGTGCTAAACATAGTTAAAAGGTCAAGTACTTAATGTATAGACCAGTGGTTCTCAAACTGTGTGCCATGGTACCCTGGGGCTTCTCAGAGCACTTGCAGTGGTGCCTTGAATTGGTGGTCCAGGATCAATTCATATAATTTATGGATGTAATCGGCAAAACCAGTGCTGGTGGCTGCCATTTATAACATATATGGACAGACAGAAGCAAATCTTATCTCTCACCACACAATTGATAGGATAATACAAACACAATTTACTTAATTTAATATTTCTTTTTCACTTTCTCAGTAAGAAATGTTTGGCCTAGGGGTGCCGTGAAAAAAAATCTGATACTTTAGGGCACCGTGATTCCAAAAAGTTTGGGAACCATTGGTATAGACTGTTTTCTATTGTAGGGGATGAACAGGCTGCTAATGCTACAAAAACTACAGTTGTAACTAATAGTATTTTGGTAGTAAAGAATCCTCCATGTAATTAATATTATTATTCTTTATTTATATGACACCACAAGGGTTCTGCAGCAGCTAACAAAGGGCCTGATTCCCTATCATTTGCTAATGTGAACGCACGCATTGAGCGATTAATCGGCATACTGCACATGCACTGTGAACACATTGCGCGTGCGAAGGTCAAAATGCGATTGCACTGTGTGTGCAGCCTAATTGTAAAAAAGAATGTAATTTAAATGACAGGAAGTGACCGTTCGTGGGTGGTACCATGGAGTTTGTGGGGAGTGGTTGGGAAAACACAGATGTGTCATGGGAGTTTTCAGGGCGTGTATCTGATGTCATCTGCGAACGCTGCAATGAAAAACATGGAGCCCGGAGCGACTGCATTTACATTATTTTGAGTAGGCATGGGTCAGCCGCAACTTTTGATTGTGCTCATTTTTTTGTGTCTGCTCTGCGATTCTGCTAATGCATACACAGATTTGCGAACACATCAGTGGGTGTCATTAATCCTTTCTGGGCGGCTCTTCACATGCGGATTTTTAGCAGTAGCAGGTTTGAAAAAAATGCTAATTCAGTATCAATAGCAATCCATAGTGAATTAGACCCAAAGTACATAAAAAAAATGAGCAAAACAAGAAAACAGTGACCTACAGTACAAGACAATGTAGGACAAGTACATGGCATACAAACATTGTTTTATCAACAGACATGACAGTGAAATAAGCATCAGGGTGGCAGTAATGTTTTAAAGTTTGCTTGAACTGCTCATAGTAAAGTTTATCTCACATTCTTCCTGCGTGATTGATACTTTTACAAAGAAGCACATTTTTTGCAACAGGTCATGGACACAGGCATAGCATAACAGAAGAATGCAAGCAAACTAGCAGCAAAATCTTTAAAGTGTATGTGAGTAACTCAACACTGTATTTTAAAGGGAGTAAAGAAAGAAAAATAAAAAGGACTAGAATATACAAAACACCGAACCATAGACATAAAGTAAATATTACAGTGTTTAATATTAACTGGGAAATATATTGGATAAAAAATGACTGTATTTCAGTAGTTTTTTAAGATTGTAAGCATTCCTACCTCTATAAGTCTATATCTATTACCACCCAGTTTGTCTTATCACTGTTGTTTCCAATTGTAAAGCGCAACGGAATATGATGCGCTATGTAAGAAATGGAAAATAAATAGTTTTACTAAAAGTCCTGTAAATTATCTTGATTAAACTCTCCCTCAGACTAAATGTGTGCCAAATAGATGCTTATAATTAATTTGAGCAGATAATGTGGCTTTACAAATTTTAATACCAGTAGTAAGGAGGGAGCTGGATAAATGCAAATCTGTATCAATGTGGAGGAATAGTTGTTAGTTGTCACAAACTCTGATCTCAGATAGGATATAATTGGCTTTGTCTGCACTTCTTAAAAGTTGAAATGTGCGAGCCAGGGCACTGTGGAAAAGAACAGGCCTCAGGAAACATATAGTTTTGTAGAAATTGATTTTAATTACTCACAAGGGCACACAAATAAAGAATAATTAGTGTGAGCATTAGGTTTTATGGCAGGCTGTATTATTTTGTAGATTGAGGACATCACTGCTGTTGGTAGTCTATCAGTAGGCCTTAGGGAATGAGAAGTTCTGATATCATAAACTAGTATACTGTAACACAGGAATCAGACTCCCAGCAGAGAATGCTGCCTCATAAAAAAAAGAAAGACTTGCTACCTTGTAGAATAAATTCACTGTAAATATTACCATTAAGCCTACATCCACAAAATGCATATATTTGCATTTAACATAAAAAGAGAAAGTCATGACACATACAAGTATATTAATAAAGTGAAACAAAGCGTCTAAAAAAACAAAAATGTGTGCATATTTTTACCAACTTTATAAATTATTTACAGCTCAATAGAAAAGATAGGGATAAAATAGCTCACAGCGTCGTAAGTATTTTCATGTGTAAAAAATCATAGACATTGAAGACAGAATATCAATATTAGGACTTGTACAGTATGGTTCCTTTAAGTCTAATAGGCCCTACACACTGGGCGATAATACTCAAAGATATGAACGATCTTGTTCATTAATGAACGAGATACCGTTCCTATCTTTGAGTGTGGAGGCACCAGTGATGAACGATGGTCGGCCCGCGCTCGTTCATCGCTGGTGCCTCTACGCCTGTGCATGCAGGCGAATATGGACGATCTCGTCCATATTTGCCTGCACTGCTATGGAGCCGGGTGACGGGAGGAGTGAAGAAACTTCACTCCTCCCGTCACTCTTCCCCCGCCGCTGAGTCGCCCGTATCCGCCGTCGGGCAGCTTGGCGGCGGATCGTTCAATGTGTAGGGCCCTTATGTTAAGAACCTGCCGCACACTTGTCATACTTCCCAACTGTCCTGACAGGAAAGGGCGCGGGAAGAAGGACGGTTGACGGGCTCCTGTCACTCGCTGCCCTGCTTTATCAGAGCAGCAGTGAAAAGAGCGTCTGTTCACGAGACAGAGGGAACGGGGGCATGCCAGCAGCTCACAGAGCGCTGGGTGTGCCCCTCAGTGACGGACACGGGGGCTTACGATTGTCGCTTTACCGCAAAGTCACACCGCTTTTCATGAGGCCATGCCCTTTTTTAGGAGCACGCATGGTTTCACCATGCAGATGTCCTGATTCAATAAAAATAAAAGTAGGGAGGTATGCACTTGTCAATAGACTGATTTATTTAGGCTGCTGGCTTTGGTAACTATCAGACTAGACAGCCACAGGAAAACTTTTGTTAACATCTAGGAGGTTATCATTAGCCTATTAATGCTAATTAAGGCCTAGGAAGGCCTTTGGTTGATATCAGGTCTTTACCAGTAGCGCACGCAGGGGGGGTTTCCGAGTACCTGGAAACCACCCCTGATGAGCCAAATGTTTAATCCGTCTCATCAAAAGCCTCTCTGCACAGAGAAAGTCCGGGGGAAGCTGCTGGCAGTGCGTGCTCAGCCGCAGCAGCTCCATCCCTCCTACAGGACCACCAGTCTGCTGCTTCTGCCTCCCAGCCCCTGGGTTACCCTGGTGGAAGGGTAACTAGATGCTACCCTGGTGGTATGTATACCACCCTATATGTATACTGCATTATTTATTATTATATATTAACAGTTTCTTATATAGCGCAGCAAATTCCGTTGCGCTTTACAATTGGAAATAATAAGAATTTACTTACCGATAATTCTATTTCTCGGAGTCCGTAGTGGATGCTGGGGTTCCTGAAAGGACCATGGGGAACAGCGGCTCCGCAGGAGACAGGGCACAAAAAGTAAAGCTTTCCGATCAGGTGGTGTGCACTGGCTCCTCCCCCTATGACCCTCCTCCAGACTCCAGTTAGGTACTGTGCCCGGACGAGCGTACACAATAAGGGAGGAATTTTGAATCCCGGGTAAGACTCATACCAGCCACACCAATCACACTGTACAACCTGTGATCTGAACCCAGTTAACAGTATGATAACAGCGGATCCTCTGAAAAGATGGCTCACAACAACAATAACCCGATTTAGTTAGCAATAACTATGTACAAGTATTGCAGATAATCCGCACTTGGGATGGGCGCCCAGCATCCACTACGGACTCCGAGAAATAGAATTATCGGTAAGTAAATTCTTATTTTCTCTATCGTCCTTGTGGATGCTGGGGTTCCTGAAAGGACCATGGGGATTATACCAAAGCTCCCAAACGGGCGGGAGAGTGCGGATGACTCTGCAGCACCGAATGAGAGAACTCCAGGTCCTCTTTTGCCAGGGTATCAAATTTGTAGAATTTTACAAACGTGTTCTCCCCCGACCACGTAGCTGCTCGGCAAAGTTGTAATGCCGAGACCCCTCGGGCAGCCGCCCAAGATGAGCCCACCTTCCTTGTGGAATGGGCCTTAACAGATTTAGACTGTGGCAGGCCTGCCACAGAATGTGCAAGTTGAATTGTGCTACCAATCCCACGAGCAATCGACTGCTTAGAAGCAGAAGCACCCAGCATTGTTGGGTGCATACAGGATAAACAGCAAGTCAGATTTCCTGACTCCAGCCAACCTGGAAACTATATTTTCAGGGCCCTGATAACATCCAGCAACTTGGAGTCCTCCAAGTCCCTAGTAGCCGCAGGTACCACAATAAGCTGGTTCAGGTGAAACGCTGACACCACCTTAAGGAGAAACTGGGGATGAGTCCGCAGCTTTGCTCTGTCCGAATGGACAATCAGATATGGCTTTGTGAGATAAAGCCGCCAATTCTGACACTCGCCTGGCCGAGGCCAGGACCAACAGCATGGTCATTTTCCATGTGAGATATATCAAATCCACAGATTTGAGTTGTTTAAACCAATGTGATTTTTTAGGAATCCCAAAACTACGTTGAGATCGCCCAGTGCCACTGGAGACATCAAAGGGGCTGTATATGCAGTACTCCCTTAACAACTTCTGGACTTCAGGAACTGAAGCCAATTTCTTTCTGGAAGAAAATCAACAGGCCGAAATTTGAACCTTAATGGACCCAATTTGAGACCCATAGACACTCCTGTTTGCAGGAAATGTAGAAATTAACCTAGTTGAAATTCTTCCGTGGAGCCTTCCTGGACTCACACCCTGGCACATATTTTCACCTAAGTGGTGATAATGTTGTGCGGTCACCTCCTTCCTGGCTCTGACCAGGGTAGGGATGACCTCTTCCGGAATGCCTCTTTCCCTTAGGATCCGGCGTTCACCCGCCTTGGCGTCAACGCAGCTGCGGTAAGTCCCGGAACAGACACGGTTCTTGCCGAATCAAGACCCTTCTTAGTATCTCTTGAAGTTCCGGGAACCAAGTCCTTCTTGGCCAAACCGGAGCCACGAGTATAGTTCTTACTCCTCTCCTTCCTATCATTTTCAATACATTGGGTATGAAAAGCAGAGGATGGAACACATACACCGACTGGTACACCGACGGTGTTACCAGAGCGTCCCAGCTATTGCCTGAGTGTCTCTTGACCTGGCGCTTCAGGTGGGACGCCATCATAACCACCTTTGGTCTTTCCCAACGGTTTACAATCATGTGGAAACTTCCAGATTAAGTTTCCACTTTTCCGGGTGGAATTCATTTATGCTGAGGAAATCTTCCCAGTTGCCCACTCCCGGAATGAACACTGCTGACAGTGTTATCACATGATTTTCCGCCCAGCGAAGAATCCTTGCTGTCATTGCCCTCCTGCTTCTTGTGTCGCCCCGTCTGATAACGTGGGCGACCGCCATGATGATGTCCTACTGGATCAGCACCGGTTGACTTTGAAGCAGGAGTCTTCCTAGGCTCAGAGCATTGTAAATTGCCCTTAGCTCCAGTATATTCATGTGGAGAGAAGTCTCCAGACTTGACCACACTTCCTTGGAAATTTTTTCCCTGTGTGACTACTCCCCAGCCTCTCAGGCTGGTATCCGTGGTCCCCAGAACACAGTCCTGAATGCTGAGTGTGCTGCCCTCTAAAAGATGAGCACTCTGCAGCCCCCACAGAAGAGACACCCTTGTCCTTGGAGACAGGATTATCCGCTGATGCATCTGAAAATGCGATCCGGACCATTCGTCCAGCAAATCCCCTGAGATCTGCCTAATGGAATCGCTTCGTAAGAAGCCACCATTTTTCCCAGGACTCCTGTGCATTGATGCACTGATACTTGGCCTGGTTTTAGGAGGTTTCTGACTAGGTCGAATAACTCCTTGGCTTTTTCCTCCCGGAGGAACACCTTTTTCTGGACTATGCCCAGAATCATTCCTAGGAACAGCAGACGTATCGTCGGAAAACAGCTGCGATTCTTGGAATATTTAGAATCCAGTCGTGCTGTCGTAGAACTACTTTAGATAGTGCTCTTCCGACCTCCAACTGTTCTCTGGAACTTGCCCTTTTCAGGATATCGTCCAAGTAAGGGATAATTTAGAAGCCTTTTTTCTTTGAAGAAACATCTTTTCGGCCATTACCTTGGTAAAAGGCCCGGGGTGCCGTGGATAATTCAAACGGCATCGTCTGAAACTGATATTGACAGTTCTGTACCACGAACCAGAGGTACCCTTGTTGAGAAGGGCAAATTTGGACATGGAGGTAATCCTTGATGTCCAGGGACACCATATAGTCCCCTTTTTTCCGGTTCGCTATCACTGCTCTGAGTGACTCCATCTCGATTTGAACCTTTTATGTAAGTGTTCAAAGATTTCAGTTTAGACTATGTCTCACCAAGCCGTCTGGCGTCAGTACCACAATATAGTGTGGAAAAATAATACCCTTTTCCTTGTTGTAGGAGGGGTACTTTGATTTATCACCTGCTGGATATACAGCTTGTGAATTGTTTCCAATGCTGCCTCCCTGTCGGAGGGAGCCGTTGGTAAAGCAGACTTCAGAAACCTGCGAGGAGAAGATGTCTTGACTCTCCCATCTGTACCCCTGGGATAATACTTGTACTATCTAGGGGTCAACCTGCGAGTGATCCCACTGCGCGCTGAGACTCTTGAGACTACCCCCCCACCTTGAGTCCGCTTGCATGGCCCCAGCGTCATGCTGAGGACTTGGCAGACGCGGTGGAGGGCTTCTTTTCCTGGGAAGGGGCTGCCTGCTGCAGTCTACTTCCCTTACCTCTATGTCTGGGCAGATATGACTGGCCTTTTGCCTGCATGCCCTCATGGGAAAGGAAGGATTGAGGCTGAAAAGACGGTGTCTTTTTCAGCTGAGATGTAACTTGGGGTAAAAAGGTTGGATTTCCCAGCTGTTGCCGTCCGATGGACCGACCCCAACTAACTCCCTCCCTTTATACGGCAATACTTCCATGTGCCGTATGGGATCAGGAGTCTTCAGCCGCCGATTCTGGACCTCTTCTTACTTCAGCATCTGCAAGGGGGCCGGCGGCGCGGCTCCGGTGACCATCCAGGCTGTACCTGTGATCGTCCCTCTGGAGCTGATGTCCAGTAGCCAAGAAGCCAATCCATCCTGCACGCAGGTGAGTTCACTCCTTCTCCCCTAAGTCCCTCGTTGCAGTGATCCTGTTGCCAGCAGGACTCACTGTAAAATAAAAAACCTAAGCTAAACTTTCTCTAAGCAGCTCTTTAGGAGAGCCACCTAGATTGCACCCTTCTCGGCCGGGCACAAAAATCTAACTGGAGTCTGGAGGAGGGTCATAGGGGGAGGAGCCAGTGCACACCACCTGATCGGAAAGCTTTACTTTTTGTGCCCTGTCTCCTGCGGAGCCGCTATTCCCCATGGTCCTTTCAGGAACCCCAGCATCCACAAGGACGATAGAGAAAACAATGATATAACAAAACTGGGTAATAACAAACAGTCATAGAGGTAGGAAGACCCTGCTCGCAGGCTTACAATCTATAGGGAAATAGGCATGTATATACAAGGAAAGGTGCTATCTATTGCATAGTTGTCCGCCAGATTGCAAAGGTTCTTGGTGGGCTGTATGATATGGTCATACAGCAATGATGAACCGGGGTCGATAGGAAGGGAAAGTGAAGAATGAGAAGACATGTGAGGATATGTGTGGACTGTGTAGAGTGGATGCAATTTGATCGGAAGGTTTATGAAAGTTATGTGGGCGGTTCTGGAATTTGATATGCTTGCCTAAAGAGATGAGTTTTCAGGGAATGCTTGAAGGTTTGGAGACTAGAGGAGAGTCTTAATGTGCATGGTAGGGGATTTCACAGAGTGGGTGCAGTCCGATGAAAGTCCTGCAGTCGTGAGTGGGAGCGAGTAATGAGTGTGGATGAGAGACGCAGGTCTTGTGAAGAGCGAAGAGGTCGGGTTGGGAGATATTTTGTGATAAGCGAAGTGATGTACGTTGGTGTAGTTTGGTTAATGGCCTTGTGTGTGAGTAAAAGTATTTTATATTGAATGCGGTAGAATACAGGTAACCAATGGAGGGACTGACAGAGTGGATCTGCAGACGATGAACGTCTAGCGAGGAAGATTAGCCTCGCAGCTGCATTCAGAATGGATTGTAGTGGTGAGAGCCTCGTTTTGGGAAGACCAGTTAGGAGACTATTGCAATAATCAATCCGGGAGATAATGAAAGCGTGGATTTGATTTTTAGCAGTGTCTTGTGTAAGGTATGGTCGTATTTTGGATATGTTTTTTAGATACATGAAACATGATCTTGAGACAGATTGAATGTGGGGAACAAAGGACAGATCAGAGTCAAGGATGACACCTAGGCAGCGAGCTTGTGGGGTAGGGTAGATAGTACAGTTTTCAACAGTGATAGAGATATCAGGTTGGAAACTACTATTGGCCGGTGGAAATATAATTAACTCTGTCTTTGAAATATTAAGTTTGAGGTGGCGAGATGTCATCCAGGATGAAATGGCAGAAAGGCATTCAGTGACACGGTCCAGTACAGATAGGGACAAGTCAGGAGAGGATGGGTAGATTTGAGTATCATGTAATGTAATGTATGTATTTGTAGGTATGTATGTGTTTGTGTATGTATGTATGTATGAATGCGTGTGTGTGTATATATATATATATATATATATATATGTGTGTGTGCTCCGCCCACTTAATGACGTTGTTGTGATGGCTATTTTGGCGCCGTTGTTGAAAGTGGGGGTAGATAAGGAGCCGGTGAGGCACAGTCAGATAGACTGCTGGAGTTTAATGATATGGGCGAGACAGCTCTTGCACATGTAATGTCTCCTGATGACGGTCAGTGTGTGACCGAAAACGTTTGAGGAATAGTGATATCTTTATAGACTGCAATGGGCAGTTGAGTATATGCTGTCTGCAAAATAAAATTTGTTAATGTTTATAGAAAAAGCCTGGTGAGTGCTTTATTGGCTGTTATATATATATATATATATATATATATATATATTAATAATAGAATTCCTTAATGCGCTCTTATTGTAAGTCTACTGTTCTATTGCTTATTTTATATCAGTTAGTTTATTCTGTATCAGTTAGTTTAACACTATTTCTTTTATAGGCAGGCTTCAACACAGAGAAAGGATCCCTTGTCGACAGAGATCAACATAGAAATAGATACACAAATGATATCTCTGTGGAGCGCACTTCTTTAACGTATTAGGCAATTATTTGTCTAATGATAATACTTTTTCTGAATATATATATATATATATATGTATATAGATAAAGAGAGGATGACTTTACACATTTAGACACCCATATTTAAAAAAAACACATGTTTTTATTGTTAAGACAATGTAGTTCAAAATCACATTTGCAATAAAAATTATAATTGTTTCCTTACAAAGTAATATTGATCATTAGGAATACAATTGTTTGTTCAGTTTATACATTTAAAATTAATAATAAAGATGCTTTCAACCAACGCGTTTCGTCTTATAGCGACTTCTTCAGCTGTGTTTTCTAAACAACATTTTTTTCTCTTATTGAAAATGCTCTCAAAATTTGAGGAGATGTTTCCTTCTTAAGAGGTTATAGAAAGTGATCTTTTGATCGAACCAATTATTATACTAGATATAAATATGGATTAAATTTGAAAGATTTGGGATTTAGATAAGGTAATTTCCACAGTATGACAAAATTTAGTTGGATTCCCTAATTAGGACCATCTGATTGCTAGTATCAGTATTAGTATCCAAAAAGAGGGCTTTTAGCTGTTATCAAGCTCTTTTCAATTCTCCAGCAGCAATCCTATATGTCTGCATACATGGGAATCCAAATGTAGAATGATGTCATACTGTGGAAATAGGATTGCTGCTGGAGAATTGAAAGGAGCTTGGTAACAGCTAAAAGCCCTCTTTTTGGATACTAATACTGATACTAGCAATCAGATGGTCCTAATTAGGGAATCCAACTAAATTTTATATATATATATATATATATATATACATACATATATATATATATATATATACACACACACACACACACACACACATAATGTATACACACACACACACACACACACACACACACACACACACACATATATATATATATATAAAACACAGCGCGGCCCTAGACCGGAGGTATGTATCAGAATACTCGTACAATATATTCTGGAATAGGTACACTCTTTCTTAACTAATGCTGTCTGTAACAAGACATGTAGAATACTCAAGTGTCTGTAAAGTCTCAGCACTGTGTACAGGCGGCTTTACAGGGGAGACCTTGCCCTACAATCCCAGAGACCAGCAGCAGCTATGCTCAGAAGATGGCGCTCAGCGTCTCAGTCAGGAACTGAGGGAAGTGTGAGGCAGCTCCAGGGCGGGAAATCTGCAAGGATATGGTGCCCTTGGCCGGGGGAGGGGCTACAGGTCAAGTGCCGACTCCCCTATGTTGGACCTCATCGCCGGTACTATGGAGCCTTACCAATAGGGGCGCTTGTACACCCGACCTGTACTCCTATGCCCTGGCGAATATAGTGTGGTCCCTGCTCGGTAACAGTGTCCACGCCAGCGTCGCAGTCAGTCTCCCTAGACTGCGATTTAGTGGCGGGTCCCAACTGGGGGACCCTCTTACCTCCTCCCTTCATCGCAGCCGCGCGAACCAGGACAGCGTCTGCGACCGTGTGCCTAAGCAGGAGCGTCTCTGCCGCCTGGGATCTGAGCTGTGGGAGTATGCGACGCCACTTGGAAGGTGACGGAGACGCAGCACTGAATGTCACCCTGACGTAACAGTGATGCGGCCCTTGAAGTTTTCGAAGCTTTTTCAGGGCTGCCCAGTGCAGCCCGCCTGTTAGGTGACCTGCTGCCTGCAGGCAACACTCGAAACTGAGCTCTCAGTGCCTGGAGGCAGGGTTATAGAGGAGGCCCCAATGCTTCCTGGGACAGTAAAAGCATTGCCTGATGGTTCGTCTGGATCAAGATCCCGCTCTACATCCCAATGTTTTCCCTGTGGAACACAGTGTACCCTGCTGCATAAACTGGGTTTAGACTGGAATGGGTTCAGGAGTAATAAATGAGAAACTAGCAGGCCTGATATACTGTAACCTCTATGCATGAATGGAAGAAATGAATGTAAAATATTAAGTGCTTGATGTAGACTGGATACTGGTTGATAGGTGGGGCCAGTGAGACCACCATGAACACGATGCAATAATACTGGTAAGAACGCAGGATCACAAGAGCAAGACAGTAGATTAACCAAGCTGGATTGGTACTGTGGGAGTCAATAGTAGCAGAAGCACTTCCAGAATGAAAAGACTGTACCTCAAATGACAACTAGCAGAGCTAGGAAAGTAGATTATCCATGCTGGAACCAGGTTAGTACTATAGACAAGGAACTGGATCCACTCCGTAAATTATGCTTTAATAGCTGGACCAGACTGGAATCGTGCTATGTTCCTGAACTGGAACCAGGAACGCAAGAAGTGGTCTAGAATCGGCTGTGCAGCCAAAGGAAAGGTTTCCACAGATGCTGGAACTAAATTGAAACTGAGAATGCAGTTTATGGCAGCACTTGTAGGAATCTATTGTGCTATTTAAGGCAGAAAAATACAGGAGCTCAGGGGGAACTGAGTTAGATATTGCACTGGCAACTTGGGAGTATCCGTGTGCTGGCTTTATACCCCTGGCTGTGCTGGAATTGGCTGAAATGTGTCAGGTGGCTCAGACTGGTCTGTGATTGGTTGGTCAGCGTTTAGCTGACCAGAACAATCATGGCAGCGCCCAGGACCAGGCGCCGGTGTGGAATGCGTCCTAGTTGCACCAGGGAACCACTGCTACTGGAGATGATGTGACCTGGGTTTTACAATGCTGGTAATGTGGGCCTTGTATAGCAGGGGGCGGGGGCTGTGATGACATATCTATGCCCTCAGACAGCCCCTCTTTTCCAGAGTTCTGCACCCTGTTGAGCCAACCTACTTGCCTGCTTCCTCCCGGAGGGAGCAGCCAGAAAGTCGCAACCCTTAGCTGTATGCACTTAGGAGCCACACAGTGCACCTTACACAGTCCGTGAAATCATTCAACGGCCCAAGTTGATTTTTCATTGATAAGTAATATTCACAGCGCTTCATTTACTGTATGTTATTTAATACCAGGATCAAATACGCCAAATTTATGCAACAGGGAAGAAACACAATGGTAGTGCTAAATATAATAATAGCTATAAAAGACAATTTAAAAATTTTTTTTTTTTAGAGCAAGGCAAATATAGTAGTAAGAGCCTTTCTAAAGCTGGGTACACACTAGATATGTCGTGATCGGAACAACATATCGGGCACAGCGTCTGGTCTGTGCCCACTATGTTGCTGACAATGCACACAAGCGCGGATCGTCAGCGACATCCTCCGCTGGCCCTATATTGCAAGGCCGACGAGTAATGACGTTAGCGAGGGCCATGCTACTGAATGCAGCATGGCCCCACCGCTCCCCACATCGGCAAGTATGTAAGCACTTGACGTATCCCGACGCTGCCGATGTCAGGCTGGGTACACATCGTATAGTATGTACCCAGCTTAAAGCAATGTTGGTTTGGAATCTTAATGGGCTTTTGGATACTTATGTCAGAACACAGGTGCAAATAACGTAGTAACCTTGATCAAGGCTTGCCTACCCTCCCGATTTTTACATGAACCTCCCGCTGACCCACATACTTTGCCAGCACTCCCGGATTTTAAAGGTCCTCATTAAAAATCAGGACGGCTAGGGGGCGGGGCCTGCACGGGAGACTTCAGGGTGGGCCACCGCAGGGTTGTGTGTAGCAACGGCCATCCTGCTGTGCACAATGAGAAGCCGTCTCAATCAGGGGTGTGCTTCCCTGTGGCTGGTCCCTCCCACCACATTCAGAGAGCTGGCTGCGCGTATCAGCCCAGCAGCAGAAGCAGCAGCTCTCCTCTGTCTCTGCTCTCATTTCTGCTTTCCCACACTGTCCTGGGGTCAGAGGAAGGAGTAACATAGGCAGGTGAGTGCTGTGTGTAATGGGGGAATGTAAAGTGGCACTGGGTGTACTATGTGAGAGGAGAGTACTGTATATAAGGTTATGTGATCTGGTACTAGGTGTAATATGGGGGAGAGGGCTGTGTATGCTGGGTGTAATATGGGGGTGGGTATAATGTAATGTACTGGGTACTCTGTCACATTCCCTGTCTCTATGTCCCTCTGTCACTCTCTCTGTCCTTATGTCCCTGCTGTCTCTCTCCCTGTCCCTCTGTCACACTCTCTGTCCCTCTGTCACACTCTCTGTCCCGCTGTCACTCTCCCTGTCCCTGCTGTCACTCTCCCTGTCCCTGAATTTTGGCTCATTCCCTGTGGCATAATATGAAGATCGGCTCATTCTGTGTGGCATAATGTGAATTTTGTCTCATTCCATGTGAATTGTGGCTCATATTGTGTGGCATAATGTGATTTGTGGCTCATACTGTGTGATGTAATGTGAATTTCGGCTTATACCATGTGGCTTAATGTGAATTTCGTCTCATACCGTATGGCATATGTGAATTTCGGCTCATACCGTGTGGCTTAATGTGAATTTCGGCTCATGCCGTATGGTATAATGTGAACTTCGGCTATTACCACGTGCCATATGTGAATTTCGTCTCAAACTGTGTCGCGTAATATGAATGTTGCCTGATTCCATGTGGCATAATGTGAAAGGGGCACCAGTACTAGTATAAGGGGTCCTACTATTGTGGCGCATAATGTGTATAAGGGGTATATGGTGTGGTAAACTACACATAAGGACACGCCCCCTTTTGAGTGGACCCCTTTTCCAGAACGCACGCGCCTTCGGCGCGCATATAATTACAACCTTCACTTTCTCATACCCCCACTTCAACCACTGTATATAATCCCACACCAGTGTATACAGATTTTGGTTTTCTCAGTCACTTAATGTACACGGTACAATAATGCATCTTGCACCAATATTGTTACACTTTTTTTTTCTTCTTTTCTTGCTGCTTTTAGTACTATAGTTTTCACCTGCCATTGCAAAACACACCCCTGATTGCAATAAATATGCCCATAGGCAGAACTAGACACACCCCTTGGGCGGAGCATGACACACCCCTGCAGGGCGCATTCTGCTGCCACTTGGAATCTCCCTGAAACTAGTTTTGAAAAGTAGGAAAGTATGCCTTGATCTAAACCTAAGACATCTGCTGCATGCTTCCTACACCACACTATGCATGCAACAGGTGACAAAGATTGCCCAAAAACTATTCCTGCACTGGGATCTTCTGCTGTCCACCACTGTTGGAAGGAATGCCTTTAATCAGGTTTTTTTTTTTTTGCTGTGCACTACTACTACTACTTCATCCCCTATAAATACAACATTAAATAAATTAACTGGAATTTGTTGCCTTACCAAACAGTTGAACAGAAGACAGTAGAAGGAGTATATTTCAGCTACACATGACACAGCGAGATTGATAGAGAAGAGGATACAACTTAATTTAAAGGATATAACTGTAATAGTGAACTTTGGCCCTCATTCCGAGTTGTTCGCTCGCAAGCGGATTTTAGCAGATTTGCTCATGCTAAGCCGCCGCCTACTGGGAGTGAATCTTAGCATCTTAAAATTGCGAACGATGTATTCGCAATATTGCGATTACACACCTCGTAGCAGTTTCTGAGTAGCTCCAGACTTACTCGGCATCTGCGATCAGTTCAGTGCTTGTCGTTCCTGGTTTGACGTCACAAACACACCCAGCGTTCGCCCAGACACTCCTCCGTTTCTCCAGCCACTCCTGCGTTTTTTCCGGAAACGGTAGCGTTTTTTCCCACACGCACATAAAACGGCCTGTTTCCGCCCAGTAACACCCATTTCCTGTCAATCACATTACGATCGCCAGAATGATGAAAAAGCCGTGAGTAAAATTCCAAACTACATAGCAAATTTACTTGGCGCAGTCGCAGTGCGGACATTGCGCATGCGCATTAAGCGGAAAATCGCTGCGATGCGAAGATTTTTACCGAGCGAACAACTCGAAATGAGGGCCTTTGTACATAACGGATTGCAAGCAGAGTTCTTCTCATTGGAAATTGCAACACTCTTAGGGGGTGATTCAGAGTTGATCACAGCAGCAAATTTGTTAGCAGTTGGGCAAAACCATGGCCCTCATTCCGAGTTGTTCGCTCGCAAGCTGCTTTTAGCAGCTTTGCACACGCTAAGCCGCCGCCTACTGGGAGTGAATCTTAGCTTATCGAAATTGCGAACGAAAGGTTCTCAAAATTGCAAAAAGACTTCTCTGTGCAGTTTCTGAGTAGCTCGAGACTTACTCTGCCAGTGCGATCAGTTCAGTGCTTGTCGTTCCTGGTTTGACGTCACAAACACACCCAGCGTTCGCGCAGACACTCCTCCGTTTCTCCAACCACTCCCGCGTTTTTCCCAGAAACGGTAGCGTTTTTACACACACTCCCATAAAACGGCCAGTTTCCGCCCAGAAACACCCACTTCCTGTCAATCACATTACGATCATCAGAACGACGAAAAAACCTTGTAATGCCGTGAGTAAAATACCTAACTGCATAGCAAATTTACTTGGCGCAGTCGCACTGCGGACATTGCGCATGCGCATTAGCGACTAATCGCTCCATTGCGAGAAAAAAATAACGAGCGAACAACTCGGAATGACCCCCCATGTGCACTGCAGGTGTGGCAGATACAACATCTGCAGAGAGAGTTAGATTTGGGTGGGTTATTTGTTTCTGTGCAGGGTAAATACTGGCTGCTTTATTTTTACACTGCAATTTAGATTTCAGTTTGAACACACCCCACCCAAATCTACGGTCTCTGCACATGTTATATCTGCCCCCCCCCCCCCCCCTCCCTGCAGTGCACATGGGGGGGTCATTCCGACCCGATCGCTCGCTGCAGTTTGTCGCAGCACAGCGATCGGGTCGGAACTGCGCATGCGCCAGGTGCTGCAGTGCGCCGGCGCATGGCAGTCGTCGGCGCCCAGCGATCGCCTCTGAGACAGAAGCGGTCGCTGGGCGGGAGGGGGCTGAACGGCCGCTGGGCGGGAGGGGGCTGATCCGTTTAGTAGGCGCGATCCGGCCAATGCAGAAGAGGCCAGACCATTGGGGGGGCGTGGCAGCTGCGTGACGTATCACGCAGCCGCTGCGGGCAGCGAGACACATCTCCCGGCCAGCCGCAGGAGCTGCGCTGGCTGTGAGTTACTCCACAGATACAAAGGCATCGCCTCTGTGTATTTGTATTTGTGCGGGGGGGCCGGCACTGACATGCGGTGCGGTCTAGCCCTGTGCTGGGCGTCCCCCCGCATGTCTGAGTTAACAATCGTAGCTGTGCTAAATTTAGCACAGCTACGATCAACTCGGAATGACCCCCATGGTTTTGCCCAACTGCTAACAAATTTGCTGCTGCGATCAACTCTGAATTAGGCCCTTAATGCACATAGGGGGTAATTCCAAGTTGATCGCAGCAGGATATTTTTTAGCAGTTGGGCAAAACCATGTGCACTGCAGGGGGGGGCAGATATAACATTTGCAGAGAGAGTTAGATTTGGGTGGGTTATTTTGTTTCTGTGCAGGGTAAATACTGGATGCTTTATTTTTACACTGCAATTTAGATTGCAGATTGAACTCACCACACCCAAATCTAACTCTCTCTGCACATGTTATATCTGCCTCCCCTGCAGTGCACATGGTTTTGCCCAACTGCTAAAAAATTTCCTGCTGCGATCAACTTGGAATTACCCCTATAGAGAAATAAGTATGTAAGCAATGCAATGCTGTCATAAGTACTACCTTATCAACTTCTCAACTGCTATGCGTCAGTGACAAGATGCGATCATCGGTCCCTGGACGCTATGTCTAGTGTACTATTCACCATCGCTCTAAATAAGAGCAGCCGCCTTTTTCATACAATATAACTTTTTCAAGTCTCTTAATTGCTAAATTAACTTTTCTTTTTTATCTCCAGTTTCAGAGAAGCTGCGAGGGACCTCAGGGTAGTTCTCTGCCTCTGATTAAGTCAGTAATGTCCTTTTTGATACTGAAGGCAACACAAATTCGCAAAGCTGACAAGGCAGGAAGAACCTGCCAGCATCTCTATGGAGAACAGAGAGAAGTGTTGCGTTATTACTGCTTCCAAGTCAATATTCCATAAAGAAAGCTCTCTCTACGAATTAAAATCTCAGAGGTTTAATGAACACCATGGTCACACTGCTTGGCTACAGACGAAAATCCACTCAGACAAAGGAGCAAGTACACAAATCGATGAATAGCTGTAATTAAACAGTGGAACCCAGAATATAAAATGATGGACGTTTTCCTTATAATAAAATGATTAGGCAGATAAAATGTTTTTATTTCTGAAGTTATTTACATTGTGCTCACAAATGACACAGGATATTGGGGGTCATTCCGAGTTGTTCGCTCTGTATTTTTTTCTCGCAACGGAGCGATTAGTCGCTAATGCGCATGCGCAATGCCCGCAGTGCGACTGCGCCAAGTAAATTTGCTATGCAGTTAGGTATTTTACTCACGGCATTACAAGGTTTTTTCTTCGTTCTGGTGATCGTAATGTGATTGACAGGAAGTGGGTGTATCTGGGCGGAAACAGGCCGTTTTATGGGTGTGTGTGAAAAAACGCTACAGTTTCTGGGAAAAACGCGGGAGTGGCTGGAGAAACGGAGGAGTGTCAGGGCGAACGCTGGGTGTGTTTGTGACGTCAAACCAGGAACGACAAGCACTGAACTGATCGCAGATGCAGAGTAAGTGTGGAGCTACTCAGAAACTGCTAAGAAGTGTCTATTCGCAATTCTGCTAATCTTTCGTTCGCAATTTTGATAAGCTAAGATTCACTCCCAGTAGGCGGCGGCTTAGCGTGTGCAAAGCTGCTAAAAGCAGCTTGCGAGCGAACAACTCGGAATGACCCCCATTATTCAAACAATCACATCAGACCCTGACCCAATGGAGCTTACAATCTACAGAATGGGCCTGATTTAGATATAAATGGTATTGAACAGCAGTAGGGAAGCGGTTGCGCAATAGCATACAACTAATATTGTAATTCAGCAGGAGGCATCTGTAGGAAAAAGACGCCTCCCAGAGCATCTGCGAAGACGCAGCTCTACATCATCAACACAACCATTGGTCATGATGGTTGCACCCCTTGCGATCTGCGTAAGCTGAAGCTTACTCAGGCTTGCCATCAGAACTCTTCTGATGGGTCCAGACGCAGGCCCTGGGCTCAGCATGGCTACCAAACGTGGGTGACATGCAGCTGCTATGTGAAAATATGCTAATGCCTGTAGTAGGCGTCTAAAAGAAAAAGACGCCTCCTGCCAGCATCTCGGATCTGAGTGCTGAGTCCAGTGTTGCATCATCGAATCACCATTGCGATTAATGGCGGCAACATCACCCATCTGAGAGAACCTAAGCTAGCTCAGAAAGGTCGCCACCTACCTGCTTGCGAGGCCAGTAAATCTGCATCAGAAGACGCAGGCAGTGACCTCGCCACTTGCAGAAAATAGGGCTGACATGTTCCCATTTTCTGGAAAATCAGGCAGTGCCGCCGGCGGCGGCAAGTGGCTTGATTGACATGATGCGGCTTGGAGGAACTGCAAGCAATCTTGCAGGAGGAGACGTGCATATGTGCAGTGCGGCATTTGTGCATGCGCAGACCTCTAAACTTATACGTAAATGATTTGGTTTTTGTACATCTATGAATCAGGTCCATAGCAATAAAAACATTCAAACACACACAAGTGACTCATGAAATAAGTATAGCCTCAAAGTCACTGCACTGTCGTGAT
The DNA here is from genome assembly GCF_028390025.1 of Pseudophryne corroboree. Classification (NCBI taxonomy): domain Eukaryota; kingdom Metazoa; phylum Chordata; class Amphibia; order Anura; family Myobatrachidae; genus Pseudophryne; species Pseudophryne corroboree. Next base: position 118,372,991 of record NC_086454.1, on the reverse strand, counting down.
TCACTTTAGTCAAAAAGTGAGACTAGAAAGGAGTGTTATGGAAGACTTACCATGGTTAACACTCTTTCTGTGAGGTACATTGGGTTCTTTAGGGCAGGGCCGTAACTAGGGGGGGGGCTAAGGGGGCATGCGCCCCGGGTGCAGGATTCGAGGGGGCGCCAAGGAGTTACAGAGGAGCAGGATTTTTTTTTTTTTTACTGGCAGTGCTGTGCTGCTCCAGTGAGACAACAGACAGCTCCCAGGGCAAAGTATCTGACCCACCTGTTTGCCCGCAGCTGGCACCGATGCTGTGCGGGTGAGATCCAGTACCTGGCATCTCTCCTATGTCAGCTTCTGTCTTAAACGCTCTTCTTTGCCATGCAGTGCTGCGACTAGCGTGCGGTGCACCATACAAGCTGTAGAAGCGCACTGTGCTCCCAGTTAGCAGTATCAACCTCTGCTTTGCCTCCCAGATGGGGGGATTTGGTGTAGCTTATAGGGGGGTGTAGTACAGCGATGTAGTGTACCATATAGGTTATGTAGTGTAGTAATGTATTGCAGTATATAGGGGCATGTAGTGCACTGATGTGGTGTAGCCAGGGCCGGTTCTAAGACTTGTGGCGCCCCGGGCAAAATATGGGGGCGTGGCTTCAATTGGGGGCGTGGTCACGACGCTGCAAGAAAATAAATAAATAAATAAAAAGAATACTAACCATCCCCGTTCCTGATCCAGACCCCCTCCGCCGGCGGCACCGCTCTTCTCCCCTCTCTCTTCTCTTCGATCTATGGGAGAGACGTTATTACGTCTCTCCCATAGAACAGCATAGACACTAGAGGTCAATTATGACCCCTAGTGTCTGTGCCACTATGCTGTGCGGTGCGCGATGACGTCATCGCGCATCGCACAGCAAAGGTCCTCTACACGAAGGGAAACTAGACCGTAGCGTCTAGTTTCCCTTCATGGAGAGGACCTTTGCTGTGCGGTGCGCGATGACGTCATCGCGCACCACACAACTAAGGTCCTCTCAATGAAGGGAAACTAGACGCTACGCGTCTGGTTCCCTTCAAAGCGGGGGGGCACAGCAGGGCACTGCGGGGGGCACAGTGGCGGATCTTGCCCTGGTGCGGCGCCCTCCGGAAGGCGGCGCCCCGGGCAAAAGTACCGCTTGCCCGTGGCAAGAACCGCCACTGGGTGTAGCATATAAGGGGATGTAGTGTAGCATATAGGGCATGTAGTGCAGTTCTTATGGGCATGTAGTGTAGTGATGTAGTTCAGCGTGTAGGAAATGTAGTATAGTGATGTAGTGTAGCATATATGGTATGGATTACAGTGCATAGGGGCGTGTAGTGATGTATTATAGTGATGTAATGCAGTGGATAGAGGAATGTAGTGCAATGATGTGGTGTTATGATATAGTGCAATGTATGGGGACACACAGAGGAGCATGTAGTTGAACACGCTTGTGGAGCATGTAACACATAGGGCATTTGAGGCACATAGGGGAATATTGTCCAGTAGTATCCCCTTTTTTCCAAATTTTTGATAATCTGATAATTTTAGTCTGATAGTTTTTTTTGTTTGTTTTGTGCTTTGTTTTTTTGGGGGGAGGGCGCCAAATTACTGCCTTGCCCCGGGTGACGAAAATCCTAGTTTCGGCCCTGTTTAGGGAAACATCGGGGTGTAGAGTGGTTCTTGATCCAGAAGCACCAAAAGGCTAAAGCTTTAGGCTGTCCCAGGATGCACTGGGGCCTCCTCTATAACCTTACCTCCAGGCACTGAGAGCTCAGATTTGTTAACCAGTTCAATGAAGGAGCAGGCAAGAGAGAAGGCAGATGTTAGTTACATAGAACCACATTCTCACGACAGGAGAAGGGACCAGCGGCTAATGCCATACAAACCCATAGAAGCTAGGTGCGTCAGGGTGGGCGACCTGTGGAACCCAATGTACCGCACAGAAAAAGTGTTAACCATGGTAAGTCTACCATAACACTCCTTTTCTGCAGCAGGGTACATTGGTTTCAACAGGGAAACATCGGGGATGTCCTAAAGCAGTTTCTCAAGGGAGGGGACGCGCCTTAGTGGATATGAGAATCCGGCGTCCAAACGAAGCATCCTAGGATGCAAAAGTAACAAAGGCATAGAATCTAAGAAACGTGTTCACTGAGGACAACGTAGCCGCCTTGTACAATTGTTCTGCGGACGAGCCACGGCGGGCCGCCCAAGAAGGTCCAGCAGATTGCGTAGAATGGGCATTAATTGCAGCAGGAGTTGGGAGTCCAGCCTGCACATAAGCTTGTGCAATCACCATTCTAATCCATCTGGCCAAGGTTTGTTTGTTCACAGGCCAGCCACGTTTGTGAAAACCAAACCAGACAAAAAGGGTTTCTGACCTCCTGATAGAGGCAGTCTTCTCCACATAGATACGGAGAGCCCTTACCACATCCAAAGACCGCTGTTTGGGAGACAAATCCGAGGAAAAAAAGGCCAGAACCACAATCTCTTGGTTAAGGTGAAAAGATTACACCACCTAAAGTAAATAACACGGTTCGTAGAACTGCCTGGTCATGGTGAAATATCAGAAAGGACGGACGACAGGACCAGACGCCTAAGTCTGACACGCGCCTTGCAGAGGCAATAGCCAGCAAGAACAGGACCTTGGCCATGAGCCATTTAAGGTCCACCGACTCAAGAGGTTCAAATGGAGACTCTTGCAGGGCATTCAGCACAACAGTAAGATTCCATGGAGCCACAGGATGGACATAGAGAGGCTGAATTCGAAGGACACCCTGAGTGAAAGTATGAACATCAGGAAGAGACAATTTTTTTTCTGAAACCATACCAACAAGGCAGATATGTAAACCTTGAGGGAGGCCAGACGGAGACCTAAGTCCAGGCCTCGTTGAAGAAAAGCCAGAATTCTGGAAGTTCTGAACTTAGAGACATCATAATTCTTATCAGCACACCAGGTGAAGTAAGAAATCCAAACCCTGTAATAAATCCAGGCAGATGCTGGACTGCAGGCTTTCAACATAGTCTGAATAACCACCTCTGAAAAACTTTGGCCCTCAGGAGTGATGCTTCAATAGCCACACTGTCAAAGCCAGTCTGGCCAGGTCTGGGTAGACATAAGGGCCCTGTACGAAGAGGCCTGAGGAAGTAGAAGGGGACGCCCCATCGACAGACCCTGCAGGTCTGAGAACCAATGCCTTCTGGGCCATACTGGAGCGACTATCAGTAGCGATCCTCCTTCTTGTTTGAACTACCGTAGGACCCTGGGCAGAAGTGACACCGGAGGGAACACGTAGGGCAGCCGGAAGTTACATGTAATTGCCAATGAGTCCACAAATGCTGGCTGAGGATCCTTGTGATTGTGTCGATACGCCATCAGGTAGGCCCTACCTGTCCACTAGGAGTTGAAAGACTTCCAGATGAAAACTCCACTCTCCGGCATGTACGTCCTGGCGACTGAGGAAGTCTGCTTCCCAGTTTAGGACGCCTGGAATGAACACTGCCGTTATTGCTGGCAGTGCCAAAAATCCTTCGTTGGGCCCAACAAAGGATTTTTTACACTTCCATCATTGCTATGCGGCTTCGAGTGCAGCCTTGATGATTTATGTAAGCCACCGTGGTGGAATTGTCTGACCGTACTTGAACGAGCCTGTTCCGTACCAGAGGCAGGGCGAGAGATAGCGCATTAAACACCGTCCTCAGCTCCAGAATGTTTATTGGGAGGAGTGACTCCTCCTTGGTCCAGCAACCTTGAAAAGAGTGTTGCTTTAACACCACGCTTTATCCCCTCAGACTGGCGTCCGTTGTCAGCAGGTCCCAGTCGGGGATCCAAAAGGGACGGCCCCTGCTTAATTACTGTTCCTGGAGCCACCAGGTCAGCGACAGACGAACCTCCAGAGTCAAAGTGATCATGTGAGATCTGATCCGCTGAGGTAGATTATCCCACTTGGAAATAATTAACCTCTGTAGAGGACGGGAATGAAGTTGAGCATACTCTGTCATGTTGAATGCCGACACCATCAGGCCAAGTACTTGCATCGCCGAGTGTATCAAAGCACCTTAACTTGTCCTGAAGTTTCAGGACTTTCTCTGGAAACAGAAACAGCCACTGACTGTGTGTGTCCAGTAGTGCCCCCAGGTGCACCATGCTCTGAGCTGGGACCAGCGAGGACTTCTTCCAATTGATGAGCCACCAATGGGATTGTAGGAAGGTTACCATCAATTGTAGATGACTGAGGAGGACATTGCGGGAACTTGCCAGAATCAGCAGGTCATCCAGATATGGCAGGATTCTGACTCCCTGGCGATGGAGATGAGCCGTCATCACGGCCATGACCTTGGTGAAGATCCGAGGAGCCATAGCTAGTCCAAATGGCAGAGCCTGGAATTGATAGAGGAGGTTGCCAATAGCAAACCGCAGAAACTGCTAATGCGACATGGCAATAGGTATATTCAGGTAAGCATCCTGTATATCCAGGGATACCACATAGTCTCCGGGTTCCATAGCCAGTACAATGGAGCGCAGTGTTTCCATACGAAACTTTGACACTCTCAAAAACTTGTTCAGAGATTTTAGGTTGAGTATAGGCCAGAAGGGCCCATTTGGCTTCGGGACTAGAAAAAGGGTTGAATAATAACCTCTGCCTCTCTGAGGCTGAGATACCGTCACTACTATTCCTGTACTCAGGAGAGAACTGACAACTGTTTGCAAAGCTTGCGCTTTTAACGGGTCCGAAGTTAGAACAGTGGTGCAAAACTGGCGAGGGGGATGACACTTGAAAGAGACCGCGTACCCGTGAGAGACAACTTCCAGCACCTATGCATCTAAAGTGGTCTTTAACCAAACCTGGGTGAACTGTAGAAGTCGGAACCCCTCCCTGGGGTACCCCAGGGGGAGGCCCGCCCCGTCATGCAGCAGGCTTGTCTGGTTTAGAAGCAGGCTGATGGGCCGCCAAGGATTGTTTGGCCTTGGTGGTTTTGGGAGCATGAGATTGTCTCGGGTATGCCTGACCTTTAGCTTTCCCTTGATGCCTTCTGTGCAGAAGGATTAGTATTTGGGAGAAAAGCTGTCTTAGCAGTTGCCAATTCACACACAATTTTATTCAGGTCTTCCCCAAACAGAATGTCCCCAGTGAAGGGGAGTACCCAGTGAAGCGAGCCAAAGCCGGTTAGACAGAGGGAATTTCTTCCCTGGAGTAGACCAGGTTTCCCATCTGACGTCCACTAAATGGTCAGAATGGGGTAATAGATTTTTAACCACTTTCTACCGTTTAAACATATCAGTTTTCTTAGCCAAAGTAGTGGGATCCTCATCGAAGAGATTTGTAGGATTTGCTTAATAGCAACCACTAGGGCAGGGACATCAATCTGCAAGGGAGAATCCTCATCAGTAACACCGGACTCAGTGTATGACAGGACCGTATGCTCCCCCTGCTCTTCAGATGAAACATCAGAGAGGTATGTGGATTGTGAGGAGGAAGCAGCCCGCTTAGATGACCCAGAGACACGGGAGTGACCTGGGGTGGATTTTTGTCTAACCAAAGAGTGACTTAATTGCTGCAGCTGGTTAGATACATTTTCCGCCCAAGGCGGATTAACCATAGGGACAATTTGTGGCTGTAGTAGCACAGGTGGTCCCATAGGGGGCGTAAGGCGTTCCACCAGAGTACCCAGTAGGTTACTGAATGCAGCCCAGGGAGGCTCCTGAATAGGCACAGGAGCTGCGGACTGACTGGGAGGTGTATGACACATAGTACACATTCCATCATACAAAACTTACTCCTCTAGTAAATCCTTGGAGCATACTCTGCAAGCTGCAGGAGCTTCCACTGATTTACTGCCCTTTCTGTTAGACATTGTGTATAAATGCAACAACAGAGCGACTTAGTACGATAAAGCCAAAGTACAATACCTGCAAATAAATCCGGTATTATGAGACTGAGTACACAGTAAATTATATGTAATTGATAAATACTGTGTCGCACTAGATTAGCAGACCCAGACGCACCTAGTCCCTTAGGGTAGAATATAGTGACAGTTATATCTAGGAAACACAGAATGAAACCGCACAGCAGATACAGGCACACACAGTCAACGCAGAAATGATCACAATAAAACTGCACTGGATAAGTATATATGCATGATATCACAGCGCGGCCAGTATTAGGTACACTCTTTCTCAACTAATGCTGTCTGTATAAAGACATGTAGGATACTCACGTGTTTGTAAAGGCTCAGCGCTGTATACAGGTGGCTTTACAAGGGAGACCTTGCCCTGCAGTGCCGGAGACCAGCAGCAGCTATGCTCAAAAGATGGAGCCCAGCGTTTCAGTCAGGGAGTGAGGGAGAGTGTGAAGCAGCTCCAGGGTGGGAAAATCTGCAGTAGACGGCACCCTAGGCCGGGGGAGGGGCTACAGGTCAAGTGCCACCTCCCCTATGCTGGACTTCCACCCCGGGTACTGTGGGTCTTATTAAATGGGGTGTTAATACACCCGACCTGTACTCAGATGCCCGGGTGGTCTAGTGGGGTCCCTGCTCGGTGACAGTGTTCACACCAGCACCGCTACCCATCTCCCTAGTTTGCGAACGGAACTCAATTTAATGGTGGGTCCTGCCTGGGGGACCCTCTTACCTCCTCCCTGTAGCAGCCGCGCGAACCAGGAGAGCAGTTTGCAACTGTGTGCCTAAGCCGGGATGTCTCCGTCGCAAGTACCTGGGAACAGGCCGTGGGAGTATGCAACGCCGCTTGGGTAGTGATGGAGCTGCAGCGCTTAAGTGTCACACTGACATACAGCGCTGACAGCCCAGAGAAGGAATCTTCTTCAAAAAAGTTTTTCAGTGCTGCCCCCTTGTTAAGTGACCTGCTGCTGCAGGCACCAACTCGAAACTGAGCTCTCAGTGCCTGGAGGCGAGGTTATAGAGGAGGCCCCAATGCATCCTGGGACAGCCTAAAGCTTTAGGCTTGTTGATGCCTCTGGATCAAGATACACTCTACACCTCAATGTTTCCTGTGGGAAAAAACCAATGTACCCTGCAAACATACATTTTATTAAAAACATGGAAATGAATGGAAGGAGATTGGACATTATGATGGAATTTGGAGTAGGGGATAGGTGATAGCATGCTCATGAGGCTCCTCCTTGCTTATGTGTTGAGCATCAGATTAGCAGCTAAGGACATTGCTGCTGATTGGCTCCTGAGCCCGTCATGCTGTCTTATGTACGCATTTCAAACTGGGGTGTGAAAGGGTATTTTAATATAAGCTAAGTTAAGTGTAGGTGTATTTACGCAAATGTGGCGTTACAGTATATAGATCTGGTCATAAGTCATAATATGCCATTTTTGGAGGTGAATCGTTCGCAGCTAGTATAGGAAGGGGTTAAAGTGGGCCAGAACAGGGTGAAACTAAATTCAGTCAGTCGTATTTGGAGGTAGAATGCGTTCCGCCTCTGCCAGCCCACCTTCCCAAGCCCCAGCAGTCCTGAGGCTGCCTCTCAAAGGAGATTGCAGTGAGTGTGCGCTGCGTCGTCTGCTGCTGCACCTCCCACATCAGCAGATGTGGCTAGAGAGTGCCTCCCCCACCCCGCCTCCCTCAGTCCCCCTTTGGTCATTGCGGTGGTGGGAATGAGAAAACATGTTGAAGTCATCATCGTCTCTGGCTGTGCTGCAGCAGGAAGAGGACATCACAACATATTCATGATTGCTGAAATCTGTGACAGCTTGCAAGTGGAGGAGTGTAAGAGAGGCATTGGCGTTTCTATAATGGGTGCAGTGTGTGTGAGGCACACAGGCCCCCAGGTCCAGGGGGGCCCACCCCGCACACACTGCACCCATTTGCATAATACTTACCTCTCTGAAGTCCCCCGTCGAAGACATTCCTTTTCGGCAGCGCAATAGAGTTTGAACACTAGGGGGAACAAACTCTATTGCGCCTGCTGAAAACTCCGGAAAGATGGCACGGCGGCCATGTTTCTGGAGTTTCGCGCATGCGCATTAGCAAAATCTTCAGGAAAATGTCCGCCGCACCGTGTTCCCGGAGGTTTGCGCATGCGCAATAGAGTCTGTTTTCAGACTCTATTGCCGCTGCCGCAGAGAAGGATGGCTCCGCTGGGGGACTCCGGAGAGGTAAGTATTAAATCCTGTGCACCAGTAAGAGAGGAGGGAGCCCCTGAAGCAGAAGGCTGCACACTGGCCTCCTCCTCTCTTAAAACGCCGCTGAATAGAGGTAAGAACAAGCTGCATAGGGGGAGCCACATGATAAGTGATAAGTAACCTGAGGGGGGTGAGGGGTGGAGCCAGATGAGGGGAGACAAGCTGCATGGTGGAGCCACATGAGGCGAAATAAGCTTAATAGTTTGGAGACTAGAGAAAAGTCTTGTGCATGGGAGGGCATTGCACAGACTGAGTGCTGCACGAAAAAAGTCCTGTAACTGTGGGCCTAATTTAGACCTGATCGCAGCAGCAAATTTGTTAGCTAATGGGCAGAATCATGGGGGTAATTCCAAGTTGATCGCAGCAGGATTTTTGATAGCAATTGGGCAAAACCATGGCGGTCATTCCGAGTTGTTCGCTCGGTAAATTTCTTCGCATCGCAGCGATTTTCCGCTTAGTGCGCATGCGCAATGTCCGCACTGCGACTGCGCCAAGTAAATTTGCTATGCAGTTAGGAATTTTACTCACGGCATTACATGGTTTTTTCTTCGTTCTGGTGATCGTAATGTGATTGACAGGAAGTGGGTGTTTCTGGGCGGAAACTGGACGTTTTATGGGTGTGTGTGAAAAAACGCTACCGTTTCTGGGAAAAACGCGGGAGTGGCTGGAGAAACGGAGGAGTGGTTGGGCGAACGCTGGGTGTGTTTGTGACGTCAAACCAGGAACGACAAGCACTGAACTGATCGCACTGGCAGAGTAAGTCTCGAGTTACTCAGAAACTGCACAGAGATGTCTTATCGCAATATTGCGAATCTTTCGTTCGCAATTTTAAGTAGCGAAGATTCACTCCCAGTAGGCGGCGGCTTAGCGTGTGCAAAGCTGCTAAAAGCAGCTTGCGAGCGAACAACTCGGAATGACCCCCCATGTGCACTCCAGGGGAGGCAGATATAACATGTGCAGAGAGAGTTAGATTTGGGTGTGGTGTGTTCAATCTGCAATCTAAATTGCAGTGTAAAAATAAAGCAGCCAGTATTTACCCTGCACAGAAACAAAATAACCCACCCAAATCTAATTCTCTCTGCAAATGTTATATCTGCCCCCCCCCCCCTGCAGTGCACATGGATTTGCCCAACTGCTAAAAAATTTCCTGCTGCGATCAACTTGGAATTACCCCCCATGTGCACTGCAGGTGTGGCAGATATAACATTTGCAGAGACAGTTAGATTTGGGTGGGTTATATTGTTTCTGTGCAGGGTAAATACTGGCTGCTTTATTTTTACACTGCAATTTAGATTTCAGTTTGAACACACCCCAGCTAAATCTAACTCTCAAGTTGAACACACCCCAGCTAAATCTAAACACCCCCCCCCTGCAGTGCAGTGCACAAATTTGCTACTGCGATCAGGTCTGAATTAGGCCCTGTGACTGGGAGCATGTAATGCTGGTGTATTGGAAGGCATTTCTTGTGCAAAACAGAAGGGTGAGCTGGGAAATATTGGGGGTCATTCCGAGTTGTTCGCTCGCAAGTGAATTTTAGCAGATTTGCTCATGCTAAGCCGCCGCCTACTGGGAGTGAATCTTAGCATCTTAAAATTGCGAACGATGTATTCGCAATATTGCGATTACACACCTCGTAGCAGTTTCTGAGTAGCTTCAGACTTACTCGGCATCTGCGATCATTTCAGTGCTTGTCGTTCCTGGTTTGACGTCACAAACACACCCAGCGTTCGCCCAGACACTCCCCCGTTTCTCCGGCTACTCCTGCGTTTTTTCTGGAAACGGTAGCGTTTTTTCCCACGCGCCCATAAAAGGCCAGTTTCCGCCAAGAAACACCCATTTCCTGTCAATCACATTACGATCGCCAGAACGATGAAAATGCCGTGAGTAAAATTCCTAAGTGCATAGCAAATTTACTTGGCGCAGTCGCAGTGCGGACATTGCGCATGCGCATTAAGCGGAAAATCGCTGCGATGCGAAGATTTTTACCGAGCGAACAACTCGGAATGACCCCTATTGTGAGATAAGAGAAGAGATGGATGTTGGTGTAGTCAGGTTAACAGAATTATGTGGAAGTATTTTATATGGAAATCGGTAAAATACAGGAAACCAATGGAGGGACTGACAGAGCGGAGTAGCAGAAGATGAAAGTTTAGTGAGGTGGGCTAGAGGAGTGGCATCTGTCAGTTGGGCACAGAGTGTATGGGCTAGGAAAGTGGCACCAACAAGGAGCGGCAGCTAGGGGTGGTAAGTTCCTCCACCTATCTAGGACCACTTCATGCACTGAGGATAGGGCACACTGATATGATGACTAGGAATATACCAGGTGCACAGAGGACACACAAATGCAGCTGCATCTCCAGAGCATATGGGTGAATGGGGGTCTTTCCGAGTTGTTCGCTCGCTAGCTGTTTTTAGCAGTCGTGCAAACGCTATGCCGCCTCCCACTGGGAGTGTATTTTAGCTTAGCAGATGTGCGAACAAAAGGATCGCAGAGCGGCTACAAAAAAATGTTCTGCAGTTTCAGAGTAGCTTCAGACCTACTCAGCGCTTGCGATGACTTCAGACTGTTCAGTTCCCGTTTTGACGTCACGAACACGCCCTGCGTTCGCCCAGCCACGCCTGCATTTTTCGTGGCACATCTGCGTTTTTTTTTAACACTCCCTGAAAACGGTCAGTTCACACCCAGAAACGCCCACTTCATGTCAATCACTCTGCGGCCAGCAGTGCGACGGAAAAGCTCCGCTAGAGCTTGTGTAAAAAAATACATTGGCCGTTGTGAAAGTACGTTGCGCGTGCGCACTGCGTCGCATGCGCAGAAGTGGCTTTTTTTGCATCATCGCTGCGCAGCGAACATTTTTAGCTAGCGATCAACTCGGAATGACCCCCGATATACACATATATGTGAAGGCTCTTTATAAGCAATGCAATTTACTTCCAGTGCTGCATCAGCCCTAAGAAAAATCCTTGTATCATAAGTCTAGTGTTTGCTTTGCAGCGTACAGTAACAGTAGCAGATGAGTTAAGCTATTTGTCTCCCATGTTGGACATATAATTAGACTTTCAGCGAGGCCTCTCTGACAACCAACATAATTAAAATGACCGAAGCTGTGCATTTACACAGAGAGTGTGAATTAAGCCGACTGCCTGACACATTCAATAACGCCACTGAACATTGCAAGGGAGGGGTAGTCATACTGTGGAGAGCAGGAATGGACGCTCTCATGCAAGGTCTGCAAGACACAAGGCAAAAGAAACAGAAAAGAAAATAAGACAACCATGTATAACTGCTCAGGTAACCAAACTTTCTTTTTGTTAGCAAACAACAAATGAGGGGACCTATTGTACATCATAGGACTTATTATATCTACACCCCATTGCTATTACACAATAAAACTTCCTTCAGGGACCCTGCTCCCTATTATTTTGCATTTCATGTCCTAATCAAACACATACATACTAATTTGCCCTTACACACCAAGCCTCAATCCCAGTGGCGAATTTCCCATGAGGCATATGCCTTGGGGCGGCACTTGTTTGGAGATGGCACTTGGATGCTTGTGTTGGTGCTGTCAGTCCAAAAAGCATCAGTAACTGCAAAATGTATCCACTGTACTGTACCATGGGGGGTCATTCCGAGCTGATCGCTCGCTAGCTGTTTTTAGCAGCCATGCAAACGCTATGCCGCCGCCCACTGGGAGTGTATTTTAGCTTAGCAGAAGTGCGAACGAAAGGATCGCAGAACGGCTACAAAATAATTTTGTCCAGTTTCAGAGTAGCTTCAAACCTACTCAGCGCTTGCGATCACTTCAGACTGTTCAGTTCCTGATTTGACATCACAAGCATGCCCTGCGTTCTCCCAGCCACTCCTGCGTTTTTCCATCCACGCCTGCGTTTTTCCGAACACTCCCTGAAAATGGTCATTTGACACCTAGAAACTCCACCTTCCTGTCAATCACTCTGCGGCTAGCAGTGCGACTGGAAAGCTTCGCTAGACCCTGTGTGAAACTACATTGTTCGTTGTAATAGATAGTACGTCGCGCGTGCGCATGCGAAGAAGTGCCGTTTTTTGCCTCACTGCTGCACAGCGAACGAATGCAGCTAGCGAACAACTCGGAATGACCACCCATATGCCATCTTGAATGGAGTGTAAACGAATAGGACATACACATAATTCCCTCGTAAGCTGTCCTACTTAGTATATATGTATACAAAATAAAAAAAATTTCATTGGGGCTTTTTTTTTTATTCTATTGAACTGGCTATCATCAAATGAGGGTATATAACCTATCAATAAAAATAATAAAATTAGGGAAGTGGGTGGTGGCTGTTACTGTTGTGCCTAGGGGTGCCCCTCACCCCAAAATTCACCCCTGCTAAATATGTCATGCGACGCAAGACGCCCGTCACTAGTGAGCCACACCAAGCGGTGCGACAAAACCATTACACAAGACTGCGCTAATTAATTTGATATGCGACACTTGTATATTTTTCTGCAACAGAGTCTGAATCTGCATAAGGTGCATAATGGAACTTGGCATGGCTTTGTCTCAGTGCATTGCTAATAAGATGCACATTTGTGTGAAAAAGATGCCTTGCGGAAACCAAGTCACTTGGGACCTGGCGTGCTGAGAATGGATGTTTGGCGTGACTACAGCAATAGTGTAAGAGGATACATCTTGCCTGCTGCGTGCCTCTGGAATTCTCTTCCTATCAGACTCTACACAAAACTTCAAATGGGCTTAATACCCACTTCTTTATTAAAAGCATACAGATCTCATCCTAATCCACTGAGTCCTGCTCACTGTCTACCCCGTCTGTGTCATCCCGTCTGTCTGCCCCCCCCTTCCCCTTAAAAATGAAAGCTCTCACAAGCAGAGTCCTCTTCCCTTACTTATACTATCATCTACTCTATACAACAGCAGGTAATCCTTGGTTTCTGCGGGTTGGGGCTGTAATGACGGCAGTCAGCATACCGACCCTGGAAACCTAAACACCAGAATGCCCGCTGCGCTCACCACAGGTTCTATTCTCACACTATGGGTGTCATGGGTATAGTCCCTGTTAGTCGGCATGCAGACCGTCGGCATTGTCAGCAATCGGGATTCTGGCGTCGGTATCCTGACTGCTGGGATCCCGACCGCCGGCAAATCAACTACATCCCGTTTCTGCCACCATCTGAGTGCTATAATCGCTGATGCAGCAATGTTTATAATAGTGATGTGCACCGGACATTTTTCGGGTTTTCTGTTTTGGTTTTGGATTCGGTTCCGCGGCCGTGTTTTGGATTCGGACGCGTTTTGGCAAAACCTCACCGAAAATTTTTTGTCGGATTCGGGTGTGTTTTGGATTCGGGTGTTTTTTTCAAAAACCCCTAAAAAACAGCTTAAATCATAGAATTCGGGGGTCATTTTGATCCCAAAGTATTATTAACCTCAATTACCATAATTTCCACTCATTTCCAGTCTATTCTGAACACCTCACACCTCACAATATTATTTTTAGTCCTACAATTTGCACCGAGGTCGCTGGATGGCTAAGCTAAGCGACCCAAGTGGCCGACACAAACACCTGGCCCATCTAGGAGTGGCACTGCAGTGTCACGCAGGATGGCCCTTCAAAAAAACACTCCCCAAACAGCACATGACGCAAAGAAAAAAAGAGGCGCAATGAGGTAGCTGTGTGACTAAGCTAAGCGACCCTAGTGGCCGACACAAACACCTGGCCCATCTAGGAGTGGCACTGCAGTGTCAGGCAGGATGGGCGATTTAAAAAATAGTCCCCAAACAGCACATGATGCAAAGAAAAAAAGAGGCGCACCAAGGTGGCTGTTTGACTAATCAAAGCGACACAAGTGGCCGACACAAACACCTGGCCCATCTAGGAGTGGCACTGCAGTGTCAATCAAGACAGGATGGCACTTCCAAAAAATTGTCCCCAAACAGCACATGATGCAAAGAAAAAAAGAGGCGCACCAAGGTGGCTGTTTGACTAAGCTAAGCGACACAAGTGGCCGACACAAACACCTGGCCCATCTAGGAGTGGCACTGCAGTGTCACGCAGGATGGCCCTTCCAAAAAACACTCCCCAAACAGCACATGACGCAAAGAAAAAAAGAGGCGCAATGAGGTAGCTGTGTGAGTAAGCTAAGCGACCCTAGTGGCCGACACAAACACCTGGCCCATCTAGGAGTGGCACTGCAGTGTCACGCAGGATGGCCCTTCCAAAAAACACTCCCCAAACAGCACATGACGTGAATGTCTCCACGGAGGAATTGATTATAATTCATTTTGATGAACATCATCTTCTCCACATTTTCTGGAAGTAACCTCGTACGCCGATTGCTGACAAGGTGAGCGGCTGCACTAAACACTCTTTCGGAGTACACACTGGAGGGAGGGCAACTTAGGTAGAATAAAGCCAGTTTGTGCAAGGGCCTCCAAATTGCCTCTTTTTCCTGCCAGTATACGTACGGACTGTCTGACGTGCCTACTTGGATGCGGTCACTCATATAATCCTCCACCATTCTTTCCATGGTGAGAGAATCATATGCAGTGACAGTAGACGACATGTCAGTAATCATTGGCAGATCCTTCAGTCCGGACCAGATGTCAGCAGTGGCACTCGCTCCAGACTGCCCTGCATCACCGCCAGCGGGTGGGCTAGGAATTCTTAGCCTTTTCCTCGCACCCCCAGTTGCGGGAGAATGTGAAGGAGGAGATGTTGACGGGTCACGTTCCGCTTGACTTGACAATTTTCTCACCAGCAGATCTTTGAACCTCTGCAGACTTGTGTCTGCCGGAAAGAGAGATACAACGTAGGTTTTAAATCTAGGATCGAGCACGGTGGCCAAAATGTAGTGCTCTGATTTCAACAGATTGACCACCCGTGAATCCTGGTTAAGCGAATTAAGGGCTCCATCCACAAGTCCCACATGCCTAGCGGAATCGCTCCGTTTTAGCTCCTCCTTCAATGTCTCCAGCTTCTTCTGCAAAAGCCTGATGAGGGGAATGACCTGACTCAGGCTGGCAGTGTCTGAACTGACTTCACGTGTGGCAAGTTCAAAGGGTTGCAGAACCTTGCACAACGTTGAAATCATTCTCCACTGCGCTTGAGTCAGGTGCATTCCCCCTCCTTTGCCTATATCGTGGGCAGATGTATAGGCTTGAATGGCCTTTTGCTGCTCCTCCATCCTCTGAAGCATATAGAGGGTTGAATTCCACCTCGTTACCACCTCTGGCTTCAGATGATGGCAGGGCAGGTTCAGGAATGTTTGGTGGTGCTCCAGTCTTCTGTGCGCGGTGCCTGAATGCCGAAAGTGGCCCGCAATTCTTCGGGCCACCGACAGCATCTCTTGCATGCCCCTGTCGTTTTTTAAATAATTCTGCACCACCAAATTCAATGTATGTGCAAAACATGGGACGTGCTGGAATTTGCACAGATGTAATGCACGCACAATATTGCTGGCGTTGTCCGATGTCACAAATCCCCAGGAGAGTCCAATTGGGGTAAGCCATTCTGCGATGATCTTCCTCAGTTGCCGTAAGAGGTTGTCAGCTGTGTGCCTATTCTGGAAAGTGGTGATACAAAGCGTAGACTGCCTAGGAACGAGTTGGCATTTGCGAGATGCTGCTACTGGTGCCGCCGCTGCTGTTCTTGCTGCGGGAGGAAATACATCTACCCAGTGGGCTGTCACAGTCATATAGTCCTGAGTCTGCCCTGCTCCACTTGTCCACATGTCCGTGGTTAAGTGGACATTGGGTACAACTGCATTTTTTAGGACACTGGTGAGTCTTTTTCTGAGGTCTGTGTACATTTTCGGTATCGCCTGCCTAGAGAAATGGAACCTAGATGGTATTTGGTACCGGGGACACAGTACCTCAATCAAGTCTATAGTTGCCTCTGAATTAACGATGGATACCGGAACCACGTTTCTCACCGCCCAGGCTGCCAAGGCCTGAGTTATCTGCTTTGCAGCAGGATGACTGCTGTGATATTTCATCTTCCTCGCAAAGGACTGTTGGACAGTCAATTGCTTACTGGAAGTAGTACAAGTGGTCTTCCGACTTCCCCTCTTGGATGACGATCGACTCCCAGCAGCAACAACAGCAGCGCCAGCAGCAGTAGGCGTTACACTCAAGGATGCATCGGAGGAATCCCAGGCAGGAGAGCACTCGTCAGACTTGGCAGTGACATGGCCTGCAGGACTATTGGCTTTCCTGGGTAAGGAGGAAATTGACACTGAGGGAGTTGGTGGTGTGGTTTGCAGGAGCTTGGTTACAAGAGGAAGGGATTTAGTGGTCAGTGGACTGCTTCCGCTGTCACCCAAAGTTTTTGAACTTGTCACTGACTTATGATGAATGCGCTGCAGGTGACGTATAAGGGAGGATGTTCCGAGGTGATTAACGTCCTTACCCCTACTTATTACAGCTTGACAAAGGCAACACACGGCTTGACACCTGTTGTCCGCATTTGTGTTTAAATAATTCCACACCGAAGAGCTGATTATTTTTTGTATTTTGACCAGGCATGTCAATGGCCATATTCCTCCCACGGACAACAGGTGTCTCCCCGGGTGCCTGACTTAAACAAACCACCTCACCATCAGAATCCTCCTTGTCAATTTCCTCCCCAGCGCCAGCAACACCCATATCCTCATCCTGGTGTACTTCAACAGTGACATCTTCAATTTGACTATCAGGAACTGGACTGCGGGTGCTCCTTCCAGCACTTGCAGGGGGCGTGCAAATGGTGGAAGGCGCAAGCTCTTCCCGTCCAGTGTTGGGAAGGTCAGGCATCGCAACCGACACAATTGGACTCTCCTTGGGGATTTGTGATTTAGAAGAACGCACAGTTCTTTGCTGTGCTTTTGCCAGCTTAAGTCTTTTCTTTTTTCTAGCGAGAGGATGAGTGCTTCCATCCTCATGTGAAGCTGAACCACTAGCCATGAACATAGGCCAGGGCCTCAGCCGTTCCTTGCCACTCCGTGTCGTAAATGGCATATTGGCAAGTTTACGCTTCTCCTCAGACGCTTTTCATTTTGATTTTTGGGTCATTTTACTGAACTTTTGTGTTTCGGATTTTACATGCTCTCTACTATGACATTGGGCATCGGCCTTGATGACGACGTTGATGGCATTTCATCGTCTCGGCCATGACTAGTGGCAGCAGCTTCAGCACGAGGTGGAAGTGGATCTTGATCTTTCCCTTTAACCTCCACATTTTTGTTCTCCATTTTTTAATGTGTGGAATTATATGCCAGTATCAATAGCAATGGCCTACTACTATATTTACTGCGCAAAACTAAAATGCACCACAGGTTTAAAATGTAGATGGATAATAGTATACTTAATGGATGACGAGTGACGACACAGAGGTAGGTACAGCAGTGGCCTACCGTACTGCTATATATAGTATACTGGTGGACACTGTCAGCAAACTGCAAAACTAAAATGCACCACAGGTATAGAATGTAGATGGATAATAGTATACTTAATGGATGACGAGTGACGACACAGAGGTAGGTACAGCAGTGGCCTACCGTACTGCTATATATAGTATACTGGTGGACACTGTGTCAGCAAACTGCAAAACTAAAATGCACCACAGGTATAGAATGTAGATGAATAGTATACTTAATGGATGACGAGTGACGACACAGAGGTAGGTACAGCAGTGGCCTACCGTACTGCTATATATAGTATACTGGTGGACACTGTGTCAGCAAATTGCAAAACTAAAATGCACCACAGGTTTAGAATGTAGATGGATAATAGTATACTTAATGGATGACGAGTGACGACACAGAGGTAGGTACAGCAGTGGCCTACCGTACTGCTATATATAGTATACTGGTTGACACTGTGTCAGCAAACTGCAAAACTAAAATGCACCACAGGTTTAGAATGTAGATGGATAATAGTATACTTAATGGATGACGAGTGACGACACAGAGGTAGGTACAGCAGTGGCCTACCGTACTGCTATATATAGTATACTGGTGGACACTGTCAGCAAACTGCAAAACTAAAATGCACCACAGGTATAGAATGTAGATGGATAGTATACTTAATGGATGACGAGTGACGAAACAGAGGTAGGTAGAGCAGTGGCCTACCGTACTGTTATATATAGTATACTGGTGGACACTGTCAGCAACTTCAAAACTAAAATGCACCACAGGTATAGAATGTAGATGGATAATAGTATACTTAATGGATGACGAGTGACGACACAGAGGTAGGTACAGCAGTGGCCTACCGTACTGCTATATATAGTATACTGGTGGACACTGTCAGCAAACTGCAAAACTAAAATGCACCACAGGTATAGAATGTAGATGGATAGTATACTTAATGGATGACGAGTGACGACACAAAGGTAGGTACAGCAGTGGCCTACCGTACTGCTATATATAGTATACTGGTGGACACTGTGTCAGCAAACTGCAAAACTAAAATGCACCACAGGTTTAGAATGTAGATGGATAATAGTATACTTAATGGATGACGAGTGACGACACAGAGGTAGGTACAGCAGTGGCCTACCGTACTGCTATATATAGTATACTGGTGGACACTGTGTCAGCAAACTGCAAAACTAAAATGCACCACAGGTTTAGAATGTAGATGGATAATAGTATACTTAATGGATGACGAGTGACGACACAGAGGTAGGTACAGCAGTGGCCTACCGTACTGCTATATATAGTATACTGGTGGACACTGTGTCAGCAAACTGCAAAACTTAAATGCACCACAGGTTTAGAATGTAGATGGATAATAGTATACTTAATGGATGACGAGTGACGACACAGAGGTAGGTACAGCAGTGGCCTACCGTACTGCTATATATAGTATACTGGTGGACACTGTGTCAGCAAACTGCAAAACTAAAATGCACCACAGGTTTAGAATGTAGATGGATAATAGTATACTTAATGGATGACGAGTGACGACACAGAGGTAGGTACAGCAGTGGCCTACCGTACTGCTATATATAGTATACTGGTGGACACTGTGTCAGCAAACTGCAAAACTAAAATGCACCACAGGTATAGAATGTAGATGGATAATAGTATACTTAATGGATGACGAATGACGACACAGAGGTAGGTACAGCAGTGGCCAACCGTACTGCTATATATAGTATACTGGTGGACACTGTGTCAGCAAACTGCAAAACTAAAATGCACCACAGGTTTAGAATGTAGATGGATAATAGTATACTTAATGGATGACGAGTGACGACACAGAGGTAGGTACAGCAGTGGCCTACCGTACTGCTATATATAGTATACTGGTGGACACTGTGTCAGCAAACTGCAAAACTAAAATGCACCACAGGTTTAGAATGTAGATGGATAATAGTATACTTAATGGATGACGAGTGACGACACAGAGGTAGGTACAGCAGTGGCCTACCGTACTGCTATATATAGTATACTGGTGGACACTGTGTCAGCAAACTGCAAAACTAAAATGCACCACAGGTATAGAATGTAGATGGATAGTATACTTAATGGATAACGAGTGACGACACAGAGGTAGGTACAGCAGTGGCCTACTGTACTGCTATATATAGTATACTGGTGGATACTGTCAGCAAACTGCAAAACTAAAATGCACCACAGGTATAGAATGTAGATGGATAATAGTATACTTAATGGATGACGAGTAACGACACAGAGGTAGGTACAGCAGTGGCCTACCGTACTGCTACATATAGTATACTGGTGGACACTGTGTCAGCAAACTGCAAAACTAAAATGCACCACAGGTATAGAATGTAGATGGATAGTATACTTAATGGATGACGACACAGAGGTAGGTACAGCAGTGCACTCTGCACTGTACTCCTCCTATATAATAATAATAATATTAATTATACTGGTGGTCCCCAGTCCCCACAATAAAGCAGCACACTGAGCACAGATATGGAGTGTGTTTCAGGCAGACAACGTATACTGGTGGTCACTGTCAGCAAAACTCTGCACTGTACTCCTGCTATAGCTGCTCCCCAGTCCCCACAATTAAGCAGTGTGAGCACTCAGCACAGATATATTATGCAGCACACTGAGCACATATATGGTATGGAGCGTTTTTTTCAGGCAGAGAACGGATAAAAACTGGTGGTCACTTATCAGCAAAACTCTGCACTGTACTCCTCCTAACAGCTGCTCCCCAATCCTCCCCACAATTAAGCAAAAGCAA
The DNA here is from genome assembly GCF_028390025.1 of Pseudophryne corroboree. Taxonomy (NCBI): domain Eukaryota; kingdom Metazoa; phylum Chordata; class Amphibia; order Anura; family Myobatrachidae; genus Pseudophryne; species Pseudophryne corroboree. The sequence continues at coordinate 118,352,642 of NC_086454.1, read as the reverse complement.
TAAACCAATCAACTTCTAGTTCTACAATAAACGGAGAGGACGCCAGCCACGTCCTCTCCCTATCATCTCCAATGCACGAGTGAGAAAATGGCGGCGACGCGCGGCTGCTTATATAGAATCCGAATCTCGCGAGAATCCGACAGCGGGATGATGACATTCGGGCGCGCTCGGGTTAGCCGAGCAAGGCGGGAAGGTTCTAACCTGCCTCGGACCCGTGTAAAAAAGGTGAAGTTCGGGGGGGTTCGGTTTCCGAGAAACCAAACCCGCTCATCAATAGTTTATAAACCATGTACTTGTCCTGCATTGTCTTCTACTATAAGTTGCTGGTTTCTTAATTTGCCTATCTGTTTATGTAGGCGACGCTGAACCCTTGTGGCGCCATATATTTTTAGCAGAATTTGCAATCCTTTTGCTCGCATACTAGGGGCCGCCCATCGCAGGGCAAGGCTGCCCAGCATGCAGGCCACCATCCACCCACTGCGATCACGCTAAAATTACGATTTGCGATCCAACCTGAATTAAGCCCAATAATCTGGAGGAGTCAATATATGGAGCTGGTGGTGCTCCCAAGAGTGGAATAAATACCTGTTCACAAGGTGTTGATAAGATTCATAGGAAACAATTAATTTTCTGGGGAACACTTCTGTATAAATGATAGGATAATAACTGCACAGGATTCCTCACCGTGGCTGCATGATCTTTATACCCAGTGACTCTCTATTTGATGAGCTATAAATATTACTTATAGCTCGTTAGGCCTTTCATCTGATCTTTTTATCAGACACTGAGAAACCAGTGACTAGAAGAGAAAAAAATTGCTTGACATTTAGGAAGTGAAGAAAGCATTTGTCAGTGGAATGGTGATTTGTATAACACGCCGTGGCTTCTGCCTGTCAGACTCATATCCTATTTGGCTAATGAGTTGTTCTTTATACACACAGCGGCGTTTCATGTGTACACAGATATTATCCTTTGCAAGAACAAGCATTTACCACCTCCAAACACCGGCTATTAGGCATACTTAAGTAGATCTTTTCCCTCATCATTACAAAGCTCTGTTTTACTGGAGACTATCGTAAAGCAGTCATCTCACTTCAGTCAGTATATAAGATGAAAAGAAACTCTTTAGCCATGGAAGTCATCAATATGCATAGAGGATAATGACATATATAACTATCTGCAGTTACTGTATTTGACATTGTGTCTAAACTGCACAGGGAAGCCACAAAATGAGTGAAGTTTAATATTATGTATACAGTGCCTTGCTAAAGTATTCACCCCCCTTTGCATTTTCCATGTTTTGTTGCCTCACAACCTGGAATTAAAATGTATTGTTTGAAGGTTTGTATCATTTTATCACAGAACATAGCAACAACTTTGAAAATGTTGTTTTTATTTTACTGTGAAGCAAACAACAAATAGGAGAAAATAACAGAAAACTTCAGCGTGCATAACTATTCACCTCCATAAAGTCAGTACTTTGTAGAGCCACCATTTGCGGCAATTACAGCTGCAAGTCGCTTTGGATAAGTCTCTATGAGCTTACCACATCTTGCCACTGGGATTTTTGCTCATTCCCCAAGGCAAAACTGTTCCAGCTCCTTCATGCTGGATGGTTTCCGCTTGTGAACAGCAATCTTCAAGTCTGAACACAGATTCTCAATTGGATTGAGCTCTGCGCTTTGACTAGAACATTCCAATACATTTAAATGTTTCCTCTTAAACCATACTGTAAATGACCTGCCCTTTGACCTTTGGAAGAAGAGCTTACATTTCCTATTGTATTGTATTTGGACCCATTGTATAAAAGAAAGGCTTCCTGACCAGGCACCAGTCTATACTCTGAAGGACATCTTGCTAAGACTGACTGAGTCCTGGATTCGGGAGCGCTCGCGAACAAACGTATGTACTATTGGTTGTAGCTCTTCTCTGTAATATTGTTGTATCATTTGAGTAAATATTGTTGATGCGTTGGACCACAACATAACATTTTACTACTGGTGTCACATTCCATTCTTGTTTGGGGAATAAGGTGTATTCAGCCACACGTGTCGCTGCATTGTGCGCACAGTGTGTCGGCGTGTATACGCAACGTGCATACGCATCTTAGGGGTTATTGTTTACATTTAGCGGCCGCAGCGGCCCGAACCACAGAGTGTTTAGGTATTGCTTTTCCTTGTAAGTAATCGAACTGTACAGTAAAAAGCAAAGGGAGGTGAATACTTTAGCAAGGCACTGTGCATACTGTATATACTGTACATTATTTTTCGTATTACATGGTAAAAAAAATATGTGACCAATGCGGCATTATAATGCTGCCTGGCTTTATGGCGGTGCTAGCTTACATCACACTTAACCATTCATTTTCTTTGCTGGTTTATTATGTAAAGGACATGGCTTGCCCAATCAGCTTTACCGAATCAACTTGGGTGAGTCTGTCTCGATTTGACGTCTTTGTCCCAGTTAGGGCAGAACGTTCCATAAAGAGGTGCCATAGTGAGCTCAGTGTTGTAACTGTATGTTCTTGCTAAGGGAAATGGACTGAGTGGTCAGGTGTGTCGGAAGTGCACCCCAGGGACATGTGACCATAACCCATTCTGGCCATGCACTTGTCCCCATTGCACCAGGAGAGAAGTTTGCAGAGATGTGCAATGTTAGCTTGGCTGCATCATAGTACTGAGGTCTTGGGTTCAATTCTCACCAAGGCCCTATATCTGTGGAGTTTATGTCCTCCCACAATTCAAAAACATACTGAAAGCTTAATTCTGGCAACAACAAAAAAAATCACCCTAGTTTATTATTATTATTATTATTTATTTATTTATTACCAGTTATTTATATAGCGCACACATATTCCGCAGCGCTGCACAGAGAATACTTGCCCATTCACAGCAGTCCGTGCCCCAGTGGAGCTTACAATCTATACTCCATATCACATTTACACTAGGGTTAATTTTTTTTGGGAGCCAATTAACCTACCAGTATATTTTTGGATTGTGGGAGGAAACCAGAGTACCCGGAGGAAACCCACACAAGTACGGGGAGAATTTATAAACTCTGCACAGGCAGAGCCATGGTGGGAATGGAACCCATGACCTCAGTGCTGTGAGGCAGTAATGCTAACCATTACATCATCCGCACTGCCCTAGTGTATTATTGTTTGTACCTGTGACAGGGAATATATGATAGTGGTTCAATAGTAAGGTAACAAGACCTCTCACGTGCGTAATGTTCTCTATTTCATTCTAATTTCCCGCAAGAGCAGGTCTTACAGCTGATGTTGGGATAGCATGACTGATATGAGGTGCAGTCTAATGGCCATGAGAGGGAGTAGTGGTCTGCCTGCTCGGGCCTTGCAGGAAATTAGAATGAAATAGAAAACATTACACACGTGAGAGATTTTCTTTCCTTACTTACTGAACAACACTCTCAGATTGTAAACTTCACTGGGGTCAGGACTAAATATTCCCTGTAAAATGCGGCATAGTAGGATGTGGTATGATAGGTCAACAGTTCTGACGTAGCCATGTATACAGTCAACTTAAGAATGTTGACATGGTTGAGATGTCAGCATGCTTAACATGTTCACAGTGACCAGCACTACACAGCTGACACGCCAACATGATTCTGTGGGTGTTGACATGGTGCCAGTCGACAGGTTGAACCACTTTGACATTCTAGTGTCGATATTACGAATGTTGACACGATCACTGTCAGCCATATGACCAGATCCCGCTTAATGTGTGTGTGCAATATAAATAGCTGATGATAATAATAATAATAATAATAATACATACCAATAATAAAGCTTGGCCTCTAATTATGTTAAACCCCATTATGTTGAAAACCATATATCATGATTACAGTCTAAATGTGATACTGATTTAATAATATGTTAACATCTATATCCAAAGATGCGCAGTTACATTAGTAAAAACTATATAAAACAATCTCAAGGCACAGATAAATCAGCTACACCTAATGATTACATGCTGCTAGATGGTGCATTCCAAAATATGGATATCTAAAAGGGGCCAATTTACCTGTAGAAGTCCCAGTCTGAAGTCACAAATATACTTGAGACCATTGTTATATATATATATATATATATATATACACACACATTATATATATAGATACAGGGCACAACAGTTCGGGTGCCCCGAGCTAAGGTGACCTGGGTTTAGGGCTGGACCAAGAGGAAGCCCAGGGAGGTGTTGGGACACAGCAGGTTGTCTCTTTAATGTTGTGTCAAAGATTATCCGGCAGTTGGAAAATATGATTTTATTTACCTACCGGTAAATCCTTTTCTCGTAGTCTGTAGAGGATACTGGGGATCCATTTAGTAGTAGTGGGGTATAGACAGGTCCACTAGAAGCCTTGGGCACTTTAAGAATTTGATAGTGTGTGCTGGCTCCTGCCTCTATGCACCTCCTACCAGACTCAGTAGACGGACATACTTTGAGAGAAGGATAGATAAAGATAGTGGTGAGATTACGAACCAGCACACAGAACAATAGGAAAGCCATGCTAACCAAACTTGAAACATGAACAGCAACAGCTGAACAAACCAGAATACTTAACCAAGTAACAGTGTAGGAAGAAGGAAGTACCGGGCGGGCTCCGAGTATCCTCTACGGACTATGAGCAAAGGATTTACCGGTAGGTAATTAAAATCTTATTTTCTCTAACGTCCTAGAGGATACTGGGGATCCATTTAGTACCATGGGGAAGTACCAAAGCTCCCAAACCGGTGTGCTGAGGTTCCTGCAGAACTGACTGACCAAACTGAAGGCCCTCAGAGGCCAAAGTATCGAACTTGTAAAATTTTACGAACGTGTTCGAATCTGACCAAGTTGCTGATGGGCAGAGCTGTAAAGCCGAGACACCGCGGGCAGCTGCCCAAGAAGAACCCACCGACCGAGTAGAGTGGGCCTGTACAGATTTTGGAACCGGCAGTCCTGCCGTGGAATAGGCATGCTGGATCTTGAGCTTGATCCAGCGTGCAATAGACTGCTTTGAAGCAGGACACCCAATTTTATTGGGATCATAGTGAACGAACAGCGAGTCGGATTTTCTGTGACGAGCTGATCTCTTCACATACACCTTCAAAGCCCTCACAACATCCAAAGCCTTTGAAGTAGCAGAGGTGTCCGTCACAGCCGGAACCACAATAGGTTGGTTAATGTGAAAAGCGGACACCACCTTAGGAAGAAATTGCTGACGAGTTCTGAGTTCAGCTCTGTCCTCATGGAAAACTAAGTAGGGACTCTTGTGAGACAACGACCCTAGTTCCGACACACATCTTGCTGAGGCCAAGGCCAACAGTGTGACGATCTTCCACGCAAGGTACTTTACATCAACCTCCTGTAACCAGTCCAATTGGAGGAAATGCAGCACCAAATTGAGATCCCTTTTCGGACGATAATCTGGAACACTGGGACAACCCTGTCTTGTTTTGGGAAACGTACAAAGCGGTGATGCGGGGGCACATTATGTCATATGTAGCGAACAGAAATCGGGTAAACAAGGCGCAGCATGATGACCTGTTACACACGATGCAGTCACACTTAGCAGAGTATATCACAAATCCTAACTCCCTCACTCACAACGCCTATATTGACTCTCGTCGCCTGTATGACAGTTTTTTTAGTGGCACAAGCTCAGCAGAAACTTGACTACACTACACAAAAATATTTTCGCTGGGGAAACAAAACGGGGACTTTGCTAGCAAACATGACCAAAAGCTTTAAGCCAAGTGGCCATGTTTCTATGATACGTGACAATCGCACTGATGTCTTACACACTCACAGTGCGGACATTGTGCGGACGTTCCAGGACTATTTTCGTCAGCTTTACACACCGACCCCACACGACCTGGCTTTGTCGGCCAAACTGCTAGACGAGGCAAATCTCCCTTGTAAAACACCCCTACAGCGGCAAGATTTAGAGAGGGCAATCACAGAGGAGGAGATTGCTAAGACCATCTCCTCTATGCACCTAAACAAGGCGCCAGGGCCGGATGGCTACTCTGTTGAATATTATAAACTCTTGCATCACGATGCAATCCCGGCATTACATGCCTTATACAGACATATTCAATTAGAGTCTCCTTTATACTCCACTTTCAACCAGGCTTTTACAACCCTTATACCAAAACCTAATAAAGATCATTCCCTGCCATCCTCTTACCGACCCATCACACTTTTGAACGTTGACTTCAAAATTTTGGCCAAGATAATGGCGGACAGACTCCAGTCCTTTTTAGCATCTATGCTCACGGACCATCAACTGGGTTTCACCAAGGGCAGACATTCGGTGAAGGGGATTCGCACCGCCATAGCTGCGGTTGTGGCCGCGAGCCTCCAGAATGGCACTCCGAATATGCTTCTGAGCCTAGATGCAACTAAAGCATTTGATATGGTCTCTTGGCCCTACCTCTATGACATATTAGAAAGAAGGGGCTTTGGACGGAGATTCCAATCCTTAATAAAAAATTTCTATACCCAACCGTACACTTCATTATTAATTAATGGGACTAGAGTGGACAATATTGAGCTCACCAGAGGGACGAGGCAAGGTTGTCCACTTTCGCCTTTGCTTGGAGAACGTTGGAGAAATCTTAAAATTTCGTATCTGGGCAGAGTGAACTTGGTAAAAATGATTTTATTTTTTAGACTTTTATACCCACTACAATCCCTTCCTATTTTACTGTCTAGGAGTACTACGACAGAAATTAATAAAATCATGCGCACTTTCATTTGGAACGGTAAACGAGCACGTATTAGTTTGGTGAAACTGCAGCAGCGTAGACACAATGGAGGTGTAAATCTCCCCAATGTATTGGAATATAGTTATGCCTCCCACTTACGTTATTTGAGAGATTGGCTACATGGTGGAAATCTGTACTCCAATACGGCCCTGGAGACTGCCTTCTTAAATGGTGGTAGTCTTATCTCTTTTCTGCATCTACATGAAGGAGAGAAACCCACTCCGGTTCGCGCAATCCCACTGCTAATGTCTACTCGGAGAGTTTATAATAATAATATTAATAATTTTATTTATATAGCGCTCTTTCTCCAATAGGACTCAAGGCGCTTAACAGATACATAACATATGTATCATGGCATACCTTACGGCGCAAATGCTCCTTAAACCCACATGTGTCCCTTTTCCTTCCCCTAGTCCGCAACCCCGGTTTCCAGGACGGAAACGCAAGCCATCCTTTCACTCTCTGGGAAAGACACGGCATTACATCCATACGTCATATTACACATAGTGAGCTGCGAAAACCGCTTACGTTTGCACAGGCGGTGACACTCTTTCCAATATTGAATAGGTTTCCCTTAGCGTACTTACAAGCTCAACATTATGTGGCTGTTACTTCTAGGCTGCTCTCCCCGCAGGACTATGACAATCCATTAGATAAATTATTATTAGATGGGAACCCCTCTTCCAAGGCAATCTCTATTCATTATTCATTCTTGCACACGCCTCTACAATATGATAACATGACAACGGGACTGGCACAGTGGAGAGACTATTTCCCGTCTTTTACTATGACAAAATTGTTAAGGTCCTTTGAGCTATCTATTAAATTAATACCTGCTGCGTCCTATGTCGTACTCTTCTTGAATATTTGGCATAGAACGTACTTGTCGCCACACCGTAGACACCTAATGGGATTTTTAGAAGACTCTTCATGCCCTAGATGTGGTACACAACGGGCTGAACTGTTTCACTGCATGTGGGGATGCCTCATAATCCGGAGATTCTGGGTCCAGATATGGAGATACACTACCCAACACTTAGTTAACTACTTACCGCTTACCCCTGAATGGGCAATATTTGGTATTATACCAGAGGGTATTAGGATGGCACAGGGTGTTAAAAAATTGTTGATGATAATTTCCGCAGCAGCTAAAAAATGTATCTTACAGATGTGGTTACAGCCCTCGGCCCCGTCAATATCCCTTTTCTCAGGGAAGATCTTTCATATTTTCAGAATGGAGTGGCTGGAAGCCTCTTTACAAAAGGAACGGTTTACCAAATTGAGATCCCAAGGTGCCATGTGAAGCACAGAGAGAGGCTGGATGTGTAGAACACCTTTCAAGAACGTCTGGACCTCAGGGAGAGAAGCCAATTGTTTCTGAAAGAATATAGACAGTAAATAAGCTGAAATCTGGACTTTAATGGAACCTAGGCTTAGTCCCACATCCACTCCTGACTGCAGAAAAAGCAGGAGACGTCCCAGATGAAATTCCACCGCTGAATATTGTCTGGTATCACACCAAGAGACATACTTCTTCCATATATGGTGGTAATGTTTAGACGTTACCCCTTTCCTGGCTTGGATCATACTCGGGATGACCCTGTCAGAAATCCCTCTCCTGACTAGGATCAGACGTTCAACCTCGATGCCGTTAAACATAGTCACGGTAAGTCCTGATAGACAAACGGGCCCTGTTGCAGAAGATCCTCGCGGAGAGGCAGAGGCCACGGATCTTCGAGGAGCATCTCCAGAAGGTCCGCGTACCAGGCCCTTCTTGGCCAGTCCGGAGCAATTAGAATTGCTTGAACCTATTCCCTTCTTATTCTTTTTAGAATTCTTGGAATCAGAGGAAGTGGAGGAAACACGTACACCATCTGGTAGACCCACGGAGTTGTCAGAGCGTCTACCGCCACTGCTTGTGGGTCGCTCGACCTGGAACAATACCACTTGAGTTTCTTGTTGAGGCGAGAGGCCATCATGTCGATTTGTGGATATCCCCACCGACGTGTCAAGCACCTGAACACCTCAAGGTGAAGGCTCCACTCCCCCGGGTGCAGGTCGTGTCTGCTGAGGAAGTCTGCTTCCCAGTTGTCTACTCCCGGAATGTATACGTATCCTTATGTGAATCCAGACCCCCAATTCACGTGGGAGGGGGTTGTTGTACCAAAGAGTACTCATATGTATATGCACACTGGGGGGTCATTCCGAGTTGATCGCTAGATAAAAATGTTCGCTGCGCAGCGATTAAGTGAAAAAGCGGCACTTCTGCGCATGCGTATGTGGCACAGTGTGCACGCGTGACGTACTTTCACAACGGGCGAAGTATTTTTACACACGGTCTAGCAAAGCTTTTCAGTCGCAATGGCAGCCGCAGAGTGATTGACAGGAAAGGGTTTTCTGGGTGTCAACTGACCGTTTTCAGGGAATGTTCGAAAAAAACTCAGGCGTGCCAGGAAAAATGCAGGTGTGGCTGGGAATACGCAGGGCATGTTTGTGACGTCAAATCCGGAACTGAACAGTCTGAGGTGATCGTAAGCTAGGAGTAGGTCTGGAGCTACTCTGACACTGCACAAATTTTTTTTGTAGTCGCTCTGCGATCCTTTCGTTCGCACTTCTGCTAAGCAAAGATACACTCCCAGAGGGCGGCGGCTTAGCGTTTGCATGACTGCTAAAAACTGCTAGCGAGCGAACAACTCGGAATGACCCCCACTGTTGCTATTTTTACAAATTTGAAATAAAATGTATGTATTGGAACCTACTGTTTATATTTATGACGCATGAAACGTTATGCTGTATCACTGTGTAAATACTAAGGAAGGAAATCAATTTCAATCCTTGGGGGCGCCAATTTCACTACTGCTACACGTATTATTTACCTCAGTTCTTTCTAACAGTGAAGCTAGTGGAATAAGGCAGCCCATCAGTTAGATACCACCTATTCACCCTTTAAGCAGCGCAACAAGGGAGTCTGTGTCATATATATATATATATATATATATATATATTTATTCACTGAAACAGTCTCAGAGTGCCGCTGCTTGTATGATGTGTGTCCTGTAACCATTCGTTTACCTGGGGGCACCGGAGCACTTGTGATCCTGTTAGGTTGAGTGCAGATCCAGATGTAAAAAAAAAATGTATATGTATATATATATATATATATATATATATATATACACATACATACATACATACATATACACACACACACATACATACATACATACATATATATATATATATATATATATATGGGAAGGTGGGATGAGGGTACCTAGCGACCACTGGTGTTAATATTAGAGATGTGCACTTGAAATTTTTCGGGTTTTGTGTTTTGGTTTTGGGTTCGGTTCCGCGGCCGTGTTTTGGGTTCGACCGCGTTTTGGCAAAACCTCACCGAATTTTTTTTGTCGGATTCGGGTGTGTTTTGGATTCGGGTGTTTTTTTCAAAAAACACTAAAAAACAGCTTAAATCATAGAATTTGGGGGTCATTTTGATCCCAAAGTATTATTAACCTCAAAAACCATAATTTCCACTCATTTTCAGTCTATTCTGAACACCTCACACCTCACAATATTATTTTTAGTCCTAAAATTTGCACTGAGGTCGCTGGATGACTAAGCTAAGCGACCCTAGTGGCCGACACAAACACCTGGCCCATCTAGGAGTGGCACTGCAGTGTCACGCAGGATGGCCCTTCCAAAAAACACTCCCCAAACAGCACATGACGCAAAGAAAAAAAGAGGCGCAATGAGGTAGCTGTGTGAGTAAGATAAGCGACCCTGACTTCCGGGTACGGCGCCGATGCGTGCAGCAGCAGCAGTGTGAGCTCCGTGTGCCGCCCCAGCCCGCGCTAGCCCGTACGCTGCACATAGCGTTACAGCCCGCTCCAGGACCGCTCACCTGCCTGTGGGAACACCTCTGGCACCTGATGGAACGCTTCCTGGCCGCCCCAGAAGCGGCTAAGCCCCTCAAACAACGTCCTGCAAAAACGAAAGGGGAATCCAAGATGGCCGCCGGACAGCAGACACAGCCGCAGCAGCAGCAAATACACACAGATCGTGAGTTACATTCCTCCTCTAACTCCTCTGTGAACACAGCTCTCTCTGTACATGCTGCCCCCTCTACACAGAAGTCTAATAAGACTACAGAACAGGCTGAGGGCCCAATTACGTACTCTGACATGGTAAAGGCAATTCAAGACTCTATTAATCCTATTATGGAATCTCATGCTGCCAAAGTCACACAGGCAGTGCATGACATAAAATCACAGTTTAAACAGCTTTCCAAACGGGTGCAGGCTAATGAACAGCGCCTTGGGGAGACATTTCATGACGTTGCAGATTTAAAGGAACAGTGCGCCTTTCTTCAGAAATCCCATTACCAGCTTCTTAATAAGGTCGACGATCTCGAGAATAGATCACGTCGAAATAATCTGAGGGTTGTTGGGCTGCCCGAAGCTCTTAAAGGGCCAGCACTCCTTTCCTTTATACAAGACACGCTGCCAGATCTGCTTGATATCCAAGATTCCTGCACGGGTATGATTGTGGAGAGGGCCCATCGCATTGGTCCTGCAAGGCCTACGCAGGATTCCCGACCCCGGGCTGTTATTTTCCGTTGTTTAAATTACATCCACAAAGACACCATCTGGTCTGCGTCTCGCCGTAAACGGAACTTACAATGGAACGATGTGAAGATTTTTATCTTCCAAGATTATTCGGCAGAGGTGGCCAGGGCACGACGTGAATTACATAGAAACATAGAATTTGACGGCAGATAAGAACCACTTGGCCCATCTAGTCTGCCCCTTTTTTATTTTATCCTTTAGGCAATCTCAACCCTTTTTTAACCTTGATTCTTTGTAAGGATATTCATATGCCTGTCCCAAGCATGTTTAAATTGCCCTACAGTCTTAGCCTCTACCACCTCTGATGGGAGGCTATTCCACTTATCCACTACCCTTTCTGTGAAGTAATTTTTCCTTAAATTTCCCCTGAACCTCCCCCCCTCCAGTCTCAATGTATGCCCTCGAGTTCTAATGCTTCTTTTCCTTTGAAGAATGTTTCCCTCCTGAACTTTGTTAAGACCCTTTATATATTTGAAAGTTTCTATCATGTCTCCCCTTTCCCTTCTCTCCTCCAAACTATACATGTTAAGATCTTTTAGCCTTTCCGGGTAAGTTTTGTGATGTAGGCCATGCACCATTTTAGTTGCCCTTCTTTGTACACCCCACTTTGTTCCCGCCTAGCAAAAGCAAATAGAAAATTCGCTCTCATATACCCAGCAAGATTACGCCTGTTCAAAGGATCTTCATTTACAGACTTTTCCACCGTGGCTGATGCGGAAGCATATCTACTGGAAGAGGAGAACGGCCGTTCCTCACTGCGCCAGCCCTCAACGGACTCGACTCCTGACTGCTAACCACGGCTATAAAATTCCTTAGCGTGGTTATCTACTCCTTTACTGGCGATTACTCTATTACTTTGAAATATCTGTTTATGTTATAGCTGTTAATCGCTAGAAGCTCTTGAAATTATTGGTGGGAGGAGACGCCTCTCTTACCGACGTAAATGCTATGGCGGGTGCCATATCATCATTAATCCCATTCTGAATGGGATCCTTCTTTTAAGGCGCCTTTCACCTAAAGTTTTCCACATGTTATTCTAAGTTATGTTTTGTTTATGCCATATATAAGCTATGCTTATTGTTTCTCAGTACCAGGGCTGGGGCAAGCCTGGAGTTCTTATCTGGTTCTCCACTTGGCGAACTATAGGTCAATTTAGATTATCTTTGTACCTGAAGTGCACTTTTGATGCTAATCTTTTGATCCATTCTTTTCTGGATCCTTTACTTTACTTTCCCCCACTTTTTCTACCCATTGTTCTCTCCTCTCTGTGTCTTGTCCTGTTGGTTTTCTATGTCCATGATAGCAATGTATTTTGTGGATATAATATTATCGGTTTTATTTATTGCCATGAACCATACCTTTCTTCAGCAGAATGATGACCAGTTTAAAAATTGGCACGTATAACGTAGGTGGCTTCCACTCCCCCATAAAGAGGAAGAAAATCTTACTTTACTTATCTAAACTACAGGTAGATGTTGCATTCCTCCAGGAGTCTCATCTCCTTCCCCCTGAGATTGACAAGCTCAATTGCTTGGGCTGGAGAGTGCTGGCGTCCGCCCCATTTACTGCCAAGGCCCGTGGGGTACTCATTTTGATTAGACGCTCCGTCCAAGTAGACCTTCACTCCTCTCAATCTGATACTGAAGGCAGATATGTCATTGTAGACGCCACTCTAGATGACTCACGTTTTCTACTGTGTAATGTATACGCCCCCAATATTGACCCCCAACCCTTTTTTCTATCCATTGCCGCTAAACTGCACCCACACTCTCATAAACAGGTGATACTCGCAGGTGACTTTAACTCTACTGTATCCAATGCTCTTGATAGGAACACCAAATCCAGATCTAGCCGTTATACTCCCAAATACGGTTTACCATATCTAATGTCACAGCTGCACTTGGTGGACGTGTGGCGAGCCTGTCATCCAGTCGACCGTGAATACACTTGTTTATCGGCTGCTCATGGTACACTGTCGAGAATCGACTATCTGCTCATCTCGGCTTCTATGTTTGACAGGGTGCAAACTTCTAAAATTGAACCGGTGTCCTTGTCGGATCATGCGGTCTGCTGGATGGCTCTCGCCACCTTCCCCAATAGAGGCCCTGTCAGACAATGGCGCTTCCCATCCCACCTGACCAATTCCATTCAATTTAGAAATATGCTGGAGGCATCATGGGCTGACTTTACACATTGTAATATAACTGCAGAGAAGGAATCACCGCTCCTGTTCTGGCAGACGTCTAAGACAGTACTAAGAGGCGCTATCATCTCCTTCACCTCCAAACATAAGAAAGACACACAAGCTCTGTACCTTGATGCTCAATCTAAACTTACTGACGCCTACCAAGCGTTCACGCAGTCCCCCACCCCAATTACCAGAAAACTCTACCATGAACAGAAATCCCTTTTTGACAAACTCTTAACCCAAACCGAATCTAAATTAACATTTATGTCTCAATGCAGATTTCATAAATTCGGCAATCGATCTAGTCGATTGCTTTCAAATCTCCTGAAAGGTCAACATCCTCCAACACTTATCCATGCTTTAACTAGGGCTGACGGCACTGTGGTACATGATTGTGGCCAGGTGTCTGAGGTTCTGCAGTCTTTTTATTCCTCACTATATTCTGAACCCTCTATTGATTACCAACAACAACACTCTTTCTGGTCTTCCCTTACGCTTCCCTCTCTATCTTCTACCTCATCCCAACCCCTACTGAGCCCCATTACTGAGGAGGAGGTGCTCCATGCAATTCACTGTTTAAAACCAAACAAAACCCCTGGACCTGACGGTCTAACCAATGAATACTATAAAATACTGGCCCCTCAATTGGTCAAACCCCTTTGTGAACTATTCAACTTGCTGTTGTCCGGAACACCCCCTCCACTATACTTCAATGCTGCGATTCTGAAAATCCTCCATAAACCAGGGAGAAACCCCCTGCTTCCCAGTTCATATAGACCTATATCCTTATTGAATACGGATTACAAGATATATACCAAGATCTTGGCAGACCGGGTAAAGCTTCTCTTGCCCTTTCTGATCCAGGAAGACCAGACAGGGTTTATTGGGGGGCGCCACTCTACGGTGAATGTGCGTAAGATACTGACTGTCATGCAGTGGTTGGAGACTTCGGGAGACCAGAACCCCTATGCCCTTCTCTCCCTTGATGCTGAGAAGGCTTTTGACCTAGTCACATGGGATCACCTTTTTGACACCATGCACAGGTTTGGATTCCCGGAGGCCTTCATCCATGCAGTACGTCTTCTCTATCATGACTCTTCCTCTCAAATCCTCTCTAACAATTATATGTCCTCTCCCATCCCCCTCCATAGAGGGACCAGACAAGGCTGCCCCCTTTCACCTCTTCTATTTGCTATAGCTATAGAACCCCTAGCCACTGCACTGCGCATGTCTCTAGAATATACTGGTATTGTCGTTGGGACGACTGAAGTGAAACTCAGTCTATTTGCCGATGACATGCTTTTATTTATCTCTAACCCCCAATTTTCCATCCCTGCTATAAAGCACATTATAGATAATTTTAGTTCTTTCTCGGGTTTTCGCGTGAACTATGACAAGTCACGCCTCCTCCCTCTAGGCCCTGGTCACTCCACAAACCTTCTATCCCCCACGCTGACACAATTCACAATTTGCCGCTCTCCACTTAAATACTTAGGCATCATGATTCCCCCTAATCTGGACGCCCTATACTCTGCTAATTTCCACCAGATATACTCCTCGGCGGAGAAATTATTGAACGGATGGATGGATTTACCTCTATCATTGTCTGGTAGGGTAATGGTTATTAAAAGCTTTATTTTTCCTAAATTATCCTATGTCCTCCAAATGCTTCCCTTGCAACTTTCCAAGTCAGATATCCAACGATTTGACTCCCTGTTTACAAGATTCATCTGGGCAAAAAAGAAATCTAGGGTATCCCGCCATATTTTGCGACTGCCGAGGCCAGAGGGTGGTTTTGGGATGCCAGACATCTCTGCTTTTTCAAATGCAGCTATGTATCGATACATGGTGGATTGGTTTGCTGGTGGCTCCGTATATACTCTCCCCAACATAGAGAAACACCTTTTCCATCCTTTCTCCCCAGCTGCCCTCCTTCATGCACCTACCTCACTGATTCCTTCCCATATAAAATCCAACATACTCTTTCATGACACTTATAAAGCCTGGAAATCTATCAATAAACGATTGCACAGGAATTCCTCTAACTCCCCTTACACCACCTTTTGGGGCAACCCACAATTTCCTCCTGGTTTGGACGGCTGTGCTTACATGACGTGGAAAGAGAAGGGCATCTCGTGTATTCGAGATATCTTTGACCCTGAGGGTAAGATCTACTCTTTCTCTGCATTATCAGATAGATATGGTCTACCCAACTCCCAATTTTATATGTACCTCCAATCCCGTCATTTTGCACAGTCGTTACCACCTGGAATGGCCCTTGATACGGCCATTGACCCTCTTACCCCTCTCTTGCGTTTTAATCTGACCATAGGATATAGGCTGCGTAATTTATATTCTATTCTTATAGACTCAGGGAAAACACCCTTGCAAAATGCTCTCCACTCGCGCTGGCAGCGGGACATACCTGATTTCCCGGCTATGTCGGTACTTATGTCCAAACTGTCCCCCACATTTAAATATTTAAAATCCGCAGCTTTGCAGGAAACGCACCTCAAATTCTTAAATAGAGCCTACATCTCCCCGAAACAGCATTCCTATTTCACCCTGGCCTCTACGGGTCGATGTTTTAAATGTGGGATGGCTGAGGCCACCTACTACCATAACTTCTGGGACTGCAGGAAAATAAGAACTTTCTGGGACAAACTGATAAACCATGTTAATGATATCTTTTCAGTTCGAATCACCAAGCTCCCTACCGCATGTCTATTTTACTGCTTTTCAGATTGGGACCTGGGACCGCACAAACAGAAGATTATACCTGCCCTGACAGTTATCCTTACTATCGCTAAAAAATTAATCCTCACCCATTGGTTACACAGACAATCTCCATCTATTACAGAAATGAGAACCTCTCTGCTAAACAACATATTTTACGAGCGACAGGCTCTAGTACCGGATATAGAGTCAGGGGCCCCTAGATTCTATGGGAAATGGGAAACTGTTATACAAAGCTTTGATAATGCCACTCAGCTCAGAATCCAGAAAATTTTCGAACCCACCACTTGGTATTTGTATAGACAGATTGACTAATGTTATTAACTATGCTAAGTTTGAAATGTGTTGAACCGGTAAATAATATCTACTTATCGCAGTCCACAAGACATATATCCAACCTGACAACCTTATGGTATAACTTTTCCTTTAGAGAATGATGCTGTATGTTG
Organism: Pseudophryne corroboree; assembly: GCF_028390025.1. Taxonomy (NCBI): domain Eukaryota; kingdom Metazoa; phylum Chordata; class Amphibia; order Anura; family Myobatrachidae; genus Pseudophryne; species Pseudophryne corroboree. The sequence goes on along the minus strand of NC_086454.1, from coordinate 118,335,869 downwards.
TCCTGTTTTCATGTCTTGTCCACCCCCCCCCTTCCCTTCCATCTCCCACCCCCTCTTTTTTCTTTCTTTCTCCTCTCATTTCTCTTCCCTCTACAATCTATACGAATTAGATTTTCTACCTAACCAATCTTCACTATAAAATAGAAAATTATTTGAAGAAGGGTTATTATCTCTTCACTTTCTGTTTTCTTTCTCCTTGTATGTAGTGGTCTCTCAGCTGCTAAGGGTCTATATGGTCAGATACTGAGGTTTATTACAAGTCTTTACTTCCACTAGATACCTTCATGTCTCTTTAATACCAGATCTCACATTTCACTAAGCAAAATGGTAACCCTAGACAATAAGAGTGGAATATATCCTATGATATCATTTATTACCAAATTCTTACATGTACTATATGTAATTATGCATGTATTTTCCACATACCGAGACTTTATTGTATGACCCTGACCTACCTCGTATTTCTGTTATTTGTACCTCTCCACTATGAATCCAGACATGGAATTTTGTACATCTATCTCTATCTTTCTTCAATAAACATTGTTTTGAAAAGATAAGCGACCCTAGTGGCCGACACAAACACCTGGCCCATCTAGGAGTGGCACTGCAGTGTCACGCAGGATGGCCCTTCCAAAAAACACTCCCCAAACAGCACATGACGCAAAGAAAAAAAGAGGCGCAATGAGGTAGCTGTGTGAGTAAGATAAGCGACCCTAGTGGCCGACACAAACACCTGGCCAATCTAGGAGTGGCACTGCAGTGTCACGCAGGATGGCCCTTCAAAAAAATACTCCCCAAACAGCACATGACGCAAAGAAAAATGAATGTCTGCTGCTAATATAATGCTAAAATGATAAAATATGATGCTAAAATGTCTGCTGCTAATATAGACTGGATGATAATGAGATAAAATTAAAATATATATATATATCACACTAGTACTGCAGCCGGACAGGTATATATTATGTAATGACGGACCTGCTGGACACTGTCTGTCAGACTCAGCACTGCAGACTCCTAAAGTAAGCTACTAGTATCAAGAAGATAGAAAAAAAAAAACCACGGGTAGGTGGTATACAATTATGGATGGACGAGCGACTGCCGACACAGAGGTAGCTACAGCCGTGGACTACCGTACTGTGTCTGCTGCTAATATAGACTGGATGATAATGAGATAAAATTAAAATATATATATATATCACACTAGTACTGCAGCCGGACAGGTATATATTATGTAATGACGGACCTGCTGGACACTGTCTGTCAGCACTGCAGACTCCTAAAGTAAGCTACTAGTATCAAGAAGATAGAAAAAAAAAAAACCACGGGTAGGTGGTATACAATTATGGATGGACGAGCGACTGCCGACACAGAGGTAGCTACAGCCGTGGACTACCGTACTGTGTCTGCTGCTAATATAGACTGGATGATAATGAGATAAAATTAAAATATATATATATATATCACACTAGTACTGCAGCCGGACAGGTATATATTATGTAATGACGGACCTGCTAGACACTGTCTGCAGAATGCGTTTATAAAAACACCACACGACGAGTGTTTAACTTTTTCAGGCAGACAATCACAATATACTGGTGGTCAGCAGACAATCACAATACTGGTGGTCAGTGGTCACTGGTCAGTCACACTGGCAGTGGCACTCTGGCAGCAAAAGTGTGCACTGTACTTAAAATATGTACTCCTGCTATAACTGCTCCCCAGTCTCCCCCACAATTAAGCTGTGTGAGCAGTGAGCACTCAGCACAGTCAGATAATGATATACAGTATTACATATGATGCAGCACACTGGGCTGAGCACAGATATGGTATGTGACTGTGTCACACTGTGTATCGTTTTTTTTCAGGCAGAGAACGGATTAATTAAACTGGTGGTCACTGGTCACACTATCAGCAGCAAGTAGTACTCCTCCTAATAATATGCTCCCCAAAATTTGTGTCTCTCTCTAGTACTCTAGTCTAAACGGAGAGGACGCCAGCCACGTCCTCTCCCTATCAATCTCAATGCACGTGTGAAAATGGCGGCGACGCGCGGCTCCTTATATAGAATCCGAGTCTCGCGATAGAATACGAGCCTCGCGAGAATCCGACAGCGGGATGATGACGTTCGGGCGCGCTCGGGTTAACCGAGCAAGGCGGGAAGATCCGAGTCGCTCGGCCCCGTGTAAAAAAACCTGAAGTTCGGGCGGGTTCGGATTCCGAGGAACCGAACCCGCTCATCTCTAGTTAATATAGTACATAAACAGCCTATTTCGTTTTAAAATATAACATTATAGTTTTATTACAGGTAAAAAGTTACATAAAAATCACTAAAAAAAACTAAAAAGATAAACAGACCAAGGTGGCAGCCCTCACTGTGACCTTGAAAGATAAGATACACCTCCATTCTTATATTTATACATTTGTTCCATCCAAACATAGTGCATATTCTGTTTATCTTTTTAGCTTTTTAGTATTTTTATGTAACTTTTTATCTGTAATAAAACTATAATGTTATATTTAAAAACAAAATAGGTTGTTTATTTACTATATTAACACCAGTGGTCGCTAAGTCCCCTCATCCTACCTTCCCATAGAATTTTTTTTAGCAGCTTACCACTGCTATTTATTTGAGGGTTAGCTGACGCCCTATACCATAGGGAGTGTTGAATTATTATTTTTTTAAAAAAATTATACTGGGGAGTGCATTACATGTGGCACTGAACTTCACTATTTGTCACTATATATATATATATATATATATATATATATATATATATATATATATATATAGGGAATGCTACTGTCCCGGCACTCACTCACCCACAAAGCTCTTGCTGCGGTGCCTTCCTAGAGGACCAAGGCTGATCCTCAATAAATACTGTAGAAGGCGGCGGCACTCAAGCAGGCTCACAACTTGTATTGAAAAAGAGCGGTAAGTTTTATTCCGACATGTTTCGGGGAACTCCCCGTCCTCAGGGCTTAACAAGCAAAACTAAACCACTGATCATCATTATATACCCACCAAACATCAAATAACATTAACATACAAGACTATACTCACCTGTGTCCCGGCGCCAAACGTCCGCACTGGCAACCCGCTGCACGCCAGAGTCCCCGGCCTGTGACATCATCAGAGCGCGTCACGTCACCAAGGCAACTAGACGCTCACCATCCATCCCAGCCGGAAGTCTTCCCTCGCGTCACCGGGCTCAGCGCAGCCCGATTGGTCCGGAACACAGGGGAGTATCCATGACAACCTAAGTGTGCAAACAAAGAAATATAAACAAAACAGATACTGTGTGTATGCACATCTGAGCGACGTAAAAACAAAAAACAGTTAAAAACAACAGTTGTCTGGGATATTAATCCCTTGCATCCACGATCACATAAGGCTGTATTAAATATGCAGGCAGCAAATGATAAGTAGTGCTACTTGGTCGAAGAGAGTAGGGATCCTATAGGTAACACTGTAGTCCTAAATTCTCATTGAGACCTCCTGGAGACAGTGTGCCTAAGGAATGGATCCAGCGGGCCTCCCTTTGTAGTAGGGTCCTACCTCTGTCACCCCCCCTAAGCGAAACCGGCACATGGTCAATTAATATAGCTCTGATGCTCGCCACTCCATGTTTTGCAACTAAACAATGGCGCGCGAAGGGTTGTTCACTATTCCCTTTTTCATGTGCCTTCTTGATGGCACTTCTATGGAGGGCCATGCGTTCGCGAAACTGTCTTATGGTCTTGCCGACATAAGCAAGACCACATGGACAAGTTAATAAATAGACCACGTGTGTGGAGGTGCACGTGAGTCGATGTTTTATATTAAATTTCCTGCCTGTCAAAGGATGATTGAATGATGTACCTGTAATTAATGTGTTACAGGTAGCACATCCTAAACATCTAAAGCAACCCGTTTTAGACCTAAGGAAATGTTTTTCCTGTTGCTTCGTAAGATTGGTCACATCTAATTTGACCACATGGTCAGCAATATTCCTGCCCCTTGTGTAACTAGGCATCAAGGAAGTGTGGGCTAAAGAAGAAAGTGCAGGATCACACTGGACCATTGGCCACAGCTGTTTTGCTCGTTTGGTCCTAACATCTGATATAACTGTGTATTTATTAACCCATGGCAACCTACATCTGGGGGAAGTCTGCACCCTAGGCCTAGGGCATAAAGCTGTTTCCCGAGGGATATCCATAGCTCGCTGACGTGCCTGCTGTAGAGCTTTGATTGGATAACCCCTCTCAGCAAATTTTATAAGCATGACTTCCATGGCTTTGTCTGTTTCAACTGGGTCTGTTGTAATTCGGCGTACACGCATGAACTGCGAGAAGGGCAAACCCCTACGTAAAGCGGGCGGGTGGTGGCTCTGATAACTCATCAGTGTGTTGCGGTCTGTGCTTTTAACATAAAGGGAAGTGACCAATTGTCCATCGCTCAACGTGATGGTGACATCTAAGTAATTGATTGATTTATCATCAATTACATAGGTAAACTGTACCACATGCTGTGTGGCATTGTGTACCTCCCACAGAGAGCTTAATTGATCCCTTGGGCCCCGCCATAACACCAGCAGGTCATCTATGTAACGTCGGTACAAGACGACCGCCGGTGCTATGGCGGGGTCCAACGAGAACATCTTCAATTCCACCTGGTACATGAACGCATTTGCGTACGATGGGGCCACGGCGGACCCCATCGCACAACCAGCGGTCTGTAACCAAATCTTACCATTGAATATGAAGTAGTTGCATCTGAGGATGCGATTCAATAATGATAAGAAAAAGGACACATCTGGGCCTTTATAGGCCTCATTAGCCTGAATCAACAGACGAACCGCCTCCACTCCTGCATCATGTGGGATGCAGGTGTAGAGGCTAGTTACATTAGCACTGCAAAGTAGGGTGCCGTCCGGCACTGTACCCAATTGTCGCATTTGGAGTAACAAGTCAGTGGTATCCCTCAAATATGAGGGTAGGGCCTGTACACAGGGGTTGAGAAAAGAATCTAAATAAACTGATACAGGATGATATAAGGACCCCCTGGCCGACACAATAGGGCGGCCAGGGGGGTTCACTAAACTTTTGTGAACCTTTGGTACTGTGTAGAACAATGGTACCCGTGGGTGCTCAACCTGTAAACTTTGACAAACCTGTTTAGTAATCAAACCCTGATCCAAAGAGACTTTAAGAAAAGAATCAAGATCTAACTTGTAACTTCGGGTAGGGTCCATAGTTAGACGCATGTAGGTGTTAGAGTCGCCAAGTTGTCGCTCACACTCAAGGACATAATCAGTAAGGTCCTGTATCACTATGGACCCCCCCTTGTCAGCTTTACGAATCACTATGTCTGTACGTAAAGAGAGTCCATGTAAGGCCTCAGATTCAAGTTTAGACAAATTAGAGGAAAAGTCTCTCCCGGGACAAGATTGAACCTCGGTCTCCAACATCCTAATAAACGTACGGATCGTGGGATTAAGACTTGGAGGGTCAAATTGTGACCGAGGGGTTATTTTTTGAAGTTGTGGCGGAATGCCCTGACTGATACTAGTCTCTTCTTGTACCCCTTTGTTATTGAAGTATTCCCGTCTCCGAAGGGTTCTACCCATCCTTTGGACTTCCACCTTACTTTCCAGGGCATCTGGGAAAGTGGTGGGAACAAAGGAAAGACCTTTAGATAAAGTCCGATACTCAATATCAGTCAAGGGTGTTGTAGACAAATTGAACACAGTCTCTTTTAATTTCTTGGGGGCTTGGGAGCGTAAGTAACTTTGGTTCTGCCCCGCCCTCTGCGTCCTCGCCCGCGCCCTGCGCCTGGTGTGCGGGTGGCCTGTCCTTGTATCCCCCGAGGATGCTGTCCTAAAGGGAATTGCCCCTCTGATGTGCTGGTCCTGCCGGACGCTGTCTCCGAATCACTGGCCGAAGTGCTAGTTCCACCCCGTGGTTCTCGCCATCTACGTGATGTTTGGCGTCGGTTCGGAACTCGGGAGTCGTGTGTGGTGCGCGTTCCATTCAACCAGGGATATACCTGTCGCTGTTGGTAGTCCCTCTGAACTGTGGTGAGCTTCTCTTTTTTGAAGCGCACAAGATCTTGTCTGTATTGATCGACTTGATTGTTAAGTCTGGTCATCCAATCAGTTTGGGTGTCAAGTTGGAGTGTAGGTTTATGCTCGCCCTCAAATGCTAGGAGCTGCTCCCTGATGTTGTTGAGCTCTCTGGTGGATTCCTCCACTACTAGCAATATGAGGTCCATCGAGCATTTGTTAAGGATTGCCACCCATCTACGGCAAAATGAGGTGTTAAACCGGCCTATGGTGGGTGTGTTGCGAATCCTAAACCCGCGTGGGATCATGTTACACCTATAGTAATCAGACAGGCTTATTCCATGGTACATGAAGTCACATTCTTTTTGTTTCATTCTTAGCCATTTTCTATAAAGCTCATCATTGGTGTTTTTCACTGTGTCATCAGCGAGTCGCCTATCCACCAAGATAGCTCTGGCCTCCACATCCGAAAAACTCAGACGTTCACTTGCATCACGCTGGATCAAGTCCAGGGCACTGTCGACCTCAGAGTTGATGTCTGTCATCATCAGCGTCACCGGTAGCCGTCGTAATGGGTATAGGCTTGTTTGAAGATCAAAAGATCACCCTAATGTAACCAGCCTTAAGTTTGATGATGGATGCAAATGGTAAATAAACTGGAGAAAAAATTTAGTCCTGTAGGAAATGTCACTGGATAAGTACAAAGGGAAGGTGCCTTGGATGAAGACAGGGTAACTCTGACAAAAGCCGTGTCCCAAATCTTCCATACGGGGAATGCTACTGTCCCGGCACTCACTCACCCACAAAGCTCTTGCTGCGGTGCCTTCCTAGAGGACCAAGGCTGATCCTCAATAAATACTGTAGAAGGCGGCGGCACTCAAGCAGGCTCACAACTTGTATTGAAAAAGAGCGGTAAGTTTTATTCCGACATGTTTCGGGGAACTCCCCGTCCTCAGGGCTTAACAAGCAAAACTAAACCACTAAACATGTCGGAATAAAACTTACCGCTCTTTTTCAATACAAGTTGTGAGCCTGCTTGAGTGCCGCCGCCTTCTACAGTATATATATATATATATATATATATATATATATGTAACTTATAAGGAATGCACTCACCAGACTTCTCCAAAGTGAAAAAACATCTTTTAATGTCAACCTCCCATGATTACAGGGTCACGGTCAATGTTTCGGTTCCTGACAGAACCTTTCTCAAGACCAGAGCTTCAGGCTGCCATCCCCCTGCACTGACATTGCACTGTAGAACTATATGTACCATAAGAACAACCACTCCCAGGAATCAATCAATTAATAAACCAGTGGCCAAAAAGTATGTTTTATGCATAAAATTCACTGTGTTACAAGGCTCAGAATCAAACTATACAAGTAATGAAATATCAGGCACTCAACGAATATTGTTAGACTAATACACAGATTGAAAACAGGGCACTGGATACATTAAATCGACAGTGGAACGCACGCCACTGCCATGGACCGCAGAACGCTTCCCGTTAGCTGACGCGTACTTCCGGTAACACGTCTCCTAGCAACCAGCGGGAGAGCGCCGAGTGCTGCAGATTCTGACCGTAGCCAGACCACAGACACCTAGATAGGCACCCCGCTAGATACCCAAGTACCTACATATATTAGATCAGTCAGGTCATGTTAATAAAACAGGTTGTTCACAGTTTTTAAACAGTGCCCAGTTTTGTATTCAGTTGTCATCACTGCAAAAAATGCAGAAGCTACAGACATGGCATAGCACCGAGGTAGTGTCCTTCAGAACACGCCTCACTGCTGAACCTGTAAATGCACAAAATTGTACATGCTGTATCAAAACAATGTAAGGGTGAGATCTATATGTCATTATAGATAACGGGTTGATAATGTTCCAGGTACCAACAATTCCACAGTGCAAAACAGAGGCACCTAATGTTTTTTTTTTTTTTTGTTAAACTTTTTTTATTTTCTCATTTTTATAATATAAAATTTGACCTACAGTGGTGAGTCAAAATGAAAAAAGATAGGAATGGCCAAGATACATACATACATTTCAGCATTAACAGTACTGCGAGTGTCTCTGTGCCTTGCAACTCGTACCACTTAATTTCACATATCCTACTGTATACTTATACACTGTAAACTGTCATCACCCACTTATAAACATCATAAAATAATAAGGGAGAACACGAGAAGGGAAGGGGGGAGACAAGACAAGACAATTCACTCCTTAGTCGCGTGGCATACATACATACATTACCCCATTCCATGTGCCCATCAACCTCAATATAGCAAAGTATTAACTCATATCAATTAGCATCTACATGTTTGTGAAGAACCCAGGAGGTATTTTCAAAGAGCTTTTCAATGTGGCCCTGTGTATCAATGTCTAGACTGTCAATGTAAGGCTCCCATTTCGAGTAAAAGCGAGCGACTCCCCTCTCAATGTCTGGCAAGGTGGCTTGGCGCTAGAAATAGAGAATCCGTAAAAAGAACATTTTTTAATTCCCCCAAAGAGGGAGATGACTTCTTCGTCCAATGGTTCAAAATAACCTTATTAGCCACCGTGAGGATGACCGTGAGAATGGGCGTAACTCGCTTCCCATCCGGGCCAAGAGGCCAACCCTCAAAACAGTTGCATAAACAAGCTATGGGGTCTCTGGCGACCCTCAATGAGAGAGTTCTATTAATAAATACAATAACTTTGTTCCAAAACATGGCAATCTTTCTACATGTCCAAAAACAATGAAAAAAGGAGGCCCTTGACATGTGGCATTTTAAACATTCACTATTCCCATCCGGGATCATATGCACTCTTTGGGCCGGGGCTATGTAAGCCCTGTGTAATAACTTAAAGTACAGTTCCTGAAGCTGAGCCGAGTGTAGATATTTAAATGTATACTGACAGGATTTCAGTAGAATTGGTTGCGCCGGGAAGTCCGGTACATCCCCCTCCCAATTAGAAACCGTACGTTTCCATAGCTTTTCCGTCTGTATCACCCGTAAATGGTCATAATAATAAGATAAACGATAAGCCGAGGCATTCGTGAGAGTGAGGAGAGTGGCTATCGGATCCTGTTTGTCTGGCGAGGTCATAGGGACAGCCATAGTAATGACAAAATGTCGGGCTTGCAGGTACATATAAAAATTTGAGTTTGCTATACCATATTTGGACTTTAATTCCTCAAAGGAGAGCATATGCCTTCCCCCAGGGTCAAATACGTCTCTAATAGATGAAATTCCCCGCTCCCGCCACTGCTTAAAGTTAGCATTTTCCAGCCAAGGTCTGAAGCAGGGATTCCCCCAGAAAGTTGTGTAACGGGAGGAGGCCGGGTTTCTATGTAATTTTGAATTGGAATAGTGCCAGGCTGCATGAGTATCTGAAAGGATAATATTCGCCTTGAGTGATGCCGGCAGCTTGTTCCTTGGGGTGTGAAGGGGGGCGCTGGGATAGAAGGGGGCAAACAGTTCCTCCTCCACTGTATAATTGGTAAAACAAGAACGCTGCCATAACCAGTCTGTGACATAGCGAAACATCACCGCTCTACTAAACGCTTCCAAGTCTGGAATCCCAAGCCCCCCCTCCGCCCTTGGCATCTGAAGTTTAGCATAAGAAATCCTTGGTTTCCTCACCCCCATAAGAATTTAGAGAACATGGAATTAACAGACCTACAGTCTTTTTTTGTAAGGCATAATGGCAGCATCTGCAGAATATATCAGAGTTTCGGGAACACTACACTTTTAAGGACCATGGCCCTTCCCAGCAAGGACAAGGGCAAATTAACCCACCCGTCTAGGAGAGCCCGGACAGCCGTCAGGACCGGGGCAACGTTAACTGTATACAACATTTCCAGTGATGTGGGTATCATTATCCCCAAATACTTAAGAGCCCTCTGGGTCCTAGGGAACTGGGACAATATCGGGTGCCTATTAAAGAAGGACGCATCTCCCGATAGAGGCATGAGTTCCGATTTGGAAAGATTAACATTGTAATCCGCAAAGGATCCAAAGCTATCAATGATGGAGACTATAGGTCCTATCGACCTGCTGGGGTCAGCGATAAATAGCAACATATCGTCAGCAAACAACGCTATCTTAACCTCCAGCCTGCCCACCAAAATGCCTCTAAAGGAAGATGCGCCACGGAGGGATATCGCCAGTGGCTCCAGGGCCAGGGCGAATAGCAGAGGGGATAAAGGACTGCCCCGACGGGTGCCTCTCTGGATGTAGAAGGGGGAAGAAATATAGCCATTGCCTAATACTTGCGTGGCCGGGTCTGTGTATAAGCGGACCAACATTTCTACAAAGGCTGACGGGGCCCTGAACCTATGTAGGGTATCAAATAAATGGTCCCAAGTCACCATATCAAATGCCTTTTCGGCGTCAAGTGATAAAATTACATTGGTGCCCGTATCTGAGGAAGACTGTAACCTCTGCATTACTGTTAAGACTTTTCTTATATTAACAACTGCCTGGCGGCCCCAAATGAGTCCCGACTGATCTGGGTGGACAATGGTGGGCAATACAGGTTTTAACCTGTCAGCCAATATCTTGGTAAAAAGCTTATAGTCCGTATTAAGCAGGGAGATAGGCCTATAAGATTCCGGGAGTTTTGTATCCCTGCCAGGCTTCGGCAACACCCTGAGGAACGCTGAGTTAAAGAAACCAGGCAGGGCCCGACCGGAGAGAAATTCATTAAAAGATACCTGCAATGTGTCCCGGATATGGGGCATTAGGATTTTATAATAATCATTGGAGAGGCCGTCCGGTCCCGGTGCCTTTCCAGTCTTCAGTGCCTTAATCACCCTCTCCACCTCCTCCCCCGAGATGGGTGTCATAAGGGATGAGGCCTGGCTGTCAGACATCTGAGGTAAACTCATATTAGCCCAAAAGGCCTCTTTATTGGGCAGATTACTAGGAGGCAGAGAATACAGTTGGGCATAAAAAGAGCTCAGCACCTCCGTTATTTTGGCATTAGACCTGACCCTAGTACCGTTGCTAGTGCGGAGGGATTTAATTACTGAGGAAGAATGGCGCCCTTTCAATAAGAAGGACATTAATTTCCCCGGTTTATTACCATATCTGTGAAAAGAAGCAGACCTATAGAAAGTGTGCTTGGCTTCTAAGTGATTCAGAATATTATCAAAAACGGCCTTTTTGTTATTATAATCAGCCCTATTAGTTGGAGTAGGTGAATGCTTAAACCTCTGAAAGGAAGTCGTTAAGTTTGCCTGGGCTTCCAAGTATGAGCCGTCTAATTGCCTATCCCTGTGTGCGCAGTAAGACATAATTACCCCTCTCATGACGGGTTTAGATGCCTGCCAGAATGTCAGAGGCTTCTCGGACTCATAACTTGCGTTATTACTCTTATAATCTAGCCACGCCGCCTCCAACATGTTACGAAATTTCAATGATTAGCCAGATGTGCCGGGAACCGCCACTGCCGCACCGGACCCTTATCCACCTGCACCGCCAGCTTAATCCAACATAAGGCATGATCCGAGATACTTATAGCTTCGATCCCAGCATCCATAACCTTAGGGAACATATGTTCTGACAACAGCAAGTAATCAATGCGGGAGAGCGTACCATATGCAGCTGACAGGCAAGTATAATCCCGTTCTAGCGGATAGCACGCCCTCCACACATCCACCACCCGCAGCCGGCGGGTTATATAGTTAACACCCACTTTAGGGTCACTAAGCCCTCGACTGGAAGCCACATTCCTATCCATAACATGAGACGAAACCACATTGAAATCCCCCCCTAACACAATGTTGGAATCTATATGACCATACAGTTTGTTCAGCATTTCTAGAAAAAACCCTTTGGGGCGATTATTCGGAGCATATATGTTACATAGCAATAGGCGTGTGCAGTCTACTGTGACGTCTGCAATAATATACCGACCCTGCGGGTCCACCTTTACAGAATGAACAGTATAAGAAAGAGACTGTCTAATCAATATGGCTACCCCCCGTGCCTTAGAGGAGTATGGGGCCGAGGCCAACACTGACCACCGAAGTGTGTTAAGTTTGGCCATCTCTAGAGGAAGGAAATGCGTTTCCTGCAGGAAAGCTATATCCATATGGAGCTTGTTCATATACATAAGAATTTTTTTCCTCTTAGCCGGGGAGTTAATACCCCCCACGTTCCATGTGCTAATCGTTAAAGACGACATGCAGCCAATCTAAATAGACCCAGTGAAGTAATGACGAGCACATAAATGCAATGGCGGTCCAGCCACCGCTGCTCCACCCACCACGCTACTTGAGCAAACATACAGGGGGGACTAGACAAGACACAGAGAGCGTAACTTCATATAGAAACAAAAAAGCAGAACAGGACAGGAGGCTGCAACTCTCCTCCATCATCCAAGAAATAAGGACTTTCAGCCATTTAGAAATCCGTAATGTTAACTTCAAACATGGCGTGCTTACCCCTAGCACACCCCGGTCAATAGCTACCTTCAATGAAAAAATGAAACTCCCAGCTTCCCCCCAGCCCAACTGAGCAAACTAAACTGAGATTAAGGAAAAGAGGGTGTTTAGTACTTGTAAACTGGATGAGTATCACTTAAGCCATTTTTTCCCCGTATATGGATACCATACAAATAGCAGGCATGCAAGCAGTCCCATCCGGAACCTCCAGGCCTTTCATCAAGTAACGCGTGAATTTCTCAGCACAGGGCCTATGATGTGGAACGTGGAGAAGCAGGAGAGGATGAGTGTCCCGACTTTCTTCCTTCAGACAGGTAGCCAGCTGCATCAGGAGCATTAGAAAAGTCACGAAATGATTCCCCTTCAAAGAGCCGTAATCGTGCAGGGTACAACAGTGCAAATTTCTTGCCCTCCTGGACCAGGCGGGAACAAATCTGGGAAAAATCCTTGCGGGCTCGGGAAACTTCTGCGGAGTAATCCTGAAAGAGACGAATGTCCCTACCATCCCATGCCAGAGCTCTGTGTCTCCTGGAAGCAGACCAAATAGCTTATTTATGCAGAAAGTTTAAACAACGAAAAATCACCACACGTGGCCTCGCGTTCTGACCCGTCCTGGGCGGTCCGAGACGATGGGCCCTCTCCACTACCATGTCTGCACATGTATCCTTAATGTCCAGCAACTTCGGAAGAGACTCCTGTAGAAAACGGTATAGGTCTGGCCCTTTAAGAGATTCTGCTAGGCCCATGACCCTGAGGTTATTCCTCCTCGATCTGTTCTCCAGGTCGTCTAATTTATTCATAACTTGGTAATAAGATTTCTGCATAGTGTCAGCGTTTGTTTTCAATTCTGCTACATCTTGGAACACTTCCCCCAATCTCTGCTCCGTGACTAATACCCTCTGGGACAGCTGTTTCATCTGAGACTTAATGTCCTGTGCCACCTGCGTTAACTTAGCAGCGTGTGTGTCCATGAGGGGCCCCATCGTTACCTTGATAGCTTTTACGACATCTTCATATGAGACTGGGGCTGCAGAGTCAGGAGAGGCAGGCCGAGACCCATCATCCAGCTGCGGACCATCCTGTGTGTCCGGTGCGGCGGCCATATTGGATTCTGCCCGGCGCCGCTCAGAGCGGGATCTTTGCTGCTTTGCCGGCATGGAAGAGGTGAGAAACTTCTCCATATAGTGGAGGAGACCTTCCCCTCAATGAGGCTGCGAGAACCGCCGGGTTTGTGTCCGCGAGCGCGGCTCTGCTTGCTGTGCTGGCTGGGGTAGCAACGGAGCTTTCACGCCAGGCTCCCGATCACATGGGAGCCGGAACCGGAAGTCCAGAGGCACCTAATGTTAACCTCTGCACTATATATATCACCATGAACACGTAACATTAAAACCAATAAAGAACATAGTGAAAAACAATCACCTATATTACCCACGTGCATATATTTAAACATCCACATGGGAATATAGACATATAACATATAAGAGTAAATCGACAATAAAGAGTCAGATGATGTTGTAAAAAATGCACAGCAACCACTGGACACCCCTGCACTGTTAAAAAATAGAAAATATTGAAAAAGTGGTTCCACTAATAATGGGTCAAGACCAATATGTCACTTCTCACAGAAACATGTGTAACAGATTCTGTTCATTTAGACCTTTCGGTGACATTGTTCCAAGAAAGTGAATCCAATAGGTCTCCCATTTTAAAAGGAGTTCACCCCTATCACCACCCCTCGTGGTGGAGGGATCCAATCGATTGGATCCCTCCACCACCGCGGGGGGGTGAACTCCTTTTAAAATGGGAGGCCTATTGGATTCACTTTCTTGGAACAATGTCACCGAAAGGTCTCAATGAACAGAATCCGTTACACATGTTTCTGTGAGAAGTGACATATTGGTCTTGACCCATTATTAGTGGAACCACTTTTTCTAAAAAATTTTTTACCAGTGCAGGGGTGTCCAGTGGTTGCTGTGCATTTTTACAACATCATCTGACTCTTTAGCGTCGATTTATTCTTATATGTTATATGTCTATATTCCCATGTGGATATTTAAATATATGCACGTGGGTAATATAGGTGATTGTTTTTCACTATGTTCTTTATTGGTTTTAATGTTACGTGGGACTCCTTCATGGTGATATATATAGTGCAGAGGTTAACATTAGGTGTCTCTGTTTTGCACTGTGGAACTGTTGGTACCTGGAACACTGTCAACCTGTTATCTATAATGACATATAGATTGCACCCTTACATTGTTTTGATACAGCATGTACAATTTTGTGCATTTACAGGTTCAGCAGTGAGGCGTGTTCTGAGGGACACTACCTCGGTGCTATGCCATGTCTGTAGCTTCTACATTTTTTGCAGTGATGACAACTGAATACAAAACTGGGCACTGTTTAAAAACTGTCAACAACCTGTTTTATTAACATGACCTGACTGATCTAATATATGTAGGTACTTGGGTATCTAGCGGGGTGCCTATCTAGTTGTCTGTGGTCTGGCTACGGTCAGAATATGCAGCACTCGGCGCTCTCCGGCTGTTTGCTAGGAGACGCGTTACCGGAAGTACGCGTCAGCTGACAGAAGTGTTCTGCGGTCCATGGCAGTGGCGTGCGTTCCACTGTCGATTTAATGTATCCAGTGCCCTGTTTTCAATCTGTGTATTAGTCTAACAATATTCGGTGAGTGCCTGATATTTCATTACTTGTATAGTTTGATTCTGAGCCTTGTAACACAGTGAATTTTATGCATAAAACATACCTTTTGGCCACTGGTTTATTAATTGATTGATTCCTGGGAGTGGTTGTTTTTATGGTGTTCCACAGTGCTATGTCAGTGCAGGGGGATGGCAGCCTGAAGCTCTAGTCTTGAGAAAGGTTCTGTCAGGAACCGAAACGTTGACCGTGACCCTGTAATCATGGGGTTGACATTAAAAGATATTTTTTTCACTTTGGAAGAAGTCTGGTGAGTGCATTCCTTATACGTTACACTTGTATTTTGGGACCTTGTCTGGATTGGAAAAGTTCCTGGATTATGCACCCCAGCGGATGTGATTATGTCATATGTGAATGCAACTCTATACTCTAAATATAGATATATATATATATATATATATATATACATACACACACACACTGTATATGCACACATGTTCATTACCATATAGCTTTTAGATGTATGTGATTGTTATAAAAGGCGTTAGATGTTTATCAGATAATACATTTATCAGTTTTATTGAATGGTATTTAGTAATATAGTTTGTGCCCCAATAAGTGATTTGTCTGTTTACATTAGTAAAATAATGGTTTCCAGTAAATCACTTTATGTGAATGAAAGAATGGGTTAATGTATGTTGATGAAGGAAACAAAATGATATCATAGACCTGCTTTGTGTCACCGCACCTTGATTGATGCAAAGTAATCACAGAATAGCAATGAACCCTTTTTAATTACTCTCAAGGACATTACCTGGCTTGGGTAAAACGTCTGATTCCATCTAAGTTCATCTTATTTCTTATACAGGTTGAGTATCCCTTATCCAAAATGCTTGGGACCAGAGGTATTTTGGATATGGGATTTTTCCGTATTTTGGAATAATTGCATACCATAATGAGATATCATGGTGATGGGACCTAAGTCTAAGCACATAATGCATTTATGTTTTATATACACCTTATACACACATGCTGAAGCTAATTATGGCCAATATTTTTTATAACTTTGTGCATTAAACAAAGTGTGTGTACATTCACACAATTCATTTATGTTTCATATACACCTTATACACACAGCCTGAAGGTCATTTAATACAATATTTTTAATAACTTTGTGTATTAAACAAAGTTTGTGTACATTGAGCCATCAAAAACAAAGGTTTCACTATCTCACTCTCACTCAAAAAAGTCTGTATTTCGGAATATTCCGTATTTCGGAATATTTGGATATGGGATACTCAACCTGTAGTAAACCGAGTAAATTAAAAGAATAGTGCCCATAACGCATATATTGCAGTTTTCTTTAATACATTTGTAAACCCAGATAACATGTGTCAATTATATTTACAGGACATATAGGGGTATATGCAATTGCGGTCGAATTCCCGAAATTGTCGAATTTCGGGAATTTTTCGCCCAAAAAAAAAAATCGTCAATGCAATTCAGTGCTTTCCGTCCAAAAAACGGACTTTCAAAATTCGACTTTTTAAAATTCGACTTTTGTCAAATTCAACTTTTCTGCAATGATACAAGTGCTGCAATTCGACCAAAGTGTATTCAATTGAAGTTTGGAAATTCGACAACAGTGCTTTTAGACAGTAAATTCGACATTTTCAATCCGCCACACTTTGGTGGGTGAAACTAATAAAAAAAAATTAAAACATGTTTTTTTTGTGTGTTTTTTTATTGATAGTAGCATATCTATTTATATTAGAAGGGATTAGGTACTTGGTTTGTCTTTTTTGGAGGCACAAGTATTATTTATATATTTTTTAAAATAATATTATTATTTTTTAAATGGAATGTTAAAATCCCGGAAAAAAATGGCGTGGGGTCCCCCCTCCAAAGCATAATCAGCCTCGGGCTTATCGAGCTGGTCCTGGTTCTAAAAATGCGGGGAAAAAATTGACATGGGATCCCCCGTATTTTTAAAACCAGCACCGGGCTCTGCGCCTGATGCTGGTGCAAAAAATACGGGGGACAAAAAGAGTAGGGGTCCCCCGTATTTTATACACCAGCATCGGGCTCCACTAGCTGGACAGATAATGCCACAGCCGGGGGTCACTTTTATACAGTGCCTTGCAGCCGTGGCATTAAATATCCAACTAGTCACCCCTGGCCGGGGTACCCTGGGGGAGTGGGGACCCCTTCAATTAAGGGGGTCCCCCCCCCAGCCACCCAAGGGCCAGGGGTGAAGCCCGAGGCTGTCCCCCCCATCCAAGGGCTGCGGATGGGAGGCTGGTAGCCTTGAGGAAAATGACAGAATATTGTTTTTCCAGTAGTACTACAAGTCCCAGCAAGCCTCCCCCACAAGCTGGTACTTGGAGAACCACAAGTACCAGCATGCGGGAGAAAAACGGGCCCGCTGGTACCTGTAGTACTACTGGGGGAAAAATACCCAAATAAAAACAGGAGACACACACCGTGACAAGTACAACTTTATTACACACTGCCGACACACACATACTTACCTATGTTGACACGCCGACTGCCACAGTCTCCGACGATCCGAGGGTACCTGTGAAAAAAATTATACTGACCTGCCAGTGTCCAGAGATAAATCCACGTCCAGAGATAAAATCCTCGTACTTGGCAAAATAAAAACACGCACACCCGTACCAGCGGACTGAAAGGGGTCCCATGTTGACACATGGGACCCCTTTCCACGAATGCAGAGAGACCCCCCCGTGACTGCTGTCACTGAAAGGTCTCTTAAGCCAATCAACGAGCGCAACGTCCTTGCACTCTGCTGATTGGCTGCGCTTCTGAGCTGTCAGACAGCGCCTCGCAAAGCCTCTCCATTATATTCAATGGTGGGAACTTTGCGGCTAGTGGTGGGGTCACCCGCGGTCAGCGGCTGACCGCGGGTAACCCCACCGCTGACGGCAAAGTTCCCACTATTGAAAGTAATGGAGAGGCTTTGTGATGCGCTGTCTGACGTCAGACGCGAAACAGCCAATCAGGTGAGCGCCACGAAGTAGCGCTTCCTGATTGGCTGAAGGGACCTCAGTGACAGGAGTCACGTGGGGTCCCGGCATTCGTGGAAAGGGGTCCCATGTGTCAACATGGGACCCCTTTCAGTCCGTTGGTACGGGTGTGCGTGTTTTTATTTTGCCAAGTACGAGGATTTGATCTCTGGACGTGGATTTATCTCTGGACACTGGCAGGTGAGTATAATTTTTTTCACAGGTACCCTCGGATCGTCGGAGACTGTGGCAGTCGGCGTGTCAACATAGGTAAGTATGTGTGTGTCGGCAGTGTGTAATAAAGTTGTACTTGTCACGGTGTGTGTCTCCTGTTTTTATTTGGGTATTTTTCCCCCAGTAGTACTACAGGTACCAGCGGGCCCGTTTTTCGCCCGCATGCTGGTACTTGTGGTTCTCCAAGTACCAGCTTGCGGGGGAGGCTTGCTGGGACTTGTAGTACTATTGGAAAAAACAATATTCTGTCATTTTACTCAAGGCTATCAGCCTCCCATCTGCAGCCAATGGATGGGGGGACAGCCTCGGGCTTCACCCCTGGCCCTTGGGTGGTTGGGGGGAGGGACCCCTTAATTGAAGGGGTCCCCACTCCCCCAGGGTACCCCGGCCAGGGGTGACTAGTTGGATATTTAATGCCACGGCCGCAGGGCACTGTATAAAAGTGACCCCTGGCTGTGGCATTATCTGTCCAGCTAGTGGAGCCCGATGCTGGTGTATAAAATACGGGGGACCCCTACTCTTTTTGTCCCCCGTATTTTTTGCACCAGCATCAGGCGCAGAGCCCGGTGCTGGTTTTAAAAATACGGGGGATCCCATGTCAATTTTTTCCCCGCATTTTTAAAACCAGGACCAGCTCGAAGAGCCCGAGGCTGGTTATGCTTTGGAGGGGGGACCCCCACGCCATTTTTTGCCGGGTTTTTCCCATTTTTTTAAATCGCGGCAAAATCCGGCAAATCGGCCGTTTTTCGCCCGCGGGACTGTCGAAGCCGTTTTTCATTGAATATGGTGAATTCCGGAAGCCACCTTCCGGAATTCACCTGTCGAATTGTGTCGAATTAAAAAACGGCGATAATTTGCCGCGATTCGCCGCTAATTGCATATACCCCATAATGAACCTATAGGGATGATAAATCTTTCCTAGGAATCATTATCGCAAATCAAAGTTCCTATGCAAATGTGCAGAAAAAGACACAATATGTATACCCCCTTTCACACCAAATTCCCGGTTCGACCTGGGATACTGAATACGGTCAGGTTCAGATGTACTTAACCCTTTCACACCGTAAAAATGGACCCAGGTTATACCTGGGTTGTCGCCTTTCAAAATGGACCTGCGTCTATCTGTGCATCATCTAAAGAGGACGCTTGGAGAGGACACTTAACTACTTTTAGGTGTGACCCGGGTCATGCCTTTCACACTGAAGCCTACCCAGGTTGGGCACAGAATTGACCCTGATAGTGACCCGGGTCAAGCCTTTCGCACGTAGCCAGGACCCAGGTATATCATGTTTTGCATACATTCCCAGGAGTGTTTTTATATTTTATGTAATTGTATTTTGATATCTAAAACGGCATATATAAAGTATAAGCTTTTTAATAAATAAGATACTTATTGGTTATTGTACTTTTGTGTGTCGTGCCACCTACTACTTTTCTCAGGACCCAGGTCATGCCAACAGGGCATGAATCAGGGGGGAGGGACTGCAGCGACAGGTGTCCCGGCACCCTTACAAAGAGGGGCCCACCCCTGGCTCCTACCGCCAATACCTGGAGAGCTGCACCAGGTGGACATAACAGGGACTTCTTAAATCAAGCCTTCCCTGTGCATCAAGTCTCTGTGAATCATTTCTGCAGGTCCGTAATGCTCCACCCATATGTAACTTCCCGATGTATGACATCACATATGGGCTGGAGCGGTTCCACCAAATTTGTTTTTTTTTTTGGGGGGGGCATCTATTTTGCCTGTCCTGGGCCCCACAATTTCTGATGGCAGTCCAGCATGCCGGCAATAACCCTGATTATCCACTCGGTGTGAAAGAGGTGTGTGTGTGTAGGTAATGCCCCATCTCTGTTAAGTTAAAGAAGATAGAATTGGTAATTTTTAAGAACCCATTATTAGACATATCCTTGAATAGTAGGGCAATAAATTGTAAAACAATGTAGCATATCAGCACACCTCATCACGATCACGGGAATAAGGTAGAAAATGTGAAATGATATGGAAAATTATCAGGTTTGGTGGTCAGTCTACTACTGACACACCATGTACGCCTGATTTTCATTCCACTGGTAGCAGATTATCTAAAAAAAATTATGTCAGTGAAGTTCTTCAGTTTCTTTGTGTTATATTTGTTTTATTTTAATAGACTTTTTTGCATTTAGATTAGTGTATAAAAATTTGTAATCACTATTCAATAAGCATTGTTACCTTTTTTGTCAAATTAAATCCTAACAAAGTCTTCCTTTTCTTAAAGAATTTAGAATCTTAAATACAGTATAGGGGGGAATGTAATAGCCTGCGAGAAGCAGGAAGTGCAAGATTTTGTGCAACTGCCCCCATTTTGCTTAAAGCGGCAATTATTTACACAGCAAAACCAGGCCGCTTTAAAAACAAACAAAAAACAGGAAGAGAACTCGTACAAAGTCTTGCACTTCCTTCTCGCAGGCTATTAGATTTATCCCATATTGTATTCTGCATTTATATACAATTATCTATACAGTCTAGTGCTTCATATTATGCAGCACTATAAAAAGAATATTTAATTCACATCAGTTCCAGTCCCACTGGAGCTTACGATCTATATTCCCTGGTACAAGGTCACACATTCGGGTTAATTTAATTAGAAACCAGTTTTATTATTTATTAATTAACCGTTTCTTATACAGCGCAGCATATTGTGTGGCGCTTCACAATTGATGAACTTCCTGGAGGAAACAAACACTAACAGAGAGAGAACATACAAACTCAGTAGAGAAAGAACACTGGTTGGAATTTAACCTATCACCCCAGAACTATGAAAACAGTAATACTAACCACGGTGCCACCTATATTTATGTAGGGGATTATTTAGGTTACAGTAGCTGATTAATTTAGATTGTGATTACATTTTGGAATAAATCAGGGTTTTTGAAGAGATTCCTATGAGTATAAGCTACTTAACTAAATCTTGATGTCTTTTTCAGCAGTTTTAGTCAGTTGGGTTTTTGTAACTTTATATTTATAGAACACTGCAGTAGCAATCAGAAACAACATGACATATACAAAAAACGCATACATGGTAGTATAACAATAAGACAAGCCAGCAGGAGGTTATGAAGAGAACCTGCAGAATGCAAGAAGGGGTTTTTGTCAGTTCTAAGCATACTAGGTACTCTCGTGTTGATTAATCCTATCACTGTACCGCTCTCTTTTATCCTGTATGATGGATGTTATTCTCCGTATTAATTACAGAACTATAATGTATGCAGCACAGGGCCACTTTCATGTTATATTATGGGTGGGAAGATCAGTACTGTACCTGTTTTGATGCTGTGTGCTATGTAAGTAAGCTTTTAATAAAGGACATGTTTAATTGCCATACAATTATAAATACAATGTTGAGGATGTATTCCCTACTGTATGGCTCACCAAACCAAATGATTATTTGATTATTGCATACACACTGGATGATATCTATGGCCGATTTGGACAATATGACAGTATATTACATCTATATCGTCCAAATTGGCTTGCATGTATAAACGATAATCGACCAACGATGAACGATTGCGGGTTCGTGCATCGTTCATTGTTGATGCATACACACTGACCGATATGAACGATTTATCATTAATATTTTAATTATATCGTTCATATCTATCATCGATGTCGCCAAGTGTGTAGGGCCCTTAACCTCTTGGTACAAATGGACTAAAAAATGAATCACACAGTTGTGCATGAATATGGAAGCTGTGTCAATATTGCAATATAAATTACTGTACATTTGGATGACAGCAAAGTTGACAACAAGTACCAGTCCCTAACTTTGCATCGCCTAAGTACCTACTGTAGGTGCCCCAAATCCAATCCTTTGTAACAAAAAGGCTTCTGATCAAATTAATCTGTATTAGTTATAGTTGTGACCTTGAGCTCTGTTTATAAAAACAACAAACAAAATAACCCCCCACACCTGTAACAGTCAGTATATACTGTTCAGTACCACCCCCTTCTGCGGCAAATACACAGTTATCAAAAGGTATTTATCATTGCGCCCCCTACCAGCGATGAGCGGTTCTATGCGCCTGTACTGGTCCACCGGTAGACTGCTGACCCCAACTCATATTTCAATAGCTCACTACTGCCATATACTGTTTAATTTAATTTTCTATGGATGGTCATGTAATAGGCCTATACACATTTATTATTTTATTGCAAATTATTTTTTGTTATAGTACAATAAAAAATACAAAGCTATCAAACAATAATTAAGAGCAGTATACTGTACTAATTTTTGCCTTTAAATATATACTTTATTTCATCTGCAATATAATTGGTACATGAAAAAATGATAACAAAAAACGCATCTGCAGGATGCAATCAAACAAGCAGCTGACAGCTCTCATCCTGTAACAGGGGAGGGGCGGCAGTAAGAGGAGGGGCATAGTGCTGCAGATGGTTACTGATCGGTGCTGTCATTTTATTCCAAGCGGCAACATTTCCTGCATTTTGCTGCTTGATATAATAGCAAAGTGTGGATGTCCCATTTAGGGACGTAGCCAGAACTTTGTGGACTCCATAGCAACATAATGAAGGGGCCCCTGTGCCCATGCTTCTAGAGAGACGGGTGTGGATCATAGGGTCGACAGTAACTAGGTCGACAGTCATTAGGTCAACCACTTTTGGTCGACAGTGACTAGGT